>NC_092872.1:663922677-664543927 GCF_028372415.1 Notamacropus eugenii
AATGAAATCAAGCAGTGAGAGAGAAATATATTGGGAAGAGAAAGGGAGAAATGGAATGGGGCAAATTATCTCTCATAAAAGAGGCAATCAAAAGACTCATTAGTGGAGGGATAAAGAGGGGAGGTGAGAGAAAAACATGAAGTCTACTCTCATCACATTCCACTAAAGAAAAGAATAAAGTGCACACTCATTTTGGTAGGAAAACCTATCTCACAATACAGGAAAGTGGGGGATAAGGGGACAAGCAGGGTGGGGGGGATGATAGAAGGCAGGGCATGAGGAGGAGAGTGCAATTCGAGGTCGACACTCATGGGGAGGGATAGGATCAAAAGAGAATAGAAGTAATGGGGGACAGGATAGGATGGAGGGAAATATAGTTAGTCCTATACAACACAACTATTATGGAAGTCATTTGCAAAACTACACAGATATGGCCTATATTGAATTGCTTGCCTTCCAAAGGGAAGGGGTGGGGAGGGAGGGAGGAAGAGAAGTTGGAACTCAAAGTGTTAGGATCAACTGTCGAGTAATGTTCTTGCCACTAGGAAATAAGAAAAACAGGTAAAGGGGTATAGAAAGCTATCTGGCCCTACAGGACAAAAGAGAAGATGGAGACAAGGGCAGAGAGGGATGATAGAAGAGAGAGCAGATTGGTCATAGGGGCAATTAGAATGCTTGGTGTTTGGGGGGGGAGGGGATAAAAGGGGAGAAAATTTGTAACCCAAAATTTTGTGAAAATGAATGTTAAAAGTTAAATAAATAAATTTAATAATGAAAAAAAAAAAATAAAAAGCAATTATAGAAATCATAATATCAGTGTATATTGTAATCTGGATGACACCTTTATTCCAAAGAGCTTAAATCTGCTTCACTCATTCAACAAATATTTATGAAATTTTTGCTAAGTGTATATTGTTATACTGAGTGCAGAGGGAGCTAAATATTCAGAGAAGAAATACTTCCTACCCTCATGGAGGTTACTTTTTGGGAGGATGATACAAACATAAAACTATATCTTATTAGAAAGGTACAAAACAAGTATGTAAGGGCTCTGTACTTGCCTCTTGGGAAGCACCATATAAATACTCCCACCCACCTGAGTATGAGGTAGCAGGGGTTGGAAGAGGATCAGAGAAATATTAGATTTCTTTGGAATTAGGCTTTAGGGATTGGAGTAGGAATTCAATAAGCTAGATGAAGAAGGAGAACATTGTAAGCCTTGGGAATAAGCAAATGCCTGGAGACTAGACAGTGTAGTTCAGGAGACTTTATATTTTGCCTAATTAACTGAAGGGAAAGAGGTAAGGATAGAAGGGTAGGGTGGTTCCTGATTGTGGAAAACCGTAACACTTTTTCATTTATTCTCTTTGCTCTTGCATCATCCTTACTTATGGGCAGATACCTCATCCTTGTTTTGCAGGTGAAAAACTGTGGCCCAGAGGTCAAATTAATTATTCACACAAGCAAATGAGGGGCGTAGATGATGCTGAAGGCTAGGTCTGCCCTTTCTCAGTTTAGTTTTATTTCCACTGGATCACTAGTTCTTGTGTAGTGTATTTGGAGACTTAGTCCCTCTGGTCACATTTATTAATAATAACATATTCCTCTTAGTTAGAAATTTAATTTGTGAATACAACCTTTTTTTAGTGGGGCATGAGGCACAGGGCACATTTAGCCATAGATGGGCAGTGGATGAGGGGAAACAGCCTGGGTATTTGAAAGTTACTCAGCTAATAGTCATCCAGTTGTAGTCCAACGAAACTCAGTAGATGCCAGCGAAGCTTGGTCAGCAAAGCATGGATTATTTAGAAAGTTGAATAAGGAAGTTGGCTGTTGGTAAAGATTGCCATGTTACATCTGCCATGTCAGTCAGAGCTCAAACAGCTGTGTCCTGTCACTGGAACCTTGTCATGCCACAGCCTGTCCTTCAGCACCAACAGTTAGCAGCTAACCCTCTCAGCTGTGCTGTGGAGAGTCTGTGCATGAACACACACACTCATGCACTCTGTCTATATTTCTCTCTCTCTCTCTCTCTCACTTTCTCTCTCTCTCTCTCTCTCTCTCTCTCTCTCTCTCTCTCTCTCTCTCTCTCTCTCTCTCTCTCTCTCTCTCTCTCTCTGTCTCTCTCTCTCACACACACACACACACACACACACACACACACACACACACACACACACACACACTTTCTCTTCCTTTCAGACTACCAGTTTCATTTCAGGTCAACAAGAGATTCAGTGCTTGCTGTTTTAGGTGCTAAAGACTGAAATGTGAGAAATTTCTTATTCAATAGGGAAGTCAAGGCATATAAGCAGCTATAATACAGTATTAAAAGTGCTATTAGAAAACAGCAATCAAAACCCTGTGGTGCTGTTCAGTTATGTTCAACTTTTCATGACCTCATTTGGGATTTTCTTGACAAAGGTATTGAAGTAGTTTGCTATTTCCTTCTCCAACTTATTTTACAAGATTAGCCCCTGAAGCAAACAGGGTTAAGTGACTTGCCCAGGGTGTTACAGCAAGTAAGTGTCTGAGGCCAGATTTGAATTCAGGTCTTCAGAATTCTAGACTGGGCGCTATGGGAGCATGCAAAAGAAAGAAAAATCAAGTCCAATGGGGAAAGTAAGAGGAGACAGAAAAGTATGCATACGTACACATATATATATATAAATGAAAAAAATTATGGATATATAATTGTGTGTTCATGTATGTGTATGTATATTTGCATGCATATGTGTATATAATTGTTAGTCCCTGAAGTATAGGTGTTATTCACCAGGCAAAGATAAAAGAAAAGATATTCTAGGCAGAAAGAATAACATGAAGAAAACCAAGGAAGACACGTTGTATGTTTGGAAAATGGCTAATAGTCCAACCTGGCTGAAGCAGAATGTCAGAGGGAATAGTGGAACATAAAAGCTGGAAAGGTGTGTTGGAGTCAGACTATAGTTCTAGTTTTAGAGAACTATAAGTTCTAGTTTAAGAAGTTTAGACTTTATTCTCCTAAATTAGAATCCCAAGCAACATTTTTTATTTCCTTGAGAGTACATGATTTTATTTCATTAGTCCATTAGGTAAAACAGTTTAATACCCTGAGTACTATATGTTTTGATGAAAGATGTTTGCAAAGATTTTTTCTGAAAAGTTGCTTTTATTCCCAGAGCTGTAGGGCAAGACCTGAGCAAATTCTGACCATGGACCGTTTGCCAGTGTTTAAGTAGTAAATTAGAAATTTTCAGTACTGTGTAGGAGAATAACAGCCACTTGTGGAACCCAAGGGTCTTTTTTCCAGTAAGATTCAGCAACATAGCCTTGAAATCTAAAAAGTTTTTCAGCAATGCTGCAATAGCCTTTCCAGAGGGTCAGTTCTGATTGAGGACAGGGTTTTCCATCAAGTTTCTTTGTTTTTTAACCCCTATGTTGCTGCATCATCTTTTAGTTAGGGAAGAAAGAATTTGAGAGCATCATTGACTGCCTGCTTACTGAGTTGACTTTTTTAAAGCGCCGTTAATCAATAAAATGAAATTCAAAGATGTAGAAATACCATTATGCCTAGCATAATGACAAATCTTGTAAAATGAGCTGGAGAAGGAAATAACAAACTACTTCAATATCTTTGTCAAGAAAATCCCAAATGAGGTCATGAAGAGTTGAACATAACTGAGCAGCACCACAGGGTTTTGACTGCTGTTTTCTAATAGGACTTTTAACACTGTATTGTAGTTGCTTATATGCCTCAACTTCCCTATTGGATAAGAAATTTCTCGCATTTCAGTCTTTAGTACCTAAAACAGCAAGAAATGATCTTTGATTGGGAAGATATGGGTTCAGATTTTGTTTCAGACATACTGCTATTGTGATCATGGGCAAGCCACTTGATCTTTTAATGTTTCCAGGCAACTCTCTGGGATGTCAGATGAGTTGCCTACTGGTAGTGCCAGAAATTCCCTACCCTAATAAAATCATAATTAAATGAATCTGTGATTTTATTGTTTCAGAAATTTCTTCTAGTGATACCGATCACCACCAGTCTGTACCTTAGTATCGTCTGTGACTTTTAGCCATGTCTTCCCATAACTTCACCAGAGGGGATCCACCCATTATCTTGGAGGCCTTTCTCAGTTTCTTTTAACATCTTGAGAGTACCAGTGGAGTATTCCAGTTGGCTACCTCTCATCCTCCTCCATAGAACTAGACCATCTTCAGATAACTTATTTTACACTTTGTTCTTCAAAGTTCCTGCTAAGTTGGTGTGTTGCAGTCTTTTTGCAACACATGAAACCAAGAAAAATAATCATCAGTAGTGTTTTAATTAAACATCACTTTGTATTTCGTACTATACTGGATTCTGAGAGTGATTACAACAGATGTAGTCCTTGCTACCTAACAACAACAGTAGCATATATAGTTTACAAAACTCTCTATGTACATTTCCTCATTTGATCCTCACAACAACCTTGTGAGGTAGGTGTTGTTTATTATCCCCTTTTTCAGATGAGGAAAGTAAAGCTCAGAAAAGTCAAGAAAGTTGCATAGGATCGGAATTTGAACTTGTGCAT
Organism: Notamacropus eugenii; assembly: GCF_028372415.1. NCBI lineage: Eukaryota > Metazoa > Chordata > Mammalia > Diprotodontia > Macropodidae > Notamacropus > Notamacropus eugenii. The sequence continues at coordinate 663,927,237 of NC_092872.1, forward strand.
TCCTGGCTATAAGTTAAGCACTTGATTATTCACTGTGTCACATAAGATTAAAAAAAAAATTAAAGTAAAAGAAATGTAGGAAGATTGAAGTTAAATTAATGGTCTACAACATCTAGCACAGTTTAAAATACACAGCAAATGATCACCAAATTTTTGATCATACATGTGGATCTATGCACATTTCAGAGATAAGTGAAAATATAGGGGTAAACAATGAAGGGAATTTAATGATGCTGAGTAAAAATATTAAAGAGGTATTTTTTTTTTGCTTTATTTTGTTTTTAACCATTAAAGGTTTTTATCTCTTATTGGCGGCAACCTCTGTGAAATTGGAAAGCCTGAAATGCAACAAAAAATAAATTCACTTCTTCAAAAGGAAGGAGTAGAAGAAATTGCTAAAAGTTTGGAAACAACAGTACATACGTTGCAAATTATCATCGATGGTCTGAGTAAACCTGAAAGCTTTGACTTCCGAACAGGTAAGGGGTGAATATTGTTAATGCCTCATATTTACATTTTTGTATTTCATGGTACTTACTTTCTCACACGTATATTTCATCATTTTCATGTACTTATTTTTTTCATTTGTCCATCAACAAGATGTCTCATAGGCATCTCAAATTAAAACATGGCCAAAATGAACTTGTCTTCACCACAAAAACATCCTCTTTTAGAACCTCCTGTTGAGGGCACTACCATTCTTCCAGACACTCCAGTTTTCAACTTTGACATTGTTTCACTCTTTACTCCTCCCTCACTCTATTTGTCAAATCTTATACTTTCTACTTTCACAATGTTGCTTTCTTCTCTCTGCTTAGATCTACTCACACACTCACATTCTAATTCAATCCTCATAACCTCTTTACTAGACTATTTCAATCCTCTAATTGGTCTCTGTCCCTCAAATCTCCCTCTCTGATCCACTGTCTACACAGCTAGTAAAATATTTTTTTTTAAGTTCTAGTGTGACCATTTTACCCTCTCAGTGCACTCCACTGACCCCCTCTTGCTTCTTGAAACAAATATAAGCTCCTTGGCTTACCTTTTAAAACCCTTCACAAGCTGGGGCTAACATGCCTATCTACCCTTATTCATTATTCCTCTGCTCAATGGCTCATTGACTCCCTAGTACCTGTATCGCAAAGGCAATATTCATAGCACGGATGGTGACTATGAATATGCCAGTATAGTTCTCAATTGCAACTCCATATAGAAGGCAGAAGAAAAACATTTATTCAGACACTGAAAAGTCAAATCCATCATAGTAGCCAAGAAGTCAATACACATTAGCACTGCAGGGACACAGCCATTCCCAAGCCTTCCCCCCTTCCCACAAACAAACAGGAGCTTTGCTGTCTGCTTGGCTGTGTCCTCTCCCTGCCCTAACTGCTCTTAGTCTGTTGTACCCTTGCTGTTCCACCTTCCTGTTCAGCAAGCTGCTCCAAACACATGATATAGGCTTCCATGTGATTTAAGCTGGTCACATGGGCCTGTTATTGAATGGGAAAGATCTTCCCATTTAAATTATTGTTACAGTACCTCCAGTAATACAGATGGCATGATTTGGATCATGTAAATGTAGCCACTTGTGTAGTCAGTCTGAAGAACTCCGTGCTTAGACCTTCTTTAGACTTTAGGGTCACTCAGTCATGACAGCCAATCTGCAGGAGATGTTGTTCTGAAAATACCCCTTGCACATGCACACTAACCCCATCTTCCTATGGTGACGTAATGGAGGTAAAGCATTAATCCCATTTCCTCACGATTATGTGTACTAATTAACATACTTTTGTCCTCATATGGAAGTTGTTTACTGCTGTGTAGAGCTTAGTTTGAAATCTGTGGTCACATCCAACTGCTTGCCTGATGTGCTAATAAGGTACTTTTACCTTTCTTTTCTTGAGTTTGCCTCATTGACCAGGACAAGGTCCAGACCAAGCTTTCTTTTAACACCACTCCCCACCCCCTTTTTTACATTTAAAGCTTTTTTATAATCTGGCTCCTTGCTCCCTTTCTGGACTCCTTGTGTTTGGCTCTCTAGCAGCATGGCCACCTTGTTGTTCTAGAATGTGAAACTCCCATTTCCTGCCTCCATGGTTTTGTACAGATTATCCCCCAAGCCTGGATGCTCTTCCTCTTCCTCTATACCTCTTTTTTCACCTCATTTCTTTCAGTCTCCTCAAATCCCACCTTCTGCAGATCTTTCCTAATCTGTCCTGCCCCAGCTGTTCCTGGCTGACCTTCCCACCTCGCTTTTGTTTTCCATCTACTCAATATCATGTGTATACCACCTGGTTGTTAATATCTTGTCCTCCCTGTTAGCGGTAGGGAGTCAGTCCTCAAAGACAAAGACTAATTTTGCCTTTCTTTTTATCCTCAGCATTGACAGTGTCTGGCACATAGCAAATACTTAATCAGACATGTGTTGCCTGACTGACTGCCATACAGCCAAACTGGCTGTCTTGCTCTATCTCACATGAGACACCCCATCTCCTCATCCTGGCACTTGCTATCTGTCCTCTGTGCCTGCAGCACTCTCTCTTCTTCCTTTCCTTCATTTAGATTCCCCCCTTTTTTTAAAAGTGCTGTCTGGAAAGTCTTTGCTGACTCCCAGCTGACAATACTATCCTCCCAGTTATTTTGTATGTACTGTATATCAGCATATTTATATAACTCTTGTAATGTCTACCGCTTAGGGACATAGATTGCTTCATTTTTGTCTGTGTATCCCCAGTGCCTATCACAGTGCCTGGCATGTAGTAGATGGTTAATAAATGCTTGTTGATTAATGGATATTTTTGATCTTCATAGCAGGAAAGGAAAATTAAACAAATAGAGTTAATGAGTTACTAAAGTAGCATCAGGCCAGGGTTTCTAACTCCTCAATTAACACACATGAGATAATATTTGTAAAGTTCCTATCTCAGTGCCTTGCATGTAGTAGGTACTTAATAAAAGCTTAATCATTTCATTCTCTTCTCCTTCTTTTTCCATTATACCACCTGACTACACTCAAATATACCTATGTGTGTCACCCCTTATCCCCAGTCACATGCCTCTTGGTGACTTTTTCTAAATATCACCCAGGTAGAATTCTGAAGACCTTTGTGAAAGTTAATTCAGAACCTATCCAGTCTCTAAATCACTGCCTTCAGATCCTTGCATGGTATTTGTCAAAACAGCACTAAAGAAATTAGATAATATTCCTATATTTATTTTCTCCTAGTTCAGATTGTTCTTTACTTTCACCACAGAGAGTGAGAGCATTTGAGAGCATTCTTAAGAACCATAGTAAGAGGGAAGAGTGCCCATGAGCAGAATCTACCTAATCATGTTTTCCAAAGTTTTTTAAGATTGCCAATAATCTTGATATTCATAGATAGTATGTTTATAAGATTTAGAGCTGTAAACAATCTAAACTTTCATTTAACCCAATCTCCTTATTTTACTTAGAAAAAGACCGGAAAAAAGTTGAGTAATTTGTCTCATCTTTCATTGAAGCCCTACGCAGAAGTTGTCCCATATCTTATTGTGGCATGCATGGAGGTGCCCAGGGTTTCTCGGAGGACATACCACCTGCTGTTCTAGCAGGTTCTATAAAGTTAGAAAGGCCTGGCTTTGATGGCAGTATCTTTTGTTCATGGACTAGCCTCACTAAGTTCTTAATGGCTCATCACCAGTTGGTTAATTTGTTTTTTAACATAGCAATTTAAAAATACCATACTCTCTTAAGGTTTAAAGGCATTCTAATCCATGTAGGTAGAATGAATACCCAGTTAGTCTTTGGAAGTATTAAATTATTTATTTTGTCCTTTTTCTGCATTTTACATTTTCTCAAATGTGCTTACTTTCCCAGGGCCCCAGTCACCTTCTCCTAAATTTTTTTCTCATATGTCCTGAGTGTTTTTCATTTGATATGATCAATTCTATTTAGATTAACACTTGTAGATACTACTCATAGTATTTATAACTTGTATTAGGGGCAGGATTAGACTTGTCTGTCAAAGTGTTAAAATATTGATATTGCAGACTTTTCAAAAACTTTCATTTGTCCCTATGGCCCAACCTGCCTTCAGGAACATGTAAAGTAATTCCTGACTCAGATTTTCCATGCAAAATTAAACTAAACAGCTGATCAGGAATCCTTAGGGAATCTGAAGCAGCTGGTTGCCTGCAGGAAAGGGGAGAGGAGAGAGTTTTCAAACATAGAACAATTCCTATGGGGCCTGACAGCGCATCTTGTCCTTAGGCCTGATCGGCTCTGTGGTTTTATTTTGCATGAACGTGGCCCTTTCTCAGGGTGGTATTACATTACAACAGGTTTCTTGCTCTTGGAATTCACTGTGTCATCATCAAGTAATGAGGTGCATTCTCTTTCTGCAGAATTACATGTCATGTAGAGTCTGTTGAAATTTCAGATTTTTTTTGTGGTATGGAAAAAGATTTTTGCGTGTGTGTTTTAAGGAAAAAACTGAATTTTCTTTTAATTCACAGTTGTGCTGTGATTGGTTGAAGTGGGGTGGAGAAGGGGATGGGGTTGTGTGATAGGTTGAGAAATGGAGAAAAGAGCTGACCAGTTGCTGAGGCAAATGTAGAAGACGACTTCAGTGAGCTGTCAGGATGGAGCATGACAGCTGTGGAAAAAGAGAAGATGAGAGGGAGGAGGGGTAGAAGTGATGTATCATAAGTAGGGGTTTTGAATATAGAATGTGCTCTTTATTGCTATAGTCAGTGCTTGGCAATTCTACAAAAGGAAAGCAAGGGAAAAGAGGGAGAAATGAAATCCACAGTTAACCCACAACCTTCATTTCAGCTATGCATTCCAGGCTCCTCCCATATGCAGTCCTTTTTACCTGAGCAGCATGCTCACAAATAGCCAACTTGATTTCAGTTCCATTTTCTTTCCCCCTTTTTTTGTTCTCTGAGAAAGAAATTAATGAATATGGATCCAAATAGTAGTAATGCTAATAATAGCCGTATTTATATAGTGCTTTAAGGTTTGCAGAGTTTTCTGAAAATATTATCTTCATAACAACCCTAGGAGGTGTTATTATCACCATTTTATAGATGAGAAGATGGAGACAGACTTGTCCATTAAATGTCTGAGGCAGGAATTGAATTCAGATCTTCCTGACTCCATTTCTGGCACTCCGAAGTTATGAGAAGAATGCGGAATCTAAATAGTCAAGAATTGGTCACAAGTGATTATGTAAATACAGTGACATTTTCTGGAAACTTCCATTGGTCTCTATGTTTGTGAGTCTTTCATTCACGTTTATTCACAAAGTTAGAATCCTCTTAATCAAGTAGACTCTGTAAAGGGCAAAACCAGTGCCTTCTTCATTGTTACATCCTCCCAAGTACCTCCTGTCTCAGTGTTCCAGGACCAGTCCTTATAAAGCATAGGAGGAAGTCAAAACATGTTGGATAGATAGATGAATTTGAGAAATTTGTGGACAGATGGAGCCTCTAATCAACTGTTTTACATCTTTCTTAGAATTTAATGAGTGTTGTGGTATCATTTGACCAAAATCATACTCTTATTTTTCTGTCATCTAGCAGTGAGTGTCTCTATGGCCTTTTTACTTTTTTTAGACTCATTTGGTATTATATTAATGTGGTTTTTTAATAAGTTTCTTCAGACTGTTTAATGTGTATATGTTATGTCTGTCCTCTCTTCCAACTAGATTGTAATTAACTGGGACAGCATTTCCAGGTCCCTTTGGACCCTCCATGGTGCTTAATGTAGGGTTGGACATACTCAACAAGTACTTATTGACAGACTAATATTGTAACTAGGAAATACCATAGTGTGATTGATTTTGATTTTATCTTTTTTTCCTCTTTTCCTTAAAGATTTTGATAAACCTGACTTCAAGAGGAGCATAGTCTGCCTAGAAGATCTGAATGTTGGAACAATTCTCACTGGAAAAGTCGAGAATGCTACTCTCTTTGGGATTTTTGTGGATATAGGAGTGGGCAAGTCAGGGCTGATTCCCATTCGAAACATTACAGAAGCAAAGCTTTCTAAAGTGAAGAAGAGGAGGAGTCTTGGACTGGGCCCTGGCGAGAGAGTGGAAGTCAAAGTGATCAATATTGATATTCCCCGATCTAGGATAACCCTCGATCTCATTCGTGTTTTGTGAGCATCGCACTGGACACCAAATTTTAATTTCAGTTTTACTAATTATAGCTCAGATATGTGAGAACTTGTCTAGGGATTAGAAACAAGTCATATTATCAGGTGTCTCTGAACATGCCCCTTCTTTAGTAGTTGCCTGTTGAATAATTAAGGAAACTGAATATTTCTTCTTGAACAACTTGTTCTATGTGCCCTCGGGAGACACATGTCACAGAGCCTCATTTGGCTCATTGGGTGAAGCTTCTGGGGAAATTGGCTTGTCATTAGTAGATATTGAGCCATTTCTCTAACTCTTTAGAAAACCATTTCACTTTCTACACAGCACAAGTCTCCTTTCCAGGCCTGTTTTCTGATGACCTTCTGAAGTATAGGGTGGCTCTCCACACAGTTGAATTCAATGTATGAGTTATGAGTCAGACATGAGTCCAATTTATGAGTTATATATGACATTTCATATGCACTCTGTAATTGAGGTGTATAAATCCTTTGTTTATTGCCCCTCTAAACTGAAACTTTCTACAGATCCAAGTGGGTCTGTAGCTTTGAGTTCAGAAAGTTATTGAAAGAATCATGTGTTTTGCTCTCTATAATAAAACTTTCATGTAATAAACTTGCTTTTATTTTGGTGATTGTACAATGAAATGCAAAGAAGTCGTATCTGGAGAATATTCACTTATAGGAGAATGCTAGTGACATGCCACATTTCCATGAAAACTACTTTTAAAAATACTGAATCATGGATAAGGAAATGCTCTGAAAGACAGACCACCATCCTGTTCACAGCATGGTACTCACAGGTTGTCTTTCAGGAGCAGGTCAACAGCATTCCAGCTTGACGTTTAAGTAGAAAAGTCTGCAAACTTTTGTCTTTGGCATTTCTGCTCCAGAAAAGGTGTTACCCTCCCTTCTCGTCTGCAAGAGAGGGGTGCAGTCAGATCTGTGATTTCACTGGAGTAGGAGACTGCTGCTGAAGAAACCTCTTCAGCCAGTGCAGCTTGGCACCTACTCTGCCCTTTATACTGAGAGAGAATTGCCTGAGAAGGAAAGCAGCTCTTCCAGGGTCACAGCCAAGAGGTATCAAGCAGTCCATCATGTCAGTGAACAAGCACTTGCTTGTGTGCCAAGCACTGTGCTGAACCCTAGGGATGCAAAGAAAGGGTTATATGGCCCTTTCCTTCAAGGGGCTCACGTTGGAATAGGGGAAACAGCATACAGATAACACTGCATAAAAGAGAAACAGTGAAAATGGAAGGTAGGTCAGAGGAGAGGCACTAGTGGGGAAGGGAAAGGTCTCCTGCAGAAGGAACTGACTCTTCAGAGAAACTAGGAGCCAAAAGTGAACAGAAAACAGATCCCTGGTATGAGCAGTAGCCATTGAAAAGACAAGGTTGGGAGATTAGTGTTGCTTGGTCAGAGAGTATATAAGGGAAATGCATAGGAAAATTAAAAGATAGGAAGAAGACAGGTTATAAGTAACCTTAAATACCAAATACAGAACTTTATATTTGATTCTGGAAGTAATAGGGAACCACTTGAGTTTTACTGAGTGTGCATCTGGGTAAGGTTGGTGATGGTGACAAATGACACGGTCAAACGTGCACTTCAAGAAAATAACTTTGGCAGCTTTGAAATACCTTCTCTTTGCCCCAGGGTTGTGCTGCAATACAGTGTTGGCCCACAAAATGTTGTGGGTCAGGACATGGTAGAACTGGGAAGTTAACTCCCTCCCCTCAAACCTCCCATGTTGCTAGTGCTTTTTCTTTGAGAATACCTTCTGTCTAGTTTCTGTATATCTCTTGTGTGTACGTAGTTATTCACATACTCTCTCTCCTATTAGAAAGTAAACTCTTTGAAGCCAGGGACTATATTTTTGCCTTTCTTTGCATCTCCATTGCTTAAATGCATGTTGAAGGATTTGCAATCCAGGTGCCTCCTTGAACATCATATATGATGTTAGTTACTTACTGAGTTCACTGTACTGCAGTGTCTTCATTTGATAGTTTCACAGTATATGCCTTTTGCCATTATTTTGCAAATTTTATAGTTATAATTTATATATACATACATACATATATGTATGTAGATGTATTTAGTGTAATTCATATAACAGATTCAACTTTGAATTCTGTGTGTCTTTACCTAGTTGACACTTAAGGAGGATTTTATGTTTGAGGGTAGATACTTCAGTCACCTGCCTTTGAGTCCCTTCTCTGTGCGAGCCACCCTGGGCCATTTGGCCATTTATTCAGTGTTGTTGCACAGCCTGAGCTGGCCTTGCTATGAAAAAGGAAGTGACTGATCACAAGATCAAAGACGATCCAAAGGAGAAGGGTTTTCCGAGATCATCAAATCCAAATCCCTCTTTTTGCATATGAGAAAACTGGTGACCCAAATGTTATAGTGCTTTTCTTTTTCTAAAGAAGTCGTTTACTTTGGGGGTTCTTAGAAAATAATTGGAAAGGAGGATTGGGCAGATTCACTTATTCATATTCCTTCCTACACTGAGGAGCACTTGCCTTCAAAGGAATGGTTTGTGATAAAGTAACTGCTACTCTCAGAAGAAAAAAGAATCACAGGCATAAAACTCATGAATCCTACTAAAGAATGTTGAAAGATAATCTTTGTAGGCAGAGAAGTCTCGAAGACTTGAGCTGCCTCAGAAGGATGGAGATGAGTCTCTGGGAGATGAGAGAGGAGACAGAATGCTTCTCAGGCCCTTGCTTAAGTTAGTTCTTCACCCCTTCTGAGCAACGTGGAGGTCTGTGTGCTAAGATCAGCTAACAAGGAAAGGAAGAAAAGGGGAACAAATCCCTAAAAAACTATTGGGAAGGATGCAAAGCCAGATACCGGCTGGTATCACCAGTGATTTCAGCTAGTGGAGAGTTGCAAGTGGAGTGCCAGCACCTCTAAGTGTTAGTACCCAACAGGGCTTACAAATGCCCTACTTTATGCAAAAACATGTCATCTCTAACACATATTGGAGATGTCGCAATTTTCTAGCTCCTAGGAGTTTATTTCAAACTGCATATCCCATAGACTTCTTAAACTAAACATGTCCAAAAGTAAACTGCCTATTTCCCCCCACACTTTCTCTACTTCTGAGCTTTCTTCGTACTCTTGAGGGTACCACCTTCCTTCCAGGCATCCAGGCTTAAAACCTGGGCACCCTCACTGACTCTTCACTCTTCTCTCAGGACCCACCCCTATGTCCAGGCAGTGATCAAGCCCTGTTGTTTCTGCCTTCATAACTTCCTCTGACACTATCCCTCTGACACCACCCTAGTCCATGCCCACATCACCTCACACCAGAGCTATTGCAATAGTCTGCTAATTGGTCTCCCTACATCTTCTCTCCCCACTGCAATCCATCCTCCACTCAGCTGTCAGATTGATCTTCCTAAAACCCAGGGCTGGTCCTATTGCCCTCCTTATTCAGTAAATTTCAGTGGTTCCCTATTATCTCCAGAATCAAATATAAAATCCAATTTGGCTTTTGTTCATCCAGTTGTTTTCATTCATGTCCAACTCTTCCTGACCATATTTTAGATACTAGAGTGGTTTGCCATTTCCTTCCTCAGCTCAAAACACAAACAAGGTTCAGTTACTTGCCCGGAGTCACACAGCCTGTGAGGATCTGAGGTTGCATTTGAACTCAGGAAGATGAGCCTTCCTGACTCTAGATCTGACCCTATACTACCTGGCTGCCCTGTTTGACTTCAAACCCCTCAAAACCTGTTCTCCCCCATAATTTTCTGGTTTTCTAGAATCTTGCACACCCCATGTAATCTTAAATCTAATGACACTTTCTTCTTTGCTGTTTCTTGAATAAGACACTATCTCCTGACTCAAAGCACTTTTAGTGGTCATCACCCATGCCTGGAATGTTCCCTTTCTTCATCCCTGCTATCTAGTGTCCCTGCCTTCCTTCCGGTCTCAACTAAAGCCCTACCTTTTGCAAAAAGCCGTTCCCAGGCTTCCTTTTCCTTCGTGCCTTCCTTTTGAGACTACCCCCAATTAAACCTGTATGTGTCTTACTTGTACATGTTGTTGTTTGCATGTTGTCTCCCTCTGTTAGAATTCAAACACTTTGAGGACAGGGTTGGTGTTTTTCCCCAACAACATGCTTGTTGACTGGCTGACTGACTGATGTGGACTTTGTGATGCGTAGCAGGTCATTTAAACTATCTGCATTAGGAGAGGAAATTCCTTCCTGAGAGCCCCTTATACCAAAAAAATCACAGGCTTAGTCAAATTAAATCAAAAAGTAACTTTCACACAGCAATCGATACACTTAATGTATCTATTTCCTTAAGAGATGATATTGACAAAATACCAAATCACAAAGAGATTGGACAAATCTATGAATGACCCCTGTGTGGTTACTACCAGAAGCTGGAGGGCATCCATCAAGAGAGTTGATTGTTAAACTTTCATTGGGATTATTTACCCTTTGGAAATTGACAAATGTTACAAATATGGGTTGATTTTTTTTTCATTGTCTAGACTTAGGAAAATGATAAGGAAAATGTTAAATAACACAAATTAAACTTTAAAAGTGTGTCCTGTGTATGCCCACCCACCCAAGAGCTGGTTGTTAAATATTTACCACCATAATCCCAGATATAACTAACCTTAAAGACTGACTTCAGGAAGAACAGCTAACCTGCCTATAGTGACAGTCGAGCCCTGAGAGGGTTGAATCAGGAGGGCTCAGAGTCAATAGGACAGTTCCTATGTTTGCTAGTGACTCTCTACTAGTAAGGAAAAAAGGCAATCTCCACTAGAAATCTGTGGGCAGAAGGGGTTTCCAGTTTGCAGAGAAGACCAGAAAGTTCTGAGAGCTAATGGAGTAATAGGAGTCTGGTTCAGTCATGGAATGTGGAAAAGAAAAACACCAGTCACATTTATTGTCTGCTGAGGTAAAAATGAATTTGCTGCAACAAAGGAAACTTTAGGTCAGCAGTTTTTAACCTGGGGTCTGTGTACTTGTTTAAATTTTTTAAAATAACTTCCAATATAATTAGTTTCTTTGATAATCATATATATGTGTGTGTGTGCATATACATATATACATATAAATGTATTTAAAAATGTTTTGAGAAGGAATCCATAAACTCCACCAGACAGAAGAGTCTATGAGACAAAAAAAGTTAAGGACTTGTGGTTTACGTGAAACATCACAACCATATTTTGAAGTCATCAGGTTCACTGAACATGAATATTGCTTTTGTAGATGACAGGGAAATCCTGGCCTAATGGAGGCTTTTAAGGAAAACTCTCAGCAGCCTTTTAAATCTATGGTTGTTGGGTCAGCAGTCAGAATGCTTTCTTTCTATACCAGACCAGGTAATTCCGAGGTATCTTTAAGCCAAGTAGGAGAACTTGTCTAAAAATGTCACTTGGTTTAAGTTCAAGGGACAAGCAGAATTAAAGTGGGAGGAGTTGACCCCTCTCTTCCTTACTTCATTTTAGCACCATGGTGGTAGGAAGCTGCCAACGAGCCAGGTCTAAGCAACTCTGAGTCTATAGTGAACAGCAGACTCCAGAATGGGCTGGGATATTTGCCAGTGCAATCTGTTCCACAGGAAGAAGGGTATGGATTACTTCACACTTCTTTATATAGAAGATGGAGCTGCAGGTGAAGGGAGAACATGATTAGAAAGCCAACTCAAGTGCTTTCAAGACTTTCTGTGGACTCTGGAGAAAGAAATTGCTAAGCCTCCTCCAGGAAAGTTTTATTGGTGTCTTGCTCTGTCACTAGGAAACTGAGCAAGCGTCTCAGTATCCTCAAATAGTTTACAAAAACAAAGATCCTCATCCTGATGAAAGGAAGAAAATTACAGACCTAAGTGCCACAGACCAGGCCCCTCTAGAAAAGAAGCTAATGAATTGGTCACTGCCACAGATCCCATCTGATCTGACAAGACTTGGACTGGGCAGCCAGCTCCAGAAGGAGCTGTAGTTTAAAAAAAAAAAAATCCAATCGTGAAGGAAAAGGAAAAAAGAAGAGAGGAGAGAAGGGAAGAGAGTAGGGGGAAGAGAAAGGAAAGGGAGAAGGAGAGAAGATGGGAAGGGGAAGAAAGGGAGTTTGCCAACTTTGTGACCTTTGGTGATTCTCTGAGCCTTAGTTTCTTAATCCATCAAAAAAATGGAGTTGGAGCTGATGGCCTCTAAGAATCCTTCTTATCTTAATCATTTTATGAGTTATGAAAATTTCCCACTTCTGATAAACCTCCCATCACCTCACTTTCAGGTGGAATTGGAATAGTATGACCATAACAGGAAATTTCCCCACCCCATACGCCTGAGCAAAGCAACCACAGATGAGACGAATGCATTTGGACCCCTTCCGCAAGTCAGGAGTGGCCCTTTGATGGATTATTTGCCATTGTTAAATGGCTGTGCCCCCTTGTCTTTCAGTTTTATCTCTAGGTGAGGGAGCTGCAGTGAATGCCAAACCTAATTCATATTGGGTACATTTACTCCAGAGGGTTAAAGTGAGTCTGTGAAGTGTAACTTAGAATGCCAAGTTAGAATTGTGAGCAGTTTTTGAGGGTATCAGTGATTAATCCTTTCTTTGATGGGTGGGGTGGGGCAAGGGGAATGTTCTATTAAACTGAAGAAGTGGTTGAAATACAGAGAAATTGAGTCTTACCCAAGGTTACTTTACTCAATCAATGACCTAGAATCCCCAAATCCAGATATACATCCACTACAGTCAATCTTGAAGGTTCTGCCCTCCAAAATCATGCCTCTCAGATTCATTTTGCTACCCTGTAGAGTCTCTCTCTCTCTCTCTCTCGGTCTGTCTATCTACCTATCTATCAATCTATTCCATGGATATAGGGAAAGTGCCCTACTTCCTGTGTAAGTACTAAAGGTAGCAAGGCATATTAGCCCATAAACAACTGAGACATTTTTCCATTAAATTATGACATTCCAGAGAATTCTACCTTCATCCCAAACTATCAGCTTCCAGCCTTTCAGCATTGTCTTAAGGATTCTCTGCCACCACCTGGAAGGAGAACACATTGGAAATTGCTAGAAGAGAATCCTCTTTCTTCAACCTGCAGTACCTGATTAACATCAAATAATAACAGAAGATAAAGTTTAAATTTTGCTTCTCAGGATGATGACTCAGTTCCGTAATAGTCCTCCAACTCAAGGACTATGCACTTAATATTCAATCTAGAAACTCTTGATACTCCCCAAGGCTTAAGTTTTAGACACTCTCACTAATATTCTGAAAGACTGTGGTTTAGGATTCCCACCATTAGTCTTGTAGTTTCTCTCTCCTGGGACCATATGGTTGACTGTATATATAACTGCAATATGGCTTGGCCCCCCAGGACTGGGTTCAAGCACTCAGTGTTCTGGGAAATGAGTATAACTCCTGAGACCTCTGTTATGGTTGTTGGTCCTCCTATTAGCAATGCCAGATTATAAGTATTCTGCAGGTCACAGCCCTCTCAAACCATAGCTCATGAGCTGCTATCACTGTGTTTTACTTTGGTCAGTCAGCCATGGGACACAGTTCATAATAAAGATATTTTAATTAAATGGCAATGGAAATAAAGGAGCCAAAGAATATTCCCTGCCATAAACTTTGATCTGGTTCTTCCTTGAATATATCTATATACATTTAGTGGGAAAAGTGGGCCTTTAAGAGAAATATATGTGGAACAAGTACACATGGAAAACAAATATGGCCAGGTCATCTGCATGAAAAGATATTCGTGTCATGCAGGTAATATATGTCACCAGGGCATACACGTGGAAAGGTAACTTCCCATTTCTCACCAGCTACCCTACTTTTGGGCTTCTTTGGACCTTACCTTCATACCTTCCTTGCCTGGGAAACTTAACACTGGGAAATCTCATCATGCTTTAAGATTGAATCTGCCTGGTACTCATCTCATCAGCACCCTCTCTCTGCATTCAGAGGGCAGTCGTTGAGTTCCAGGGCCTCTGAACGATAGTATGAAGGGGAGGGAAATAAGACTGGAAAGGCAGAAAGGGCCAGATTGTGCAGGGCTTTCAAAGTGTCAACATCATTTTCATCCTCTTTCATCTCCTTCATAGGTTTTTTTAGGAGCTGGATGAGACTGCTTGCAGTACCGAGGGAGGCTCAGGACAGAAAGCCAAGTTTTCAAGGGCCAGTTGGAGGCCTGACTACTGCTGCTGCTACCTCCATTTCTTCTTTGTTTAGAAGGCTTCCCCAGATCACCCCCTTTCACCTGGAACTTTAGAAGCTCTGAACAGAGGGTGCTAAAGGAGATATTTAGCAATTAGGCTCCCTTTACCCAGACAGAGAACTTTGGCTTCAGGGTGTGAGCTCCTGGGTTCTTTGGAGGCTGGCTCCTGTGTGATTGTGACTGGAAGCTATTGAAATTGGAAATGAACCTGGAGACATGGCCAAAAAAATTAAAACACATCTGGCCCCAGGCTTGTCGCATCTCTCAGAGCACCCAGACCTCAAACTTCCCCTTCCATTCCTTCCAAGAACTCTAAGGCAAGGATATGTGCACAACTGGAAGGCCTGTCTCTTAGTGGAAAAGGGTTGTTTAAAAATAAGTCCCTCTCCCTCTTCTTCCTCCCTTTCCCCAAGAACAGATTAGGGATGTCCTCAGGGTTTGGGGCAAACCTTCCCTAAAGACACCACCTGGCGCTCCCTCCTGAACAGGGTGCAGACCAAAGCAAACAGTTGGGTGCTTTGCCTTCAGGGCCTTGACTTACCTCGTCACTTGAGCCTGCAGAGGGACGCGGTGGAGGTGACTAGAGGGCTAAAAAAGGGTGTCCAGTGAAAAACTTGGATCCTGCCAGCGATTTAAACAAACAAGGCTGGAGGGACAAAAGGGCAGCACAAACCCGCACTAGTACCATGACAAGTTCATGTCTTCGGGGAATTTGGTGCGCTATCTGGTTCATGTCCTCCTCCAAATTAGTCGATTGTGCCCCTGCTGACACTTGTCCCTTCGATAATTTGTTGAGCTAATGGCCACGGTCTTCATGATCACAAACAGAAGACTATTTGTTAAGCTTGGCAAAGTGGAGGAAATAGTGTGCTTGTATTTGCTTTTGTTTTCCAAAGGCTCATTACAGAGTTTTCTTTTTAAAATACCTCCCAACCCCTTCTAATTCTAGAGCCTTCCCTCTGTTGATGATTTCCTGTTTATCCTCCTTATAAATTTGTCTATTTTATATCTTTATATATATTATTTATTTATTTGCGTATTGTTTCTTCCTTTAGATTGTAAACTCCTCGGAGGGCAGTCTTTTACCTCTTTTTATATTCCTATTATTTTATATTCTTTATTTTTATATTAGGTAGACACTTAATGAATGTTTATTGATCGGTTTATTGATTGACCCTAATGAGGACAAGTAGCATGGCCTATAGAAAGACACACTGGATTTAGAATCCAAGGACCTGAGTGTGAATGCATCCTCAGCTAGTTCTAACTGTGGGGCTTTAGGCATATAATTGAGCTTCATCTCTCACATGAAGGAATTGGACTACAGTACCCCTAAAGCTCCTCTCAGCTCTAATCTATGATTTCATCACCGTTAGGTTGAATAAATAAATATCAGTATTAAAATTGGCATGGTCTTAATGACTGGTGACTGAAAAGCAGAGTTTGTTTTAGGGGTATTGTTCAATTGTTTCCAACTCTCTGTGACCCTATTTGTTTTGTTTTGTTTTGTTTTTGGCAAAGATACTGGAGTGGTTTGCCATTTCCCTCTCCAGCTCATTTTACAGATGAGGAAACTGAGGTAAACAGGATTAAGGGACTTGTCCAAGGTCACACAGCTAGGAAGTGTATGAAGCCCAATTTGAACCCAAGAAAAAGAGTCTTCCTGACTCCAGACCTGGCACTCTATCCACTGCACCCCGTAGGTGCCCCATCACTATATATACCTATTAAGAAAGAAGCATTTTAAAAATATATTCAGGTTATTTGTTGGCAATCCTGCAAACCAGCTACTCAGTCATGATTTATGACTGGCAGAATCCAGGCAATCAACTCCTTGGCAGCCTAATGAGGGGTCCAAGGAATGTAGAATGATATCCTTTTAGAGATGAAAGGGATTTTAGATGTCAACTTATCCAAATGCCTCATTTCATTAACGAGGAAACAAGCCCAGGGAATAGACTTATTTTAATTGGCATCATCTCTAGAACACAAACTACTTTAAGGGAAGGACAGAATCCATCTAGAAAACAGAATTTTGGGGGCCCAGAGCAAGTTTCACAAATACCCTGGGCAAGTTGATGACTAATAATAAAAAAATGCAAATCAAAACTACCCCAAGTTTTCCCTCTCACCCTCAGGAAACTAGCAAACATGACAAAAGATAGGAATAGTCAATGTTGTTCCAGAAAGAACAGGTCCACTAATGCATTGTTGCTAGAACTGTTGGTAGAACATTCAGAAAAACAATGTGAAATTAATGCTAAGAAAGTAACTAAAACATTCGTATCTTTTGACCCAGAGATTTCACTGGTAGGTTTATTAATCAAGAAGGAGGGTGATAAGAAAGATTCTATAATCACAGGAATATTAATATCAGCACATTTTGTAGGAGTAAAGAACTGGAAACAATGTGGATCAATTTGGAGAATAGCTAGTCGAGTTATGGTACATTAGCGTAATAGAATGTTAATTTCTTCACTGTAAGAAGCAGATGTGATGAATACAGAGAAGCAAGGGATAGCAACTGAGGTAAAACAAAATAAGCAGAACCAAGAAAACCATGTATACAATGAGGAAAACTTCATGAGTAGAAAGGTGGACAAGGTAGTCACAATTGAATACTGTGAAATTACAGTGATGAAGCTTGGATCCAAAGGAGAGATAAGAGAAGGAACCTCCCTCTTTTTCAGAGGTGAGGAAATACGGGCATGGAAAACTGCATATAATATCAGATTTTTTTTCAATATGTTGGTTAGTTTTGATGAACTGGTTTTTTTGTTGTTATTATAAGAAATGCTGCTCATGGAGAGGAAGGAGGAATATAGCTGAAAATGTAGGTGATGTAAAAAAATCAATATAAATGTAGAAGTAAAAAAGAAAAAGTGCCCTCAAATCAATTTTTAAAGACAGATTCAGGGGAGGAGGGAAGAAGGAGCTGCCTGAGTCTTTTGCAAGAAGGATGTAAACAGTAGTCACTTAATAAATTCTTACCGACTGATTGTTTCTGCACAGGTTCAGGGGTCTATGCACTATTTGTTTCTTTATTTTTGTAGGACCCATGTTTTAATGATCAGGGGTAATAGTAGTGTCAAACTCAAATAAAAACTGGCCCACTAAACTGTACATAAGGATGCCTGTTGGTAACATATTACCCTAATTTTAGAATGTAATGTTATCTATGTTTTATTATATTTTTTTATTTTGTTAAAATATTGCCCAATTACCCTTTAATGTTGTTCTAGTGACTTGAGATGTGGTCCCTGAGGCTGTGGGTTTGATGCCTCTGGGTTAAGGAACTCTCAGTGAGGTCACCCCCTCTGCCAATGAATAGCTGACGGGTGTTTTGTAACTTGTAGTCAGAGTTGCCTGACTCAGTGGGAGTTAAAGTGTATTGCCCAAGTCACACACAGGTGGCATTTGAGCCCTGACTCTGAGGCCAGCTATCTATCCATAAAGTGATGTTTTGTTTGTTGCTTAATTGAATCTGTGATTTCATATATATAGAGAGAGAGAGAAGAGAGAGACAGAGAAAGACAGAGAGAGAGAGAGAGAGAGAGAGAGAGAGAGAGCGCTCCTGGTGAGGAGCTTCCTCTATTGATGAAGGTCATCCCTTTCTTACTTGAGAGGCTGTCTTTGCCAACAGTCACAGAGACAGTATGTATCAGAAGCAGGATTGGGATCCAAGTTTTCTTGACTTGAAGGTTGGTTTTGTATCCACTATGCCACGTTGTCACCCAAGTGCTATTAGCACCCTCTAAGTTTTAGCATCATGGGATAAAGCCCCACTTGCCCCACTCTAGTTATATCACTTGTTTATCTAAAACAGACTGCAGAGTGCTCAACTTAATGCCAAGCAAAGAGAATCATACCAATCAAAGTTTATATTTGTCAATTCAAGATCTGGTTTATTATCCTGATGAGGTTTTATTACTTGAAACACCAACCACTTCATCCTTTTAAATCTAACTTGATGATCTGAGAGAGGTTTTGGTATCCACATCTATGGAAAACCTGTGGGATGATATCAGGGTCAAGGCAGGAGAAGCCTCTGTCTTAGCAGATGGATGGAGGCAATTAGCCAGGAAGCACATGGGAGCTTCAAGCTATAGTGCTGATGGAGAAATTCCTTACCACATGTGTGACCTCCCACCTGTCAGGCCTGGGTTACAGGCCCTTTCCAAAGGCAGCTGGGCTCCCAGAAATAAAACACCTCTTCTGTGTCCTTAGAAGAAGAAGAGTAGATGGTCCTGGTTCAATGAACCTTATTATTTTAGTGGGAAGGAAAAAGCACTTGGTTTTTGGCCGATGGTTGAGCTCCTCCTCAGGAGAAGTTTTTTCTGTGGATTATCTCAAATGGAATAAGATAGTATCTGTAAAGTACTTGGCACATATTAGATGCTTAAAACATGTTCATTCCCCTTCCTTCCCTGGAGGACTGGTCACTGAGCCAGACAGTTCTACTCACTCAGTAATCTTTAAATGGAGGGACTACCCTATGTTCCCTCTGCAATCACTTGGCATCTAGGAGCATCTATGTGGCACAAAGGATAGACTCTTGGGCCTGGAGTCAGGAAGACTCATCTCCCTGAGTCCAAATCTGACCTCAGACACTAGCTGTGTGATCCTGGACAAGTAATTTAACCCTGTTTGCCTCAGTTTCCTCATCTGTAAAATGAGCTAGAGGAAGAATTGGCAAATCACTCTAATATCTTTGCCAAGAAAACCCCAAATGGGGTCACTGAGTTGGACATGACTAAAAACAGTTTCATAACAAACTTATACATGCTATATGTTGCTCAGATCTCAGACCCACCCTTAATGTGCACAGGTATCAGCTCTGAACTTCAGAAGTGAGAATGTCTCCTTCCTACAAAATCTTTATTGTGTTTGTCAGTGGAGCTCTGTTAAGATTGTTCAGGCTTATCCCTTGCCTCTTGGGAGCTATAGTCACTGAAGAAGTGACTCTGATCCAGACAGAGGATACTTTAATGGACAGATGGACTATTAAACAAATATAAGCGATAATTACTTAAAATAAGTACCACCAAAAAAGGTTGATCCAGTTAGTGGGTATTCTAGGTTCTCATTACAATTATCTCTGGCTCCTGTTCATATGTTCTAGGAAGGTTCCCTGGAGAAACAGGGATTTGGGAAGCTATTTGAAAAGTAGGAGGCAGAGAAATGTGGCCTCTATTTTCCAGCAGTATCATGCAGTGATGATGAGCAGAGTCACTGAAGGGTGTAAAAAGAGGAGAAATGAGTCAGAAGAGAAGGGAAGTGTCCAGGTTAACCTGGAGGAGGACTTGGAAGCAGGGGCGGAGGAGCTTCAGTTCTGTTCCATCATCTTTGAAGGGGTGAAACAAGAAGCAGAGACTCCTTGTTTCCAGGACAGCAATATCCAGGTTTACTGAGGATAGGGTGATGCCAGAGGCTGGGAAGCATCTCCATTCACGGAATCATTGCTCTAGAGTTAGAAAGAGCCTTAGAACGTGACTGTTCCTTCCCCTTCATTTCACATCTGAGGCCAAGAGAGGGTAAGCGACTTTCTGAGGTCACACAGATAGAGCACAGCAGAATTGAGATACAAACTCATGCCTTCTAACTCCAGACCCAGTCCTTTGTATTGTGCCAAGATCTGGAAGAAGAAAATGGATTATGGGATAGACTCTTAGAACATTAGAGCTGAATCATCTCTTAGAGATTATTAAATCCAGATTTTTTTAAAAGAAAATTTTTTGAGTCATAGATTCCTTTGAAGAAACCCTATAGATACCTTCTCAGAATGAGGATAAATAATGGAAATGTATCTGAATTTATTCATTTAATTTATTAAATACTTAAATAGTGGAAATGTCATATATTGGTTATATGGTCATGAAAATATAGATGTCATTTTTTTCTATATAAGTTAATTGCCCCCTCAAATGTATGGTTCATAAAACCCAGGCTAAGAACCTTACCTCATTTTATAGATAAAGGAGCAGAGGTCCAGGAGGAGGAAGCAACTTTTTCAACAAACTAACTTAGAATAACTCACTAGTCATGGAGTCAGGACCAGAATTCCAACTCAGTGTTCTTTCTTCTGTACATACATAGTAAGTAACCATCTGTGAATAAAGAGAAGTGGGAGGTAGGGAGTTGCGAAGGTAAAGCTAGCAGATTTGGGAATATCTTGAAAGGGGAGTCATTTTAAAAAGAAAGTAATTTACCTACTGCATAGACCAACAAGCTTAAATTCCTTGCCAATGACTCAATGATAAGTGCAGCCCTTGGAGGTGCTGGGCACATAGGGGAACTGGATGAAAGTCCATGGGAAGATTTATTACATGAAAATCATGGAATGTCACTGTGCTCTAAGAAATGAGAGAAAAGATAGTTTCAAGGGACATGGAAACATTTGTATGAACTGATACATCAATATTATAAAAACAACTTTTAAAGACTTAAAAACTCTGCTCCTCTAGGTGATCAACCATGATTCCAATGGACTGATGAAGAAGCAGACTGGCCACCTCGGACCAAGAGATGGTGGACTATTATTTAGAAGGAGAAATGTATTTCCGGTTATGACTAATGGGAGAATTTGTCTTGCTTAACTATGTTTATGTAATGCAGGGATGTCTATTTATTTCTTTTCAATGGGTAGGAAGAGATTGAGGGTGGAAGAGAAAAAAAAATATCAATGCTTGGTAATTGAAAAAATAAAATAAAAAGAAAAGACAAAGAAAAATTTAAAAAAAGAATATGGCATAGCACCTAGCACTCAATATTGTAGAAAAGATTCCGGAATATTCTTTTTCATATTTTTTTCATTTTCTGTCCTTCATTCTTATTTAGCATGCCATTTTACAGAATATTCTTCTTTATGTGCAAAAGGAAAAGAAAATTTTTCTTGATGGCTACAAACTCAAAAATCACTAGCAGTTCCTTTTGTCACCAAAAGAGAATTCTGAAGTTAAGGATTTGTATCCTGAAATATATGTAATTAAGGTTTAAAAAAATTTCTGACATTGGAAGTGTGTATCCATAAGTAGCTCTAATCTAAATTGATTTTGAGAGTGGGGGGAAAAGCACCAGATTATTGCAATTTTCTTTTGTCTTTGACAGGCATCCTGAGCTTGCCAGATTACTACAAAATTGTGTCCTCAACCAACCACAGCTGGAAATTTGTGTTCTAATGAGTTGTCTCCTGGAAATCTCTGTAGAAGAAACAAGTTCAGACCCACCTCTCTCTCTCCCTTTTCCTTGTACCATATCCCCAGGCCATTTAGAGACTGAGTCACCCAACACCTTCAAGGCCCATTAGAACAAGTTAGTAATTAGCTCTGTAATTCAGATCAAGTTGGAGGCAGAGGAGTAAAAAGAACAGACTCCATGCTTTCTATTTTGAAATGCCACTGTATTTCTCATCTGTCTAGATCTCATAGCATCCCATTTTCTTAGACATTGTCACATACTGCCCCCTAATTGTTTTGTGCTGAGATTTAAGAATTCACGAGGACAGATGATGATTTATGTGGCTCATAGTTTGGCACAAAAGTGGGGACATTGTAAGGACTCAGGATATACTAATTTGGTTGGTAGGACAACTCAAATTCAGCTCAGTCAATTCTTCCTTGATTTGATAGCAAGGGACTAGGACCCCCAAGTTCTCATGAAACAAATACTAAATGAATATGAATTTGACATGGTGGTTCATAGATCATTAGAGCTCACAGCCTCTCATAGCAGCTCCTGAGAGCTTGCGGTTAAATTTTCAGTGTATCTGTACCCCAGAAATCAGCAAAAGCTACAAGTCAAGGCTTGATTTATTCTTTTGTTGGTTATTTATGTAGATTTAAGAAAGTGGAGAACATGCAGATTAAACTTTAAAATGTCCTTATAAGTGTCCTTCTCTGCCCCTGCATAGCTGATTGTTAATATTATGAGAAATGAAGCACTAACAGAGATAATTTTGTTCAACCACAACCAGATTGTTAATATCAAATGAGACCTAAGACACTCATTAGCTTGATAATTTCATGAAAGATGATGTCTAGGCTCTTTTTTTGATCATGGCTTTCAGGTAGGCCCATAATTTTTAAATTGTCTCTCCTGGATCTATTTTGCAGGTCAGTTGTTTTTCCAATGAGATATTTCACATTGTCTTCCATTTTTTCATTCTTTTGGTTTTGTTTTGTGATTTCTTGGTTTCTCATAAAGTCATTGGCCTCCATCTGTTCCATTCTAATTTTGAAAGAACTATTTTCTTCAGTGAGCTTTTGAACATCCTTTTCCATTTGGCAAATTCTGCTTTTTAAAGCATTCTTCTCCTCATTGGCTTTTTGAACCTCATTTGCCAGTTGAGTTAGCCTGTTTTTCAAGGTGTTATTTTCTTCAGCATTTTTTGGGGTCTCCTTTAGCAGGGTGTGGACCTGCTTTTCATGCTTTTCTTTCATCTCTCTCATTTCTCTTCCCAGTTTTTCCTCCACCTCTCTAACTTGATTTTCAAAATCCTTTTTGAGCTCTTCCATGGCCTGAGTCCATTGGGTGGGCTGGGATATAGAAGCCTTGACTGCTGTGTCTTTCCCTGATGGTAAGCATTGTTCTTCCTCATCAGAAAGGCAGGGAGGAAATACCTGTTCACCAAGAAAGTAACCTTCTATAGTCTTATTTCTTTTCCCTTTTCTGGGCATTTTCCCAGCCAGTGACTTGACTTCTGAGTATTCTCTTCACACCCACTTTGCCTCCAGATCCGCCCAGCCAGCACTTGGGGTCTGAGATTCAAATGCTGCTTCCCAGCCTCAGGGCTTTGGGCGGGGGTGGGGCTGCTATTCAGTGTGAGATTAAGTTCAGCTGCTCAGGTGGGAGCAGGCTCACGGGGTTCAGTTCCCTCAGGGGGTTTATGCAGAGACCTTCAACGATGGATCTGAGCTCCTGCCTGCTTGGGGAGCCCTGGTCTGCTGCCGCCTCTGCTGCTGCCTCCCTAGGGGGTCTGAGTTATGGGGGGACTCCCCTCTCGGCAAGCTGAGAAGACCCTCTCACCAACTTTTGGGGCCTGTGGGTGGAGGGACCTGTGGGGCTGCTGGAGATTCTGTCCCTGAAGCCTGCTCGGATCTGCTCCTCTCAGTGTGCATGTGGCCAAGGCAGGGCTGGGCTCGGCTCTGGGTCCGGGGCGCAACGGACCTTTTGCGAGAGGTTTTCAGGGCTCTCTGGAACAGAAATCTCGTCTGCTTCGTTGTCCTGTGGCTTCTGCTGCTCCAGAATTTGTTGGGAGTTCTTCTTTACAGATATTTTATGGGCTGTGGGTTTGGAGCTAGCGTATGTGTGTCTTTCTACTCTGCCATCTTGGCTCCGCCCACTGACTAGCTTGATAACGGTGTTTGCTCCCATAATAGAGGGTTTTTCAGTTTTTTCAGACTCTTCATGACCCCAGTTGAGGTTTTCCTGGCAAAGATATTAGAGTAGTTTGGCATTTTCTTCTCCAGCTCATTTTATAGATAAGGAAACTGAGGCAAACAGCATTAAATGAATTGCCCAGGGTCTCACAGCTAGTGAGTTTGAATGTGGGTCTTCCTGACTCCAGTTCCAATGCTCTATCCACTGTACCATCTGGCTGCTCATAATGGAGGATGACCAGCATGAAATCAAAATGGAAGTGGGATTCCCTATAGATGGCGAGGTGGATGATATTGAGCTGATTCCATTGAGCCCTGAAACACTGAAGATCCTCCTAAATGAGGTTCACAATCACTTAAATTTGTCTCTTGGATCCACATAGCCTATGTGGTACAGCAGAGTCAGGAAGACTCATTTTCCTGACATGAGTCTCAGGCACTTACAAGCTGATAACTGATAATTGTTCATATCCAGAGGTATCTGTGCAATGTCAAGGTCTAGAACAGGGGTTCTTATTTTTATTTATTTATTTTATTTTTCCTATTTTTAAAATTAAATTATTTTATTTGTTTTCAGCGTACTACAATCACTTCTATATGTCTTAGATTTTTTTCCCCTCCCTCCCAACTCCCTCCCTGAGACGGTGTACAATATTTTATAGGTTTTCACCTTAGTTGTGTTGCATAGAAGAATTAAAATGAATCAGAGAAACCATAAAACAAAACAAAACATAATGCAAAAAAAATGGTCTGTTTCAACATGCGATCCAGTTCCATAGTTCTTTAGCCCAATGTAGAAGGCGTTGTGCCTCACGAGTCCATTGAGAATTTTTTAAGTCCTTGCATTGCAATGAAGTCCTAAGTCTACCAGAAAAATGCCTTGCACACTGTGGTAGTTGCTGTGTACAAAGTTCTCCAGGTTCTGCTGCTTTCACTCAGCATTAGTTCATATAAGTCTTTCCAGGCCTCTCTGAAGTCTTCCTTAGAACAGGAGTTCTTAATCTTTTGAGTGTTATGAACTCCTTTTGGTTCACAGGCTGGTGAAACCTATGAACCCTTTCTTCAAATCATGTTTTTAAATGACTAAAAGAAAATGTTGAATTTCAGTTAGAGCTAAGTGAAGCTGAAGATGAACCCTCCCCAAACATGAAATCTATCCACAAATCTTTTGAGGATCTGTCCGCTCCTGATTTAGAATACATAACGAACAAGAATGTCCCCAGTTCCAGGATCCTCTAGGCAGAGTCTCACAGATGCAAAGGTATGGATAGGTCAACATTTGAAGAAGGAAGGTAAGGAAACGAGCACTATTAGATGGCTACTATGCACCAGGCATTGTGCTAAGCGCTTTACAGACATCTCATTTGATCCTCAGAACAACTGTGTGAGGTAGAGGTGCTATTATTATGCCCATTTTATAGTTGAAGAAACTAAGGAAAGCAGAATCTAAGTGACTTGCCCAAGGTCACACAGCTAGTGTGTGAGATCATATTTGAACTCATCCTGACTTCAGGCCCAGGGCTCTATTGTCTCTGCCATTTAGCTGTCTCTAGGTGCATCATTAATTATAGGGAGTGTTCACATGGATAAAGCTGTAGATCCACTAAAGAACCTTGTATTCAGCTAAGGGTACTGTGTATACACATGGGCCATGCAGGATTTATGGATGGAAAGAGATGATATGCCCAAATACTGACTGAGTGGAAACATGCTGAGTTTTCTTCCACCTCCATTCCCCATTCTGTTTTGTCTTTCCTGTAATATGACAAAATAATATTAGGATAAGACTTTTAGCATGAAGTCCTTCATATAATCCTAATGGGAAAGCCTCAGTATTACTTTAACTAACAACTCTAAAACAATGCCTTGTTCAGAACATTTTTAATCCAAGGCTTGACTAGTATCTAAAGGAAAGTGCCTCAGGATTGTTTCTTTCTGAAATTACTAGGACAATGATGAGGCTAAGTTTTATTCTTATTGTACAATTTTGTCTCTTGTTTGAGAATATTATAAATTATGGGTAGAAGTGGTTTACATCATATTTTCAAATCATATTTTTGGTCCTTTGGACTTTCTCTAAACAAAGATACTTGGAATTACAATTATTTAGTTACAGAGTTTTGCATGAATGTTCAGTTAATAGTTTTGATTCATCACACAAAACACTAATCACGTGACTTTGGCACCCCCTGGGGAATCATTTTCCTAAAACCATTTAATCCTTCTCTAACAGTTCTGTTTTGAGGATTTCCCTCTCAGTCTGGTTAAAGGTGAACTCAAGAGACACTTCTATAAATTGAATTAATCACAAATTTCTTTCATCCTTAGAAAGCCTTAGGCTTTCTCATTAGGATTAGAAAAGTGGGAAGTAACAAAAAGTTGTTTTTGCTTTAAATTTTTTATGGTTATCTTTTAATTTGACAATATTTTCATTTCCAAATGTATCTTTTGTCTCTCTCTTCCCCAAAGAGCTACACTTTGTAACAAAGAATAAGTAAAAAGGAAAAACAAAGAAAAATCAAATTAGTAAATTTGAACGGAATTTACTATCTCTTGCTGTGGGGTTTTGTTAGTAATATAGAAAAGTTGATTCTTTTTGTGGGTTTATTTTATAGGATGCTAATTTGCCAGAGGTACTAATTGTTTCAATTCATTTTCTCATTGAATTTCTAGCAAACCACTATATTATCTGTATATAAAGAAATGAGAGGTATTTTACCTTTTCTTTGCTACATCTTATCCCCTTAAATATATATTTTTTGGTCTTATTGTTGGAGTTAGCATTTCTAGAACAATATTAGATAAGGGAAATAACCTGTCCCCCCTCCCCCCAAGTCTATCTTATTTCTCAATGACAGGTAATGCTATCTCATCATTGGAGATAGCTACTATTTATCACCATAAGGCAAGGTTCGTCATTCCTATGCTAGTTTTTTAAAATATAAACGAGGTGATACACTGCCCCTGGAGTCAGGAGGACCTAAGTTGAAATTTGGCCTCAGACATATGACACTTACAAGCTGTATGACCCGCCTGGGCAAATCATTTAACCCGGATACACACACACACACACACACACACACACACACACACACACACACACACACACACACTGTGTTTTGTTAAAAGCTCTATTTTTTGCACATATATGTATATATATATAAAAAATCATATGTTTTTAAAAAATTGTTTTTGTTTTTAAAATGGCCTAATTTTCCAAACATTATATCTCTAGTATAAATCCAGCCTTGTCATAATGAATGATCTTTTGGACTGTATTGCCCTTTGCTAATAATTTTGCTAATAACTCAATATTCTTACACTGGTATCTGTTGTTGACGTTGATCTTTAGTTTTCATTCCCTTGCTTAATTTTTCCACACTTGGTGATCAAGATCATATTTCTCTTAGAGAAAGAGTTTGGGAAAGTCTTTTCTTATCTCTATTTTTGCAAGCAATTTATATAAACCTCATCTTAAATATTTAATAAATAATGCTATTTAAAAATTAATCTAAATAAAATATGTGATATGTTATAATAATATTATATCACAATAAATATGTTATAAAATATAATTATACATTATATGTTTAAAATTATGTTATATATTGCATATTATATTATATATAATATATTTTATACTATCTATCATAACATAGTACCTAATATAATTATAATATATACATAAGAACGTTACATACTTGCATACTTAAATAATATGTAAATAATATAATATGCAATATTATATTATGATAAATATGAATAAATGTTTAATAATTAAATAATAACATTTAATAAGATAGTCTTTGAATCTTTAAGACAGGCGACTTGAAGTTCATCTAAACCCAAATTTCCTTCCTCCATCCACCCTGAGTTAGTTTATGACTTTTACAATTTTTTCCCCCAGAAACTGGGTTAAGTTCTGTTTCTTGTTCTGTGGATGGACAAGAGTATTTTTATAAATACTCACACATTTCATTTAAGTTTTCAATTTTGTTGGCATAATTGTCATACTAGTTTCTAAGAATTTCATTTCTAGCTTCTCAATCAGTTGTGAATTCCTCTTTTTAATTTTGGCAATTTGAGTTTTCACTTTTCCTTCCAATCAAAAGAATTGTCTATTTGTTACTCCCCTTCAGCCCTGTTTTCTTTGTTTTCCATTTTATCTCTGATTTTCAGAATTTCTATTTTGTGTTCATTGGCAGATTTTTAATTTGTCCCTTTCCTAGGTTTGAAGAGATGTTATTCTCAGTTAATTGAGCTCTTCTCCCTTTTTGTTGCTGAAAGCATTTAGAGATTTATGTTGCCCCCTAAGGATCGCTTTCAGTGACTCTCCAAAGTTATGGAATGTTGTCTTGGTGTTATAATTTTCTCTGACAAATGTATTTATTGTTTCTCTCTTTTACCTATTCATTCTTTAGGATGATATAATTGAGTTTTCATTTCAGTCTCAATTGTTTCTTTAAATCCCTCTTATTCCATAGGAACCTGGAGTCAGAGACCTCTTCCCTAAGGTCTGGCCCCATCCATAGTTCTGAATGGGGCTGCAGAGAGGCAGGTTGGACACTTCCCTCATATCAATCAGATCCTTTGTTATTGTGTCTTTTTGGGATCTGGGGCTTTTATCACTGATGATCCTCTGTTATTCATAGATTTGCTACTTCATCTGGTGTTATATTTTATGGTTTGTAAGGTAATTGTAGAGGGATTGTCTAGAATCACCATCTTTGCCATAAAGAGATGGTTCAATTTCCATCTCAGATATTTGCTATCTGTGTGATGTTGGGTAAGACCTCACCTTCCTTAATTATATAATATAAAGGAGGGGAGTAGATGATCTTCAAAGTCCTTCCCTGCTCTAAAGCCTTTAAGATGTTCTAGAAAAGTGATTTGGGGATATAATTTGCAATATATTTTATATAAATTTATATAATTTAAATATATAAATATAAATGCAAATGTTTTATGTAATTTATATAAATAATAATTTAAATACATAAATTAGTAATATTTAAATGTATATAATTTAAATTTGTGATATGTAATATCTGTCTGTCTGTCTATCTATATATCTATCATCTCTCCATCCCATTTCTATAATGTCCCACCATTGTGTGGTTGTGAATAAAGGGTTAATGAGAATAGCAGAGGTGGACCAGGACCTGAGGGTGAGGCAGGGCTCAGCTGCCTTATGGAGTAGTTGTCAGTAGGGTCAAATGGTTTGGCAGTGGGCCAATATAGTGTGGCTGTCAGGTGCTCCAAAGGCAAGTTGCAGGGTTGATCAGACTAGCTATTCTAGGCATGTGGTAAGCTCACATGGAAAGAAAGCAGAATCAAATATGCTTCAAGTGTGAAGGGATAAAAGAGGGTAGACAGGTTGCCATACAATGAACAGGAATTGGGAATCAGGAGACCAATGATAAAGTTCTGGCTTGGGTATTTAATAATTGAGTGACTATGATAAAGTCAAAGAATCACAAAGTTAAGAAGGGATCTTGACAACCATTGCATGCAACCCATATCTGAATAATCATTCCTCTGCAACTTCAATAAATCAATCCACAAGTCTTTCTTAAGTCTCTACTATGTGCCAGCTACTGTGCTGGCCATTGGAGATACAACTGCAATGAAAGAAACAATCCCTACATGCAATGAGCTTTCATTCTAAAAGGAGCATCTACAAGTACATATAAAAATATATACAGCACAAACATAAAGCAAATAAATGCAAATACATACAAAAAGAGGGTAGATCCAAGGTAGTTTGGGTGAGAGGACAACAGATAGGGAGGGGCAAAATCAAGAAGCACTTCATGCAGAAGATGGTGCTTGAGCTGTATCTTAGAGGGGCATGTTCATGTAGAAGTAAGTAGAGAATGCCATGTCCTGGAAAGACAGGTTGAGGCTAGGTCATGTAAATACTTTTATGAAACTTTTTATATAGGAAAGGAGGGCTTTAATGGCTGAATAGAGGAGCTTGTGTTTTATTCTAGAGGCAAGAAGTCACTAAAGTTTATTGAGTAGGGGAGTCACATGGTCATATCTGTACTTAAGGAAAGTTACTTTGGGAAGGCTGGATTGCAATGGGGAGATTCTTGAGGCTGATAGATCAATCAGGAGTCTATTGAAATAATTTAGATGAAAAATGTTGAAAACCTCGGCTACGATGGTAGCTATGTGAGTGGAGAGAAGAGATTGGATACAATAATATTGTTTGTTTTTCATTCTCAAAGAAGATCGATGACATCATGAGGGTGACATCGTGATTTGTATGTGAATTGGATTTAAGTGTGGCAGAGCTGTGCAAAGTTGTTAGCCTCACTCTCTCTTCCAGAGTCATCAAAGTCTGAAGGCAACCGGTGATGGGCTGGGATGTGGTGGGTGACCTTGACCTTTTTCAATTAAGGCCATTCACAGGTCTCAGTTTTTCTGACCCAATGCCCATTCAATGACTAAGGGCTCGGTTACAGTTAAGACAAAACATGACCCAATTTAGCATTGCAAAAACAATCGCTAGCATTCATATAGCACTTTAAAGTTTGTTTTTCATATGTTCTCTCATTTGATCCTCATAATAATTCTACGAGGCAGGTGCTATTATTATCCCCATTTTGCAGAAGAGGAAATTGTGGCTGAGACAGGTTAAGTCAGTTGTCCAGGGACACGCACAGCTAATAGGTATCTGAAGCAGTATTTGAACTCTCGTCTTCCTGATTCCAAGTCCAGCACTATCCACTGCACCACCTTCATATGTGAAGGTAAAAATGGCAATATTTGGCAACTGATAGGATATGCAAGGAGGGGCAGAATAAGGAGCTGAGGATGATGTCAAAGTTAGGAAGCCTGGAAACTGGAAGCATGGTGATGCCTTCAAGAGAAACAAATATAAGTAGTCAACTGATCTTTGCTTGAAGATTTCTAGGGAAGAAGGATCTATGACCTTCCAAAGCAGCTCATCCCACACTGGGATAATTCTAATTGTTTCTAAAACTCCCCCTCCTTCCCCTTGTTCTGCCCTGTATGACCAAGCAGAGCAAATCTAATTTCTCTCTCACATGATTGCCCTTCAATTATTTGAAGACCATTAGCATGTTCCCACCTGAGACTATCTCTTATATGGAATGAACCTGGGCGCCTTCCCCTTCTTGGTTTCCTCTTTAGTTCATCAATATTGCCCCACCCCCAAATGTGGTATCAGAAACCAAGCACAACCCTATATATGTGCTAAAACCTGGGAAGAGTATGGTGGGACTGTCACCTCACTAATGATGCTATGCATCTCTTAATGTACCCTAAGATTACATTAGCCTTCTTGCCTGTCACAGTATACTGTTGATTCCTATTGGGCTTGCAATCCACTAAGACCCCCAGATTGTTTTCATATGAACTATTATCTACTCATACCTGCCCCCAACTTTATACTTGTAAAGTTTAATATTTGAACCCAAGTGTAACACTTTATATCTGTTCTTCTGACATTTCCTCTTATTAGATTTTGCCAAAGGTATAACTTGTTAAGATATTTTGATTTCATATAACTCTTTTAAGGCTTACTTTTCACAATTTTGGTGGGGTTGATAATACTTTTTCAATGGGGTTGATAATACTTTCCTTAACTACCTACCTCATGGAGCTGTTATGAAGAATATGCTTGGTAAACCCTAAGGCATTTTAAAGTAGTAGCAATTCACATTCCTGTTAGTGTTTTTAAGATTTATAAAGCAATTTCTTTACAATAACCCCATGGGATAGGTAGTATAATGATTATTATCCCCTTTTTACAAATAACTAGGACTCCATGGAACATACTTCCATTTGCCCACCATCATCTTTTTCCTCTTCCTTTTGCATATAATGTTCCCCCATTAGATTGTTAATCCCTTGAGAACAAGGAATACCTTTCCTTTTCTTATTTATACATATGCAAATATGTAAATATAATATATGCATACAGATATGTATATATGCTAATATATGCAAATATTTATAGTCATATATATACAGCATTTGACATGTTATTGTTGGTCAGTTGTGTCTGACTCTTCATGACCTATGGACCATATTGTACATGGGGTTTCCTTGCAAAGATACTAGAATGGTTTCAACATTTTTTTCCTCCAGTGAATTAAGACAAACATATATTAAATGACTGGCCCAAGGTCACATAGCTTATAAGTTTCTGAGGTCACATTTGAACTCAGGTCTTCCTGATTCTAAGCCTAGGACTCTATCCACTGAGTCACCTAATGAACTGAAGTTTCTGAAGTAAGATTCACACTCAGGTCTTCCTCTTTCGAACTCCAGTGCTTTACAATCTTCTCAATATACCTAGGAAAGTCTCTGTAGATGGACAAATAGGATAGTCTCTGTAGATAGACAGTTCCTTCCACAATTGAATAGAGGGAAATGAGCAAGCTGGATTGCATTTAGGGAATTTCACAGGGCTCTTATTCATCCTAAAATGCAACTTGAGACAAACACCTGTGTCTTTATACCCCAATGTTCTCCTTGTAATATTGTATGGTTGAACACCTTGGATTACGATATGCTCTCAAGAATCAGAACTGAGAGTGACCCAAAGGGTATGCTGGGTATATCTAGGAAGTACCATATTTCTGATAATGACCTATGCAAAAGAAGTGGCTTAATCATTGAGTGATATCACTGAGGAAATGTGTGGTCAGAAATGCGAGAACAGGAAGGGTGAGAAGGCATGGAAAGGTTGTAATTTACACTCATTCTTAGAAGTCCCATATTAATGACATCTCAGAGACATTAAAGAACATTGAAGCAGAAAGAAAAGTGTGCCTTGTGGGGCCGGGGGCCACTCAGATTTTTCTACAATCCTGAGCAAAGTTTCTGAGTTATACATGTTCCACTAGGAATACCTCAAAGGAGGATCCAGGGGTGACTACCTTTTATATCTCCCCAAAGCAAAGGATAGGATCATAGACCTAAGCCTGAAGTGGACCCTGGAGGTCAATGAATCCAACAATCTTATTTTGTAGATGAGGAGACAGGAGCAGAGATGTGAAATGTAAGTGAAACAAGTAGCTAGAGGCAGCTAGGCGGAGCAGTGCATAGAGTTTGGAGTCAGGAAGACTTGAGTTCAAATCCAGCCTTAGACACTTAGTAACTGTGTGATCCTGAACAAGTCTCTTAACTTCTGTTTACCACAGTTTCCTCATCGGTGAAAGGGGAATAATAATGGCACCTATACCTCATCTGGTTGTTATGAAAATAAAGAGAAAAAATACATGTAAAGCCCTTCATAATCCTTAAAGGGCCATATACATGCTGGCTATTATTAATTAGCTAGTACATGGCAGAACCTGATTTTGAATACTCAGAGGCATTGATTTGCCAGAACTATCACTCTGCCCCCTGTACTTTGCTTTGCTGCATCCTCCATTTTGATGTCAATATACTGTAACTGTGTACATTTGGTGAGCATGAGCATTGTGTCTTTCCCTTAAAGAAAATCGTGTGAGGGACATGAAGATCCTAGAGGCTCAGGGACTGTCCTATGGACGTACAGCTAGTGAATATCTGAGAGACCATCTAAATACAAATGGGAGAAGCTGCTGTCATACATGACCTTGATGAAGCTTCCTTTTAACTGCAAAGTCGTACCACTAGTCATGCAACTAACCTTGGTTTCTTAAAGGGGTTGAATTTCTGGAAAACAATGTCAATCTCTAGGCATCTATTCATTGCCCAGTGAGTGCAAAGTCTCTGCTAGGGGGCCTTGAGAACTTTGTACTTGTCTCTTCAGCCTCTACCACAGTGTCTGGTACATAGTAGGTGCTTAATAAGTGCTTTTTGATTGATTGTCATATATATAAAGAAGCTTTAGCAAGTGGAAGGGACAAGATGATCTTTAAGATCCTCCCCAGCTTAAACTTCCTATTGTTTTCCTACTAGTCAGTCTATCAATCAGTTAATACATATTTATTATGTACCTACTATGTTTCAGGCTCTGTACTAAGTGCTGGAGATATAAATATGGAAAAGAAACGGTCTCTGTTTTTAGGGAGCTTATAATCAAATGGGGGAAAATAACACAAAATAACAATTCTGTTAGGTGACTTTTGCCTTCAAGGAGGTTGGAATCTGCTTGGGGAGACTAAATATGAAAAATTAAATGAAAAGGGGTATAGTAATTTAATTCTGGAGTAAAAGTGAAGCCACAAGGCAGTTCAAAATTGGTTGCCAGATTCAATTCAAGAAACATTTATTTATTTATTTATTTTTTTAATTTAACTTTTAACATTTATTTTCACAAAATTTTGGGTTACAAATTTTCTCCCCTTTTCTCCCCTCCTCCCCCCAAACCCAAGCATTCTAATTACCCCTGTGACCAATCTGCTCTCTCTTCTATCATCCCTCTCTGCCCTTGTCTCTGTCTTCTCTTTTGTCCTGTAGGGCCAGATAGCTTTCTTTACCCCTTAACCTGTATTTCTTATTTCCTAGTGGTAAGAACATTACAGTTGATCCTAACACTTTGAGTTCCAACTTCTTTAGCTCCCTCCCTCTCCACCCCTTCTCTTTGGAGGACAAGCAATTCAATATAGGCCAAATCTGTGTAGTTTTGCAAATGACTTCCATAATAGTTGTGTTGTATAAGACTGACTATATTTCCCTCCATCCTATCCTGTCCCCCTTTACTTCTATTCTCTTATGATCCTCTCCCTCCCCATGAGTGTCGACCTCGGATTGCATTCTCCTCCCCATGCCCTCCCCTCTATCCTCCCCCCCACCCTGCTTGTGCCCTTGTCCCCCACTCTCCTGTATTGTGAAATAGGTTTTCCTATCAAAATGAGTGTGCATTTTGTTCTTTTCTTTAGTGGAATGTGATGAGGGTAGACCTCATGATTTTCTCTCGCCTCCCCTCTTTATCCCTCTACTAATAAGTCTTTTGCTTGCCTCTTTTATGAGAGATAATTTGCCCCATTCAATTTCTCCCTTTCTCCTCCCAATATTTCTCTCTCACTGCTTGATTTCATTTTTTTTTAAGATATGATCCTATCCTCTTCAATTCACTCTGTGCACTCTGTCTCTATGTATGTGTGTGTGTGTGCATGTGTGTGTGTGTACTCCCACCCAGTACCCAGATATTGAAATGTTTCAAGAGTTACAAATATTGTCTTTCCATGTAGGAATGTAAACAGTTCAACTTTAGTAAGTCCCTTATGACTTCTCTTTGCTGTTCACCTTTTCATGGTTCTCTTCATTCTTGTGTTTGAAAGTCAAATTTTCTTTTCAGCTCTGGTCTTTTCATCAAGAAAATTTGAAAATCCTCCATTTCATTGAAAGACCATTTTTTCTCCTGAAGTATTATACTCAGTTTTGCTGGGTAGGTGATTCTTGGTTTTAGTCCTAGTTCCTTTGACTTCTGGAATATCCTATTCCATTCCCTTCGATCCCTTAATGTAGAGGGTGCTAGATCTTGTGTTATCCTGATTGTATTTCCACAATACTTGAATTGTTTCTTTCTAGCTGCTTGCAATATTTTCTCTTTCACCTGGGAATTCTGGAATTTGGCCACAATGTTCCTAGGAGTTTCTCTTTTTGGATCTCTTTCAAGCGGTGTTCTGTGGATTCCTTGAATATTTATTTTGCCCTCTGGTTCTAGAATCTCAGGGCAGTTTTCCTTGATAATTTCATGGAAGATGATGTCTAGGCTCTTCTTTTGATCATGGTTTTCAGGTAGTCCCAGAATTTTTACATTGTCTCTCCTGAATCTATTTTCCAGGTCAGTTGTTTTTCCAGTAAGATATTTCACATTATCTTCCATTTTTCCAATCTTCTCGCTATGTTCTGTGATATCTGTCTTTCTCATAAAGTCCTTAGCGTCCATCTGTGCCATTCTAGTTTTGAAATAACTATTTTCTTCAGTGAGCTTTTGAATCTCCTTTTCCATTTGGCTAATTCTGCTTTTGAAAGCATTCTTCTCCTCATTGGCTTTTTGAACCTCTTTTGCCAATTGAGTTAGGCTAGTTTTCAAGGTGGTAATTTCTTCAAGATTTTTTTGGTTCTCCTTTAGCAGGGAGCTGATCTGCTTTTCATGCTTGTCTTTCATCCCTCTCATTTCTCTTCCCAGTTTTTCCTCCACCTCTCTAACTTGATTTTCAAAATTCTTTTTGAGCTCTTCCATCCCTGAGCCCACTGGGTGGGCTGGGACACAGAATCCTTGATTTCTGTGTCTTTGTCTGATGGTAAGCATTGTTCTTCCTCATCAGAAAGGAAGGGAGGAAATGTTGGTTCTCCAAGAAAGTAGCCATCAATAGTTTTATTTCTTTTCCCTTTTCTGGGCATTCTCCCCAGCCAGTGACTTGACCTCTGAATATTCTCCTCACAGCCACCTCACCTCCTGGTCCTCCCAGCCAGCGTTTGGGGACTGAGATTCAAATGCTGCTTCCCACCTTAGGGCTTTTGGCGGGGGCAGGGCTGCTATTCAGTGTGAGAATTAAGTTCAGATGGTCAGGTCGGGGCAGGGCCGCCTCTCAGGCTCAGTTCCCTCTGGGGGTTTATGTACAGACCTTCCACAATGGATCCAGGCTCCCGCCCACTTGGGGAGCCCCTGTCTGCAGCCGCCTCTCAGCTTCTATCTCCCGGGGGGGCCCGAGCCATGGGGTCACCCCACTCCCCTCTTGACCCGCCAAAGAGACTCTCTCACCGACCCCCGTCACCTGTGGGTGGAGGGGCTTGTGCCGCTGCTGGAGATCCCATCCCTGAAGCCTGCTTGGATCTGTACGTCTCGGAGCCATGGCCGCCGCAGATCTGGGCTGGGCTCCGCGTCTGCAGCGCGACTGACCTTTTGCGAGAGGTTTGCAGGTCCCTCTGTGGGTGGAGGGACCCGTGTGGCCGCTGGAGATCCCGTCCCCGTAGCCCGCTCGGATCTTTTCCTCACGGTGTCGCGGCCGCTGCAGGGCTGCCCTCTGCTCCCAGTCCCGGCGCCCAGTCTGCAGCGCGAAGGACCCCTCGTGAGAGGTTTGCAGGTCTCTCCGGAACAGCAATCTCCCTCGCTCCAATGTTCCGTGGCCTCTGGGTGCATAATTTGCCATGAGTTGGTCCCCTCTAGCCGTTCTGTGGGTTGTGGGTTCGGAGCTATGTGTATGTGTGTCTTTCTACTCCACCATCTTGGCTCCGCCCCTGAAACATTTATTTATTAAGTGACTTCTGGGTTCAAGAAGCAAAAGCTGAGAAGACTGGAGCCCAGTGACTTTCCTTGTTTAAAATAGTTTACATTATGCTTCATGGAGACAACATTCACAAAGGCAGGTCAATAGTATACTATGAAGTGTCAGAGACTACAAAATAAGGGAATCAGCAAAGGCTTCTGGGAAGGAGCAACTATGATGAGCCCTGGAGGAAGCTAAGGATTCTAAGGGGCAGAAGGGACATAGGAGTGCATTCCAGATTTGTGGGTTAGCCTGTATGAAAAGTACTCAGGGAAGAAATGAATAGTCATCTACAAGGAAGAGCAGGTAGGCTAGGGTGCCTGGAACATGGAGAATGTGAAGGGAAATGATGAGAAATCATTCTGGAAAGGTAGGGTAGAGTCAAACTGTGATGGGCATAAATGTCCAGCTGAAGCATATGTATGTATGTATACACATAATAGATACACATACATATACATATGTGTTACATATAACTATGTATAGCTATACATGCATACTATATATAGTCAACATGGATATATACACATAAACATATACATATGTATGTTATGTATACATATGCACATATATACATATATAGACATAGATAGCTAGACATACCCATATATATATGTGTATGTATTTGTATGTATCTGTACATATCTCTAGCTCTCTCTCTCTCTCTATATATATCTATATTGATCTAAATATATATGTGTATATATATTTATGTGTGTGTGTAGGTACTTCACCTAGACATTTCAGCCCATCACACAGTTTGACTTATATTGGAAATAGGGAGAAGGTTATGGTCATACCTGTACTTTACAAATATCATGTTGGCGGTTAGATAGAAACCGAATTGAACAGGGGAGAGACTGGAAGCAGGGAGTCCCCAAAGGAGGCGGTTAAAATAGTTGAGGCAAAAGGTGATGCTGAGGGGTAAAATGAAGGACCCAATTAAACGTAGCACCCAAGTGAATGCAGGGAGGAAGTCAGATGTGAGAGACGTGACGGCCATTTAGTCGTACTATCTATAAGCCTTGGTAACTGATTGGAGATGGAAGAGAGAGACAGAAGAGTCAAGAGAGACTTCAAGGTAAGAAACCTGGAGGATGGGGAGGAAGGGGGTGTCAACATAAATAGAAAGGTTAGGAGAAGGATTGATGTGCAGGAGAAGATAATGAATTTCATTTTGGATGTGTTGAGCCTGAGATGTCTGTGAGATTGCTTAGCTGGACCTAGCTCAGCAGGTTGAACTGGAACTTGGAAGAGCAACTGGGCTGGATGTATAGATGTGGGAATCACTGGCATAGAGATGATCACTGAAACCATGGAAATATTAAGAAGCAGAATAGAGAGAAAGAAGTGGAAAGGAACTAGAGGTCAGGACAGAACTTCAGTATGTACAATAAGCATTTCGGGGAAAATTTAAGAATTTTTGCAATAACTTTTTGACATAATTGACAAAATGCTGTTTTGTCACTAGGTAGAGCACTTGGGATGAAGGTTTCTACTTGGCAAGATGGTCAATGAGAAGGTTCATGCCCCAGGAAGGCTGAGTGCTATATAACACATGCCTGGGTATCATGCCCGGTCTATGGATCATGGAATGCATGTTACCGGAATAAAAAATAGAAACTCTGAGGTCAAAGAGGAAAGTTTGGTTGAATTTCATACCAGACACCAGAGGAAAATGCTAAGCCAAGGAAGTCCAGCATTAGGTACTCTGTGTACTTGGCCCAGCTTGGCATGGGGGAGCCATTGGTTGGGATGTTCTTCCTTCCCAGGAATTTTGTCAATCTGAGGAGTGATTTAGCATAAACTTCACAGTAATGAAATCAGTAAGAAAGCAAATCGGAACAAACTTCCACCAGGCAGGCACTCCCCCCTCCTTCCATATGGCCCCCTACCCCATCAGCCTCACTCTAGGATTGTATTTCAGGCTGTTCGTGTGCATTTAAAAATCAAACCAGCCCACTCTGTGCAAGCTTGTGAGGTGATGCCTGGAGGCTCCCGGGGTTTGGCCAGAGATTGATACAGTGTGTGCAGGCCCAGGCTGATACAAGGGAGGCAGGCCTTTTGATCTGTTTGCGAATGCCGCTGTTTGCCTCCTACTCCTGGTGATTGATTAAGTTAGGTTCTCCCTGCCCCCTATAGAGAGACCATTGCACACAATACCCTGCCAACCTTTGCATTTCTTGCTACGGATTGTTCTGTTCGACTTGGGTAAATGGAAACCGTGTTTTTAATATGTAATCAGTTACCTTGGAATTCATGTGTTGCATTCCATATGCTATGGGCACCTCCTTATCTCATCATCAGTCATGTTTCTTGTAAGCTTTAAACATTGTGGCTGGGGAAAGACTTTGCTTTGGGATTTCTTTCCTTTTCTTTCTTTCTTTAAAAAAATTTGCTACATAAATCACAAAGTCTCAGAGGTGATACCATTTGGTTTAGAGCAAACAGGCCTGTATGTTCATGGGCCTTTAAAAACCTTCTAATATAAGTGAAATCGCATGGTGCCATATGGATCCTGGTTTAGGAATGAGAACCTTTGGGTAAAATGGCTGATGGGTGGGGTTCTTAAAATTGGAGATTTCAGAGAATTTGCATATAGCCTTTGGCTGCTTCCAGGTCCTCCCCCTTTAAACTCTAAGTCGTTTTTAGGATAATAGGATTTAGAGTTGGAAGAAACCCTAGAAATCGTTAGATCAGTCCTAAACCCTTTAATGATTGATTGACACACTGTCTTATCCCAGCACCAGACTGCCCAGCAAGTCTTGAACCACCTATTAAAAAGTAGTTTTCATTATAAGCCTCTGCCAGCACAACTCACCCTTTCAAGAGATAGCCAAGGTATTGATCTGGCCCTTGTCTCACCAGTCTCTTAGCTTTTTGATTTTCAATCAATCAATCTGCTATGTGCTGGATACTGTGTGAAGTGCTGGGGATACAAAAAGAGGCAAAAGACAGTGCTTACTTTCTAGAAGCTTACAGTCCAATAGGGGAGACAAGAAACAAATATATATGTGTATATATATGTACACACATTGATTACATGTGTATATGCACATGCATATATGTACTTGTACATGGGTGTGTCTACACACATACGTATATGTGTAGACACACATCTTTCTCTCTGGAGAGAGAGACAAAGCTATAGGGGAGAACTGTAATGTTTTCATAGCGACTCCTTTTGTAGTAGCAAGGAACTGTAAACCAAGGGAATTCCCATCACCTGGGGAATGGCTGAACGAGTTATGGTCTATGAATGGGATGGAATAGTATTACTTTGAGAGAAATGATGAATATTTAATACAAATGAGGTGTAAGAGGAGAAATCAACACAGAGGAATTAGATGGGGGAGGAGGGCTGGTAGTTCTGGTAACCTACTTCCATTGAGAATGGGTTTAAGAGAGAACTATATATATATATTTAGAAGAGTATACAAGTCTTCTAAATTCAGAAGAAATAAAATGGTAAGGGGATAGGGAGTGCGGAGAGGATAAGGGAGGGGTCTTTAGGTGGGAGGGAGAGGGAATAGTATAAGGGGAGTAATAGAAGGATATTTAGATTAATAGGAATGAAAAGGCAAGGAAGGGATGGGGGCATAGGTTAAGTATTAGGAGGGCAAGGTAGTGGATAGAATTAAAGTAGAGGAGTCGGGAAGGATAAGAAATAAGGGATACATACAAACGTAAAATAAACATCAGGAGTAGAATTTATAAGGGGAAAAAAAGCAGGTGTGGTAATCATGATCTCAGACAAAGTTAAAGCTAAAATAGGTTTAATCATAAGAGAAAAATAGGTAAAGTACATTATATGTTAGTAATATTAATGATATTTTAGACTATTTAAAATAATGAGACAGCGTGAGGTTGGAATATTTGTGTGGTGTAGGAAATGATGAGTTTTTGGACTTAGAAAAATACGGAAAGACTTGGTCTTATGAAGTAAGAGGTTATCCACCCTCAGAGAAACAGAGGGCAAATAAGTATAGGACAGTCTTACATAGAGGCATATGAATGTATATGTCTAGATATATGAGTATGATTATAGATATCTAAGTATATGCATGTATATGCAAGTGTATGTATGTTTGGGTATATGCATGTATACATATTTGTCTGCATATGTGTGTAGGTATGTATATGTGTATGCCCATGTATATGTGTATATGTGTATATATATGTATGCATGTATCCACACTTCATTGTACCCTCTTTTGGGAGGAAGAGGGGGGAAAGAACAAAGACAAAAGTGCACAGCAGAGAACAAAAGAAAACTTACAAGGAAGCAAAGAAGAAATGGGCAGCTTGGAGCACAACGCCTAGGATTTATTATATACAATTTCTTGAAATAGGCATTTATTGCTGTATATCAGAATCCTCTCTTACATTCTTCTGTGCACATGACAATGCTTTTTTTCTTTTCTTATTTTGTACTTAAGTTTTAATGCTTAAGTTTAAAGTATTTTTTTCATATGTATATACATATGTAAAATGAAAGGGGCTGTTACAGAGAAACCTAAGAAGACTTACATGAGCTCATACAAAATAAAGCGAAAAGAACAGGAAGAACAATTTATATAACAACATTGTATAAACAACCATGATTACAGAGAACCAATAAAAAAGCATGCTATCCACTTTCTGACAGGTGACTGACTCAAAATGGAGAAAGGGACATAAGTTTTTTGGACATGGCCAATGTGGAATTTGTTTTGCTTGACTACACATGTGTTACAAAGGTTTTTCTTTCCTTTTCCCTTCCCTTCCCTTCCCTTCCCTTCCCTTCCCTTCCCTTCCCTTCCCTTCCCTTCCCCCTCCTCTCCTCTCCTCTCCTCTGTTCTTCTCTCCTTTTCTTTAAGTCTCCCTATCTTGCCCAGCCTTGAAGTGCAGTGACCACTCACTGCTGATTATTAACACAGGAGCTTTGAAAACTCATTCTGTTTTCAAACTGTGCCAGGTTTGACACTCCTTAAGTCACCTGAATGTCCCTCCTATCCTGTGGGCTCATGTATTGGTGCTGGACATAGTGTGGACAGCTTGAATGACTTAGCACACAGAAACTCAGAAATCCAGAACTTGAGCAATCCACAATCTTCAGCCTTCAGAAGGAGGGATTACAAGCCTATGACACCATGCTGGGTTATTTCTCTTTTCTGTTCAGTGGAAGAGGTGGGAGAAATGGGATGGAAGGAGAAGTTGAGATAGGGTTTCCCAGAAATATAACAATAAGACAGAAGGAAAGCCAGAAGAAATCACAAAGAAAATGGTTTTCAAAGTTGTACCCTGAATTTGTATTAGAAAAAAAAAGAGATTTATAGTTTTATGTATGATCCTTTTCTGTTCTACAATGTAGGTAGAAATGCTCCTTTTATTTGGTGTTAAGTTCAAAATAAAAAATTTTAAAAAGAAAGATCACCAGCCTTAGGCTCAAGTTCTGCCTTTGTTACTCATTAGTTGGGTGGCCTTGGACAAGTGATTTAACCTCTCAAGGCTTTAGTTTTCTCATCTGTATAAAAAGGGTTAATATTTTCAGCAACTGCATCACAAGTTTGTGATAAAAAAGCTTAATAAATCTGGAAGTGTGGTGTAGCTAGGACTTATTATTGTTATTATTAGCATTGCTATTATTAACCATCCATAGTACAGAGAGCTGGCCATGCAGTCAGGAAGATCTGGGTTTGAATACTGCCTTTGGAAAAAAAGAGGATTGGACTGAATGACCTCTAACGTCCTTTCCAGCTCTAAATCTATGATCCTAAGAGTCTGGCTCCCAGAATTCACAGCATTCTTGTTGACCCATTTCGAGAAAAAAAGAAGATAAAAGATATTATAAGTGGGTTTCATGCCCATCTGGAATTTTTATTCAACCTCTGTTAATATAATACATTTCTTATAGTTTAGTAAAGATTTTTCCCCAATGATCTCAAAGTATACTCTGAGTATTAGTAATGTTTTAAATTCTAAACTTTATATATAAATATCCTGTCTCAATAATGCAAAATTCATATTAATGATACATTGCCCTTTTATAGCCTTAGTCTTAATTCAGCATATTTTGAGTTGTTCTGGTTCATCTTTCATTCTTGAAGAGGACTAATGACATCATGGATGGTGTCTTGCTTGGCAAGTGAATTGGGTGTAAATGAGGCAGAGTTGCCAAAGTCACCAGCCTCACTCTCTCTCCCAGAGTCATTGAGGTCCCGTGGCAAAACAAAAGTCGTGATATGGCCTGGGATGCAGTGGATGACCTTGCTGTCTTCAGTGGTGGATCAAACTCTAAACCTTCCACAGTGCCTGCTTCAGCTACTTTTATGGCCATTGGTTTTTTAATGATATGTGAGTGGAATACAAGTTCCATAGGTCCTACCAAGTTGGAAAAGTCTAGAGGATGGGGCCTGATGTCAGATTTTAGGTTGTCCTAGGACCAACCTAGCTGATGGGCCATAGAGTGATAGAATTTTCTTCCACAGCAACTTTCCAAATACCATCTAAATCAACCTACATCAAAACTGTGATCTGCATTAGTGGTGATTTCCACTATGATGGAGTCACAGATCCTCTTGAAGAATTTATCTCACAT
Organism: Notamacropus eugenii; assembly: GCF_028372415.1. NCBI lineage: Eukaryota > Metazoa > Chordata > Mammalia > Diprotodontia > Macropodidae > Notamacropus > Notamacropus eugenii. The sequence continues at coordinate 663,970,715 of NC_092872.1, forward strand.
TTATATGGTACTGTAGCAGGCATACACCAGAGCCAGCAGATGGCAGAGTCTTTTCTCACTTTTTTCTTCTCACCTTCTTCGTAAAGGGGAAGGGAAGGAGACAGAGGGCATTACATGGTTGCAATAGAAAATGGTGCCATTAGGGGAAAAAAACCTCCAAAACTTCACTTTCTCAGAATGCTCTGGGAAAACAAATGAACTCTGCACCAGAGTATTGAACAAAGGGAAAGCAGTGACCACTAGGAAAGGGGGAAGGGAGAGAGGAAAGAAGATTATACCTCTCAGGAGTGGGTGTGGACATTATGAGGGGCTTGGGTGTCATGGAAAATGAGAGTGGCTCTGGGTGTCACGGTGCTGACCAGGAGCATAAAGAAACATTACTTCTGACAATAGGTAATGGGGGTTAGGGGTGTTGAATGAGAATGACTTTTAGATGAGAGATTCCATTGTTATATGAGTGGTAAAACTGCAGATGTAGACAAGAAGCCAATGTAAACTGCGGGTCCTATCCAGCAATTCTACTAACTCCCAAATGGTATCATGAATTATTTTAAGGGGATTGAGATTTTTCTCATTTGGCATCATGGATCTTTTAAGGGGACTGAGACCAACCAGACTGAGATCTGGGGGTTAGGAAATAGTATCCTTGGTGAAGTAAAACACATTCTCTGCTGCTTTGCTAAAGAGCTTGGGATACAAGACCTTCTTGTCTTCTTTACTCTCTTTAATATGTGGTACATTTTAAATGCTGTTTGGAAGCAGCAGGTTGTTTGTTAAAATTTAATAACCCTCAGTGGCCCTAATAAGGCAGGTTCTGTATATTCCAGAGGAGTTTCTGAATTGGCATCAACCCTAAGAACACTAATTGACAAGCCTAATTAATTGACCCTTTAACTGTGTCAGTTCAGGGTTCTCATTCTGAGTGACAGATTATAGAGCTTTACAGGGCTTTACAAAGCCTTTTCTTCACCCCACCCATCAGAGGTAGCTAGTACAATTATTATCATTTCCATTTTACATTAAGTATGTCCATCTTCCATCAGTTTTCTGCTCAGATGTCCTTTCCTTCATATAACCCTTCCCTGATCCTCTCCAACTGAAAGTTTTTTTTATCTCCCCAAATTTTCCAGTGGTACTTCCCTCCTGTCATTCTCCACTCACATTATACTTTGTCCATATCCTTGTTCCACTCCCTACCTTGCTACTAGTACAATGAAAATGATTGGTCCTCATTAACTAGTTCATAAAATAAAGCCATTGAGTATTTACTTCATGTATAGCAATTTGTTAGGTGATCCTGAGAATTAGAGAAGAATAAAATATAGTCCCTGCTGAGATCTGCAAAGAATCCATTAAAAAAAGATCCATCCCAGCTCCAGTCTTCTGGAAATTCACTTGCCTCTCAGTGTGAAACTAGAATTCCCATCAGGCAAATCTGTCTCAAGCTAAGCTCCTGGTCTATGGGAACACAATCCTTCTGCCATATTGGCTGATAGCTACAGATGATGGAAAAACCCACATGGAAGAATGGAGTATGTGATATTCTGAGACACAATCTTGGATTAAGTCCTTGCTTATGTGGAACACACATGTGTGTTCACAGCATGTTTTACCAAGGTATGGATCCAGGGAATTTTATTTTTTGAGGTTAATAATTATTATTCAATAAATACTCAGTCACAAAGATTTTTTTAATTTATTAAAGAAACAAAAACAATGAAACATCAATTTTTTTCTTAATGAACAACAAGGCATTGTCCCTTAAAAATGTAAAGTTCAAAAAAGATGCAAAATATCAGTGAAAAAAAATTAAGGTGAAAAAATATTAGGGTGTACCTGAGCACGTCTTTATGGACACAACTACCCTGAAGTTAGGAAACTATGTTGTGATTGCTTAAAAAAACCCCAACGATCCTAAAACCAATCCAGTATCACTTTAGGAGCCTTCCATCCATCCAGGGTTATAACAATCCCATTTCTGCCTGACAAGGATGTCATCACAATTTAAAACAAATGCTTGGCTTACCAAACCAGATGATAAGAAAACAAAAACCCAGAGCATTCGGGACCATCTTTGTTCCATTATCATCTCCTGCTCGCTTCCAAATGAAGTATCTTTACATGCAAATCCATTTTGTGTATTTTGACTGATTGCTGGCAAGATAGAGAGACATAAATATTTCTGGAAAGGGACATACCATAAACAGATCATTAGCAGGGCTGCAACTTTCTTTGTGGTTTTAAGAGATGTTTATGGTGAATTTAGTCAACAGACCCACCTCCTCTTTCTCTGATCAAGTGTCTCTGTGGCCCTTGGAGACTTGGCCAGTGGAAGATCAGCTCTCTGTGTTGTGAAGAGTACTTAAAAAAATGTAAGGACAAATTAATTCAATTTTTAACCATCTGCTTTACTTACTCCTAACCATCTTTCTTCATTTCTATTTTTAAAAATTGTTTTTAGATATCCCTGGTGATTGTGATGTATCTCTTAAAACTCCAGCTGCTATGCTGTTCTCCTAATAGCACTATTAAGGATCCCAGATCCTCCTAGGGACCTCATCCTTTTCTGGTGGAGAGGCTCCAGTAATGTATGTTAAGAGTTGCAGATGACTTTTTACTTGCCTTTAAAAAGATCAGACTGAATAGTGTTTAGCCCCATGTGATTCTCCTCCTTCCCACAAGCACTGAGGAGAATTTGGTGTAAAAAATGTCAGCCAGTAGAGTTGAGATGAGAGTGATTTTTGTGTCTCGGATATATTGCTTTGTCTAACAATGTGCCCCAGCAGGCTCACAATTGTGGTCTCTCTAAAGACCCTCCCAGCTGCAAGAACTGATTGACAGACTCTGTGGGCAGATGCAGATGCCAGACTCCAATAAAGAGAGGGCCTTGGGAAAATATAAGGCAATTATTGATGGGCAACAATCCACTAATCAGACAATTTCAAAATTAATCCCATATTCCCTTACTGTATTAGCTTTCTTTTGTGTTTGTATTTATATCGCAAATTCATGACTTCAGTGAAAATTCTTCCCTCCAGCCCAATTATATCTCTCCAAGGACATTAAATTAAAAAACAAGAGATATTGAAAGTGGCTTGCAATTAGTTTCTTTAGTTAAAGGTGCTGCATGCAACTTATAGACAGCTCCCCCTTTCCGATCCCCAGAATGCCTAATAAATAATAAAAGCCAACACTTTTGTTTGTCCCTTCTGGGTAGGATTAGATCTGAAAATTGTCCTATGTCTCACCGTTACCTTGGACCATTGAGAGCCCATTAAATCACTATGATTTTAGTTGGGAGCTGATTGTATCTTCACCAACTTCAAATATCTCCTAGAGATAGTCACCTATTTTTCCCCCTTTAGTCCAGAGTCTTTTAATAATGTGTCTTCACTTTTCCCTTATTCATGCAAAATAAAAATGTTAAAATATAAGATTTTTGCAGAAAGTCTGGTCAGTTTCCAGAACAGGTTTTTGGTGTAAAATTATCTGGGGTGTTGTGTCAATTGTCTAATCCATGTCAGAGACGGAAAACGAGGTCTTTCGTCAGTTTATATTAAAACAAAGAAGCATCTCAGTGGAATCAACAGAGTTGCCCTTAGACCCAGGATGACCTGGGGGTTTAAGTCCTGCCTCTGACACTTACTGGCCACCTATGTGATAATGGGCAAATCATTTTATCTTTCAGTGCTTTGACCAACTCTCCAAGACTGCAAATTGCAGATGAGGCATTAACTGATCTTTATCAAAGGAGTTCCGTCCACTGACAGAATCATGAGTTCAGTCCACATTCACATTAAAGCAGCATGTTGGATGGCTCTTCTGTGGTGGAATTATGGAAGATCGTGGACAAAAGCCACAGAGGAAGGGCAGGCATGAATGGGCTGTGATCTGGGCACAACCACCAAATTAATAAGATCACAGATCCACTGGGAAAACTCTAATATGAAAGCACCAGAAATCTAATCTTCATTCCATCCTTGTCTTCTCTCCCTTCTCATATTTGGGGACCTGAAATGTGTTCCATTCCACTTATATTTATTGTATAAATTGCTTTTGCAGAATATTTCTTGGCTGAATTACCACCCAAAGTGATTACCCAAGCTGAGTCAATCCAAAAGTCAGCAGGCTTTACAAACTTCTTTGGACCACTGTGCCTTGTACTAGTGGTCTGAAGACTTTTGCAGAGGTAAGCTGAACAGAAAAGATGAACTTTTCTGCTTGTCTAGGATCACACAACTAATAAGCATTGGAGGCAGATTTTGAATTGAGGTCTCTTGACTATCTATTGCACCTTCTGATTGTTTCAGTGAGGAAAGTGTGTGGAGTGGGCTGGTGAGTCTAAGGAAAGTGTGAATTCAGTTAATGAATCTGAGCATCACTGCTGCCACTCTGGGATGCTAGAACTTTGTGAGTGGTACAAAGATAGTTAGGAATTTTGAAACCAGAAAAAAAAGGATGGGAGAAGTTCTGAGGCCTACTGGGAGAAATATACACACTTAAAGGGATAGTCCAAGGCTTGTGATATAGCCATATAAACTTTGTGGACTGAACCCAAATTAGATTGAGACTATTGTTAGAGAGGGAAAAAAATGAGCTTCACTTAAGGTAAGAATCAGACTTATCTATGGTGAGGGAAGATTCCCCCAAAACATTGACCTAGACACAGAGATGAGTCATGGGATGAAAAGAACCTTCCAGCTCTTTTTGGTAGGGTTACATAGGTTAACTGAAACATAATCTTTGAGGTATATGGTACAACAGAAAAAGTCAGAGGATTTGGGTTCACATCTCACCTCTGTGACTTTGGGAAAATCATGTGCTTTTCTTGGGTCTTGGTTCTCTCATCTATAAAATGAGGGAGTTGGAATGGATGGCCTCTGTGATCCTTCCCAGTTCGATCTCTATGATCTCTATGATTTTTGTCAAATCAATTACTGTAAGTAAGCTTATTTAGCTTTATTTTCCTTCCTCCTTTATGTCCTTTGTAAAGCTTTTAAACCCTGACTACATCTTCATTGAATTATTGAAGAAAAGTCTTTGTCCATCTCTGTACCAAGAGTTTCTGTGGGATCCCTAGTGACCCAGAGCCCAGGCTGGTACTGGTGGCAGTGGGAGAGAAAGAATTAAAGTAGGTCCCAGATTCTCTCCATTGTGCGATCTTACAGGCTCCTCTCCTCTACTAGACTGCATGCTCCCTGAGGGATTGTATCTTATACTTCTTTGTATCTGCCACATCACCTTTCATGGTACCTTAATACAGTAAAGCTCTGTAAATGCTGGTTGAATGAATGAATGAGACTCACTGGAATTCATCCTATCACAATATGAGAGTGAGATTAACTTGGTCTTCAGCCTGGTCCAAGAGACTTTGATGCCTGAAATATTGGAAAGACTGAGCCTCATGTACAGTTAGGCTCTTGTTCCTCTCCTTGAGGGGGATTTCTCTGTGCTTATACCTGTATCCTCCACTTCTCTTTCTCTTTCCCCTTCTCTTTCTTCCTTGACCTCTCTCTCTCTCCTTTCTTCTCTTCCTTTCCTTCCTCTCTTTTTCACTTTTTCCTCCCCACCCTCTCTGTCTCTCTCTTTCTGTCCAACTTCCTTCTCCCTCTCTATTTCTCTCCTCCCCATTTGTTTTTCTCCAAGCATCAGAACTGAAGGCTTAAAGCAGCCTCCTTTCCTAAGATGGGCAGAAGCCAGATGTGGGAAAGCAGGTTTAATTCAGGAGAAGTTTTGAGACAGTTATGAACAATTGGAAACAGGGAGTAATAAAGTTGGCTTTTTTTTCTTTTAGACTCTAATTGTTGCCATGATGGCTGCATTATGGATCATACAATTCAGTTTATTTGAAACGCTTTGGGGACATCAAAAACAGCTGGAGGTTTGGATAAGCGATTCATACTGGGAAACAAAATGAGGACCTAGGAAAGGGAGTCAGGTAAACTGGTTCTGTTGTTGTGTGCAGGGATTTTCAACTTTACCATATGAAGTGCAGAACAGGGATGCTGATGGCTGTCCAGATTCTGGGACTCCTTTGTACACTGATGAGGATGTAGGTGACACCAAAGAGCCAAATTAGACCATTTCTCAGAATGTAAGCATTTATTTAGTACCAATTATGTCCCAGGTATCAGGCAGATACAATGACACACAGCCCCTGCCCTCAAGGACCTTAGATTCTACTGGAAGAAAAGATTTGATGTATATATACAACAAGATTTGAACAAGGGAAAGAGTAGCAATAACTAGGGTGAATCCAGAGAAAATCCCTTTTGTAAGTGAGGCATGAATTGAGCCTTGAAAAGAGGGAGATATTTGGGACAGCACCCGCAAAGGCCAGATCTGGCTGGAAGAGAGAGTGCGTGGAATTATGGGTAATTAACCAGAGAAGGATACCTACAGGACAGGAGTCTGGTCAGACTTGAGTCTTAGAATGCATTAAGGAGCCTGTTATGAGCCAACAGCTTTGGATAGATGACAGGTCCCACGCGCTAGGATACCTGACTAGTATGATTCTTTCCTGTCTTTCCTCATGATGCCATTATCAAGACAGATCACTGCTTGTTCTGGGTAGCTAGGTGGAACAGTGGATGGACCTTTTGGCCTGAAGTCAGGAAGACTTGAGCTCAAAACCTCTCTAGCTATGTGGTCACTTACAAGTCAATCTCTGTCTATCTCAGTTTCCTCAACTATAAAATGGGGGTACTACTAGTATCTACTTCCCAGAATTGCTGTTGATGATGAAATTAGATAATATTTGTAAAGCCCTTAGCATAGTACCTGGCCTGGCATGTATTAGGTGCCATATAAATGCTATTATTACTGAATTTTTTCTGAATCTTTGGTACTGGGCACGGGGTGGGGGTAGGTAATGTGGGAAAATATCAACATACAATTGCAGTTAGTGTTAGGTCCAATTTGCTCTGACTAAATAAATATTTAATGATTTGAAAAACTGATGACACCTTACTTCTCAATCTGAGCTCTTCTATCCAGTAACATTGGCCTGGTGGCTGTTCTGCTAACAATCCCTCCATTTCTTAGTTCTAGGCAATTTCTCTGGCCATCCCCCATGCCTGAAATACTCTCCCTCCCCATCTCCACCTCCTAACCTCCCCGGCTTCCTTCAAGTGCTGGTTAAGTCCCACCTTCCATAAGAAACCTTCCTCAATCCTTCTTCATTCCACTGCCTTCCCTCTGCTGATTGGTCCTTGTTTAGCTGATATCTAGATTATTTTTTCATAATTATCTCATTTGACTGTGAACTACTTGAGAGTATCCTGAGTGCTCAGCCCAGTGCCTGGCATATTTTTGTTGCTGTTAAGTTGTTTTTCTGTTGTGTTTGAGTCTCTGTGACCCCATCTGGGCTTTTCTCGGAAGAATTCCTGGAGTGGTTCACCATTTCGTTCTCCAGCTCATTTTATATATGAGAAAATTGAGGCAAATAGGGTGAAGTGATTTGCCCAAGGTCACACAGATAGTAAGTGTCTGAGGCCAGACTTGAATTCAGGAAGACTCATCTTCCTGACTTCAGGCCCAGCACTCTATCCACTGTGCCCCCTTGCTGCCCCCTTGGCACATAGTAGGTACTTAATAAATGTTCATTGACCAACTGGCAATAAGCCCTTTAAGGGCAGTATCTGTTTTCATTTTTATCATTAAAATCTCAGAGTTCAGCATAGTATCTTGCACAGTCTAGGCAACTAGGTGGCTGAGAGCAGAGAGCATAGAACTTCAAGTGAAGAAGACCTTAGTTCAAATTCTGCTTCAGACACTAATTAGTTGTGTGACCCTGGGCAAGTCACTTAACCTCAGCTTCAGTTTTCTCGGCTATAAAATGGGGATGATAATAGTAACCCCTACCTCAGTGCTATTATTGGGTTGTTTTGATGATGAAATGAGATAATATGTGCAAAACAATATGTAATTGCTAATTATTAGTATTAATAAATTCAAGTTCCTGAGGTTTAGTCCCTGCAGAGGAAAAACTGACAAGTCCAACTCTGTGAGTTTGCCAGAGTTTGGGAGGAAGCTGGTGGAGTTGTTAGTGTTCTGTGAATGTGGTTTGATTTGATTTATTACTGGAGTTGTTAACACGTCCCACTTCTGGTGTGTCTGGGGTAAGGGCTTTCTATAAATATCAGTGCTGAAAAAATAATTTTAAAAAAGATATCTTTCCTCTAGCTGAGCTAATTAAGCTACTGATTAATGAAGGACAGGGCCGGACAATATCTCATGCAACTTAAGATATCTGAGTCCCAGTCAGGATAGGAACTGGGTAAAGGACAGCAAAAAGACATATCCTGCTTCACATAGTATTGATTCCTTCACACCCCAACCTCTGCCCTTCAGCTACTGTCACCAAGAAGAGTGATCCCCACAATCTTGGAAGGAGGCTGGGAACAATACGCCTAGTGCTGGGCTTCCTGGGAAACATTTCAAGCTCCAACTTCAGACAAATGAAATAGATGCTCCAAGTAGGGGACATATTGACTGACAAGGTTAATATAACTGAACGGGGAACAAAAAGTTTTCCAAAATAAATTTCCTTTTTGAAGGGATTCCATGCCCAGGACTGGGGTGGCAGATGAAGGGGGTCAGGGCAGTTCTGGATCACCTGTTGATGACTCAAGAATGAATTGATTGTGCTTTTCCTGTCCTGTTGAAATGTTTGACGATGCCTGGTATTTATGAAGTGCTTAATAAATGCTTGTTGATTGACTGACTGACCCCAAGAAAAGCAGAACAAGAGTGAAATGGCCAGCAGCCTGGAACTGCTCATTGTACTGAATCAACACTCTGTCCTCTGTTTAACCTACCAGGCTGTTAAGTAAGCTAATGCTCTGCCAGATAAACTAACAAATACTATAATAATAGCTCATATCCCACTTTTTATTTTTTTCTAGATAAATATAATTTAATTTTTCTAATGAACAAAAATCAATTTTCTATCCCTCCCACCTCCTCACTCCCTTTGGAAAAAAAAAGGACAAACCCCTTGTAACAAATATGTATAGAAAAGCAAAACAAATTCCCATTTTGGCCATATCCAAAAAATACACGCTTCCATCTTCACCCCAAGATCGTCAGTTCTCTGTCAGGCAGTGAGTAATATGTTCCATTGTGAATCTTCTGGATTCTTCATTGTCATTGTGTTTGTCAGAGTTCTTAAGCCTTCCCAAATTGATGGTCTATACAATGTTGTTACAGTTTTCTTGGTTCTGCTGACTTCCTTCTGCATCAGTTCATATAAGTCTTATCGGGCTTTTCTGAAAGTGTCCTTTTCATCATTTCTTGTAGCACAGTAATATTCCTAAGCCATAATTTATTCAGGTGTTCTTCAACTCTTTGTCACTACAAAAAAGGCTAGTACTCTTTGGACCTTATAGACCTTTCCTCACAATAATCCCATCAAGTTAGGCAGAGCAAGACTTGCTCTCTCCATTTTATAAATAAGAGAATTTATTAATGTTATTATTATAGGTGAGAGGTCTAATGTCTTGTCCATACTCACAAAAAGTTTCTCAGACTCTGGATTGAAAGTCAGGGTTCCAAGTCCACACTGCCTTTACTGTTGCCATAAAGAGGATCATAACCTGTTTCTGTCCTATTTCTTAACAACCAGACTTCCAAGTGTAAAGGTAAGGGGGACGGTCAGTTGAGTAAATCAATCAACCATCTATTCAGTCATATCACCCTACTTAGCTCTGATGCCTTTATCAGAGAAGAACACATCACCATCAATTAGAGACACATTACAGGGATGACCAAGGTCTGGGCATTCTCTTGAATCGAATAATTAATCAAAGGTATTTCAATTAAATGTGACATGAAGTCTGTCCAGATCAGTTGAGAGACCTGGTTATACCTTGAGGAACTGTATAAAACTAGGAAGCTAGTTTGAAATTGAGGATCTGAGGATTTGATAGCTTAATGGTGGAAGTTTCTAGTTATACCCCTGAAAAAAAATCACTTAGTGGGGAGGAAAGGGTCAAGCCTCAGTCATCTATGCTTCATTCTCAGAGAAGGAATTTGTGAACTTTAGAAGGTTGAAGGATATTGAACATTTCACTGGCATACTAGTTCTAGAAGTATTCCTAGAATAATTGATTCAGGGTCTACATCAGGAGTTGAGGACAAACTATCTACACTGGAGAAAGGTAGCTTTAAGACTCTACAAGGAATCTAATAGAAAAACTACACCATACCTAAGGAGAACTTCATGGGTACTCAAAAAAGAGGAGACAACCATGACTTATATATGATCCTTTAGTCACATATACTCTCTAAACTTGAGCTCACTTCCCCCTAGACTTTGTATGTACTGGTGGGAAAATGTGCCACAGACTTTGGGCAGGAGTAGGGGTAGGAGAGTTGTTTTGTACCAATTATATATGTATATATATATATATATATATACACACACATATATTACCATACCATGTTAGTAAATATCCTTTTTAAAAAGTTAAAGGTCTAACTTTTTGATTTGATAATCATGAAGGGAAGTGGACTCGTGGGGTGTGAGCAAATGCTCTGGAGGCAAGAATGAATGTTGTATAAAAAAGGGAAACAAGATATTGAGGAAGGAAGCAGACTCCCTAAACATCAAGACCTGAGAGTTATGTTGTGTTACAACCCACATCCCACTTGAACTGAACTCAGTTGTTGCATCTCCTCTCAGGGTCTAGGGAAAAATCTAGTTCATGAGCCCCCACCAGTGCATTTCCGTTCATGATTATCACATCAATAAATGGCATCTGAATGGAGCCTTGAAGGAAAACAAGGTTTTTTTTTCTTTTATTTATCAGTTTATTTGTTTTCAGTTTGCAACAATCACTTCCATTAAGTTCCAGATTTTCTCCCCTTCCCTCCCCAAGACAGCATACAATCTGATATAGGTTCTACATGTAGATTCTTATTAAACACATTTTCATATTAGTCATGTTGAATAGAAGAATTATAATGAATGGGAGAAACTGTGAGAAAGAAAAAAGAAAACAAAAAGAAAGTAGTCTGCTTTGTTCTGCATTCTGACCCCATAGTTCTTTCTCTGGATGTGGATGGTCTTTTTCCATCATGAGTTCTTTGGAATTGTTTTAGGTCCTTGCATTGCTGAGAAGGGCTAAGTCTATCAAAATCAGTCATCACATACTGTAGTTGTTGCTGTGTACAATGTTTTCCTGGTTCTGCTCACTTCATTCAGTATCAGTTCATATAAGTCTTTCTAGGTTTTTCTGAAGTCCACCTGTTTGTCATTTCTTTTTTTTTAATTAATTAATTTATTGTTAGTTTTCAACATTCATTTCCTCAAGATTTTGAGTTCCAAATTTTCTCCCCATCTCTCCCCTCCCTCACCCCAAGACACCGTGCATTCTGATTACCCCTTCCCCCAATCTGCCCTCCCTTCTCTCACACCCCTCTGTTCCCATATCCCCATCTTCTCTCTTTTCTTGTAGGGCAAGATAAATTTCTATACCCCATTACCTGTATGTCTTATTTCCCAGTTGCATGCAAAAACAATTCTCAACATTCATTCCTAAAACTTTGAGTTCCAACTTCTCTCCCTTCCTTCCTCCCCACCCATCCTCACTGAGAAGGCAAACAATTCAATATAGGCTATACATGTGTAGTTATGCAAAAGACTTCCATAATAGTCATGCTGTGAAAGACTATATTTCCCTCCATCCTATCCCGCCCCCCATTTATTCTATTCTCTCTTTTGACCTTGTCCCTCCCCAAAAGTGTTTTCTTCTAATTACTCCCTCCTTCCATTTGCCCTATCTTCTGTCATCCCGCTCACTCCATTTGTCCCCTTCTCCCCTACTTTCCTGTAGTATAAGATAGATTTTCATACCAAATTGAGTGTGCATGTTATTCCCTCCTTAAGCCAAATGTGATGAGAGTAAGTTTCACTTTTTGCCTGTCACCTTCCCCCTTTTCCTCTTCATAGAAAAAGCTTTTTTAATTTTCTCTTTTATGAGAGATAATTTGCCCCATTCTGTTTCTCCCTTTCTCTTCCCAATATATCCCTCTCTCACCCCTTAATTTTATTTTTTTAGATATCATCCCTTCCTATTCAACTCACCTGTGCCCTCTGTCTGTATATATATATAATCCCTCCAACTACCCAAATACTGAGAAAAGTCTCAAAAGTTACAAATATTATCTTTCCATGTGGGAATGTAAACAGTTCAACTTTAGTAAGTCCCTTATGATTTCTCTTTTGTTTACCTTTTTATGCTTCTCTTGATTCTTGTGTTTGAAAGTCAAATTTTCTATTAAGCTCTGGTTTTTTCATCAAGACTACTTGAAAGTCCTCAGTTTCATTGAATGACCATTTTCCCCCTGAAATATTATACTCAATTTTGCTGGGTCAGTGATTCTTGGTTTTCATTCTGGTTCTTTTGATTTCTGGAATATCATGTTTGAAGCCCTTTGATCCCTTAATGTAGAAGCTGCTAGATCTTGTGTTATCCTGATTGTATTTCCTCAGTACTCAAATTGTTTCTTTCTAGCTGCTTGCAATATTTTCTCCTTGACCTGGGAACTCTGGAATTTGGCTGCAATAGTCCTAGGAGTTTTTATTTTTGGATCTCTTTCAGGAGGTGATCGGTGGATTCTTTCTATATTTATTTTACCCTCTAGTTCTAGAATATCAGGGCAATTTTCCTTGATAATTTCATGAAAGATGATGTCTAGGTTCTTTTTTTGATCATGGCTTTCAGGTAGCCCCATAATTTTTAAATTGTCTCTCCTGGATCTGTTTTCCAAGTCAGTTGTTTTGCCAATGAGATATTTCACATTTTCTCCAATTTTTTCATCCTTTTGGTTTTGTTTTGTAATTTCTTGGTTTCTCATACAGTCATTAATTTCCATCTGCTCCATTCTCATTTTTAAAGAACTATTTTCTTCAGTGAGCTTTTGAACCTCCTTTCCCATTTGGCTAATTCTGCTTTTTAAAGCATTTTTCTCCTCACTGGCTTTTTGGACCTCTTTTGCCATTTGTGTTAGTCTATTTTTAAAGGTGTTATTTTCTTCAGCATTTTTTGGGGTCTTTTAACAAGCTGTGACTTGCTTTTCATGATTCTCTTGTATCACTCTCATTTCTCTTCCCAATTTTTCCTCCACCTCTCTTACTTGATTTTCAAAATCTTTTTTGAGTTCTTCCATGATCTGAGACCACTGCAGGAGGTCTTGAATGAAGAAGTCTTGACTTTGATGTCTTCTTCTAATGGTATGCTTTGTTCTTCCTCATCCAAAAGGATGGAGGAAAATACCTGTTCACCAAGAAGGTAACCTTCTATAGTCTTATTTTTTCCCCTTTTTTGGGCATTTTCCCAGTCAATTACTTGACTTTTGAGTCCTTTTTCAAGTGGAGGGTATACTCTAGGGACCAGTAAGTTCTCAGTTCCTCCAGGGTAGCACAATCAAAGGAGAAGAGTTTACTCCTCTCCTGGCCTGTGCTCTAGTTTGGGAGCAATCACAAGCTTTTCTGCCCAGGGTCTATGAGTAGGGTTCTCTCTCCACAACTGCCTCCAGCTCCACTGAGTCTGTGCTCCTTCTTACCCCAGGGCTGCCACTCAGGGCTGAGATTCAGATCAGCAGCTTGATTTCCCCAGGGTCTTTAGGCTGAGGGCTCCAAAAGCGGATGCTGCAGCAGCCTGGGGCTAGGGCTAGGGCAGGACCCTGGTCCCTTCTCACCCACATGAAAGAGCTTTCTCACTGACCTTTGAAGCTGTCTCTGGTATTTGTGGGTTGAGAAATCTGGGAACCCCAGCTGCTACCTGGATTCCACTCCTTGAAGCCTGCTCTAGTCCTGCCCTTACTGTGCTGGGTGGCCAAGACTGGGCTGTGCTCCATTATGAGCCTGCTGTGATAGACCTTTCCTGTCAGCCTTCCAGACTGCCTTAGGCTGGAAATCTCTTTCACTTTGTCGTTTTGTGGCTTCTACTGCTCTAGAATTTGTTTAGAGGCATTTTTACAAGTATTTTATGGACATTGCGGGGAGAGCTACATCAGGTCCTTCTATTCTGCCATCTTGACTCTGTCCCCGGGATTCTCTGTTTATAGAGAATTTCTTATTTCTTATAGCACAATAGTATCCCATTACATTCATCTACCACAACTTGTTGAGCCGTTTCCCAATTTTTGGCCATCTGTAGAGTTAATGCTAATATCAGCTACTGTGGAGGTATAAGACCAAAACCACTAGCACACCTGAGGGCTGCTAGCATAGGTCCTTGATTTGCTTTTTTAAAGGAGAGACAATTTCAAAGGGGTTAGTAATCTTACTTTAATTAAACAATGAGAAAGATATATAAGTAGAGAGGAGTGAGTATCTAAGAAGGAATCCAATAGACAGGGTTCCAACTGTCTAAACAGAGTAATAGATGCATAATCACCAGAGCAAGGAGCACCAACATCTGAGTTCACAAAGCAGGGGCGGGGGGGAGCTTAACAATGGCTGCTCAGAGTCTTATTTGGCCAAATCATAAAGACCTTAGGTGAACATTCTTTTCATGAGTGAGCCCCCAAAGCAAAACACTGATCTCCCAGTACATCTATCTATCTGTCTGTCTATCTATCTATCTATCTATCTATCTATCTATCTATCTATCTATCTATCTATCTATCTATCTATCTATCTATCTATCTATCTATCTTAGATAGATGGATAGAGAGTTTTTGACTAATAGGCTCAGAGCCAGAAGGCATCACAACTCACAAGACTCAGTACCTAATTAGCTCAGTGCCAAAAGGTGTCACTCAGCATGGAATATATCATAGCTGTGAAGTGGGTCAGAGTTCAAAGAAGCAGGACATTCATGATAGAAATACCTGTGTACTTTTAGACCTGAGAACACAGTCCCTGTTTCAAGCAGAAAAGAGAACACATGTGGTCACATAGGCCTATAAATGGACAGAGAAAATCTATACTCCCTTAACCCTTCAGCCTCCCTTCAATTTCCAATTCTTACCCACCACAAAGAGAGCCGCTATAAATATTTTTGTACATGTAGGCCCCTTTCCCATTTGTATAATCTCTTTGAGATACAGCCTTCTAAGCAATATTGCTGGGTCAAAGGGTATGCGCATTTTTATAGCCCTTTGGGATTAGTTCCAAATTGCTCTCCAGAATGGTTGGATCAGCTCACAACTTCACCAACAATGAATTCGTGTTCCAGCTTTCTCACATCTTTTCCAACATTTATCATTTTCCTGGGAAAACAAGGTTTTTAAGAGTCAGAGGTGAAAAGGGAGTAAATTCTAAACATGAGGCTAGCTTGTTCAAATACATAGATGTAGGAGATGAAATATTAACTTTGGGGAAAGTCCACAATCATAAAATTTAGAACTGTAAGGGATCATAGAGATCATCTAATCTAATCTCTTTACTTGAAAGATGTAGAAAATGAGAGGTTAGGTAACTTTTCCTAAACTACATTGCTAGTAAGTCAAGCTCAGGTCTGTTGTCTCCAAGTTTCTTCTCTCCCCAACAAAGAGCTTTAGCTCTTTGAGAACAAAGATTATCTCAGTTATATTTTCCCCTCTCCAATAGAGCCTAGGATAGTGCTGGACACACTGTACTGCAATGAATATATAATTTCTTCAACGTGAATACTCCCTCCCATGGTATGTACTGCAATCTACTCACACCTTCTCATCATTAGTCACTCTTGTCCATGTAAGCCATAAATCCTCCAGGGGGAATCTATACAAAATTCTTAGATCCTTATTCTAAATATCTCCTACATGGAGGCTAGCTAGATTGACCTCTTTTGAGTGATTATGAATCTCATTTAGGAAGCTATACTATCTTCCAGGCCTTGATGAAATCAGTAAATGTCATTGGCAATTAAGAGCATATGGAGCACCTTGCCAATCACAGTGTCTCCTTCTTCTATTTGAACTTCACCAGGCAACCTCCATGACAGTGGACGTATGTCTCCTCCTTTATGCTTTGCCTTCTGTTAATAATCAGAGGATTGTCAGATGTATTTGATTTTGTTATTGCATCTATCAAGGAATCTTTTTAATTTAACATATGCTTAGGAGACACTTTGTTGGAGGAGAGCCTTTAAGATTGCATTGTCCTCTACTGAAAAACATGCCTTTTTTTTTTTTACAGTCAACAATAAATACAGTAAATCTCTGCACCTTTAAGGAAATGGCATGGCTGTAAAGATGTGTTCTGCTGTAGAATACATTTTTGGGAGCCAAAATCTTGCTATTTCCTTTTTGTAACTGCATCAAGAATGCCTGTGACACATATGTAAATTATTCCCATGATTTTGTAGAGATGCTAATATCACAAAACAAAAATGGGAGTGGCACTGGAAGGTAGGTAGTGTACACTCCCGCAGGTTGTAGTATTAGAGTGTTGCCCAGAGCAACCTAGAGGTTTGCCTTAACCAGGAGATTAAGTAATGTACCCAAGGTCCCCCAAACCTTTTGTATCAGAGATAGAACTTGAATATAGATCTTTTTGGTTCCAAGACCAGCTCTCTATCTACAACCCACACTGTCTCATATCTTTATTTGGATAATTCCAATATATATATATATATGTATGTATATATATATACATTCCATCATATCCTTCATCTCTCTCTCAGCTCCTAACACCCTTTGTTTATCATTCAAAGCCCTTTACAAATTATTCTCCTATACCACCTTTCTAGTCTTCTTTCATCTTACCCTCCTCCCCCATGTATTATACAATCCAGTGACATCAGTGTTCTTTCTGTTCCCTGAACAACATACTCCATCTCCCAAATCCAAGTATTTTTCACTGGCTATCCCTCATGATAGAATGCTCTCCTTCCTCTTCTTTGCTCCTGGCTTCCCTGGTTTCCTTTAGATCCTAGCTAAAATCCTACCTTCTACAGCAGGCCTTTTCTAACCTCTCTTAATTCTAGTGCCTTTCCTCTATTGATTATTTTCTATAGCTTATTTGTACATAGCTGTTTGTAAGTTCTTTTCCCCATTATATGGTGAATGGAATTACAGATTGAAGAAATAAATAGCAAGAGTTAAGGCATGAACTGATGAAGAAATATTTGGAGAAAAATGATGGCTTCCATTTGACTAGAACATAGGTTTATGAAAAAAAAATAGTGGGAAATTAGATTGGAAAGATAGTTTAAGACTACGTCATACTGGTGCCAAATACTAGGCTAAGGAATTTGGATTTTATTCCTGCAATTTCAACTTCATGATCTTCCCTACTGCTTTACTGAAAAGATTGAGCCCATCTGACAGAAATTTCTCCAGTTCTTCTTCAAACCTTTAATCCTCTCCTGGGTCTTCACTCATCTCTTCCTTCTCTACCTCCCCTGAGTAAGAGGTGAATCTCCTCTTTGCCAAAGATAAGCCCCATTGTACCCTCAGTCCCATCCTCTGCTCTCTTTTCTGTGACTTTATTCCATTGTTTATTTCCCCTTTCATGCACCTTACATCTTTCCCTCTCTTTTGGATCCTTCCTCATAATCATTAATGATGTCCTTTTCTGGAAATTGTTCTCACGTTGATATCCTGGGGGTATCTCTTCCATGCTGTATGGCTTTCCAGTTTTCTCAGTAGTTTTTGTTGAATAGGGAAGTCTTACCACTAATTGTTTCTATTTTTGTGTTTGTTGAACAGAGTTACTATTTTTTTTAGTGCTTCTGAGTCTTGCTTATCAAGCCTGTTCCATGGATTGACTTTTTAATTGTTTTGATGATTGCTTTACTTTTCATCCACATCTATAATTTCATAGGTATGAGGGACTTTGAGAAAATTCCATTCACCAATGCAGGTTGGCACTTTCTCTACCACTCACAGTCTTAGAAGTTGCTTGGGGCAGTAAGAGGTGAATTTGTTCAGGGTCATACAGCCAGCATGTGCTTTAAAGAGACTTGAATCTAGATTGTTCTAGTCAGTCAATTAACATTTATCAAGGGTCTACCAGGCATTGTGCTATGCCCTGAGGATATAAACACCAGCCAAAAACAAAAAGACAGTCTTTGCCCCCAAGGAAATCACAATCTAATGGAGGAAGACAGCAAACAAAAAGAAGCTGAAAAGGAGAAGAGAAGAAAAGGTGGAGAAGGATTATAGTGGTGGCAGGGCATGATGAAGTCTAAAGAAATCCAAAAGTACTGTAACTGGTAGGAGATGTGGGCAAGCACGGAAGCTCGGGACCCTCCCCTCCAATCAGAGGGTCCAATCAGAGGGCAGAGGATTCAGATCAGATGTGAGTATCCAGGAAGATTCAGTTTTGTAGAATAACGAAATTTCCAAATAATGAGTTTCCTAGAGAAGGAAGACAGTGCAGAGGTCCAAAGAAGCCCAAAAGAAGTATAGCTGGTCCATGTTGCCTTTGCTTTAAAATATGGCTTGAGATTTGGCAGTGCTAGGTTTTCTTTGTAACTATTTTCATGATTTCCCTCAAGATTCTTGACCTTTGGTTCCTCTAGATGGATTCTGTAATTATTTTGTGTAGTTTTATAAAGTAACCCCTCAGTAATATGATCTGTGGGGAATGAAATCTGCAAATTAATTTCACAACTTTGTCATTTTTATCACACTGGCATGACCCAACCATGAACACTGAATGCATTTTCAATTATTTATTGTTTAAAAAAATTTCTATACTGTTTTATGCTGGGCAGCTAGGTGGTGTAGCGGATAGAGTGCCAGGCCTGGACTCAGGAAAACTCATCTTCCTGAGTTCAAACTGACCTAAGACACTATCTGTGTGTAAGTCACTTAACCCTTTATTACTCTGGGCAAGTCACTTAACCCTGTATGCCTCAGTTCCTCATCTATAAAATGGGCTATAGAAGGAAATGTCAAACCACTTCAAGTATTTTTGCCAAGAAATCCCAAAATGGGATGATGAAGTCACACGTGATAGAAAAATGACTGAACAATACCACAGTGTATTTTCAAAATTTCTGAATGTGTCTTGGTAGGTTAACTCCCAGGTATTGAATATATTTCATAGTTATTTTGAATGGAACATATTTCCTCCCATTTATTTTTTAAAAATAAATGTGCAAAAAAAGTTTGAGAAAAGAAAAGTGGAAAAAGCAATGCAATTATCAGTCTATATAGTTGGAGCTATCATCTACAGTTATCTCTCTCTCTCTTTCTCTCTCTCTCCCCTCTTTCTTCTCCTCCTCCTCTTCTCTCTCAAATTCTTCCTTCTCTTCTCAAATCTCAAGTCTTTTGTTTTTAGTAGTAAATATCTCATGTATTCCTTCAATTTTTCTCTAATGCCACACTGTTATTTCTTATTGTATCACTAAATTTTTGAGTTATGCTTTTTCATTCTGTTTTTCAGAGTGTTTTTTATGGGTAATGTTTTTCAATTTCTCTGATAGCGTATTTATTCTGTTTCTGAGCCCATCTCCCATTTACCTCCTAAGAGCATTGTCTTGACTCTTCATTTCTTCCTTAAAAGAAAGGTAGTATGGCCTAAAGGACAGATATACTGAATTATGGTCAAGAAGACCTGGGTTTAAGCTGAAACAAAGCAAAAACAAATTGGAGAATTCACAAATTGCTTCCTAGAAAACCTAGTGCTTCAAACTCCAAGACACATACTAGTTAAAATGAGGACAAACAAAAAATTTGCAAGACTTTCTAATATGAAAGAAAGAAAATTTGAATACATTCTAGTTATGTAATGCTGGAGAAATCATTTAACCTCACCATGCCCCAGCGAATTCTCTACAAATAAAAGGTACAGAAAGTCGCTTCATTGTATTGGTATATGATAGAAATCTTCACTGGTATAGGATATAAAGTTTCCTGCTCTTCATTCTCCCCAACTCCATGTTGACCATTTCTTCTCTTATCCTAGATGCATCAATTTTATTAGTTGTAATAGCTTTTTAATTTCATGTAATTAAAATGATTTATTTTGTATTTTGTAATTGCCTCTACCCTCGTTGGTTAAGAGCTTATGCCTTATTCATAACTTTGAAAGATACATGATCTGTATCCCTACTAATTATTTTAATGGAGTGATCTTTAATATTCAGGTCACATATCTATTTTGAATTTCTAGTAGAAAATGGGGTAAGATATTGATGTAAACTCAATGACTCTTAGACTGCTTTCCAGTCTCTCTAGCATTTATCAAATAAGGAGTTCAAGTTTCAAGTTAATTTATGTTTCCAGGTTTATTAAACACCAAGTTATTGAGTTTATTTGTGATTCTTCTTTGGGCTATTCCATTGATCTACTTTTCTTTCATTTTTATATTCTTGTATAATTAAAACCAAAAAAATGGGAAGAAAGCAACTTTTTAGGATTCTTCTCTTGTGGTTATTGTTTTACCCCATGGGCCTATCTTTCTCTTAAAAAAATAATCTCTAGAGATGGGGTAATTTATTTCATTATATATCCTTTACTGCATAGTTGTACTTATTTGCCTTCTTTGTGTACTATTGTTTGGGGTGTTTGCAAGTAAAATATTCTGCTCATGTCTGTTTTTATTTGCAGAAAGGCCTCAAATACCTCTCTTATTGAATATCTATATTTTTGGTTGATTAGGCTCAGATTTGGCAGGTATGTTATTTTTATATTACATTTGATCTCTTTTATTTTTCAGATATATTATTTCATTCCCACATGTAATTTTAGTGGGTGCAGAATAGTCTTGTGTCATTCAGATTTCTTTTCCTTCATATTAGAAAGTCTTTCTCCAGGATGCTTGCATATTTTTGTCCTCATTTTAATTAGTATGTGTCTTGGAGTTTGAAGCACTGTGTTTTCTAGGAAGCAATTTGTGTATTCTTTAAATTGTTTTTGTTTTATTTCATGTATTTAGATTTCTGGGCTTTGTTTCCTGTATTATTTTTTGTATTACTGTTTTCTGGTTTTTCAATCTGTCTTTTCTTCTAGGAGATCTATCATCCTTAAGTTGTCTCTGAGGATCCTGTCTTCAAGATCAATGACTTTTGCTTGTGTAGAAATTATGTATTTTTAAAAATTTTATTGCTGTTTGCTTCTCTTATTCTAGACTGCCCTTTGCTTCTGTATTTTTGTATCCTAAATAAGTTATTCTATATTCCACTTCTTTGAGGAAAACTGCTACCATGTATTCAAGCTTTTCTAACTGCTAATTATTTCTGCTACAAAGGCTATACATACAGTCTAGTATTTGTTTCCTTTAATCTACTATAGTTTTCATTTCTCTTTTGAACCGTTTAGAATATCTTGCTTTTGTTCAATTTCCTCTTGTGATTCCACACTATTCTTTGGAATATAAGACATTGGTTCAATTCGCTATTCCCTATAGTATTTGTTAAGAGAACTTGGTAACGTTCTTGAAGATTTAGTACTTATCTTTGCTTCCATGTTTAGTATTTTTTATGTTGATTCATCTGCTTTTTTCTGTTTTTAATTGAATTTTTTTTCTCTCTTAATGTCTTTGGTGTTTCTTTTTTTTCATTATTTTTCCCTGTCAATCTCTTTCTGACTCCTCTCTGAGACTACAAGCAACCGCAGTCTTTCCTATGTTGGGACATTAATTTTCCACTGGCCTCAGTCCTTGCCCTAACTAGTTTCTGGAGAAACAGGACTAACCCCAATTAGTTTTAATTTCTTTTTCCTTCAAGGTTAGTATATCCATTCAATATGACCCCCTGACTCAGTTCCATCTCTGATTCTTATAATTTCCTTCTCAGGCTAGACTTAGCTCCTGCTACTTTCTGCAGAGATAAAGGAAAGGTAGGGTAGCATTTTGCAGTATGAAAGGAATCCTCATGTGAATCCTAGGCAAAACCTGTGGGTTAGTTTTTATGTTTCTGATGGGGAATGGAGATTGGAGAGGGAGGGGTGCTAAGTGAGTGGTAATCATTAATGTTAAGAATAGCAACACCAGCCCTTTAAGGTTTGCAAAACATTTTACAAATATCTCAGTTTATCCTCACAAAAATCATGGGTGGTAGGTGCTATTATTATCCCTATTTTACAGATGGGGAAACTAAAGCAAAGATAGGTTAAATGACTTGCTCAGATTTCCCACTTTTATCTCTAGTATAAAATATCAAATCCTCTATTTGGCTTTTAAAGTCCCTCCTAATCTTGCCCCCCTCCTATCTTTCCAGTCTTCTTATGCCTTATTCCCCTCCATCTACTCTGTGATCCAGTGACACTAGTTTCCTGACTGTCAAGACACTCTATCTTCTGACTCCATACATTTTCCACTGTGTGTCCCTCATCTCTGTGATTCTTTCCCTTGTCATCTCTGCCTCCTGGCTTTCTTCAAGTCTCAGCTAAAATCCCACCTTCTACAAAAAACCTTTCCTGAACTCCTCTAATGTTAGTGCTTTTCCTCTGTTGTTAATCTCTCATTTATCATATATATATGATATATATGTATACATATATATCATATATGTGTTGTGTGTATACACATACATATATACACGAATATGTATATATGAGGGTGTATATGTGTATATATGTGTATGCATGCATATATATATAAAACATAGTTGCTTGCATCTTATCTTCCCCATTAGACTGTGAACTCTTTAAGACCAGGGACTATTTTCTTCTTTGTATCCTCAGTGCATAGCACAGTGTCTGGCACAAACTAAATGTCTAACAAATGCCTGTAGACTTGATTTATCTTGTCCTGTAGGTTCAGGTGTAATTGTTCTACATCTGGTGCATGACTTCTCTATCAGGTTTTTTTCAGAGAGTTAGTGGGAAGTGAAAAAAATGCCAAACTTGCCATGCTTTTCATAATACTGTTTTTGGATACATAAAATAAAATACATAGGATTGCAAAGGAAATAAAAACTAATATAAAGGATCTATAAATATTATTATTATTATTACCAATCCAAAGTCATGGATCCCCTGAAATCTCTATCATGATATCCCTGGGGACTTGTAAGGCATGTGACCCACACTGCCCCTCATTTCTTTTACTAGGTCTTTCATTCACTCTTTAAAAATTATTTGGTATTTTATTTTCCCCCAGTTACATGTAAGAACAATTTTTAACATTTAAAAAATGAATTTGAGTTCCAAATTCTCTCCCTTCCTACCTCTTTCCACCTCCTCATTGAGAAAGCAAGCAATTTTGTTATAAATTATACATGGGTATTCATGCAAAACATTTCAATAATAATCATGTTGTGGAAGAAAATGTGGACTAAAAAAACCCTCAAGAAAAATAAAGAAAATAAAAAAGTATGTTTCAATCTGTATTCAGACTTCATTATTTCTTTCTTTGAATGTGAAGAGCATCTTTCATCATAAGTGCTTCAGAATTGTCTTGGATCATTATATTGCTAAGAATACAATAGTTATTCACAGCTGATCATCTTACAATGTTGCTGTTTCTTTGTACACAATACATTTAATTTTACATCATCTCACGGAAGTCTTTTCAGATTTTTGTGAGAGCATTCTGCTCATCATTTCTTATAGCACAATAGTATTCCATCATAATCATATACCACAGTTTTTTCAGTCATTCCCCAGTTGATGAGCATCCCTTGAATTCCCAATTCTTGGCCACTAGAAAAGAGCTGCTATAACTATTTTTGTACATATGGGTCCTTTTCTTTTTGTTTTTTATCTCTTTTGGGATACAGACCTAGTAGTGGGATTGCTAGGTCAAAGAGTATGCATGGTTTTATAGTCCTCTGGGCATAGTTCCAAATTGTTCTACAGAATGGTTGAATCAGTTCAAAACTCCACCAACCATGCATCAATGTCTCATTTTCCCCACATCTCCTCCAGGATTTGTCATTTTCCTTTTCTGTCCTATTAGCCAATCTAATAGGTAGTACTTTAGAACTATTTTAATTTGCATTTCTCCAATCAATAGTGAGCTGGAGCGTTTTTTCATACATAGGCTATGGATAGCTTTCCTTACCTCATTTGAAAACTCTTCATATCTTTTGATCATTTATCAGTTGAGGAATGGCCTTTATTTTGATAAATTTGACTCAGTTCTCTATATGTTTGAGAAACAAGGCCTTTATCAGAGAAACTTACTTCAAAATTTTTTCAATTACTATTGCTATTTCCCTCCATCCTTCTGCCCATTTATTTTATTCTCTCTCCTTTCACTTTGTCCCTCTTCAAAAGTGTTTTGCTTCTGACTACCCCTCCCCCAATATGCCCTCTCTTCTATAACTCCTTCCCCCTTATTCCCTCCTCTACTTCCTGTAGGGTAAGATAGATTTCTATATATCCAAGTGAGTGTGTACGTTATTTCCTCTTTGAGCCAATTCTGATGAGATGTTCACTCACTCCCCCTTACCTCCCTCCTCTTCCCCTCCACTATAAAAGCTTTTAGTTCCATCTTTTATGTGAGATAATTTACCCCATCCTACCTCTCCCTTTCTCTTTTTCCCAGTACATTCCCCTCTCACCCTTGAATTTTATTGTTTTTAGATATCATCTCTTCATATTCAACTCACACCCATGCCCTCAGTCTATATACTCCTTCTAAGTGCCTTAATAATGAGAAAGTTCTGATGAGTTAAAAATATCATCTCCCCATGTAGGAATGTAAACAGTTTAATCTTATTATGCCTTTTCTGATTTCTCTTTCCTGTTTACCTTTTTATGCTTCTCATGAGTCTGGTATTTGAAAGTCAAATTTTCTATTCAGTTCTGGTCTTTTCATCAAGAATGCTTGAAAGTCATTTCATTGAATGTCTATTTTTTCCCCCGAAAGATTATACTCAGTTTTGTTAGGTTCATGATTGTAATCCTAGCTCTTTTGCTCTCTGGAATATCATATTCCAAGTCCTATAATCCTTTAATGTGAAATATTATGTTAATCCTGACTGTGCTTCCATGATACTTGAATTGTTTCTTTCTGTCGGCCTGCAATATTTTCTCCTTGACCTGGAAACTCTGGAATGTGACTATAATTTTCTTGGGAGTTTTCATCTTGGAATCTCTTTTATGAGGTGATTCTTTCAGTTTCTATTTTACCATCTGGTTCTAGAATATCAGGACAGTTTTCTTTAACAATTTCTTGAAAGATGATGTCTACACTCTCTCTCTCTCTCTCTCTCTCTCTCTCTCTCTCTCTCTCTCTCTCTCCATCATGACTTTCAGGTAGTCCAATAATTTTCAAATTATCTTTCCTTTATCTATTTTCAGTTATTTTTTTCAATGAGATATTTCACATTGTCTTCTATTTTTCATTCTTTGCATTTTGTTTTATTGTTTCTTCATTTCTTACAAAGTTATTAGCTTTCATTTGCTCAATTCTAATTTTTAAGGAATTATTTTCTTCAATGAACTTTTGTACCTCCTTTTCCATTTTACCAATTCTCCTTTTTTATTTTCTGTTTTTCTTTAATTAATTTGTTTTCAGTTTTGAACAGTCATTTCCATAAGTTTTAAATTTTCTCCCCCTCCCTCCCCTTTCCCTCTCCAAGATGGCATGCAGTCTTATATGGGTTCTACAATACATTCTTATTGAACATATTTTCACATTAGTCATGTTGCACAGAAGAATTACAATGAATGGGAGAAAGTATGAGAAAAACCAAACCAAAACACAATAAAAGAGAAAATAGTCTGCTTCATTCTGTATTCTGACTCTATAATTCTTTCTCTGGATGTGTATGGCATTTTGTATCAAGAGTACTTTGGAAATGTTTTAGGTCCTTGCATTGCTGAAAGGCTAAGTCCATCAAAAAGAGCCTTCACACACTATGGCTCTTACTGTGTATAATGTTCTCCTGGTTCTGCTCATTTTACTCAACATGAGTTCATATAAGTCTTTCCATGTTTTTCAGAAGTCTGCCTGTTTGTCATTTCTCATGGCACAATAATATTCCATTACATTCATATACCACAACTCGTTCAGTCATTCTCCAATTGATGGGCATCCCCTCAATTTCTAGTTCTTGGCCACCACAAAAAGAACTGCTATAAATATTCTTATACATGAGGGTCCTTTTCCCATTTTTATGATCTCTTTGGGATACAGGCCTAGAAACAGCATTGCTGGGTCAAAGGGTATTTACATTTTTATAGCCCTTTGGGATTATTTTCAAATTGCTCTCCAGAATGGTTGGATCAGTTCACATCTCCACCAACAACGAATTACGGTTCCAACTCTCCCACATCTTCTCCGACATGCATCATTTTCCTGTTTTGTCATGTTAACCAATCTGATAGGTATTATGTGGTACCTCAGAGTTATTTTGCTTTGCACCTCTCTAATCAATACTGATTTAGAACATTTTTTCATATGACTATGGATAGCTTTAATTTTTTCCTCTGAAAACTGTCTGTTTATATCCTTTGACCACTTATCAATTGGGGAATGACTTGTGTTCTTGTAAATTTGACTCAGTTCTCTATATATTTTAGAAATGAGACCTTTATCGCAGGCACTAGTTGTAAAAAAACTTTCCCAGTTTTCCGTATCAATCCTAATCTTGGTTACATTGGCTTTGTTTGTGCCAAAGCTTTTCAATTTAATGTAATCAAAATTAAGCATTTTGCATTTCATAATGTTCTCTATCTCTTGTTTGGTCATAAATTTCTCCATTCTTCACAAATCTGACAAGTAAACTATTTCTTCCTCCCCTAATTTGTTTATAGTATGAGCCTTTATACTTAGATTGTATACCCATTTGGATTTTATTTTGGTATACAGTGTCAGGCATTGGTCTATGCCCAGTTTCTTCCACACTATTTCCAGTTTTTCCAGAAGTTTTTGTCAAACAGTGAGTTCTTGGGTTTATCAAACAGTAGACTGGTATAATCATTGACTCCTGTGTCTTGTGTACCTAATCCACTCCACTGATCTACCCCTCTAGTTCTTAGCCAGTGGTTTTGATGATTGCTGCTTTACAATACAATTTGAGTCTGTTATGGCTAGCCCACCTTCCCTAGCATTTCTTTTAATTAATTCCCTTGATATTGTGGACCTTTTCTTCTTCCAGATGAATTTTGATTTTTTTTATAGCTCTATAAAATATTTTTTGGTAGTGTGATTGGTATGGCACTGAATAAGTAAATTAATTCAGGTAATTTTTATTATATTAGCTTAGCCTACCCAAGAGCAATTGATGTTTTCCCAATTATTTAGATCTCATTTTATTTGTGTGAAAAGTGTTTTGTAATTGTGTTCATATAGTCCCAGAGTTTGTTTTGGCAGGCAGACTCTCAAATATTTTACCTACATTATCTACAATATCTACATTAACTTTAAATGGAATTCCTCTTTCTATCTCTTGTTATTGGGCTTTGTTAGTAATACACAGAAATGCAGATGATTTATGTGTATTGATTTTGTATCCTGCAACTTTGCCAAAGTTATTTATTATTTCAAGTGCTTTACTTGATTCTCTAGGATTCTCTAAGTATATCATCATATCATCTGCAAAGAAGGATAACTTAGTTTCTTCTTTGCCTATTATAATTCCTTCAATTTATTTTTCTTGTCTTATTGCTAAAGCTAACATTTCTAATGCCATGTTGAATAAGAGTAATGATAATGGACACCCTTGTTTCATCCCCAGTCTCACTGGAAATGCATCTAGCTTATCCATATTACATATAATGCTTGCTGCTGCTTTTAAGTAGATACTATTTATTATTTTAAGGATGGCTCCATTTATTCCTAGGCTCTCTAGTGTTTTCAGTAGGAATAGGTGTTGTATTTTGTGAACTATCTGAATCTATTGAGATAATCATATGCTTTCTGTTAGTTTTGTTGTTGATATGATCATTAATGCTGATAGTTTTCCTAATATTGAACCAGCCCTGAATTCCTGGTATAAATCCTATCTGATCAAAATGTATCATTTTTGTGATAATTTACTGTAATATCTTTTAAAAATTTTTTCATCTATATTCATTAGGGAAATTGATCTATAATTTTCTTTCTCTGTTTTGGTTCTTCCTGGTTTAGGTATCAGAGCCATATTTGTATCATAAAAAGAATTTGGTAGGACTCTTTCTTTGCCAGTTTTCCCAAATAGTCTATATAGTATTGGAATTAACTGTTCTTGAAATGTTTGATAGAATTCGCTTGTAAATCCATCTGATCCTGGAAACATTTTCCTAGGGAGTTCATTGATGGATTGTTCAATTTCTTTTTCTGAGATAGAATTATTTAAGTATTTTATTTCCTCTTCTGTTAATCTGGGCAATTTATATTTTGTAAATATTCATCCATTTCATTAAGATTGTCAAATTTAAGGGCATACAGATGGGCAAAGTAATTTCCAATTATTGTTTTAATTTCCTCTTCATTGGCAGTAAGTTCACACTTTTCATTTTTGATACTGGTAATTTGGTTTTCTTTCATTTTTTAATCAAATTGACCAAAGATTTTTCAATTTTATTGTTTTTTTCATAAAATCAGCTCTTAGTTTTATTTATTAGTTGGGTAATTTTCTTAATTTCAATTTTATTAATCTCTCCTTTGATTTTCAGTATTTCTAATTTGGCATTTAATTGGGAATTTTCAATTTGTTCTTTTTCTAGTTTTTTTCAGTTGCATGCTCAATTCATTAATATCCTTGCTCTCTCTATTTTATTCATGTAAGCCTTCAGAGATATAAAACTTCCCCTAAGAACTGCTTTCACTACATCCCTTAAGTTTTAGTAGGTTGTCTTATTATTGCCATTCTCTTGAATGAAGTTATCATTTGTTTCAATGATTTGTTGTTTGACCCATTCATTCTTTAGGGTTAGATTATTTAGTTTCCAATTAATTTTTGGTCTATCTTTCCATGGCCCTTTATTACATATAATATTTATTGCATCATGATCTAAAAAGGTTGCATTGACTATCTCTGTCTGTCTGCACTGGATTGTGAGGTTTTTATGCCCTAGGATATGGTCAATTTTTGTGTATGTGCCATGTATCACCGAGAAAAATGTATATTCCTTTCTATCCTCATTCAGTTTTCTGCAGAGGTCTATTATGGCTGCCTTTTCCAGAATTCTATTCACCTCCTTAACTTTTTTCTTGTTTATTTTGAGGTTAGATTTATCAAGTTCAGAGAGGGGGAGGCTGAGGCCCCCCCACTAGTGTAGTTTTGCTGTCTATTTCTTCTTGTAACTCCCTTAACTTCTCCTCTAAGAATTGGGATGGAGGCAGGAAGATGGCGGAGTAGAAAGACGCACATACACATAGCTCTGAACCCACAACCCATAGAATGGCTACAGGGAAGTAACTCACGGCGAATTCCGCACCCAGAGGCCACGGAATATTGGAGCGAGGGAGATTTCCGTTCCAGAGAGACCTGCAAACCTCTCGCCGGGGGGTCCTTCGCGCTGCGGACTGGGCGCCGGGACTGGGAGCTGAGCGCAGCCCTGCCGCGGCCGCGGCACCCAGAGGAAAAGATCCGAGCAGGCTTCACAGACAGGATCTCCAGCGGCCACACGGGTCCCTCCACCCACAGAGGGATCTGCAAACCTCTCGCAAAAGGTCCGTCGCGCTGCAGACACAAAGCTCAGCCGAGACCTGCTGCGGCCACGGCTGCGGCACCGAGAGAAATAGATCCGAGCAGGCTTCAGGGACGGGATCTCCAGCGGCCGCACAAGTCCCTCCACCCACAGGTGACAGGGGTGGGTGAGAGAGTCTCTTTGGCGGGTCGAGAGGGGAGTGGGGTGCCCCCATAATTCAGGCCCCCCCCGGGAGGTAGAAGCTGAGAGGCGGCTGCAGACAGGGGCTCCCCAAGCGGGCGGGAGCCTGAATCCATTGCGGAAGGTCTGCGCATAAACCCCCTGAGGGAACTGAGCCTGAGAGGTGGCCCTGCCCCGATCTCAGCACCAGATCATAATCTCATACTGAATAGCAGCCCTGCCCCCGCCAAAAGCCCTGAGGCTGGAAGCAGCATTTGAATCTCAGACCACAAACACGGGCTGGGAGGATCAGGAGGTGAGGTGGGTGTGAGGAAAATATTCAGAGGTCAAGTCACTGGCTGGGAAAATGCCCAGAAAAGGGAAAAGAAATAAGACTATAGAAGGTTACTTTCTTGGCGAACAGGCATTTCCTCCCTTCCTTTCTGATGAGGAAGAACAATGCTTACCATCAGGCAAAGACACAGAAATCAAGGCTTCTGTGTCCCAGCCCACCCAATGGGCTCAGGCCATGGAAGAGCTCAAAAAGAATTTTGAAAATCAAGTTAGAGAGGTAGAGGAAAAGCTGGGAAGAGAAATGAGAGACATGAAGTCAAAGCATGAACAGCAGATCAGCTCCCTGCTAAGGGAGACCCAAAAAAATGTTGAAGAAATTACCACCTTAAAAACTAGCCTAACTCAATTGGCAAAAGAGGTTCAAAAAGCCAATGAGGAGAAGAATGCTTTCAAAAGCAGAATTAGCCAAATGGAAAAGGAGATTCAAAAGCTCACTGAAGAAAATAGTTCTCTCAAAATTAGAATGGCACAGATGGAGGCTAATGACTTTATGCAAAACCAAGAAATCACAGAACAAAGAGAGAAGAATGGAAAAATGGAAGATAATGTGAAATATCTCATTGGAAAAACAACAGACCTGGAAAATAGATCCAGGAGAGACAATTTAAAAATTATGGGACTACCTGAAAGCCATGATCAAAAGAAGAGCCTAGACATCATCCTTCATGAAATTATTAAGGAAAACTGCCCTGAGATTCTAGAACCAGAGGGCAAAATAAATATTCAAGGAATCCACAGAACACCGCCTGAAAGAGATCCAAAAAGAGAAACTCCTAGGAACATTGTGGCCAAATTCCAGAGTTCCCAGGTCAAGGAGAAAATACTGCAGGCAGCTAGAAAGAAACAATTCAAGTATTGTGGAAATACAATCAGGATAACACAAGATCTAGCAGCCTCTACATTAAGGGATCGAAGGGCATGGAGCAGTATATTCCAGAAGTCAAAGGAACTAGGACTAAAACCAAGAATCACCTACCCAGCAAAACTGAATATAATACTTCAGGGGAAAAAATGGTCTTTCAATGAAATAGAGGATTTTCAAGTATTCTTGATGAAAAGACCAGAGCTGAAAAGAAAATTTGACTTTCAAACACAAGAATGAAGAGAACCATGAAAAGGTGAACAGCAAAGTGAAGTCATAAGGGACTTACTAAAGCTGAACTGTTTACATTCCTACATGGAAAGACAATATTTGTAACTCTTGAAACATTTCAGTATCTGGGTACTGGGTGGGATTACACATGCACACACGCTCACATACATAGAGACAGAGTGCACAGAGTGAATTGAATAGGTTGGGATCATATCTTTAAAACAAAATGAAATCAAGCAGTGAGAGAGAAATATATTGGGAAGAGAAAGGGAGAAATGGAATGGGGCAAATTATCTCTCATAAAAGAGGCACTCAAAAGACTCATTAGTGGAGGGATAAAGAGGGGAGGTGAGAGAAAAACATGAAGTCTACTCTCATCACATTCCACTAAAGAAAAGAATAAAGTGCACACTCATTTTGGTAGGAAAACCTATCTCACAACACAGGAAAGTGGGGGATAAGGGGACAAGCAGGGTGGGGGGGATGATAGAAGGCAGGGCATGAGGAGGAGAGTGCAATTCGAGGTCGACACTCATGGGGAGGGATAGGATCAAAAGAGAATAGAAGTAATGGGGGACAGGATAGGATGGAGGGAAATATAGTTAGTCCTATACAACACAACTATTATGGAAGTCATTTGCAAAACTACACAGATATGGCCTATATTGAATTGCTTGCCTTCCAAAGGGAAGGGGTGGGGAGGGAGGGAGGAAGAGAAGTTGGAACTCAAAGTGTTAGGATCAACTGTCGAGTAATGTGCTTGCCACTAGGAAATAAGAAAAACAGGTAAAGGGGTATAGAAAGCTATCTGCCCCTACAGGACAAAAGAGAAGATGGAGACAAGGGCAGAGAGAGATGATAGAAGAGAGAGTAGATTGGTCATAGGGGCAATTAGAATGCTTGGGGTTTGGGGGGGGAGGGGATAAAAGGGGAGAAAATTTGTAACCCAAAATTTTGTGAAAATGAATGTTAAAAGTTAAATAAATAAATTTAATAAAAAAAAAATAAAAAAAAAAAAAAAAAAAAAAGAATTGGGATGCTATACCACTTGGTGCATACATGTTTAATAATGATATTTTTTCATTGTCTATAGTGCCTTTTAGTAGAATATAGTTTCCTTCTTTATCTCTTTTGATTAGGTCTATTTTTGCTTTTGCTTTGTGTGAAATTAGCATTGCTATCCCTGCTTTTTTTATATCAGCTGAAGCATAGTATATTCTCCTCCAACCTTTTACCTTTACCCTGTGTGCATCCCCCTCTTTCAAATGTGTTTTGTAAACAACATATTGTAGAATAATGTTTTTTAATCCATTCTGCTATCTGCCTCTGTTTTATGGGAGAGTTCATTCCATTCACATTCACAGTTGTGATTACTATTTGTGTGTTTCTCTCCATCTTATTCCCTCCCACCAATTTATGCTGTTATTTCTCCCTTCTCCCTTCCCCTCCTCAAAAGAGTTTTACACCACCTCCCTCATTCTTCCCTCTCTTCTAACCATCCCCTCCATTTTCTTTCAATTGTATTTTAAAAATCATTGGTCAGGTTTTCTTCTACCTCTCTAATTTGGCTTTTAAAATTCTTCTTGAGCTCTTCCAAAAACGCTTTTTGGGCTTGAGACCCGTTCATATTCCCTTTTGAGGTTTCAGTATTGTCAGTTCTGTCATCTTCTGAATTCATATTTTGGTCTTCCTTGTCCACTTAGTAAAATTTTATGGTCTTTTCTGATTTTCTTCTTGCTTATAGTGGTTGCCTTTTTCCTGACTTTTAAAGTGGATTTCTGGTTCTGGGGTACAGGGGACTCTGTCCCATGTTTCTTGTGCTGGAAGCTTGAGGCCTGATTACTGTCTTTGTGTGCTGTGACCTCTGGTTCGTTTAGCTAAAAGTTACATAATGTTGCAGCTTACCTGGTACTGAGCTGGCTGGTGTGTACCAAGGCTGAGGCCAGGTGAAGTCTTTCTGAGTTTCCCTGGGGTTGCTGTGAAGTTCACAGTGTGATGTGTGGGGGAGGGGTGGTTTGGCCACAGAAGGTCTCCTCCTCTAGGGCTGAGCTAGAATATAGGCAGGCTCAGTGGCTGGTGAACCCCTGTCTGCACTGATGTCTGCCCAATTTCCTTGGCTGTGCTAAGGCACACCTGGGGTCATGGTATTGGTACTTGCTGGCTCCACTCCCCTGAGGCTCAGGATCTCCAGCTGGTTTGCTGAGATGCCTTTGTTCCTACACTGGTCCCCTTCAGTCACAACAAGAGGAGCTCTTCTCTTAGATCTCCCTGGCCTCCCAAACTGAAAGACTGCTGTACCCCTTCTTCTGGCTACACTATTCCAGGATTTTTAATGGGGAAATATTCTTTGGGTTTTTCAAGGTCAACAAGCAGAAGTTGAGAGCACTTACAATTTACTCCACTATCTTGGCTCCTAAAAATTCAAGTAGGTGACTTTCAAACATTTAGCCTATTGACAGATAACCTCAGGAGTGGCTGCTGTTGCTACCTGGGGCCCTGTACTTCTCTCTCAGTGCAGCTGGACTCCCACCCTGTGCTGAGAGGTTTGAGAATCCACACTGCTGCTTCTGATTCAGTCTGCCTGGGGCTGTTCATGGAAGAGTTAAGGTGAGTCTCCACTTTCACTCCACCATATTGGCTCCTCCCCCCTTCCCCAATTCTCCTTTTTAAAGGAGTTTTCTCTTTAGTGAATTTTTGTGCATTTTTTCCCATTTGGCCAGTTCTGCTTTTTGAGGCATTCTTCTCCTCATTGACTCTTTGTACCTCTTTTTACCATTTGGCCTAGTCTGTTTTTTAAGGTGCTATTTTCTTCAGTATTTTTTGTGTCTCATTCACCAAGCTGTTGACTTACTTTTCATGATTTTCTTACATCACTCTCATTTCTCTTGCTAATTTTTCCTCTACTTATTTGATTTTCAAAATTCTTTTTTAGCTGTTTCATGTCTTGAGATCAATTCATCAACTTCTGGATGTATATCCCTCTATACAGTCTCTGAAGGGGCCAGGGGCTAGTAAATCATCGTTGCTCAGAGACTGTGGTCTACTTTTTCACTTAGCACTGACTCAGAGAAGCTTTTTCGGTAAGTCATACCACCAGTATGATCCTGGGTTGTCTTATCTCTTTTGTTTGCTTTTTAGTGAGGATTACTTTTCATTCATGCATTCTTTTCATTCCTCTCTTTTGCTTATTGATTTTTTATTTTGTATAGGTTAATGTCTCATTCATTCTTAAGATGTTTTTAGAACCACGGTTCTTAATATTTTGTGTGTGTGTGTGTGTGTGTGTGTGTGTGTGTGTGTGTGTGAGAGAGAGAGAGAGAGAGAGAGAGAGAGAGAGAGAGGGTCTGGCAAAGCCCAAGGACCCCTTTCCTTAATAACGCTTTTAAATGAATAAAATAAAATACATAGGATTACAAAGGAAACCAAAAGTTAGTGAATATAAAGATTATGATTATTATTTACTATCCAAGTTCATGAAACCCCTGAAATCTGTCCACTGACACCCTTGGGGGCCTGTGGAACTCAGATGAAGTCTTTCTGCTTTTTTAGAAGGACTGAGTTTTACTGGAACCTTTCACATTGACGTCTTTACTGGATATCCTCATTTTTTTTTCTGGGTAATTGCAAGTGTCTTGACTTCCTTGATTATATTTTCCTGATTCTTCTCCTACCACTCAGAACTCTCTCTTTTGGCTGGCTCATTTTGCTAGCTCCCTTTCCTTCCACCTTCCATGACTTCAATGTTGGTGATGTCCAGTGTTCTGTTTTTGGCCCTCTATTCTTCTTTATATTTTCTCTAACATACCATCTGTTGGGCATGTTTTAGTGGTGATTCTTTTCAAGTATAGGTTGACATAGATGGGTACCAAGGTCCCTTCCAACTCTTGATTTCCTCAGTGATCTAATTCTCTCTTAGGGATTATTTCCTCTGTACAGATGATTTCCAAATCTGTATCTCTATTCCTTATTGCTCCCCAAGCACACATCCCATATTTCCATCTGTCCACTAGATATATGCACTTAAGTCTTCCAAAAACAAGGTCAGTAGAAAAAACACACAACCATTCCTCCTCTACCTTTTCTGTTTCTATCAATGGCACATCATTCTTTTTAATTTTTGACCACTACACCCTGCAGTCTTCCCTTCCTTCTTTCAGTCCCCCTCCCTTTTACTCCCCTTTACCCTTACTATTTCTTCCCTCCCTTTTAGCCTCCCCTCCCCTTTCTTTCCCCCTTCCCCTCCTGCTACCTATAGAGGTAGTCAGATTTATATACTTAATTAGGTTTGTTGTTCCCTCCTTGAACCAAATCAGATGAGAGTACCTCTCCAATCTCCCTCCCCTCTTTCCCTCTACTGTAATATAATTTTGTGCTTTTTCCTGTGATTTATCATTTTCTGCTTCCTCCTTTTCACATCTCCTGTTACAATCCCTTCACATCCTTAAATCACATTTTTATCATCACATCATTTACTTTATACCTCCTCCCTCTATCTATGTATACCCCTTTTATATTTCATAATAGATATAGGACTCTCAAGATTAACAAGTATCATCTTCCCTTATATGGAGGTAAATAGTTTGCCCATATTGAGTAGCAAGTCTTTCTTTCCCCCTGTTTACCTTTTTACATCTCTCTTGAGACCTGCATTTGAAGATTGAATTTTCTATTGAGTTCTGGCCTTTTTTCAGGAAAGTCTGGAAATCCCTTATTTCATTGAATATCCATTTCCTTGCCTGAAATGTTATGCTGAACTTTGCTGGGTAATTGATCCTTGGTTGTCGTCCTGGGTCCTTTGTCTTGTGAAATATCATATTCCAATTCCTTCGATCTTTTAATGTAGAAAGTGCAAGGTTCTGTGTGATCTGACTGTAGTTCCTCAGTATTTGAATGGTTTCTCTCTGGCTGCCTGTAGTTTTTTTCCTTCACTTGATAGTTCTGGAATTTGGCAACAATATTCCCTAGTGTTTTTAGTTTAGGATCCCTTTTGGGAGGTGAACTGTGGATTCACTATTTTGCCCTCTGTATCTAGCACTTTTGGGCAGTTTTCCTTGATGATTTCTTGGAAGATATTGTCCAGGCTCTTTTTTTCATCATGGCTTTCTGGTAGGCCAATAATTCTTAACTTTTCTTTCCTGAATCTATTTTCCAGGTCAGTTGTTTTTCCAATTAGATATTTTGCATTTTCTTCTATCTTTTCATTCTTTAGCTTTTGTTTGACTGATTCTTGCTGTCTCATAGAGTCATTAGCTTCTACTTGCCTGATTCTAATTTTTATCAAATTGTTTTCTTCAGTTAACTTTTGCATCTCTTTTTTCATCCATCCAAGTATTCCTTTTAAGGAATTATTTTCTCCAGTTAGTTTTTGTACTTCCTTTTCCATTTGTTCAATTTTTCCTTTCTAAAGAGCTGTTCTCTTCAGTGAATTCTTTTTTCATACTTTTAAAATCATGGGCCAGTTTTTCTTCTATTTCCTTCTTCAGCTCTTCTAAGAGTGCTCTTTGTTCATACAACCAATTCATAGTCCCTTCTGAAGTTTTAGATGAGAGTATAGTCTCAATACTGACCTCTTTGGTATTTGTGCTTTGGTCGTTGTCCCCATAGAAAGATTCTATGATCTTTTCCTTCCTGCTTTGCTTCTTACTCATGATGATGCTTTGTGTATTGTGGCCTCTGGTTCTTTCAACTAGAATCTAAAGAGCCTGGTGCTGAACTGGCTGGTGTGAGAAAACAGAGACCAGGTGAATTTTTTTTTTTGTGTGTGTGTGCTTCCTCAGACTAACCCTGGAGCTAGCTTGTTAAGTGTGGGGGAGGGGTGGTCTGGTCATCAGAGATCTCCTTAGCTAAACTAGAGCAAAGGCAAGCTCAGTAGTTGGTGATTCTGGCTGCCCTGGTGTCTTCCCATTTCCCTTACAGTACTGAGGCTGGGGTCCTGGTGTTGGTGGTTGTGAAGCTCTACCCCCCTGGACCTCCAGATCTCCTCCTGGTTGGCTGAGGTGGAGCTGCCTGGGATAGCTCCAGTCCTCTGCCACAGCAAGATTTTCCTAGTCTCATGTGCTAAGAGACTGTTTGTTCCTTCTGCTGATCCCACTGTTCCAGGAAATATTTTATGATTCTTCAAGGTCAACAAGGGGAGGGGAAGAGAGCATTTACCAATCACTCTTCCATTTTGGCTCCCAAAAGTTCAAGTAGGTAACTTACAGACATTTAATCTGCAGGTTCATAGGCTCAGGAGCTGCTGCTGCAGATATGTGGGGCTTTATGTCTGTCACTTGCTTGGTTCTGCTAGACTCCTGTCCTGAGGTGTTTTGCTCGAGATTCCACCATGCTGCCACTGCCTCAGATCACCCCAGGGCTTTCCTGCTCAGCCCTCCCATGGCAGGGACAAGCTGTGCTGTGTGCTGTATACTTCTCCACTCCTGTGGAACAGATCCTTCCCGTCGACATTCCAGTCTGTCCTAGTCAGTGAATCTGCCACAGTCTGTCTCCTATTTGATTCTGCACCTCCAAAATTTGATCAGATTCTCTTTTTAGAAGTATCTGAAGGAGTTTGTCTAAGAGCTTAGGTGAGTGGTTGCTCTCACTTTGCTATCTTGGCTCCCTAATGGCACATCATTCTTTCAGGCTACCTAGGGCTTTCATCATTAGCCTTATCTTGGAATCTTCTTTCTCTCCTGTCCACACAGCCAATCAGTTTCCAAGTCCTGTCAATTCAACATCCACAATATCTTGTTCATCAAAGCCTTCCTTTAACTCCCCCTGCAATCCTCCTAGGGCATACTTTTGTCTCCCCTTGTCTAAACCAATAGAGGAGCTTCCCAATTGGCCACTGTCCCCAGTCTGTTCCCTATGCAACCTCTCTCTTACTCTCCTGCCTGAGAAATATTCTTATTTCATTATTCTGGTCATGTTACTCCTCTCTTAAAAAACTGTCAGCGTCTCCCCATTGTCTGCCATCTTGGCATTCAAGATCCTTAAAAATCTGGCTCCAAACTACCTTTCCACTCCCATCTCTTTTGAGTACTATACATTCCAGCCAATCTCAACTACTTTCTGCTTCCATTTTGTCTTACCGTTTTTTGATTTCATCACCTTTTCTCATACTGTCCTCCATGCCTATGGTGTGCCCCACTCCATCTGTTCAGAAGTTTCACTTTCTCTAAAGCCTAACAGCTGTCTTCTCCTCTATGATACCTCTTTCTCAGGTGAAAATAATTTCACCCTCTCTGACCTTTGCACTTAACCATTCTTTCTAGTGAGTCTGCTAGGTGGTGATGTGGATAGAGCACTGGGTGCAGCATAAGAATGCTTAGCTTCTTGAGTTCAAAACATTCACTGGCTGTGTGACCTTGGACAAGTCACTTAACTTTGTTTGCCTCAGCTTCCTCATCTTTAAAATGACCTGGGGAAAGAAATGGCAAACCACCCTAATATCTTTGCCAAGAAAACCATAAATGGGGTCACAAAGAGTCGTATAATGGAAATCCTTTCTTTTATCATAGCCATTTCTATGCTTATCTCTTCTGTTTTATGAGAATGTAAACTTCTTGAGAACAGGTTCTGCGTCATGTAGGTCTTTGCATCCCCAGGCAGCTAGGTCAGCATCTTGTATGTAGTAGATAGTTAGTAATTTTTTGTTAAATTGAATTGAATTGATAATGGAGAGTCACTGAAGGATTTTGAGCAGGGGAATGGTTGCTTTCAGAGCTGCCCTTTGGGATGATAACTCTGGGAACTATTTGTAGGATGGGAGGGAGAGGGCAGAAGAAACTGGAGGTGGAAAACCAATGAGTAAGTCATTGCAAGGGTTCACTAGAGAGGGCCTGAATTTTGCTTGTAGCAATAGAAATAGAAAAGAAGGAAAAGCTAGGAGAAGCACTACAGAGTGGCTTGGATTAAATGCATGAATGAAATAGAGGGAGAAACCAAAGTACAAAGCTTCCTAGCTGCCCAAACAGAAGGGACATGCCATCTGTCTGGAAGGGACATGCCATCATGAGAGACAAAGAAATCAGAAAAAGGACTAGGTTTTGTGGGAAGGATGAGTGGTTTTACATATGACAAGTCTGAGGTCATGGCAAGACATCCAGGTGAAAGCGTCCAACAATTATTTGGAGATGCAGACCTAAAGCCCAGGGAAGAGACTGAGACCGCAGATGTGGATTTAAGAGTTATCTATATAGAGATGGTAGCTGTGAGAGTGGCTGAAATCTCCAGGGAAGAAGGGAGAAAGAAAAAGGAAGAGAATGCCTAAGGGAGGGTTGTATCAAAATTCTCTGTGGGTTTAAATTAACCATGTTCCCTTTACTACCACCTTCCATAAATAATGGGGAAATTGATTACTCTGGACAGCAATTAGCCCTAATCTTGCTTTATTCCATATAGTCCTTCCATCAGTTCAGGGAATTTGTTGTATGATTAATGAAATTAATTGGAAGAAAGGGGGTTTTTGTGATTTTGGGGAGATGTCTGTGTGAATTTGTGGTCATGGTCTTGTACAGTTGTATGTCATATGTACAAACTCTTTCCTGGGGGATGTTAGAGTTGGTGATTTAGTGTTCAGTTTAGACCATGGGATGGATGGAGGGGCAGTCTGAACCAGATTAAAATATAATTGAGAAATATTTAACAAAATAAATGAAATAGAACATATCTAATGTTAATATGTGGTTTCTAAGTCAATATACAAACTGTAGGAACCCTTACGTATAGATTAGTGTCTGTTTGAGTTTGACCCTACTAGTTTAGCTCATATGTCTCCATCTTATCCACAAGCAAAGTGTGAAATGATGTGGTCAATGCTTTGTAAAAATTTAAGGAAGTTCTCTCTGCATGGATGTGCCGTTTGGGCTCTCCTGTAACAGAAGAAAATAAACTTTAGAGTGGCATGTCTTGTTATGCTGGCTTTTTCTGATTTCTTTTCTAGATGTACACGTTAGACAAAGCAGCCCTGGATTCTAAAGTGTGGGACAGAGGGGAGAAGGGAAAAAGTCGGTAGAAATTTGGCTCACTAAGTCTCACAGACTTGGGGGTGGTTTTGGGGGTCAGGGTAAGCCATCAGAAAACAATAGGATCTTGAATTTCACTTGGCTCAGCTGGTGCTTGGAAGACTCAGATGCTTAAAGATTTGAGAGAGGAACCCAGGGCCTGGCACTATGATCCCTTGGATTAGACCAGGAATTGAACTCATCCCCTGGGAAGCCACAGTGAATAGGAGCAACCCAGGCTGGCAAAACTCAAAATTTGCAGGCGCAACTGGAGATTTGCTAGTTTGGATGTGTGGTCAGTTAAAACAACACAGATTTACAAGTTCCCCAGTTTTGCCCAGTATGGCTCACATTTTCCATGTAATCTATTCTATGGGATTCTTTGAGTCTCCCAAGGATGCAGGATGGGTCTTCTCTGTGTAGATCAGGGGTCCTTAACCTTCCTTTGTTCTTCATGGAGTCTTATCACAGTCTGATGAAGATTATGGATCCCTTCTTAGAATCATGTTTTAAAATAATCGAAAGATTTTAGTTAGAGGTTAATGAAAAAAAGATGGCATTTTCCCTCCATCCAAGTTCACATAATCCTTGAAATCTCTCCAGAACACAGATTAAGAAGATGCTCAGACACCATGTACAGACAGAGACTCTAGGGTCACTCCCTTCACAGAAGAAAGAGCCCAAAGAGGACACTCTCCTAGAAAGTCTCCCCCCCCTCCCCTTAACCTGGCCCTAGACAGCCATCCAGGACAGTAGACTACCCTTGCATTAAGGAAATGAATGACAATGTCCCTGACACTGTCCCTGCCGTCCCTGGATGACAGGCCTCATGGTTTGTCAAAATTTGAGGGGGGGGGAGGGATAGAAGAGTTTGTGACTGTTGGCTTCAAGTCCCTGCACAAACTAGGCCCAGGCACACACTCATAGACAAGATGAGGCCTCCTGGTCTCTGGGCCCAGCTGTTCAGGCCTCTGGTTAGTGTGTCTCCACGTCATGCCCTCAGAGCCAAGATGCACCACGGGCCAGCTGCTTCATGCAATATGTATCTGGTAAGCAAAATCAGTCACATCCGATATAAATGTTAATAAAAACGAAATCCCTGAGCAGTCACTGAAATTAGCCCAGGAATGATTGAAATGCCAAAGCAGGGCTTGTTATTTTTATGAAGCCCTGAATAATATAAGGATCCAATTGATAAAATTTTATTAAAGCTGACAGCCCTTAAGTGATCTAAGTGGTAAATATTGAAATGAAGTTTCAGCAACACAGCGGGGCCCCCAGGGGCCCACGGCAGTAATAAGGATTAACCAATGATTCAGTGCTGGTTCCTGGGGGTCCATGGGGGGCTGGGGAGGGGCTGCTTGAGGAGCCAAAGCTCTCTTCTTCTAAATAATTAAACTGTGATTTAAGGACTTGATCTGAGGTAGTTGTAGCAGTTTGTTAAAGTCCAGAGAGAAATGCAGGAAGCCACGCCTGGGGCAATAGGAGGTGGGGGTGGTGGAAGGAGCAGTCAGCTGAGAGGTACAGCGAGGTGGGATATCTTGCTGGCCTCCATCCCAACCAGTGTCCCCCAGGAGCAGGAGAGCTGGCAATGAGCATATTTTATCTTTTATTTGTGACATAAACAGACTTGAGCTGCCTGAGGCCAGGTAATAGCTGATGAGCAAGGGGGGGTGGGATTCCACACTGGGTATAGATTTTATTAGCATTGGTTATATAAAAAAAATCCTCACAACAGAGAGAAATTAAAAATAGGGTGTCTTCTGGATTATCTGATCATTAGTGATGCTACAGGGAACTGGGGAAGGAAGAGCCAGAGAATAATTAGCATAGATATGCTAAATGTGCATGGGATTGAATTAAACATTTCCCTATTCCTCAGTTTCTCCATCTTTAGTAAGTAGACAGAAGGGTAAAATTTTCACCTGTTCTTTTCTGACTGCAGAAGGATTGAAAGATCTCCATAGTGGGTGATTCCTGGCCAGTATCAATATCACCAGGAAAGAGGGTCAGGCTTTAAAAAAAAATTATTCTGAACTTTAGTGGGGCAGAGAGAGGGAAGGAGGGAGAGAGAGAGACTCAGACAGACAGACAGACAGAAAGACAGAGACAGAGAGAGTCATTGTAGGTTGGGGAGGTCGTTGGCTCCTGGTATCATAGATCTCAAATGGAAAAAAACCATTTAATTCAGCCCCCTCCTTTTACAGATGAGGACATTTTCCTGAAGACTGCACGGAGGAGTTGGGACAAAGTGGGCTTTGAAGATGGGTGAAGGATTTGGATAAGCTTCCATGAGATGGGGCAGATTGAATAAATGCTTGGAGGTGGAAGTGTGCACATTTAGGGGTCAAGTGTTAAATTTCAAGTCCTTTTTGGTTTCCTCTTCTAATAAGGGAAGGGAACGAATGAAGGAGCAATAAAGTGTCCTAGAAAAGAGCAGGGTGCTGGGAGTCGAAAAAGTCTAGGATTCAAGGTCTGACTGTATTATTGCCTTGACATCCATGGGGATGGGAAGGACTCAGATATATAATTGCTTCCACTTGTGCTCCTGAGCCCATTGTCCCCTGCCTCCTCCAGGACTTTGCCCCATCAACTACCAACCAGTCAATCAACAAACATTTATTAATGAGTGCTTTCTATGTTACAAATGCTATGCTTAGCTTTCAGGATTCAAAGACAAAGGTAAAATGGTTCCTGCTCTTGAGCTCACCTTCTAGTGAGGGTGAAAACATGGGCACATATGAGCATATACAATATATAGATTCAGTTACACATACAAAAGGGAATACAAGATGGTTTGAGTAGAGGGTACAGTAGTCATTTGGGGTGAGACTAGGGTGGGGACCAGGAGAGGCTTCATGTAGGAGGGGGTTTCTCAGATAAGTCTTGAAGGAAACCAGATATTCCAAGAGATACCATTGAGGAAGTTGTGAATTCCAGCCACCACTGCAAAGGTACAGAGATGGGAAATGGAATGTTGTGTAGGGAGGCTAGGGTGGCTACATCACAGACTGTGAAGGAGTAAGGTAGGAAGGGAGATTTAAATGCCTGACAGGGGAGATTATATTTGATCCTAGAGGGAGGAAAGAAGGGAGAAAAGATGGAATAAAGAAATGAAAGAAGGGAGGAAGGGAAGAAGGGAAGGGAGGGAGGAAAAAAGAGGGGAGGAAAAGATAGAGGGAAGGAGAAAGGAAAGAAGAGAAGGAAAGAAGGAAAGAAAGAAGGAGGGAAGGAAGGAGGGAACGAAGGAAAGAGGAAAGGAAGAAGGAAGTAAAACAAGGAAATTGGGAAGAAAGGCAAGAGGGAGGAAAGAGGAAGGAAGAAAGGAAATGATCATTTAACAGACACCAAGCAAAGTGCTTTATAAATATTATGTCATTTGGTCAGCCAATGGAATTTACTGAGCAGAGGGATACAGCATCACCTTCAGTCCTTCTCTCTCTTCTGTCTCCTCCCCACCTGTATAAAAACATGCTCAGGTTTCCTCCGTCCTAAAAACCCATCCCTACAACATATGCCCCTACGCAGCATCCCATCTCCATCTCCCTGCCTGTCTCTCTACTTGTCAGACTTCTGGTCTGAATTCATAACTCTATCTTTTCACCATCTGCTGTCCTCAGGATTCTATTTCCACCTCTCTATGGAGACTGTCCTCTTAAAGTACTTAATAACCCCTGAATGGCTAAGTCCAAAGTCCTCTTCTCAGGTCTCACCCTCTTTATTCTGTTGTGCTGGACAGAGTGGACCACCCTTCCTTCTGCAGATCTTCTGTTCCTTTGACTCTCAGAATACTGCACTTTCCTCTTCATGCTTCAAGTTTCTGTTCTCTGTCTTCTTTGTTGACCCCCTTTCCTCTCTCTTCCCCCCAAATGCAGATTTTCCCTAGGGTTCTTTTCTTCACCCTCTTCTCTCTACACCCTCTCTCTCAGTGATCTCATCTACTTTCTCTGGTTCTTCAGTGATAGCCTCTATGGAGAAGACTTCCACATCTTGGTCTCCATCTTGGACCTCCAGCTTTGCAATTTCAGCTGCCTCCTGGATCTCTCTGTCTTAGTGTGGCATACACCAAACCCTTTGTCTCCTCCTCAGATCTACTACTGTATTCAAGGTCTGGATGAGGGATTAAGAGGGCTTGACTAATGTTTGTGAATTGAAGGTGTGTTTTGCTTGGACCTCAAAGGACAGATTTGGAAGTGGTAGAGGGAAATTGCAGGGAAGTTGACTTAGGACTGAAATAAGGAAAACAATCTTAACAATTACAGCTGTCTCAAAGCTAAGTCGGTAACCTGGAAAGTCATGGAACCATAGATGTAGAGCTGGGACACCTCTTAGACATTATTTGGTTCTGTTTCTTCATTTTTCACATGAGGAAAGTGAGGGCTGGGCAGGTCAAGTGATTATTGCACAGATAGCAATCTTCAGAGGTGAGATTTGAACGCAGGTTCCTCTGACAGCAAGTCTAGTACCCTTTCCAATAAACAATGCTATTTATTTTTAGAATGTATTCAAGAAGAGACTGAGTGCTCTTTTTGTAGTGGCCAAGAATTGGAAACTGAGGGGATGCCCATCAGCTGGGGAATGGCTGAACAAGTTGTGGTATATGAATGTAATGGACTCCTATTGTGCTGTAAGAAGAGATGAGCAGGTGGATTTCAGAAAAGTCTGGAAAGACTTATATGAACTGATGCTAAGTGAAATGAGC
This sequence comes from Notamacropus eugenii, assembly GCF_028372415.1. Classification (NCBI taxonomy): domain Eukaryota; kingdom Metazoa; phylum Chordata; class Mammalia; order Diprotodontia; family Macropodidae; genus Notamacropus; species Notamacropus eugenii. The sequence continues at coordinate 664,015,425 of NC_092872.1, forward strand.
AGAACCAGGAGAACACTGTACACAGTAACAGCCATACTATTCATTGAATGACTTTGACGGACTTAGCTCTTCTCAGCAACTCCAAAGACAACTCCAAAAGACTTACAATGGAAAATGTCCACATCCAGAGAAAGAACTTTGGAGTCTGAATGCAGATGGGAGCATACTATTTGCTCTCCTTTTCTTTTGTTGTTTTCTTTTGTTTCCTTTCTTGTAGTTCCTCTCATTAGTTTTAATTCTTCTTTACATCATGACTAACGTGAAACTATGTTTAATATGAATGTTTAAGTAGAGCCTATGTCTGTCTTGGGGAGGCTATAGGAGAGGGAGGGGAAGAAAATTTAAAACTCAAAATCTTATGAAAGTGAGTGTTGAAAACTAAAAATAAATAAATTAATTATAAAAAGAGGCCTGGGTTCAAATTGAGCCTTTGACACATTATGGCAACTTATGATCACCTAACTTCTCAACGTCCCGGGAACTTGAAGCTTATTGAATTATAGAGTAGGTACTGCTCTGTATTGGTAAAGAGAGTTTCCTCATTGAGTGTTCCCTCTATCAATGAAATCACAAGTTTAATGCAGAAAAAAATTAGATGTTTGCTGTATGGTGCTTCTAACATTCAATAATTTTCTTGTTTTTTTTTAAAAAAAGAGGCTGACTGATCACTTGTGGGGATCATGAGATTATCAATGTAGAACTGAAAGGGACCTTTGAGTCCTTTGGGCCTCTGAGTCCAATCCCCTCATTCTAAAGATGAAGAAACTGAGATCAAGACAGTTCAAGTGACTTGTCTGGAGTCACACAGTTAGTATTTGAGGTAGGATTGGAACACAGATCTTCCTGACTCCAAGTCCAGTGCCCTGTCCACTAGATCACACTGCCTCTCAGTGTTTTAGAGAGGATTCTTCTCCATGTATGGGCTGAATTATATGATCCCTGAGCGTCCTTTCAACCTTGAGACTCTGTGAAAGTCCCACCTAAGTAGGTAGCCCATTTTCTCACATACCGGTCTGGACTTCTCTTGCTTGAACAGATTTTCTGTTGTTTTAACTTCAGTTTGCTCTTTCCATCCCGGTCCTGACTTTCTCACTTACTTGTGATGACTTAGACGTTGGTGTCCAGACACCCATGATCAATCAATTGCTCAATCAAAAAGTGTTTAATTTATTTTTTATGTTTTATTTACTTAATTTTTAATTTATGGAATAAAATATAGAATTTTCATGACATAGTATTGTAAAAAAGATGATTGCAGATGAAACTGCAAATCTATTATGTATAACTTGCTATTCCTTTAATTTTTTAATTTAAATTTAAAATTTTTTAAAGCTTCATTTTAGTTTTAGTTATGTAAATTTATTTTTTCTTCCCCCCCAAGTCCTACAGATGACTACCATTAGACATAAATATGTATGTGTGTATATATATATTTATATATGTAAAATCATTCTATACATACTTCTATTTATCAGTTCTTTCTCTGAATGCAGATTGCATTTTCTTTCATATGTCCTTTGTAGTTAAGTGTATTTGTAATAGACAAAATGACTTGTTTGCTCAAAGTTGTTATTAAAACAATATTGCCATTACTTCCTGTACATAGTGTTCTCTTGGTTCTTCTCATTTTGTTGTTTTATTATTTTGTCTAAGCTGTTCCTATTACTTAGGGCAGTAGTGTCAAACTCAAATAGAAATGCAGGCCACTAAACTGGATCTCAGTAGATTGCATATTGACTTAGAAAACCACATATATTCGTATATTTCTTTTTCCCCCCTTAGTAATACATCAACACATTAAAATCAGATAGGAAGTACGTTTTAATCTCAGATCATTGTCAAGAGTGTTGTGGGTTGCATGCATCCCACACTATATCTGACATGTCTAATGTAAGGCACTTCCAGCGTTTAGTGGAATGGAAGACTCAAAGCTACCTGGTAGATATTTTGTTTTATTATTCATTTGGTCTTTTTATGTACCATTTGTTTGAATATTGGTTCTATGCTAAACTGTTTCTGTGTAGAACTGACTCTATTATGTCAAGTTCATGTGATTAGCCTTCATTGAAATACAGAGAATTTATAAAAAGGAGGTGGTACTTACTAGGGGGTGGGGGCTCAGAGCTAAATTTTAATCCATTAGATCCACAAACCCACACACCCTTAGACAGTGAATCTAAGCTGTCCCATAGAGGGTGATAAAACTGAGGGATAGAAGGTTACTGACTTTCTGAGAAGTACAGAAAACAAGGAAATTTCCCAGCACATCTGCATCATTGGGAAATGGGCAAATTGCTGGGGTGACCATAGGATAAGCCCAGCTCCTAAACTAGACAGTTGAGTAAATGTCCCTGGTTGTTGAATGAATGTTTGTTGTTGTTGTTAGTCTTTCATAGTTGAGTAAATGTCCCTGGTTGTTGAATGAATGTTTGTTGTTGTTAGTCTTTCATCCTAAAAGAGAATCAATGACATCAGGAGGGTGAAGTCTTGACTTGCAAGTGAGTTTGGTTTTAAGTAAGTCAGATCTGTGCAAAGTCATCAGCCTCACTCTCTGCTCCAGTCATCTAAGTCCACTGGCAAGACATAGGTCAGGACTGCTGGAGATGACCCCAGATGTTATGGGAATACCTTGACCTTTTTTAAGCTAAGATCCTTCCTAGGTCTCAGTTTGTCTGAGCCCATACCCATTCAGTGATTCAGTGATTCAGTGATTTAAGACTAGATAAGAAATTAGGCAAAAGATATCCAAGTTTGCCTAATCAAAAACAAATCAATCTAGGAGGGGAAGACCCTTAGGGTTTCTGACCAGAACAGAAAAGAACAGCTATTTACACTCACTCTGAGCCATCAGGGTTCAAATTATGACCAAATGAGGCTTAGGCTGGGACCTATTATGTCAGTGAGAGCCAGGGTGATTTAGGTTTAAGGCACAGTCCAGTAGTTTCATTTGAATTCCAATGGGCTTTATCAAAGCCTGGTTTTCCAGAGCATTATTTCAAGAGATCATAAATGAAACTACATGGGACAAAACAGTTAATTGTTCCAGTTTTCCAAGAAAAGAAAGAATAAATAGTAGTGAAGAGAAAAAAAAAATCTAGTCCTCAAACCCCAAGATTAGTAGTAGTAGTAGTGAGTAGCGGTAGCTGCCCCCCTGGGGAAACAACTGACCAGTTCTAGTTGGGCAATGTATCTCCTTCCTTCCTTCCTTCCTTCCTTCCTTCCTTCCTTCCTTCCTTCCTTCCTTCCTTCCTTCCTTCCTTCCTTCCTTCCTTCCTTCCTTCTGTCCATCCTCTCTCTCTGTCCATGTGGGGAATCATACATGTGAGTGCTCTGCCCAAAGGAATATAAAATATAAATTTTTTTATAAATGTAAGCAATGAGGAAAAAGAATAATAATAAGGTTAGGATAATAATAGTCACTGAGCCTTGATTTTCTCATCTGGGAGTGGGAACAGTAACATTTGCCTAACCTTGACAAAATTGTTGTGAGGCTAGATTTTTGGTAATGTCTATAAAATGAATCATTCTCTGATGTGGCTAGAGAAAAGGGAACGGCCAGGAGACTAAGCTCTCAAAGGCAAAAACAATGGATCACAAATTCCATTCACGTCCTACCAAGCCAGGAAGACTTCGGGTTCAGTAACAAATTTTGCCTTCTGAGGACTTACGCAACTAAGGGTTAAGCTTATATTCATTCAGTCAGTCACTTGGGGGTGGGGTTTTTTTTCTAAAGCTGTTTTTTAAGGTTTTTTTTTTTAGATCAATGAATTTTTTTTTAGATCTAATGAATTATGTTAATAAGCATAATTATAATTAAAGATAATGGTCAGAGATGGTGGCAGCTGGGGGTCTAGTTAGCAAAGAAGTAGACAAAAAGCATATCAAAGAAAAATCGAACTTCGAAAAGACTTTCAGTCATCCACTTTTCTTTTTAACAGCTCTTTAGGACCCTGTAAATAACAAATCAATTGCGTTTCAGACTTGTTTCCATAGTTATGCTGCACACAGGGAATATTAGATAAAGCAAAGCTTTTATTTAGTTCCTGACAGGTAATTAAATTTGCTTCTGCGGAGCCTCGTTATCTGGGAGGCAAGTCCGTATCCCAGCGCTGACTGGTTCCCACTATTTGCCGGAATATTACAACTTAATTTCTCCTCTCGGGTTGCAAACTGAGGTCTTGATTCAGTGGAAAGTTTGAGTGGAGCTTGGGACTCACAGCTCCGGAGTGGTTTCATTTTTTCCTACCATCCTTTACTTTCCGTCCCCAGCATATGAAAAGCCTGATTTCACATTTTGTTTTTCCTCAGAGTGATTTACTGTGGGAAAAGCCAGAAGGAAAGAAAAATGGCTATTGGCAGAAGTAAGCGGAGAAATCCCCTGGCTTCTAAATTACTAGCGTCTTTGAAAAGCTGGGTTTATTTCGGTGACAGAAATAAATTCTTGATTTCATATCCATCACAAATGCCACATAGAAATATGGATGCTATAGGCTTATTGTTTTTGAAAGGATTGTCAGATCAGAACATGTAAGGAACATCTGAATTGGAGGGGATTCCTCCTCAAGAGAATGAGTGGGAATGCGGATGCAGTCGGCCTAAGGCAATGGGTCAAAGATGCCTCTTTTTTAAGCTTTGTCTTTGAGCTGTTGAATCTTGTTTTGTTAACTGTTTTGGCTTCCATCCTATCTGATTTCTAGCTCCAGTTACAATCTCATTCCTTATTTTGTTGGAGAAAGAATAAAGTTACCACCCAAAGTGTCATTTGTCATCAAGAATTGATGGAGGGCCCATTGCGTTGCACACAGTAGGCAAAGTATAAAGCCTCTGTTACTCCTAGGATGATAGGATTAAGAGTGGGAAGAAGCAGCTAGGTGATGCAGTGGCCTGGAGTCAGAAAGCCCAAGTTCAAATCTAGCCTCAGATACTTACTAGGTGTGTGATCCCCAGCAAGTCATTTAACCCTGTTTCCTTATCTGTAACATGAGTCTGAGAAGGAAATGGCAAACCACTCCAATATCTTTGCCAAGAAAACTTCAAATGGGGTCATAAAGAGTCAGACAGGACTGAACAACAACAGTAATCCAATTCTCTTGTTTTATAGTTGAGGAAACTGAGGCTTAAACTGATTATGGAACTTGTTTGGCATAGCTAGTGTCAAAGAAGAGATATGAATTTAGATCTTCCTGATCCCAATTTCACTTCTTTAGTACTCCAGGAGCTCCTAAGGTAAATAGGGAAATGATACTGCTCATTCATGCATGAAAGAATTAACTGGTGGATGCAGGTCATAGAATATAAGGTAGTAGAAACAGTTCTGGCTCGGAAGTCAGGAGAACTAGTTCAAATCTTGGCTCTGAATTGGAGGAATTGTATTGACCTTCAATAGGTATCTTCATCCTATTGGTTCCTTGTCTACAGAACAAGAGCGTGGGATTAAGTGATCTCTAAGTTTGCTTCTAGTTTAGCGATCTATTAACAAATTCATGGGGCCACAGAAAGGAGATGTATCAGGAGAGCAAAGAGGTGCAGTAGCAAAAAGTGTGTGTGCCAGAGATTGGACAGAGACACTGTGGGTGACCAGAGCAACAATGTTAGGGAAGGTGGGGGGAGGGGGTGAACTAAAGGAGGGTCTTGAATACCAAGTCGAGGAGTAAATCTTTGCTCTGGTAAAGGGAAAATTTATTTGCATAAGATTGTCTCAGTTTAAATATTTTAAAGCTCCCAGAGGCACCTGGGGGGCCCTAAAAATGCTTGTTGATTGAATGATGGACTGTTTCCTTTGTGATGCCATCAAAGCTCAAGGATAGTTTTGATTTATCCTTTCATCCAGCAGACATTTATTAAGAACCTCAGCTTATTCCACTGTGAAATGGGGAGACTGGAAATTCATTACCCCTATGTAACCCACAGGAGAATGGAATATAAGAAATGCCACACTAGGTCAGACCTGCAGTCCAGCCTACCCAGGGTCTGTTTTCTGATGGAGTTGTTGAAGGATTATTGAGGGGGAAAGATACTAAAGCATGAGTAACTTGAAAGACTTGGGACAAGAAATTGTTAAAAAGTCAAAGTGGCAACTACTAGTTTACAATGGATATGGATAGTAAAAACAAATGAACATTTCTTTTTTAAAATTCTATTTTAATTTTTCCTTCCCCTAGCCCTTTCTTTCCCCTTAAGAAGGCAAAAAATACAAAACTCATCATAAATATGAAGCCATGAAAAACAAATTTCCATGTTAGTCATGTTCAAGGGAGGGAAAAACCTGAAAAGGAAGGAGAGAAAAAATATACTTCAATCTGCACTATGAGTATATTTCTCTGTCTGAAGTGGATAGCGTATTTCCATCATGAGTCCTTTAGAACTGAACATTGCTATTACTGTATAAATTGTTCTCCAGGTTCTGCTTACTTCACTCTGTATCAGTTCATATAAATATTCCCAGGTTTTTCTGAAGTCATTCCACAGCATAACAGTATTCCACCATATTCATATACCATGACAGACAATTTCAAGAGAGAAAACAAAAATTGCTGTCAATACTTTAAAAATTACTTAGCCTCATTGGTAATGAAAGTGATACAAATTAAAATAGCTTTGAGGTGCTATGTCATGTTCATTGAATATGTAAAAATAACAAAAAAGCAAATAACAAAATTCAGTACAACAAGGAAATCTCTTTCTTCTTGTCTCCATCTCCTGGCTTTCATGGTTTCCTTCAAGTCTCAGCTAAAATTCCAGTCTCTCCAAGAATCTTTTCCTGCTCCTCTCTAATGGTAGCACCTTTCCTTTGAGATTATCTCCAAATCACCCTGTAATCTTGTTTGTATAGAGGTGTCTTTTTAAAATCTTGTCTCCCCAATTAAATTGAGCTTTTTGTTTTTATCTGTCTTTGTATCACCAGAATTTTGCACGGTGCCTAGTACATAGTAGATGTATAATACATATTTGTTGACTTGATTTTTTGACTTGCAGAAGGACATCTGCATTCATTACTGGCAGGATTGTAAACTCATGGAATCTTTTTAGAAAGCAATATGGAAGTATGTAAGAGAGGTTGCAAAAAGAATTATACCTTCTAACTCAATAATTGTTGGAAATATCTCCTCCCCACACCCTTTTCCCCATTCTTAATGTTATTAAGACAAAGAAAAAAAAAGAACCCGTGTTAACAGATTTTCATAGAAGCATTAAGAGAATTTGGAAGAAGAAAAAAATTCCTCAAACTGGAAGCAGCTGAAATATCCAACAATGTTTAAAGCTCCCCAATAGGGGAGTGGCTAAATAAATTGTAGTACATTGTTTTATGGTAATGCAAATTAAGACTGGTAAGTATGAGGAATGCAAAAAAATCTGAAAATGCTTTTATGAAATAATGTGAAGGAAAAAAATATGACCTGAAAAAAAGAGCATACACTCTGATAATTTGAAGAAAAGTAAATGAGAATAACAAGGCAAAGATGGGTACTTAGAGTAACAGACCAAAAGATGCTGGACCAAAAGATCCTTTGTTGTTGTTCAATCATGACTTATTCTTTTGTGACCCCACTTTGGGGTTTTCTTAGCTAACTGTAGTGATTTGCCATTTATTTCTTCAGCTCATTTTACACATGAGGAAACTGAGGCAAACAGGGTGAAGTGACTCACCCAGGGTCACACTGGTAGTAAATGTCTGAGGTCAGATTTGAACTCAGGAAGATGAGTCTTCCTGACTCTAGGTCCTGTACTCTATCGACCTAGTTTCTCTAGTTATGATATATAGTGTCCTTAAATTGATTGATATGAATGTAAATAGTTGCTAAGCAATTTTAGTTGATTGTACTAATGTTCAATGTTAAGTTTCTAAAAATAATATTAATTAAAGTATTTGGATTAATTATAACTAGATTGGATCAAGGAGGTGGATAGATTGTAAATTCCTTGAGGGCAAGAACTGTTTTTTGTTTTTCTTTGTCTGAAGAATTTAGCAAAGTGCCTGGCACAAAGTAGGTACTTAATAAATTCTTGTTGACTGACTGATTTAAAATGAAGACTTTTAGAAAGAATGTTCTGAATGCTGCAGACCTGAGCTAAACTCCCTCTGCAATGCTCTTATTGTGTTTTCAAGACCAGCCACAGCATATGATACAAAGTAGCAGCTTTATTTCTAGTTGCTGTTTCTCCTTTGTTCTCAAAGAGGACCATGACATCAGGGAGGTTAGGCTACGACTTGCAAGTGAATTGGATTTAAATGAGACAGGGCTGTGCAAAGTCTCCAGTCTCACTTTCTTCTCTGTAGCCATCTGGGTCCAGTGGCAAGATATAGATCAGGATGACTGGAGATGGCCCCCAATGCAGTGGGAGACCTTGGTTTTTTTAAGTTAAGGTCTTTCCCAGGTCTCAGTATGCTTGAGGCAACACCCATTTAGTGACTGAGGCAAGGTAAGACAAGAGGCAAAGAATGGCCTCTTTTACCTAGTTTAAAAAAAATCAATCTTGGAGGTGAAGAGCCTCAGAATTTCTGTCCAAAACAGAAACAATTGCAATTTGCACTGACTGAGCCATCAGGGCCCCAAAATGACCAAATATTGTTGTTATACCATCCAGAGACCTCAACTCTACAGCATGCTCTCTCTATACCTTTAAAACGTACAAGGTGTCCCAAAAGTCTTAGAGCACTTGACTTTTGGGACACCTTGTAGGCTATTAAAGCTTAAAAGTGCCCTAAGACTTTTGGGACACCTTGTATAAGACTTCAAGCTTATTAAAAACCATGCTATTATTGGAGTTATGCTTAATGGGCTATGCCTGGGGAGTTTGTGCTCTTAGTAGTGATCTGGTTATTACTACCCAGGAAGACATCTGGGCTAGCAACACCACCCCCACCCCCACTCCAAAAAAAATAAAAATAGAAAAAAATAAGGGGAAAAATGAAATATTCCTTAATTGTCCTTCCTTCTTCCCTCCCACAAAGAATACAGGGAAGGAGGACAAACTGGAGGGGATTATGATGAGAGTGAATGAATGACCTATGAGGAATCCTGAAAAGAAAAGAGAATAACATTCATTGTATCTCCCCCTGCCCCTCTTTTTTTTAAAGGTAGGTAATGCTTAGAGTCACTAGGAATTCCTAAGTGGGAAGTTTCTCCTTTGCAGTCTGAATCAGGAAAAAAGAAAGTGCTTTCTTCCTATATCCCCAACTTACTCCCCTTCTCTATTATCCACTTACAAGATTTCAGGCATTCTTAGACAAAATAGTGCCATCTCAACAGGAGACTGTCATGTGTGAAGAGGGTGGAACCTAAAGACAATTGAACCAATAACATGTGAAAGGGCATCTTTAAGTGCAAACATTTAGGAGACTGTTGGATACCCTTAGTCCCTATGGATAGTGGGGGAGAGGCAGGTGAACTCTTTGTCAGAGGCACAGAGTCAGACAATAAGCATTTATTAAACTCCTATGTGCTAGGCATCATGCTCAGCACTGGGTACAAAGATGGGCAAAAGGCAGTCCCTACTCTAGTGGAACTAAGAATCTAATAGAGGAGAGAACATGAAAATAATTACATATAAACAAGAGATATTCAGAATAAACTGGAGATTGTCTTAGAAGGAAGTCCCTAAAATTAAGAAGGACTAGGAAAGACTTCTTGTAGAAAATGGGGCTTTAGTTGGGATTTGAAGGAACCCAGGAAATCTAGGAGGAGCAGATGAGGAGGACAGCTGATGAAAATATTCTTCACTGGAAGATGGCCCGTCATAGGTGAGGAGCTCTGCCTGGGGGCTCTACATTCCCTAAGAAGGCATCCCTGCAGACACTCTCTGGTCTATGCTACCAGGGCACCCATCTGTGATTCCCCTCCCGCCAGCCAAAGGGGCCTTTTAAGTTGCCTTCTCTCCCAAGCTGTCCAGGCCCTCAGCTCCCTATTGCATTTGCAGATCTGCAGGCACATTTATGTGTTTTATAAACGCCTTGTGTTTCTGATTGATGGACCATCAGCTACGCAGTTGCCAGGGCAATGATTGATTTTCCAACACAGCTGTTCCAGCTGTGCTGCAGATGCTCCATTTCTGAAATCTCAGTGCTGGTGTTGTAAGCCATTGAACATGAGCTTTAATTGCAGTGATCTCTGAGAAATTGGTCATTTCAACAGCTAACAAACCATCCAGATACTCATTTGAGGCTTCATCTGGGCCTCTCAGATAGAAACTCAACTACCCTTGGAGAACCATTTGGAATTTCTGATGATTTAGACAGAGGCTGAGAGCTTCAGCTGATCCTTACAGTACCTGGGCACCTAGTAGGTGCTAAGTAAGTAATTTCAATCATTTAATTTAACAAAAGAAGGTTTTTCTGAGCAAAGTAATGATGTAAATCTGTTTTGGGAGAGGGAATTGGGGTGGGGGGAAGGTTAGAAGAAGCATAGCCTGTTGAGAAGGACCTTGGGTTGAATCAGAAAATTTAGCTTTTTCCTATTTTGTACTGACTTGCTCTTGTGACCCTGAGAAGACCATTTAAACCTTCTTCGTTTTTTCTTCTATAAAATGGGCACAATAATACCTCTACTACCCATTTCAAAAGATTATTGTGTCAAATAAGGTCATACAAAGGGAAAGTCTTCATAGATTGTTAAATAGATTATTACTCTACAAATATATTATTACTAAGTAGAAACTTTCAGTTTACTTCATTATTTTTAAAAATAATTTTATTTATGCTCCCTTTATCATATTTCTGAATATTAATGTTCCTCCCCCAATAATTTCTTGATCCCTTCCTTCTACCAAAGTCAAACAGTTCAGCAAAACCAGACAATACACTTATCGTATTTGAGGGTGTGTATATTGTATATCTTTACTGAAGGAGGGTGGGGAATGGCGTGCACTTCCTCATGTTTTCTCCAAGATTTGTCATTTCAGTTACCTAGCAATTGATGGCTTTATGTTTTTTGTGCTTTAAAAATTTACATTGTTGCAGTCAATTATTATTCTCCTATTATTCTCCATTTAATTCACACTGCATTACTTCATCAAGCTGAATTCCTCGTATTCACCATTCCTTATAATAAAGTAATATTGAATGATGTTCATATGCTATAAGTTTTTATCTATCCTCCATCTGCACTCATTTTGTTTACAGTTTTTCTGCTACCACAAAAATGCTGCTATAAATAAATGAACATTTATGTGTGCACAAAATACATATATCCCTGGCACATACTATTGGTAGGAGGGGGCTCAACTGAACCTCTAGATATGTAAGAGGTACTGGTATAGCCAGGAAGTATTCTGCGCAGGTACTAGAGGGAGAACATATCAGATGGTGAAATTCTCCTTGACCCAACTGGCACTGAGGACAGAGGTTTGCTTGGAAAATGCAATAGGAGGTATATTCCTGACTGTTGTTTGTCACACTTCCAAGAGGTCAGAGCAATATAGGTAGGGATATTCTGATAAATTATCATGGCAGAAAATGAAGAGGAATTAAGAAGCCTCTTGATAAGGATGAAAATAGAGAGTATTAAAAGTGGGCTTGAAGCTTACCATTAAAAAAAACAAAGATCTTGGCAATTGGTCCCATCACTTCTTGGCAAATAAAGGGAGAAGAAAGTTAAGCAGTGTCAGATTTTATATTCTTGGGCTCAAAGATCATTGCAAACAGTAACAGCAGCCATGAAATTAAAAGATAAAAAGATTCCTTGGAAGGAAAGCTATGGCATATCCGGACAGCACACTAAAAAGGAGAGACAACACGTTAGAGACAAAGGTCTATATGGTCAAAGCTATGACTTTTCCAATGTATAGCTGTGAGAGTAGGGTTATGAGGAAAGTCCAGCTCTGCAAAAATGATGCTTTTGAATTCTGGTGCTGGAAAAGACTTTTGAGAATCCCTTGGATAGCAAGGAGGTCAGATCAATCAGTGCTTAAAGAAACGAATTCATTGGAAAGTATTTACCAAAAGATCGAATACTGAAGCTGAAGCTTAAATACTTTGGCCACATGAGAAGACAGGACTCACTGGAAAAGACTCTGATGTTGGGAAAGATTGACAACAAAAGGAGAAGGCGATGGCAGAAGATGAGATGGATAGAGAGCATTATGGAAACAATGAACTTGAGTTTGAACAAACTTGAAGAGGTAGTGGAGGATGGAAAGGGTTGGTATGTTATGATTCATGGGATCACAAAGAGTTGGACATGACTGAATGAGTGCACAACAATATTCTGGTAAATGTTTATCAACTGTCTCTCCGAAAAAGTGAGGTGCCATATATTAAGTCTAATCTGCATTATTAATATTGTCTCCATCACTTTCTTAAGTCTAGATAGTCAACAAAACAATAATTTGTAGTGTTTGACATTTCCAGTGTGCAAATGCTCATAGTGAAACTTTAACAATTGGCTCAAGAGCTTGTACAATTCCCTCTGTACGTGGGGAAGCTAAGGTTCAAGAGATGACCTTTGGTTTAGCCCTGGGAAGTTTGACTAATGCACTAATGAGTACAAGACAGCAACTGACTTCAAGAGACTCTTTAGGATTTCTACATATGCTTGCTTGTTTGTATAAGTGTTCCTTGCTACCTTGGAATTAAAAACCAATCTTTGCTGTGATGAAAACAAAGAGCATCTTTTCCTCCCCCAATTTGGGAGATTCCCATTTTTCCACTGAAAATAAAAGAAAATGTCTCTAAATCTTTTGCATTCTAAATAATACGACAAATTTTACCAGACTATACCTCAAGCAAAGCTACAATCAATGAAAAGGCTGAAAAAAAATATCAAAACAAAGATCTGAAGGCAGGGAACAGAATTAGCACCTCATTTTCTCCCCATTTAAAATAATGAGAAATTCCAAAATTGAGATAGAAAAGTAGGCAATTGAGAGAATGCCCCAGAGGAAAGCATGTTAGAACAGAGAGGGACACTGGGAATGCACTGTCTCTGTGGATAGATATTTTGCTACAGGCAACCATATGACTATTATAACTCCCCCTTGGGGAACTAAACTGACAAATACTGGGGAGCCCAAGGCAGCCACAAGTCACCCTGACCAACAATGGACTGCATATCCTGTTGAGTCTCATTGAATAAATGTGGAACCAGGTAGACGTGGATATATGGGTTGTTGTTTCCATGTTAAGTGAGATGCAGCATCTCACTATAGGAAAGGATTCAGAGGTGTGGAGAGGCAGAATGAACTTCCTCACTCTCCTTGACAAAGTGTTTGTGTGTTGTCCAGGTGCTATGACCTAGACTATGGTCACAAGAGTGCGAAACAAGAGTTTAGTGTAAGGGAGAAATCCAGACTGGGGTCCCTTGTTTGATACTGTATTATAGTTCAGTATAGGGGGCCATTTTTTCCATGGCCAGTCCAATGGAGCTCTGGGATATCTACCCAGCAGCTCTGGGGAGTGCGCACTGCCTGCTGACGGATGAGGAGAATCCAAACCATCTGCTGAAGCTGGCAAACAGACTGATGCTGATGCTCACTGCCTGTGTAATCTTAAATAAACTACCGAACTGTACTAGAAGTGGTAACAGGGAGAGATGATTTCCGTTTTATGCTGGGAGCTGTGGAGAATTGCAGGCAAAGTCAATTTCTCTCATACCCAGTAGATTAGTGGCACCATGTACGTTGCAACCAAGGGAAAAGACTGATAGAGCCTGAGTAGGAGACATATACTGAGGAATTATGCTAAAGGTACTACCTTTGAGAAGCCCTACTCAGGGTATAACTGTAAATAATAGAAGTTATCCAACTCACTGGAGCAACTTACCCACTAGCGTGGGTATCATTATTTTCCATGTGCCTTGTTGTAAGTCCTGCTTGCTTACATGTTTGCAAGAAACGTTATTGATCATATGCTAGGTCTTGGCAGATGGTTAAATTCTCATATTGTCCAGGTAGAGAGCCAGAGAACTGAGAAATCCCCAGAAGTATACCCAGATCCTTCGTGATATGTGATAGTAGAACCATAGCTAGCACAGGGTAACTAGAGCTTTGCTACACATGCTGACATCTTGAGATGGCACTGATTTCTCCCCTGATGGGGTGATTCCTCTTTATCACTACTGTGTTCAGAAACTACCTTTCCAGTGGCTCCTTATTCTCTGTCATTTCTGACCCTTCTCAGGGGTGTTAGATTTTTGAGACAGAGAGAGAACTGGGTCATTGTTCAAAAAGATTCTGGGAGGAGGAAAATGAGATGGGCTACTTTGTTTCTCTGTGAAACTTTCTCAGCCCAACTCCATCCCACCTTTCAACCCCAGTATTTGCTGGGCTTTAGAGGAAGATAACTCTGGGAACAGGAGAGGAGACTGATGTAGAGTTTAGGGAAGGAGCAGAAGGGAAGGAAAGAAGGAAAGAAATCAAGTCCCTACTATGTGCTAGGTACCATGCTAAGGGAAATGGTCTTTTGCCTTTATGTCTCCCTTGAAACTCCTTTCCCTGCTACCTCTCCCAACATCTAAATCTGGTTCAAACCTTAGTTCTCTTCAGTCACTATTTTCTTGTATCCTCTCTTTCTAGTAGACTTTGAAACCTTCAGAAGCCTTCTTGTTGATAATATACCCTTTCACATTCCTTCCAACTCATTTATTCACTGAAACCTAACTTTCTCCCAATAAGACATTTCTTGACACCATTTCCAAAGTTAACTTCTCTTGCCATTATGATACTAAAACACAGTGCCGAGAGGAATAATTGGCACACTGCTTACTTCCCAATGCCACTTTCAGACTCTTTTACTGCCATCATTACCCAGCAACCATCCTTCTTGCTTTAAGGTTCATTCCATTCTATCCCAGTTCTTGTTGTCTTTGGGTCTCCAGGTCACTCTCCCTCCTCCCCAAGTTCAATATCTTCCTCATAGTCTTCTTCATCCTAGTCTTTACCCTCTTCAAGTACCATTGGCTTCTTGGTTCTAGGTCCTCAACTTCCTCAACTCCCATGTCTTCTATCTATAGTCTATATCAACCATGCAAGGTTTTTGTGGTCATAGCTCAGATACCACTTCCCATCTACTCACCTGAATTTGTCCCAGGTGCTGAAATTCCCAGTTAGAGCTTGTGGTAAACCTCTGACAGAAGTGTTACTGGGCTGGTCCTAAGTTGTCTGCCTGAGAACAGAGGAGTGATCTCTAGAAGTCTCTTTCCTATAGCTCAATCAATCAATGAGCTGGCCCACAGAAATTATTATTTGCTCAAGGCTATACAAGAAATGTAACTTGTATCTTCATGACAGAGTTGCGATAATAAACACTCAAGGGATCCTTGACAACACTTTCTCTTCTTTATAATACAGTCTTATCTAATCGTCTTTTATGATGATTAATCTAAGATAGCAGCAGAAGCAGCCACAAGACTGAAAAGTAGAAATACTCTGGGAAGCTTTTCTTGGTTTGACAAGTGATTTGTGCTGGCTTTAAAAAAAAAGAATATTTCCTCCCGTCTGAGAGGAGATGAGCATCTGAGAGTTTTGTTACAAGCTACTGTTGCAGAATTCCACAGGTGAGAGCTTATTAGGCCCTGCTCCTTTTCAACGCCAGAAGTCAGCAGTGAGAGAAAGGAAGGGGAGGGGATACAAGGTACTTCAGAGAAAGTTAAGCATTCATGTTTATATAGTCCTTTAAGATCTGCAAAATACTATGCAAAGCAGCCTGGCATAGTGAATAGGACACTGGCCTTGAAGCCTGGAAATCTTAGGTTCAAATCCACTTTCAGATACTTCCTATTTACATGACTCCCCCACCCCCAGGCAAGTGCCTTAAACTTTGAGTCTCTGTTTCATCATCTATACAGTGAGAGGGTTGGACTTGAGGTCTCTAAGGACCCTTC
The DNA here is from genome assembly GCF_028372415.1 of Notamacropus eugenii. Classification (NCBI taxonomy): domain Eukaryota; kingdom Metazoa; phylum Chordata; class Mammalia; order Diprotodontia; family Macropodidae; genus Notamacropus; species Notamacropus eugenii. The sequence continues at coordinate 664,031,240 of NC_092872.1, forward strand.
GTGTTAGCCCCTAAATCTTTAATGCTGTAATCCATCATGTCACTTGATTGTCACTACAACTCTGTGAGGTAGGTATTATTGTGATCCCCATTTTACAGATTAGGAAACTGAGATGCAGAGAGGTTAAATAACTAATTCAGGACCATAAGATGCACTAAGAAAATACCTGAAGCAGAATTTAAATTTCGGTCTTTCTGATCCCAGGTCCAGGTTTCATCCCCTGCGAACAGGCAGCCAAGAGAACTGAGTTCTACTCTCATCTTCACTACTAACTTCCTGTGTGATCACTGGGCAAATCACAAGGTCTCTGAACCTTAGTTTTCCCCATTGCAAAAAAAATAAATCCATCCCCCAGGGAAGCTCTTGGGGTTGCTTGTGATGGTGAGATGAGATATGTCAGGGATTACCAAGCCTGGGTGAGCAGAGCGGCAGAGCTGGCGAGTACAGGAGAGAAGATGGTGTCAAGGAGACACGTCTAGTCTCTCCAGGCACTTTTGGTTCAGGTTTTGAGAGTGAAGATGGATGATGCCAACCCCACTTCCGGTTGTTAAAGAAAAAGACTCTGGGAAGAAACTGAAATGAGGAGAAGCTGGTGGTCTTTGCCATGTCCCTAACCCTGGCTTGCTATACTGGAGACTGTAGGGAACTTCCGGGTGACATCTAGGACACTGGGATTCTGTCTCTTTCTGTCTGTCTCTCTGTTTCTCTGTCTCTATCTCTGTCTGTCTCTCTCCCTCTCTGTCTCTCCCCCTTTATTCTGTATGGTCTGGTATATATTCTCCCATGTCTGCTTTCTCTGATTTCTGTTTTTGCTGTTGAGTTCTTGGCTACCAAGAACTGGCATCCAGTGGGAAATTGACCAAGCGTTGGATATAAAATTTGAGGTCCCGCTTCCCCCATGAATAAAACAGTAATAAGAAGTTAGCTTGAAACTGAAAACCACTGTACTAACAATACTTGAAAGAACATATATATGTACATACATATACATTTATATATACACACGTACATAGATGTGTATTGTGTATATATGTATAAACACATACATTCATACATATGTAAAACATTCTACCTTGTATTCTTTCCCTCCAAGGAGAGAAAAGTACCCAAACTCCTGCCTCAACTTCCTGTTCCTCTTGCTGGCCGATATGAAAGTCTCCCTTGGAGAAGGGTGGGGGGCCATGAGGTCAGTGATGTCTATTCTGCTTCCCCTAGAGCCACACAGTGACACCCCATGCTACATGTTGGGGACAGCCCTGACTGAAGTATCATTATTCACTTCACCTCCCCCTTGCAAATTTCGTGGTCCCAGTGGCTCCCCAGGAGACCCAAGGACACTTGGCCTGTTGCTTTCTCTGGTGACTGCTGTGGCATCTTGGGATGGAGTCTGATGAAGCAGGTGAATTGTTCAGCCATCACTTGACTGCCAGCCTCTGTGAAACAAAAGGAGCCCCCAATCCCCTTTCCCCAGCTTCCTGGAGGAGAGATCCCTTTGAAGTATACAGACTAGGGCATTTAAATTATAGCACAGCGCAACTTGACCCATCAGAGACGTAAATTTCCAGGTGTTTTAAATTTGTTTTCCCCCTCAGAATAGTAAATGGCAAATAGTAAAATTTGGGTCCGGGTTCCTCTGCGCAGACACTGGCCTGGTCGTTGCCCATTTCTTTCTCCTCCTGCTTGAGAATGCCAGCAGCCAGGCCTGTCGCTGGCGCCCCTCTATCTGAGCATCCTGCCTCAGGCGTCGGTATTGAGCTTGAGTCAGGACGCAAGGGGCCAAGGAGTAATCTGACCCTCAAATCAAGCTGAGCAAGCAGAAGGATGTGTGTGGAGACTAGGGTGGGAGGGCAGGTGGGGGGATGGGGGGGAGCTGAGAGAGAGGCTCTCTGTACTGCTGCCTTTGGGAGAGTAGCTGGGTCTCTGGGATCACAGAATGGGCAGAGATGGTAAGAAGGGTTCAGACTCCCCCTGCCCCCCACCTTAAAGCAGCTCGGGAGCATGCCCAGCCCAAAAGGCCCACGTGCACACATAGAGAGCCGTCCAAGCCTTTCTACCCAAACCTGGTTTTCAGATCAGTGTAGGGCGACTGGGATCTTTACACGCTTAAATCCCCAACCTGAGGAGTTGGCTTTTCAGGAGATTGTGCTGCAGTGACCCCTTCAATGCACCCCCTCCCCGCCTGGGTTAATTGGTGCTGGGGTGGCTGGAACACCCATAACAATGTTTCTTATTGCCCTTGCCAGGTTCAATTATCAGTGAGTCTGCTTTTTTGATTTTTCCAAGATGGTTTTGAGGTTTTGCGTTTTTTTTAGCCTCAACTACAAAGGAGAAGAGTACACAGTAGTTTTTCACAGAAGGTGAGCCATTTTTCCAGACTTTGTACTTTTCAAGATGCAGACACCAGGAGGGTAGGTGGCTGCTAAGGAGATTACCCTGAGTAAAACCGGAGAAATTCTAGCCTTCCTTCCCCTTTTCTTCCCTTTTCTTTTCTTTTTTCCTTCCCCCCCCTTCAAGTAATAAAGGCTGCCTACTTTTTATGAGACTAGCACCCCTGTTGCCCAGAACCCACTGTGATTTGTCACTTTAAATCTAGAAATCCTTTGACACATTTATTTCCTGCACAGGAAATACCTTGTCAGATAAGTTGGAAAATGCTGAAATTAGTACAAGTTGGGAGATGAAAGTGGGAAGGCAACCAGCATGGCAATTGGACTTGGACAGTCGACTTTGCCTCCTCTTAGGTTTCTGATGTCCTTATTGACATCTCTGTTTTCTGGGGTCCTATCTTCTCTTTCATGGCTGTTCTGGAGAGTGGAGGCCCCTTAACCAGGGTTACCCCCTAGACTTATCCCTAGATTAATAAATGTTTTGAGTGTATCAGATATTGAAGAAGCTACAAGGAAACATTCTGCCCTCAGGGAGCTTCCAGTCTTGATAACACACATTAAAACAAGACCAAATAGTAGCTCCTGGGTACCAAAAGGATGATCCAGACAATGTGGATTCTAGGTGATGGGCAGGGAGAGATCACTGTGGGTTTCATGGAGGAAGGGTCTTTGGAGCTGAGCCTTGAAAGATGGGTATGATTAGGCTAGAGGGCTATGGAAGAAGAAAGCTTTGGCGGAGGTACAAAATCCCCAAGAAAGGACAAGGCATGGTTGGAGTCTCTTTCTCCTGTCCCACTCTGACTTGCTACTGTTCTTAAGGAGATAAAAATCGAATCAAGCCAAAATAAATAAATGATTTTTAGTTGATAAACTAAACTTAGATAAGACTATGACTTATGAATGTCCAAACAGTTCCCTGTTTGCTGATATTAGCTCAGGTCCAGATGCACTTTATACCATAGTATTTTTCCCTCCTATTGTTGGGTAATTATTCTTTAGTTCATAGAGATGATAGATTGAGAGATCCATCTAGTCTCTCATTTTAGACAAAACAATTGAGGGCTTGAGGAGATGATGAGGCCAAAGTCATGTATGTTGGTCAAGGACCAGGGTTGTCCAAGGCTGATTCAAAACAATGGGCTGCCACAGTGATTTAGGTGGGCTTGGCTCTTAGTCTCCAGATCTGTCCTGGCATTGGGGTCTCTTCCTATCTTGCATGGCAGTTCAAACCCTAATCTCCCAAACTACTCACATGGTAAGGATGACTTTCTTGCCTCCATAGAGAAACACTGTCCCAGACTATAGTTTTAAAAACAATGTTGCTCCTACCAAACAGGCTGGTTGTAAGTAGAAGGTCCAGGTTTTGAATAATGTTCCTTCCATTCATCTAGGTGATATAATGGATAGAGCACTGGGCCTGGAGTCAGGAAACCTGAGTTCAAATTGGGCCTCAGTTGTGTGAGCCAGAGCAAGTCACTTAACCCTCTTTGCCTCAGTTTCCTCATCCATAAAATAGTCTAGAGGGGAAATGGCAAACCACTACTCTGTCTTTGCCAAGAAAACCTCAATGGGGTCAGAAGAGTTGGACACGACTAAAATGCCTGAACAACCTTGCATTCTAAATCCAGCACTTTTCTCTCTGAATCTTACTGCCTAATATACCTTGCATACTGCTACAAATGGTCTGGGAGTTTCCACATGTTCTGCTCTTGTATTTCCCATGTAAGCACACTTATACACTAGATGCTCCTTTGTTTTTGTTTTTGTTTTTTCCTTAGGCAATCAGGGTTCAATGGCTTGTCCCGGGCCACACAGTTAGTAAGTGTCTGAGACCAGATTTGAATACAGGTCCTCTTGATTCCAGGGGTGGTGCTCTATCCACTGAGCCATCTAGCTGCCCCACCTACCATCTTTAAATTATTGTAAACCATAGTCTAGCATGGCAGCCACTGCACTTAGAAATCAGTATGTTTGGGTGGTAGTCAGGCTACTTAGATTCTTATATCAGCTCAGTTTCTGACGTGTAACAAGTGACTTAGAAAAGATTCCCTGCCTCAGTTTCCCCATTTTTTCATGGAAAGAGTAAAGCCAGCCCTACCTACCTCCCAGAAGTGGATGTGAAGAGGAAAATAGATGGCAAAGCCCTTTAAAATGTTACCCAAATGGCAGATTTTCTTATTACCCTGGGACTTCATTGATTCTCTCCCAGGGCTGAGATGTAGAACTGCATTAAAGGTAAAATTACCTTAAAATGAGACTTTGGAGGAACTTTAATAAGGAAAATATTATGGATGTGGCTCTCAGACAGGGTCGGCTTACACAGGATTCTGCCCTACAGTAAAACCCACCACAGCCAGGTGCCAATATATTGTTATTCCAAACGCGTACACCGCAGTCATTCGAAGGTCATGGAGTGTCTCACCATGAGCCACTGTCCCAGCCTATTGGATGGACCCTCAGCTACTGGCCAAGGCAGCGATGACCAAACATTCCAGAGATCAGTGGTTTGGCTGCTGCAATACTAGTGTTAAAAAAAAACACCAGCACTGGGGATGTTTAAGCTGTGAGGGCCAGCTGGGTTTTTATTGGTCGTCTGCAGCTTCAAAGGTTTCCCAGTTTTAAAGGCCCAGACAGGTATCAGATCGGCCCTAAGATCTCTCTGCCTCGATGCCTTATTGATTTTCAATGTGGCTCAACTACTGGGTGGGTGGATTTTTAAATGGTCTATGCTTTTTTCTTCGATGTTGACCTCCCTGTCACTTTCTACTGGCAGCATTAGTGTGGGCGCAGATGGTAGCAACTTTTCCTTCTTTAGATTTTTTTCCCTCATATTTTTTTTCTGAATGAGGGCCTTGAGTAGTGCAGACAACTAGAATAATTGATCATAGATTTAGGGCAGGAAAGGATTGTGGAGGCTGTCTAATTATTGTCTTCCTTATTTTGCGGACTGAAGCTCAGAAAGTCGAAATAATTTGCCAGAGTTACAGAGAATGAAAGTTTAGAGCAGGGATTCTTAATCTGGGGTCCATATCCCTGCCCCAGGGGTCCATGGATAGATTTTAGGGAGTCTATTAACTTAGGGGCAGCTAGGTGGTCCAGGGGATAGAAGATTAATCTTTTTGAGTTCAAATCTGACTTCAGATACTTACTAGCTGTGTGACCCTAAGCAAGTCACTTAATATTGTTTGCCTCAGTTTCCTCACTTGTAAAATGAGCTGGTGAAAGAAATGGTAAATCACTTTAGCATCTTTGCCAAGAAAACCCCAAATGGGATCATGAAGAGTTAGACACAACTGAAAAGTGACTGAACAACAACAAATTAACTTGGATGGGAAAAGAATTGCACCTTTATTTTCATTAATTGCTAACTGGAAGTTAGCATTTCCTTCAATTATAAATAAAAAGAGTATTCTGAGGAATCCATAGATATCATCAGACTGCCAAAGGGGTCCATGGCATGCAAAAAGTTTAAGACTGATTCCAGAGTATTTTTAATCAGCTGGGTTTGTGTCATGAATGTGAGATATCTGCTCTAACTGTTGGGCCATGTGCTAGTGACGCCAATCTAATAAGCACCTACTATGTGTAGGAGACCCTACTGTGTGTTGAGGCTACAAATTGTATATAACCTTTTCAGTCTTCTTTGCTGGATCATCGTAGATAGTCAGGGTGTACTGGAATCAGCTCAAACTGCCCAGGAGACATGATCGTTAAATTTTTAGTGTGAGCATTTATGCCTCAGAAATTGGCACAAGTTACAAATCGTGGTTTGATTTATTGTTTTGTTGATTGTCTAGAGTAGGAATTGGCTAACTATGGCTGGGGACCAAATCTAGCCTGCCCCCTGTTTTTGTACACAGTTGAACTAAGAAAGGGTTTTTTTTTTTACATTTTTAAATAAAGTTTTATTGTATTTTAAAATGTGAAAACCATTCCTAGCTCCAGCTGGACAAAAACTGGTTGGATTTGGCCCTTGGGCCATAGTTTACTGACCCCTGATTTGAACTTAAGAAACGATGGAAAAAATGTTAATAATGCAGATTAAACTGAAAAGTCTGTCCTGTGTATATATATATTTTTTTCCTGGAGAACTGTTTGTTAAGTATTTACCAGCACAGCCCTGTTTATATCTTTTCCCCTGATTGTGGGTATATTCCAAAGCTTTCTCCTAGGCTCTTTTTTCCCTTCTCTCTATGCTCTTTCTTTCCAAGATTTCATCAGGTCACATGGGTTTGAGTCTTAACTATTTGCTTAGTGGCTCCCAGATATATATCTATATATCTATATCTATATCTATCTATCTATCTATCTATCTATCTATCTATCTATCTATCTATCTATCTATCTATCTATCTATTCAGTCCCTTTCTCTCTCCTGAGCTCCAGTCCTGCTTGGGACCTTTTGAACAACTTTGTCAGATCTTCAAAAGGTAAAATACTTTTAACATCTGAGAAGGTCCAGTAGGGGAATGAAGACATTCCAACCTAAGCTTATCTATTGAAACTTACCAATAGTAGGAGAGGGGAAGATGGGTCTTGCAGCGGGGAAGCAGGTCACAGGGCAGTAGACTCTCTCAGAGTGAAGGGGCTCCAAGTACTGAAGGAAGTTCTAGGATGAGACAGTTCTAGTGACATGGTTTTGAAGTCTAGAAAGTCAAGAACAAGTCCAGGATGGAGATGAAGAATTAATGAATGATGTAGCCTCACTGACTTTTTAATGACTCCTTTCATATCTACATCTGAGAGAGAGAGAGAGAGAGAGAGAGAGAGAGAGAGAGAGAGAAGAAGGAGAAGAAGAAGGAAAAGGAGGAAGAGGAGAAGGAGGAGTAGAGGGAGGAGGAGGAGAAAGAAAAGGAGAATAAGAAGAAGGAGGAGGAGGAGGAAGAAGAAGAGGAAGAAGAGAGAAGCTTCAGCTGATACCTGGATAACTGAAGTCTCTCATCACTACTATATCATGTTTCTATATTTCTAGTGATTTTGTTGTGAATTCTTCATCTATTTCCTCTTTTTGTCCATATGGTTTAGAGCAGTGGAGCCACACTCAAATAGAAATGGAGGCTACTAAACTGTATATAAGGATCCCGGCAGAATGCACACTGACTTAGAAAATGAAACATTACTTATATTTTACTGCCTTTTAATTTGTTTTGTTAAATATTTCCTGTTGTGCTTTAATGTGGTTTGGGACCCTCTAGTGAGTGTTGCAGCCACACCTGATGTTTCCGGTTGTAAGTATACTCAGTGACCAAACTACTTTTGCTTCTTCCATCCTTTGACCTTCACCCAAACACTCTTGAGTTTTTTGACCTCTTCCCAGAGGTGGAAGGAATGATAATACCTAACAAGAGAAGAAAAAGGCAGAAGTTGTCTATTTTTACTTTGCTTCTATTTTCTTTGCCAAGGAGAATGACCTTTAGAAATAACCTAGACCTAGAAATAACAACAAAAATGACTACAAGGGGGTTGGTACCCATAATAAATAAGGCACTAGTAAGATACTACCTAGCTATTCTTGTTGAGTTCAAGTCACTTGGCTAAGTTGAGTTGCATTCTCAGGTCCTGGAACTTCTTTCTGCTCCTGGGGCCTCTTAACCCTGGAACATCCAACTATTCCTTTATTTTTCTGCAAGGCTCACCCCCTCCTCCCAATGGTGAGTTTCTCTGGGTATATCTATTTTGTGGAAGGCTTCAAACCATCCTTCAGTCCCCTCCTGGCTCTCTTCCTGACTTCTTGACTTTCAGTTCCCTTTTGTATGTTATCTTCTCCCTTTAGAGTAGAAGCTCCTTGAGGACAAGCAGTATCATTCTCTTAAGCTGATATTTGCTTGTATTTGTATCCCCAGCACTTCTCTCTGTCCCTGACATATAATAAGTGCTTAATAAATATCTTGTTTCTTTCCTTCCTACGCAACAAAATAATTGGCAGGAGTGATTGCTGATCCACCGTCAGTGATATCTGAATCGGGAGAGACACTGAAGGACTGGAAAAGGGAACATGTTTTATTTATTATTTATATTTTATACATTATTATTTGTTTCAATTTTATATATTTAAAAATATTTTAAAATTAATCTGTGCTTTCTACCATACCTCTCTCCATCACAGGTTGTGTTTGTCCTTAGTTCTCAAAGAGGACCATGACATCAAGATGATGACAAGACTTGCAGTTGACTTTGATTTGAGTGAGGGAGGGCTGTGCAAGGTCACCAACCTCACTTTCTTCTCCTGAGCCATCTGAGTTCAATGGCCTGATATTCATCAGGATGACTGGAGATGTCCCAGTGAGCAATGGGAGACCCTGACCCTTTCAAGCTAAGGTCTTATCACTTTCTCAGTGATATACTCATTCAATGAATAGGTTTCTTTAAGTTACTCAAGGGATTACCCCCTTTAATAAAAAAAAAAATCAAACTGGGCAGGGTTCCTGGGTAAAAGAGAAACAGTTACTATTTAGTAATTATATTCATTCTGTGCTAGATGGGTGGAGACTTGTTGTCCAGTCTATGAGCTCCAGAGCAAATTGAGTTTAAGACTTGATCTTTGAGCAAGAAATGTAGCCAGTAAACCCAAAGGAAAAAAGGCAGTTTTTGGGCATGGAGTGTACCTTCCCCTGGGTAGAACATCAGAGGATAGGAGAGAAAAGGGAGGAAGAGGAGAAATAGGAGGAAGAGGAGGAAGAAGAGGAAGAGGAGTAGGAGGAGGAGGAGAGGAGCTGCTACTCACTCACAGGTTGTGTTTGTCTTTCGTTCTTGAAGAGGACCATGACATCAAGATGATAGCCATCTCCAGTTGTCCTGATGAAAATCAGGCCACTGGACCCAGATGGCTCAGAACAAGAAAGTGAGGTTGGTTACCTTTCACAGCCCTCCTTCACTCAAATCAGAGTCAACTGCAAGTCATGCCATCATCTTGATGTCATGGTCCTCTTCGAGAATGAAGGACAAACACAATGACAAAAACAACAACCATCTCCCCCACAATTAGTTAAATAAAAATACCCCCACCAAAGTCATCAGTATGCAACTGCACGGTCTGATGAAACAAATATCCATATTAAACAATGTCCAAAAATGTAACTCTCTGACAGGAGATGAACGGTATGGTTCAGCTTCATTCTTTTGATCACGGGGCTTATCACTGCATTGATTAGAGTTCTAAAAGCCTTTCAAAAGTGATGTTGTCACTGTATAAATAATTTTCCTAGTTCTGCTTTTTTGACTCTTCATCAGTTTAGAGAGATGTTTCCAGCATTCTTGGAAATTGTCTGACCATTTCTTAAGCACAGCATTATTCCATGTACATAGTTTGTTTGACCATTCTCCACCAGGATACTCTCTTTATTTCCAATTTCTGGCTACCATGGGAAGAAGCCACTGAAAAATTATTGTACATAGAAATCTTTTCTTGGTGGTAAAGAATTATTCATGATATAGTTGGGCCAACGGGTGTACAACATTTGGTAACTTTCTAATAATGTCCCAAATAAAAAAAGATGAAATCATTCTGAAAACCATGGGCCAGTGAACTCGACTTCAATTCCCAGGAAAATTCTAGAACAGATTATTAAAGTGATGGTTGGTGAACATATATAAAAGGAAGTGGTTATTGACAAAGAGCCAAAATGGCTTCATCAAGAACAGGTCATGCCTGACTAACCTCATTTCCTTTCTGGACAAAGTTACTAAACTAATAAATAAAAGGAATGTCATGCACGTAGTTTATCTAGATTTTTTAGTAAAAGTTTTGATTAAATATCTCATGTTAATCACATGGAAAGATATGGATTCAATGGTAATACAATTAATTAGATGGATTTTGAGCTAGTTGTATGGCCAACCTCAAAGAATAATTGTTAATGGTTCAAAGTCAATGTGGCAAGAAGTTTCTGGTGGAGTAACCTAGCGATTTGTGTTTGGTCCTGAGTTTTGTGTAATACTTTTTATCAGCAATAGCTTGCATAAAGGAATAGATGGCATTCTCATTAATTCTTCAGAGGACACAAAGCTAGGACAGATACCTAACACAGTGGATAGCAGAGTAAGGATCCCAAAGGTAATTGACATGCTAAGGTATTGGACTGCATCTAATGAGGTGAAATTCAGAAGGGATAAATATAAAATCTTGTACTTGGGTACAAAAAACAACTTCAGAAAATACAAGATGGGGAGGTAGGGTTAGCTGATAATGATGATGATAAAAATAATGATGATAATAAAAATAATAATAATAAAATAATGATAAAGGAATAGCTAACATTTATGTAATGCTATTGTGCTTCATACTGATTAACTCATTTGATCCTCACAACAACCCTGGGAGGGAGGTGGCTTTAATTATCCCCATTTTACAAATGAAGGAAACTGAGGCAAATAGAAATTAAATGATTTGCCCAGGGTCATACAGCTAGTAAGTGTCTGAGGTTAGATTTGAACTCTGACCTTCCTAACTCCAAACTCAGCACTCTATCCACTGGACCTCCTAGTGGATTATTTTTTGGATGTGTAATAGTAATTTCTTTCATGTGTGAGTCAGGTCACATGTATACTAAGATCCCTTTCAATGATCAAGTCCTGTGATTCCATGGTTCTGTTCTATCTGTATCAGGGAGTTCAGACTCTCAGAATTTCTTACACACTTAGATGTTAGGGACCTAATCCTCCTGGGGTATTTTTAGATGGGCCAATGCCCCAAGGAATGAAGCTTAAGTTTAGAAGGCTTTACAATTTACAAAGCACCTTCATATATATGTTGTCTTATTCAATCCTTAGGATGACCTTGTGATTTTGTGGGGATTATTATCCTAATTTTACAGGTGAGGAAATTGAGGTTTAGGTTTCAAGTCATCATGAACTAAATGGTGCAGCTGTTCAGTAGCAGAGATTGAACTAGACTCCTGTGACCCTGGACTCCTTTTGAACCATATCTCAGGGCTCTTTTCTCTCCCCCACTCCCTAGTGATGCTGTACAAAGAAAATCAAACTAGGATTTGCCTTCCAGGTGGTTTTCAGTTTAATTGATGTGAGTGGACCCAACACAGGGCAATGACTGTAATTATCATCTTATGCTTGAGAGAGAAGTTAATGGAGTTCTGCATGACACTGATATGAGAACCTTTTGTCTGGCATGTATTGTGGGAAAGCTATTATGTGGGTCCTGGGAGAAGAAAATCCTTTAATAGTGAACTGGAAGGTGACCAGGACATTTTCCTCATTGTCTCCTGGGTGTCATTTGACACCCAGGTGGAGCAGAGTCTCAGATACCTCATGAGAGCCTGATGAGGAATTGATGGGATCCCCTGGTAGAGAGACACAGTGGAGACAGCTGAATGTCAAATTAGAGAACCTCAAGACATTCTGATTGGTGGATTGACTGATTTAAATAAAAGTAAATGTTCATCCTTCATTCTTGAAGACCAGTGACATTGTGGGTGACGTCTTGACTTGCAATTGAATTGGATTTAAATGAGGCAGAGTTACTCAAAGTCATCAGCCTCACTCTTTCCCAGAGTCATCAAAGAACAATGATAAAACAAAAGTCAATATGACTAGCGATGGTCCATGCGGTAGATGACCTTGACATCTTCTATGCCTACCTAACCAAGCTCCAGGCACTCTACAGTGCCTGCTTCAGCCAGCAGCCATTGGAACAAATTGCTGTCATCTGTCCATTCTGCTGGGGGAGGTCTTCCCAGGCTTGGGGCAGACATCCTGTACCTCACCGAATGGACTTGAGGCTTATTAGTTATCCACAATCTGGTTTAACACACCTGCTGAAATGGTTTACGGAGTGTGGCTGATGCACATGCCGTGTGTGTGTGTTTGTCCTTCGTTGCCAAAGAAGACCATGCCATCAAAGAAATAATGATATGACTTGCACTTGATTTTGTTTTGAGTGAGGGAGGGCTGTGCAGGTCACCAGTCTCACTTCTCCTCCAGAGCCATCTGAATCCAGTGACCAGATATTCATCAGGATGACTGGAGATGACCCAGGATGAGGCAACTGAGGATAGGTGACTTACCCAAGGTCACACAGTGTCGAGTGTCTGAGGTGAGATTCGAACTTAGGTCCTTCTGACTTCTGCACTGGTGCTCTATCCACTGCATCACCTACCTAGCTGCCCCAATGCACATGCTACTGCGTGTTGGAGCCACAGATGAGACTCAGGTGAAGGTAGGCACAAAACGTGGATGAGCAGTGCTGAAAAGGACTTGACAAGCCCTTACACGTGAGGTGCTAGTCCTCCCCAAACACCTGATCTGCCTCTAGTAAAAGTAAATAAAGTTGTCAAAAGACCCACATAATTTTATAAATCAGGAATTAATAAAATTTAACAGTAGTGCCCCTACAGATTTCTAGGGGAGCCCTATTTAATTTTCACTTATTGTAGGAAAATTACTTTACAGTGGGATCGGGCAGGAAAAGGAATGGAATTTATGCATCCAAATGCATCTTGTCCCTTTCAAAGTAGTCAAAGAAGACTTGGCTAGTTGTTGTCCTTCGATCTTGGAAGACCAAAATAATAAAGTGTAGTGTATCTGACTGTGGCAGATTAGACTGATATAAACTCAGAAGACTGCCACATGTCAGGCACAAAGAGTCTATATGAACATTTGCAGAGGAAATGTCTTTAAATTTGTGCATCTGATGTTTCTCTTGAGTTACTGCAATTGGAATGTGAAAATTCTGGTTTAAACAAATGAGTCCTGTTATGTTAGGATCATATATTGTACTGGGGCACATTTGTCATATGTCTGCCCCAAGATTCACAATAGGTTCACTCTCCAAACAACTGGGAATGAAGGACTTGGAATTACTGGTAAGAAGCAGAGATCTGAGTCTCTCCAAATTCCCCTTCCTTCTCATCTCCATTTCTTAGAATCTCTCTTTTCCTTCTCAGCTCAACTAAAGAACCATCTCTCATGTGAATCTTTTCTTTTTTTTATTTATTTTTATTTTATTTATTTTTTTATTTATTTCACTTTTAACATTCATTTTCACAGAATTTTTGGGCTCCAAATTTTCTCCCCCCTTGTCCCCTCCCCCCACCCCAAAACACCGAGCATTCTAACTGCCCCCATCTCCACTCTGCTCTCTTCTCCATCATTCCTCTCTACCCTTGTCTCCATCCTCTCCTCTGTCCTGTTGGGCCAAATAACTTTCTATACCCCTTTACCTGTATTTCTTACTTCCTAGTAGCAAGAACAGTACTTGACAGTTATTCCTAAAACTTTGAGTTGCAACTTCTTTTCCTCCCTCCCTCCCCTCCCCCTCCCTTTGGAAGGCAAGCAATTCAATATCGGCCAAATCTGTGTAGTTTTGCAAATGACTTCCATAATAGTCATGTTATATAAGACTTAACTATATTTCCCTCCTTCCTATCCTGATTCCAATTACTTCTATTCTCTCTTTTGATCCTGTCCCTCCCTGTGAGTGTCGACCTCAAATTGTACCCTCCTCCCCATGCCCTCCCTTCCATCGTCCCCCCCACCCTGTTTATCCCCTTGTCTCCCACCTTCCTGTATTGTAAGATAGGTTTTCATACCAAAATGAGTGTGCATTTTATTCCTTCCTTTAGTGGATTGTGATGAGAGTAAACTTCATGTTTTTCTCTCACCTCCCCTCTTTTTCCCCAAACTAAAAAAAATCTTTTGCTTGCCTCTTTTATGAGAGATAATTTGCCCCATTCCATTTCTCCCTTTCTCCTCCCATATATTTCTCTCTCACTGCTTGATTTCATTTTTTTTTTTAAGATATGATCCCATCCTATTCAATTCACTCTGTGCACTCTGTCTCTATGAGTGTGTGCGTGTGCAATCCCACCAAGTACCCAGATACTGAATAGTTTCAAGAGTTACTAATATTGTCTTTCCATGTAGGGATGTAAACAGTTCAACTTTTATAAGTCCCTTATGACTTCTCTTTGCTGTTTACCTTTTCATGCTTCTCTTCATTCTTGTGTTTGAAAGTCAAATTTTCTTTTCAGTTCTGGTCTTTTCATCAAGAATGCTTGAAAGTCCTCTATTTCATTGAAAGACCAATTTTTCCCCTGAAGTATTATACTCAGTTTTGCTGGGTAGGTGATTCTTGGTTTTAGTCCTAATTCCTTTGACTTCTGGAATATCCTGTTCCATGCCCTTCGATCCCTTAATGTAGAAACTGCTAGATCTTGTGTTATCCTGATTGTATTTCCACAGTACTTGAATTGTTCCTTTCTAGCTGCTTGCAATATTTTCTCCTTGACCTGGGAATTCTGGAATTTGGCCACAATATTTCTAGGAGTTTCTCTTTTTGGATCTTTTTCAGGTGGTGATCGGTGGATTCTTTCAATATTTATTTTGCTTTCTGGTTCTAGAATATCAGGGCAGTTTTCCTTGATAATTTCATGAAAGATGATGTCTAGGCTCTTCTTTTGATCATGGCTTTCAGGTAGTCCCATAATTTTTAAATTGTCTCTCCTGGATCTATTTTCCAGGTCAGTTGTTTTTCCAATGAGATATTTCACATTATCTTCCATTTTTTCATTCTTTTGGTTTTGTTTTGTGATTTCTTGGTTTCTCATAAAGTCCTTAGCCTCCATCTGTTCCATTCTAATTTTGAAAGAACTATTTTCTTCAGTGAGCTTTTGAATCTCCTTTTCCATTTGGCTAATTCTGCTTTTGAAAGCATTCTCCTCCTCATTGGCTTCTTGAACCTCCTTTGCCAATTGAGTTAGCCTATTTTTCAGGGTGTTATTTTCTTCCGCATTTTTTTGGGTCTCCTTTAGCAGGGTGCTGATTTGTTGTTCATACTTTGCTTGCAAGTCTTTTATTGCTCTTCCCAGTTTTTCCTCCACCTCTCTAACATGATTTTGAAAGTTGTTTGGGCTCTTTATGACCTTTTCCCAGAACTGCTCCCATTGAGTGGGCTGGGATGTAGAAGCACTGACTTCCGTGTCTTCCCCTGATGGTGAGCACCGCTCTTCCTCATCAGAAGGGAGGGGAGGAGAAACCTGCTCACCAAGAAAGTAACCCTCTATAGTCTTGGTTTTTTTCCCTTTTCTGGGCATTTTCCCAGCCTGTGACTTGAGCTCTGAATATTCTCCTCACACCCACCTCGCCTCCTGATCCTCCCAGCCAGCGCTTGGGGTCTGAGAATCAAATGCTGCTTCCCAGACTCAGGGCTTTGGGCAGGGGCAGGGCTGCTATTCAGTGTGAGATTAAGTTCAGGTGCTGAGGTGGGGGCAGGGCCGTCTCATGGGCTCAGTTCCCTCAGGGGGTTTATGCAGAGACCTTCAACAATGGATCTTGGCTCCTGCCTGCTTGGGGAGCCCTGGTCTGCCGCTGCATCAGCTACTGCCTCCCGAAGGGGGCTAAGTTATGGGGGCACCCCACTCCTCTCTCTCGACCCACCAAAGAGACCTTCTCACCGACCCCCGTCACCTGTGGGTGGAGGGACCCTCCTGGCTGCTGGAGATCCCGTCCCTGAAGTCCGCTCGGATCTGTTCCTCTCGGTGCCGGGGCCAGTGCAGGGCTGGGCTGGGCTTCTCGTCCGCAGACGGATGGACTTTTTGCGAGAGGTTTGCAGGTCTCTCTGGAACAGAAATCTTATTTGCTCCACTATTATGTGGCTTCTCCTGCTCCCGAATTTATTGGCAGCTCTTTACTACAGATATTTCATGGGCTGTCTGAATCTTTTCTTCCCTCGGTAAATCATTAGAATTTACTTTGTACCATATATATATGTATGCGCTTATACATACATACATACATATATATATACATAAACATACATACATGTTATTTTCACCCATAGAATATAAATGCCTCAAGTGCAGGGACTATATAACTTTTGTTTTGTAATCTCAGAGCTTAGCATGGTGCCTGAGAAGACATATAACAGGTGATTAGTTAATGCTTGCTAATTGATTTACTGATAAATCGGATATAACCGAGGAGTTTGTGAAGGTGGGATAGGAGAACTGCTCTCTAGAGGTATAGCTCTCACCTCCAGAAAAACTCTGCTCTTGGTTCTTGCCTCATTCTCATGGCTATAGACTTCTGGAACCCCTTCATGTGTCATTTGGATGGAAATCTGTATCATATTTAAGAAGACAGATCAAAATCCTGGGAGAGAGGAGTAAACTGAGGCTTCTGGAATGGGGAATATTAGTGCTATGTGGGTAAAGCTAGGGCTATTGTTCCTAGCAATGGGGTAATGGTTTTTCAGGCTGGAATTTGATCTGTGCAATGTGTTTCTCTGGAGTTCTTTCCTGCTTCTAAACTAACTGAAGGGTGGTCCACTTATTCACATCCACTCTAAAGCCCTTTCCCAAAAGACTCTTCTAAGATGGTTGGGTAAGATGGATGCAGCTACTGAGGACCACTGGTTATTGTGACAAGAACGGTTGTAGCAGTGATACTGATGTCTATTACAACATGCATAACCATTAAATGGTGTCTCATGGGAGATTTGCTTCCTCAAAAGGCATCGAGGATGTTCCTTTCTGGTAGATTAGTTAGCAAGTTAGCAAGAAGGCACTGCATGGGGCACCACATGTACCACAACATAGTGGTCCATGCATCAGTTGGGGATCACCAAGTTTACTTTCTCATAATGCTTGTAATGTAAAATACTTCTCAAGCTACCACCTCTGAGATGCTGGACCACTAACTGGGGAGCATTAGTGTTGCCTTGTATGGTTCTTCCTCTTCCATGTCTCCTCTTCTACCTTTAGCTCTGAGAACAGTAATTAGATTAACAGTACCATTTCTGGAAAGTATATAGCAATAAATTATCCAGTCATTTCCTTTAGCTCCTTTGTCTGAAGTATTAACCTCTACTATGTGCAAAACACCAGTTAGGTGTTGCAGATACAAAGATAAAAAATGAAAAAGTTCCTTCCTGCAAGGAACTTACAGTCTCAGAGGGGGAATATGACAAGTAAGTATGATACAAAGTAGTTAATGAATCCATGGCAAAGAGAAAAAACCAGACAAAATATTCTTAAGAAAATTTGAATGGAACAAGAAGACTTTCAGCAGTGAGATGAGATGGGGAAGGGGAAGAAGGAATCAGATAAGGAAGGAAGGAGGAAATGACACATGATCCAAATCTTGAAGGACGAGAATGATTTCTACAAAATCCCTGTGAGACACAAGAGGAAAGTAATTTTATTTTCATCTTACAAGTGCTATTTTTACAGTAGTTATGAACCCAAGGTGAATCATCAAGTCCATAGTGAACTCAGAACAGAGTTTAGGTCTCTAGGGTCCTTATCCAGTGACCATTAATAAATAATAAATGTTAATTATTTATCATAAATGCTTTCTGACTGATTGATCACTGGATTGAATGCTGATTACAGGTGAATACATTGATATGATATTGTTTGAAGCTAGAAGGACTCCTGAGTCTTCTATCCCAACTTTCATTTTACAGTTAAGAAAATGGAAACCCAGGGAATGTTGGTTGGTTGGTTAGTTGGTGTCCTTCCTTCTTGAAGAGAACCAGAATAACATCACTATGATAAAATAAATTGACTGTAATGAAGTCATTGACCAGGGAATGTAAATTAGGTTTTAAAAGCTATGTACAGACACTAGAAGCAAGGGCAGGTAAATAAAGGCAGGACAGGGTCCTATAGTAACAGCATCAGGAGT
Organism: Notamacropus eugenii; assembly: GCF_028372415.1. Classification (NCBI taxonomy): domain Eukaryota; kingdom Metazoa; phylum Chordata; class Mammalia; order Diprotodontia; family Macropodidae; genus Notamacropus; species Notamacropus eugenii. The sequence continues at coordinate 664,049,266 of NC_092872.1, forward strand.
GCCAAAGCTTGGGATGAGCTGAGATTAGTGAAGGAAGATGCAGTCAATAAAGGGGTTTTTAAAAGCCATGTTTGGGGAAAAAAAGAGCTTTACTGGGGATCAAAAAAAAGACAAGAGGGCAAGCTATGTGGCATGGTGAACAGAGCACCAGTCCTGGAATCAGGAAGATTTGAGTTCAAATCCAGTCTTAGATACCTGATACTTACTAGCAATGTGACCTTGGGCAAGTCACTTAACACTCATTGCCATGCCTTCCTCCCCTCAAAAAAAAAAAAAAAAAGAGACAGAGCTCTCACTGGGACTGAATGGGATGATAATAAAGTGGAAGCAGAAAGAAGGAGCTGCTTAGTGTTTCTCTTGCTTGTTCTACCAAGCAAAATGGTTTTTACCTTGAAAATGGTAGACACTAAACAGTCAACAGAGGGCCAATATACAAGATAAATTAGATCACAAAAAGGGAACACTCATTTGCTCTTGAGTAATTCAAGTCATCTAGCTCAGATGAACTACCTCCTCAGGTATTAAAATATTGGCACATGTGATGGTTAAACTTCTCTTGAAGAAGAAAGACTATTTGAAAGATTATGGAGAATGGGAGAGCTACCTCTGGACGGGAGAAAGGCAAATGTGATGATCTGCAAGAAAGGGGATGGGGGCATCTGTGCATCATGGGCCAGGGAGATTGACTTTGATCCTGGGAAAATTGAAGAATGGATCATGAAAAAGATGGTTAGTGAATATCTGTCAAACAGTGATTATGGAGAACTAGAGTAGCTTCACTAAGGACAGAGCATCCTGAGTGAACCTCTTCTTCCTTTTTTTTGGATATGGTTACTAAAGTTATAGACTCATGCTATAAATATACTTAATACTCTAAATACAGGAAATGCTATAAATATGGTTTACCTGGATTTTAGGAAAGCATTTCATGTCATCCCATTTTTTTTTTGTGGAAAAGATGGAGAAACAGACTAGACTGTGCTCTAATTAGGCAGAATTAGAAGTGATAGGGTAACTAGAGGAAAAAACTCTAGACATTAATGGTTCAGTATCAACTTGGAAGGACATTTCTCAGTGGAATACTCTAAGGATTTGTTTGTGTCTCTTTGTTGTGCAACATTTTTTATCAATGACTTGAATAAAAGTATGAATGGCATGCTCCTCAAATATGTAGCTGACATAAAGCTAGAATGGATGACCAACACTGGATGACAGAACCAGGAGTCAGACATATCCTAATAGATGACAATATTGGGATAAATTCAGGGGTGTTCCGGAGCCAGTTAGAACTGACTCACACGAGTCAAATGTTAGATTTTCAGTGTGTTTATACCTTTGGATATCAGCTACAAATATTGCAGTGTTTTTGTTGATTTTCTAGATTTAAGAAAGTAACAGAAAAAATGCAAATTAAACAAAAGTGTGTTGTTTGTACTTTTTTTTTTTGGTGGGGGGATACTTGGCTGTTAAATACTTACCAACATACTCACAGAAAATGAAATTCAATAGGAAAAAATGCAGTGTTACATGGGTTCAAAAAAATTACCTTTACCACTTAGGGGTTTAGAAAACTATGAGGTCAATATGAATCACCATTGTGGTGTATCAGTCAAAAACATCATTGTGATTTTGGCCTTCATTAAGTGAGGCAGACCTTCCAGGCCCCACATAGAGTGCTGTGCTCAGTTCTGAGTGAAGATAATGAAAAGCTGGACAGCAACAAGGATGGTGAGGGTTCTTGAGTTCATGCCATATGAGGCTAATGTATCGAGATTAAGACCAGATAATGAATTGTTGGTATTTTCTGATTTTTAGGCCACTGGGCAGAAATTCCTCATTTGGGAAAATGCCAATTAGGCAACATCTCTGCCCCCTAAGAGGAGGCAATTCCTATCTCAGGCAGAAAGAGGCTATTGGAAGAATTGACTCTATTTATTTTAGGAGTTTATAGTTCTATCCTAGCCAATACTCATAGTGACTTATGGAAAGACTTTATAGTTAGAAGACCTACATTGAAAAAGTCAGTATGCACATGACCTATCTGGGTGACATCACCTTATGTCTCTGATCTCCCATTTCTATAAATTTAAAACAAGGGTCCTGGACTAGACAATCTTCCTCATTCTGTGGTTTTAAATGGCCTAAATTTGGAAGAATTACCTTTGAAAGCTGCAGTTTCCATTTTCAGAAGTTGAGTTCAGTAGCAAATAGATACTCAGACATGAAGTCAGCATACCTGAACTTGAACTCCCAGCCCTGATACTGACTTGCTGTGTGACATTTGGCAAACTACCAAGTCTTTCTGGACTTTAGTTCCTTTGCAATTCTGTGAAAGGTGATCTTGCCAACTTGATGATTTGGGGATATGGACCTAATGAGGACAAAGCCTCCAAAGAAAAAATATAATCCAGCAAGATTGCTCAAAGAAACTTCCAAATGGTCAATGACAGGGACACTTTAACTCAGCCAACCCCTTTTGACCCTGTCTCTGACTTTTCTCGCTTGATATATCTCTATGGCAGGTCCAGCAGGTTCACACAATCCCTGGACATAGAGGGAAAATGTTAGTTCTTCCCTTTGGTGAACCTACTTTTTCTCCCATAATTAGAATTTCAGCATCACTTAAACCCAGTTCTCATAATTTCATTCATTCATTCATTCACTAATTCACTCACTTGTTCATCCTTCCATCCATCTATCCATTTATTTACTCATTGATTCATTCTCCTTATCTAGTCCAGGGTCACTCACGGGCCTGAGCCCACTGTTGATTGGCTTGGGATCTTTCATCTGCTCCATTTCTGATCTGGGTGAGTTTGACCCTTCACTCTTGCGGGCTCATCATATTGGTGCCAGACAATGCAGACACCTGATTGACTTCAGCCCACTTGGATCCAGAACTCTTCAGCTCAAATGATCCATCAGTCTGAGCCTGTCTAGAAGCAGGGACTGAAAGCATGTATCATCCCACCTGCCTCCATATAGTTCCAAATGGCTGTGCCTGACTCTCAAGTTTTTGCCTAGCCCTTGGTCTTACCAAACTCTTTTTTAGTTTTAAAGTGAACAGTACCTCCCAAGCTCTGGGTTCTGGGGAGGGGTGGTATAATAATATTACCTGATTTTTGGATTGTACTCTATAGTCTATAAATACACTATGCATATAAAATTGCATATGTACATATACTATAATATTACATATTGTACATATAGTACGTATAATATTAGTTGACATTTATATTTTTCTCTGTAGTTTATAAAATACAATATATTATGGCATATATGCATATAATATGTATTATACATATAACATATATATTAGGTTAACTCACATTTATACTGTGCACTACATATGAGCATGTGTGTATATATGTGTGTATGTATGTATATCTATCTATCTAGATAGGTAGGTAGGTAAATAGTGTTTTTACAACAGGTTGTCACTCCTATTGAGTCATTTCAGTTATGTCCAAATCTTTGTGACTCCATTTGGGCTTTTCTTGGCAGAGATATTGGAGTGGTTTTCCATTTCCTTCTCCAGCTCACTTTACAGAGGAAGGAACTGAGACAAACATGATTTAGTGATGTGTCCAGAGTTACACAGGTAGTAATTTTCTGAGGCCAGATTTGAACTCAGTTTTTCCTGATTTAAACTCAGGTCTTCTGTACTCTAAACTCATCATTCCACCCACCTAGATTTTTTCTTCACTAGGTAAGGAGATCATTCTCTGCCTTATTTCTTATTAAGCCTTAATCACCAAATGGGCTTTGTTTCAGTCAAACTGAGATGTGTTAAAGATCTTAGCTTGAAAAGGCCAAGGCCTCTCACTGCATCTGGGGCCATCTCCACTTGTCCTGATTTATATCTGGCCACTGGACCCAGATGACTTCAGAGGAGAAAGTGAGGTTGGTGACTTTGCACAGTCCTGCCTCACTTAAATTCAGTTCACTTGCACATCATGGCCTTACCTCCCTAATGTCACAGTCTTCTTTGAGAATGAAGCCCAAACAATAACAGCATTACAACCCCATCCATTCCTGCTGGGGCTTTAACATTTCCCACCTTTCTGTCCTCCTGTTCTTTTTTTCCCAAAGATACTAAGCCACTGACTGATTGACTTCTGCCCCTTCCCCAGAGAAGTGGTCTTTTCCTGGAATCCTAGGCATCGTAGCCTAACCCTAGCACGATAGCCTAATTTTTATTTATTTATTTACAAATGAAGAAACTGAGGACTGGAGAAATGAGGTTACTCATCTACAGATTCTGAACAGGCAGAAATAGCAAAGTATTCCCATCTACAGTAAGAGAAGGGCCATTATCTTACGATGGCCCTTGGAAATTCTGAAAGTAAAATGCTCTCCAAATCCTTTAAAGAGTTATTATTATTGTTACTATTAGAATGTGTGCATGCGTGTGTGCGTGTGATAAAAATGCTGAAAAAGCATTCTGGAGCTATGAGTGCTGTGTGATTACCAGCCTGGGCTGTGGGGGGTGGACAGGCCCTGGCTGTTTGGGAAAAATGCATTCAATACTCATTGGATTAAGAGTGCAGAAAAGCAAATGCACTCAAATCTTAAACACATCATAATTTTAAGCATCCACAAGTGTTTAAAAAGTGTTAGTAGTATGAGCACATACGTTCATTCATTGGTTAAACATCATAACCTGTTTCTTTTCTAACCATGTGGGCAAGAGAACAGAGCATGTTTAAAATGTTAAACACACTGACATGTTTACAATGTGTTGTGAGAAGGTGTTTAACTTTTTCTGCTCCAAAGCTAAACACGTTGGAATTAGAGGGTTGGTTAATTCTGTCCCTGGTCACCAGAGTCGTTCCCTACTGGGCCATGTCGTCATGGAATGGCACACACAGAAGCAAGGAGATAACCTGCATCCCAGAAGGGGCAGGCAGGGCCCTGAGCTGCCTACTGCCAGGGTCTTGGGGTTAAATGAAATATGTGTTACTGAAAGCAAATCATAAAATGAATTAACTCTGAATTTATGAATTGCTAAATCCAGCTCATGCTCAGGATTAGCAGTGATCACTATTTCCTGTTTCAGGCTCTCTCTTCCGCCAGGACTTGGAGGCCATGAGAGAACACAGGTATATTCTCTAATTGGAGATCTTTGTGTGAGGAACTCTGCGAGTGCAGGCCTGCACTGCCTCTCCCTGGAGGCCTTAGTTTCTGGCTTGCACTCTGGCTAATTTTATTATTACAAAGAATAAAGTCAATAAAACTAAACTGGAGGGAAGGAAAGAGAAAGTCAGGGCAGCTAGAGGACAAAAGAGAGATGCACAGAGAGGAAGGGAGTTAGGAGAAATAGAGGAAGTGGAGGAAAAACAGAGAGAAGAGAGAGATATAGAGAGGTGGAGGAAGAGGAGAAGGAGGAAGAGGAGAAAAATGGAGAAGGAAGATAAGGAGGAAAAGAATGAAGTGGACAGAGAAGAAAAGAGGAGAAAGAAGGAAGAAAGAGGAAAAGGAAGAAGGAAAAGAATGAAGAAGGAGGAGGGGTAGAAGAAGAAGAAGATGAAGAAGAAGGAGAAAAAGAAAAAGGAGGAGAAAGAGGAGAAGGAGGAGGAGAAGAACAAGGAGAAGAAGAAGGAGGAGAAGAAGAAGAAAAGAAAAATGTTTTGCAATTTTAAAAATTGAGACAAGCATTCAGCTCTAAGCAGAAGGGTCATAGTCACACATAAATATTTTCAGGAAGGAATTGTGGGGGTGACTTACGGTGACCATAAAGAATCAGCTTTTTATGACTTGACCTCAACCAGCTTGTTTCAGGATGTCAGGGTCCACAATGTCATAGCTTTTGTTTTCTACTTTGAGACTATATTTCGCTGTCTATGTGCCAGGTCTAGAGGCCTGAGGGCTACCCGAGTCTTACCTTACCTATCGCAGGTCTTCGGCTGGCCAAACCGGATAAACGTATGAGAGAAGAGACTTTCCAGAGTCGAACAAGGGTTAGGCTTTATTCAGGGTCTTGGTTACATGTGCAGGGGGAACTCTTCCTGAGGAGAGAGAGAAATCTCCCAAGGAGGCAAAGATCTTACAGTAAGAGATTGGAAGTGGGAGAATGGGAGAATGGAAGAGGGGGAGAGAAGGGAGAGGGAAGAGCGAAGAGAGGAGAGAAGGAAGAGGGGCCTTCTGTCCTCTAAGGGCCCCTCAGCGCTAAGCGCGCCTTCAGGCTTTTCTGACCCTACTTAGGCTCTCCTGCCGCATAGTTTGCACCTGAATACCGTGCCTGTTAGACAACAATAGGTGTGCTCAGACCCGGGCCAATCTCGAGGGCGGGGATGCTCTCTCCCAGCACTTTTCCCACGGGAAGAGGTGGAAATGCACGAGATAGCTCGGTCTCACACCTCAATTCCCTGCTGTTCCCTGGGGGGCCTCATGAGAACTCTAAGGTTTAGAAGTCCTCACTTTTACCTGCCCGAGACTGTCCACATGGAACTGAGCTTACACCCCTAACATCTATGAAAGGCAACTACCTTAATCTTTTCATCCAGTCATCATCATCACCATCATCATCATCATCATCATCATCATCATCATCATCATCATCATCATCATCACCATCATCATCATCATCACCATCATCATCATCATCACCATCACCATCATCATCATCGTCATCACCTTTGTATAAAACTCTGTGGTTAACAGCACATTTCTCACAACAACCCTGTGAGACAGGTAATGCATTATCATGCCTCTTTTACAGATGAGAAAACTAAGATTCACAGAAATTAAATGAGGTACTCCCAACAATCACACAACTATTTTTTTGGGTGAGGCTATTGGGGTTAAGTGACTTGCCTGGGGTCACACAGCTAGTAAATGTCAAGTGTCTAAGGTCAAATTTGAACTCAGGTCCTTCTGACTCCAGAGCTAGTGCACTATTCACTGTGCCACCCTGATGCTCCTGTACAACTAGGTGGCAATAGCTTGGAATCTGGAATTGAATTTGATGTCTCTCCCTGCCTCTAACTACGTCCAAGGCACAAGGCTCTCAAATGAGATCATATTTGTAAAGTTCTTAGCACTGCCTGGCACCTACCGGCTGATTAATAAATGTTTATTTCCTTCTTTCCTCCTTGGGCTCCAGTTTCCTGATCTGTAAAGTAAGAGGGGTTGGATTAGGTGTCCTACAAGGTCCTTTTTAGCTTCAAAGCTATGCTTTTATGATCTTTAGATCCTACAGTCTTGCTAGATCTACATTCTGTAACCCTATGAAATCCTGCACTGCAAGTAAAATCAAATTGTGGATTGTAAAACCCTGTAGTATTGATTTAAAGCATGGAGATGGATCGGCTGAAGGTGGTCAAAGTTAATTGGGACAAATTTCTGGAGGTTCTTGGCTAGAGCTCTCAATGCCAGCGATTCACAGGGATGTAACAGGTGCCTGAGGGCTCAGGTGACTCCTGCACTTGAACACAGACTCATATACGTATTAGCTATGGGACCTTGGGCAAGTCATTTCACTTCTGTCTGCCTCAGTTTCCTCAGCTGTAAACTGGGGATTATAATAGCATCTGCCTCCTAGGTTGTTATGAGAATCCAGTAGGACAATATTTGTCAAAAGTGCATGGCACAGTGCTTGGCACATATAAGGTGTCTTAGAGATAGGCTTGCTTGTGGGAAGGCTCCCACCTTTTGCTGATTTCTAATTAGGCACTGAGTCACGAGTGTTGCAATGTCCTCTGGCTCTGAGAAGGTGAACTTTTGCTCTGGGGGCTCGATTATGAGAAGTACCTTGTGATTCCTGGTCCAGACTCTGTTCAAGCCCCTGACTGCTCAGATGCAAAGGCGCTCTCGATCAGGGATGTATGCAAAATGTGTAGCAATGATTTTTTTTTTTTTGATTCAGGCAGTACAGCCCTGTTTGTTGGTCTTTATTTCTCTGCTTACATTTTCTCTGAAGTTCAGGGTGCTGACTTTTCCCCTAAACTAGTGAATGTAATTAGAAAAGATTGTTGACCTCTTAAACAGCTAACTTCGTAGTAAAGCAGATCTGAGAACCTGTGCTAGTAGCCATCCTGGGTAGGCCAGTGTGATTGCCTTTGTACTCTACTCCATTCTGCAAGTATTTATTGAGCACCAATTGTGTGACCAGCACCAGTTGTCTTTGGAAAGGGGAGAAGAATAAGCATTTATATGGTATCTACTGTGTACCAGGCACTATGCTAAGTGCTTTACCAATATTATCTCATTTGTCCCTCACAACAATCCTGCAAAATAGATTCTATTAATATTCCTATTTTGTAGTTGAGGAAACTGAGGCAAGTAGGGGAAGGGACTTGCCTAGGGTCACACAATTATTAAGTGTCTGAAGCTGGATTTGAACTCTGGTCTTCTGGACTCCAGGCCCAGCACTCTATCCATTGCAGCACCTCAAAGTTTCAAGTGGGCCACACTTCATTAAGAACCCAGACCTCTAGACCCTGAAGACTTGTGTCTGTTGTTGTTATTGTTGTTCAGCTGTGTTAGTCACGTCCTACTCTTCGTGACCCCATTGGATTTTTCTTGATAAAGATTCTGGAGAGGTTTGCTATTTCCTACTGTGGATTAAGGCAAACAGAGGCTAAATGACTCACAAAGCTAGTAAGTGTCTGAGGTCAGATTTGAACCCGGGTTTTCCACTCCACCATCTAGTGACCCTCGACTTATCTCTGACCCTTTATATTGATAAGATGATAAGGCTGATAAAAAACAAAATTTATTTGCTTTTCAAGCATATCCCTTTCCTTTTCCTGAAGGGAAGATTCAAGTCTTGTAAGACTATATTTCTTCTTAGTACCTATACACCTAGCTGGACACATGAATAAATGAGCCAGTTAATTAATTAGCTAATTAATTAACAAATGAATAAATGAATTTCTGGTGCCCTACTTTAGAAGTCTGAGGTAAATCAATAACATTTTTCAGATGCGTTATGGAAATTGTAAGTTTGAGTGGGTTAAGTAGTTTCTTAAGGTCTTTTGTCCTAATAGAATAGGATATGGATGGAAAATGCTTGACACTGTTGAGCCAAAAATAGATGGGATAACCACAGGATATTTTTAGACCTGGAAGGGACCTCAGAGAAAATCAATTCCCTTCTTTTTTATTTTACTTGTAAGTAAGGGTACTGAGGCCCAGGGACTCAGAAGCCTCTTGTAGTCTGCAGGGGAGAATACACCAATGTTTACCTCCAACTATTCAGTAAGAAGGAACTTCCCCCTAGGGAGCCATATTTGGGAGGACACAAGGAATGCATACCCTATTTTTGTTTGACTCCTCCTCTCTCAAGTAGCAGAGTCTGGAAGTCACTCCCCTCATAAATGGGACGATGAGTCACATCAGGATATCAGTTGAAGTATATGGCAATCACTTCATCCCTAGTGAGTCATACTGCAGGAATATTCATTAAAGGAATGCTTTAGTCTCTGACTCTTATAGGAGATCTTGGTCCAAGCCAAGCCAACAGGCATTTATTAAGCACCTACTATGTGTAAGGAATTATGCTAGGTTCTAGGGACAAAGGGGTGCATGGGCTGGTCAGAGAGGATTAGTAACTCTGGTGTGAGGGCTTACTGAGCCCTTTTCAGGGCTGCTCATCCACCTTTGGCATCCACCATCACCCAATTCTAACCTGTGGCTCCAAGAAGCTGTATCATGTACAACAAGCCACATCCCACTAAAAACCGTCTCAGCAGATGGGCTAAATCAGGTTGAGGGTAACTAATAGGTCTCAAATCTGTTGATGAGTTGGGAGGGGTGTGCCTACGCCAAACATGTAAGACTTCTTCTAGAGGAATGGGTGGATGAGAGCAATTTATTCCAAAGGTCATGAAGGCAGCTAAATCAAGTGCTGTGGGGTGCTTAGAGTTTAATCAGGTATTGAAGATATCAAGGTCATCCACTGCATCCTCTATCATTGCCAGTCATCTTTGTCTTGCCACGCTGTTCTTTGATGACTCTAGAAGAGAGTAAGGCTGATGATTTTGAGCAACTCAGCCTCACTTAAATCCACTTCACCCACAAATCAAGATGTCATACAGTGATTTCTTGATCCTCTTCAAAAATGAAGGACAAAAACAAGGGACAAAGAAAAACACAAGAAATAATTCCTACCCTCAAGAAGTTTCTATTCTATTGGTTGGTCCCTCACTCAGCATTCAGAGTCTGTGTTCAAGTGCAGAAGTCCCCTAGCTTTCCCAGGCAGCTGTTACAGTCTTGGGGGTCACTAGATTTAAGAGCCCTAGCCAAGGACCTCCAGAAATTTGTCCCAACTAATTTCATATTCAGCAGACCCATTTCCATACACTTCAGGTTTCTATAATGCAGAACTTGTTTTTATTTGCAATGCAAGATTTCATAGGTTAAAACAGGGATTGTTTTGGGGTCCTCAGGAGGATACCATGATAAATTGGTGGTATTGGCCAAAAAAAGGTGGCGGAAGGTATTATGAATCAGGCAGGTTATTAGACCATTTATAAACATGAATTTAGCTACTGGGGCTCTAGCTGTGAGCTTGCTTTCTAATGGTCAGTGATCAGATAGGCTACTGAGTAAATAAATAATATCTGTGTTTATATTCTCACTATAAATGAAGCCAGAAGGCAAAAGGAGGCTACTCCTAAAGAGAAAAGTGACTCAAAACTGGGGAGTTGGCATTTCTTGTTTTATTGTGTATAAAAAGCCATCACAGGACTTTAGTCAACTCATATTGAGCATTTACAAAAAGACCTTCATGAAGATAAGGGTAACATGCTTCAACATCAGTTACAGATAATGAAGTGGTAGAGAAATTCTACAAAGAACTCATTAAGATCCTCCAAATTAAATCAGAATATGCTTTTTATTCAATGATATCAAAAGGATCTTTACTGGGTAGAAAATTGGATCAAATGTTCCCATGAAGGTAAAATTTAATTAGAATATATGTAAAGTCTTATACTTTGGTACAAGAAATCAATTTCACAATACAACAAAGAGGAATATGGCAGTTTAAACAAGTTTTCCTGAATAATATCTAAAAGTTTTAGTGGATTATAAATTCAGAAAGGGTTAGTGGGGTGATATGGTAGCCAGAAAAGTGAATTCAATCTTGGGATGCATTAAAAATAGAATATTCCAGGAAAAAGAAGGTGACAGTTACATTGTACACCATGGCCATACCAGAGCTGAAGCACTGTATTCAATTCTGGGATCTATTTTAGGAAGGGCAATGATAAGGTGGAAAGTAAGCAGAGGAGGGCAATCAGAATGGTGAGAAAACATGAATTCATGGCTCAGGGAGGTGTTTGAGAGGTTTTCATATGGAAGAGGTATTAGACTTGTTCTGTTTGTTCCCAGAGAGCAGATCAGGGGGGATGGGTAAAGTTTACAAAGAGGCAAATTTGAGCATGATATAAGGAAAAACTGAAATGATGGGAGCTCTCCAAAATGAACTGGGTCACCTCAGGACAGGATGGATGTTCCCTCACTGTAGGTCTTCAAGCTAAGGATGAATGACTGCTTGTCAGGTGTGTAAAAGTGAGTACTCTTGTTTTAATTACTTTTTGAACTAGATGATGGCTGAGGTTTCTTCCATCTCTGAAATTTGACAATTTTGATTTCAATGCAAAATTGGAAATACAGATGAGAACAATGTTGGAAAATATGATTTGAGAAAGGCCATCAACTTGCAGAATTTAGAGGACTATGCATGTATATCATGAATATTTAATAGGGATCACCCAAATGTTATGATATAAAATATAAAATGGATTTATATTTTAACATACAAGATGTAGGAATCACCCCCAAATCAGCTGTCTTTGAGCAATTAGACCGCTGTCTTATTTTTTAATTTTAATTTTAAAGTGAGGCATTATTTTTTTCAAATATCAAGCATTTGTTTTCCTATGTCATCTGTTCCACTTCACTTATTTCTATTAAAAAGATAAAACTTAATACAAAACTAAAGGAAAGACTAAAAATTGAGAAAATGATATGGCATTCAATTAAAATAATTCCAACACAACTTATTAACAAAAATATAGGGAATATATAGAGGAACAGACATTGAAACCAATTAGAATTATTTTCTAAAGAAGTTTAGTCTTTGTAATTCAGTTGTCCTAACAATGAACCCAAAAGATGCTAGAAATCACTTAAGACAAGCAAACACTTGACCTCCTTACCAAGTTTGGAGATAAGACAACCAAAGGCAATATTCTGATATGGAATAATCATAATTGCCAGCTTTTTATAGCATTTAAGGTGTGCAAAGTACTTTTACAAGTATGATTTCATTCTATCCTCACAAGAACTCTGGAAGGAAGGTAGGTGCTCTTAATATCCTCGTTTTATAGCTGAGGAGCCAGAAGCAGACAGAAGTTGTGACTTGCCCAAGGTTACACAGCTAAGAAGTATCTGAGGCCAGATTTGAACTTGGGTTTTCCTGACTCCAGACCCAGCATTTGATCCACTGTGTAAATGGTGAACGATTGTGAGCAGTATTGTTTCATAAAAGAGTGAAAAGCAATGGAAGGAGAAACACATTTGAACAAACTTTGGCAAGAGATCCAGATGAGCAGTCATCTCAAGAGGGTGAAACTGGAAAGAACAAAAAAACAGACTCCAAAAGGAAGAGATCTATATGGACTTTTAAAATAATAACGATAGCTAATATTTATAGAGCACTTGGAGGTTTGCAAAGTACTTTTCATATCTCTAAGGGCAATGAAACACCACATTGGACTCTAATAACCTAGACCCAGATAAGTGATATGAAAAAGCAGAAATGACACTAGAGAAAGCAAAGATGGGAAAAATACAGTGAAAGGAAAAGCATGAAATGGAACTCCCAGCACCCCCATCTTAGGCTCTTGCATCAACTCTGCTGATCTTTACCCTACCCAAAGAGAAGAATTACCATCTGTAGTACCATTTCCAAGATATGGTGCCCTCTATTGTGTAACTAGCTAGTTAGTACAGCAGATAGAGCTCTGAATCTGGAGTCAAGAAGACCTGAATTCAAAATTTAGCTGTGTGATCTTGGGCAAGTCACTTCACCTCCTCTGAGCTTAAATTTCCTTATTTGTAAAATGAGGATGATAATAATAGCACCTACCTCTCAGTGTTGTTGTGAGGATCAAACAAGATATTTGCCAAGTACTTTGCAAACCTTGAATGCACTACGTAAATGCTAACTATTATTATTATGTATTTAACTTCTACTATGCTTTTTTTTCCACTGCAAATCAACCAATGGAGAATAATTTCATCATTTATTGTATTGCTGCTGTTTGGTCTTTTCGGTTATGTGTGATTCTTTGTAGCCCTTTTGGGATTTTCTTGGAAAAGATACTGGAGTGGTTTGCTCATTTCACAGATGAGGAAACTGAGACAAAAGGGCAAACTGACTTGCCCAGGGTTACACGACTAGTAAGTGTCTGAGACCAGATTTGAACACATGAAGATGTCTTCCTGACTCCAGGTCCACTGAGTCACCTGCTTACTATTAAAGGATATTTGATAGCATTAGACTGACCAACATGAGGACACCTTGTGTAATTTCAGGTAGCTCCTGCTTTCTCTGCTATATTTATAACGAACACAAAGTACTACTGCTTTACCTAATGGTATGGAACTAGTCACCTTGGAGAAAATGGCACATTTTTACATTTCAAGTGCATTTGAAGATCGTGGGATTTAGATGGAATAAAATTCTACCTGCATCCCCCTCCCAGAAACTCCTACCTTCTCAGACAGTTAAATGAACTTAGACCCCCTTTCAGCTCTAAATCCTCCGGTCCTATGTTACACCAGAATTTTCTGCTCAGTGATCGTGACAATCCAATTGTCTCAAATCCAGAAGAATGAAATTAGATGCTGAGGCTCTGAGTAGCGCAATATAACTGTTCTCAGATGATGCTTTGCCACTTGTGTTGAGCTCTTCCCAATCTGTCCCTGTTTGGTGTGGAATCCTGTCCTGGAGACCACTGTAGTTTGACTCAGTGGGAAACTCAACATTACCAGGAATTTGCTGATCAAAAATTAAAATTAGTTAAAAGCAACAAAATGCAATATTGCCAGTTCTGTAGAGAAGTGGATAAAATCACTTGCTCCTGGTAGGGCTTCAAATTTATAAAATCATTTTGGAGAATAGTCTCACAGTACTCCATAAAAGTTACAAATTGAACCAATACTTCCATTGATGGTAATATCTCCTGAAGGTGTTACCAAGAACAAAGAAAAAAACCAATTTGTTAAAAAAAATTCATAGCTACATTACATATAACTCAAAAAAAGAAGGGGATCTAAAAGATCAAAAATAGATAAATGGTTGATTATATCAAATATATGAATGCAATATAATGCTGTAATATCATTAAGACTAATAAGTATGCTTAATATAAAGAATTTTGGAAAGACCCTTATGCATAATGTAAAGCAAAAACAAAAAACAAAAAGAAGATACATACTAACTAGGACAAACAAAGAATCTTGATGGGAATTTGGAGTAACCGAGAAGTTGTTATGATTCTTTATGCACTGAAATTTTATTATTTTAAATGTAAATAGTTGTTAAGCAAGTTTGGTGGTTGTATAATAATATTAATAGCTAGCATTTATATTAGATTTCAAGGCTTACAAAGCACTTTATAAATATTACCTCATTTTGTCTTCACAACAATCATGGGAAGCAGGTTATTATTGTCTTCATGTTAAAGATAAAAACATTGAGGCAGACGGAGGCCAAGAAACTTACTGAGGGTCACAGCTGGTAAATGTCTGCAGCTGGTTTTGAACTCAGGTCTTCTTGATTCCAATTTTAGCACTCTATCCAATTGATGTTCAACATCAAATTTTTAACAAAACATATAATTAAAAAAATCATCATCATGAACTTGCAAGAAAAAAGTCTCTAGTCTATGGCATATATAACAGGTTGGATACATAGGAGATATATATTCACTTTACAGTTATTGAGGTGAATTGGATGTCCAGTGTCCTTCAGAAGCCAGAAGCTTGCCTGGAGCCAAGTGAGCAGACTCCAGGTCTGTTTAGATGTCCTGCACAGTTTGAGAATTCTCTGACAGATGGCTAGTTGCCTCTTTCTGACTCATAGTCTGCCTCTTCAGATGGATTTAAGGTTTTGAAAATCAAATAAGTCCTTTGAGGTTCTAGCTAGCTCCAAGTTGAATTGTCTCCACTGTATGGACACATGTAGTCAGTCAGCAAGTTGGTTAAGCACTTACATATGGGAGCATGATATAGTGGAAGGATTGATGGATCCGGAGTCAGAGGAGATAGTCAAGTCACTTAATCTAAGTCTCAGTTTCTACATCTGCAAAATGAGTATAAAACTATCTATTTTTACCCACAAGCCTGCTGGGGGAATGAAATGAGATGATGTATGACCTGAGGCAGGAGTGTGGAGAGACACCTTTTCTCCCCCTACATTGGACTCCCATTACGAGAACTCTTCTTTCCTTTCTTATTGGAGGGTGTGCTAAAGTATTTGCCCCTAGGATTCGAATGGGAGGAGGAGGAGAAGAGAAAAAGAAGAGTAAGAAGAAGAAAGAGGAGAGGAAGGAAGAGGAAGATGAAGAGGAGAGGAGAAGGGGTAGAAAGAAGAAGACAAAGAGGAGGAAGAGGAAGAAGAGAAGGAGGAAAAGGAAGAGAAGAATGAGGAGGAGGCATGTCTTCATTTCAACCATCTTTCCCTAGACGGTCTGTCCTGGCACTGACTATCAGTGTCTTCAGTCCTTGAGGATAAAGCAGCTACCCATGGTGAAGGAAACCCCTAGCTATTCACTTTGTTAGGCAGGGATCTCCCAGGAGAGAGGGCTCCCCTAACTGCCCCCAACCAGGAAAAGAAAACAGTCCTCATCCAAGCCCCCAAGCCAAACAGCTTGCAGCTGGCCAACTCACTAAAACAAATAAACCAGTCCCTTGTGATAAACAGAAACCGGATAAGTCTCTTTCAGTGCCTCTTGTTCCTGTATCTTTGTTTTGTCGCCCAATCCAAGGCAGAGGAATGATGAGTGGGGGGAAATGTATAAACACATCTGGACATGTCTCAGCAGCTTAGGGATGGAGGCATGGGGAGGGGAACAGGGGAAGAGATGCAATGGAGAAAATTCACAGGCAAACATTCAAGATGCTTCTTGCCTCTGCGGCTATGCTCCATGGGCTAAGCTTTGTTGTTCTACACCTTCTAGTTGGTACTTTCAGGGAAATGTCTCAATATGTTTGAATTCTCCATGTCTGGCACAAGTAAGTTAACTATTTACTTAAAGGGTGAAGACTGGATTCAAAAGAAGGGAAAAAAAGGAATTAGTTCATTGCTAGTTGAGGAAGCCAAAGGAAAACTCTTTGAAGCACATTTCCCACAACCTTGATTAATTAATTAATCAACAAGAATTGAATAAATTTCTATGATGCATCAAACACTGTCCGAGGTGCTGGTGATTCAAAGATAAAAATGAACGGCTGCTGCCATCAAGGAACTTACATTAGGGGAGGTGGAATCGATAACATGTATGTATATGTCTGTGCAAAATGAAAGCAAGGTAATTTTGAGGTGGAACGGATTAGCACATTAAAGCTGGTATTACCATGGTGCTGATTACTTTAAATATGTTCTTCCCATTCAGACTGGATTTTAGGATGCTAGCAAATCCCTTAGCCTATTTGGTCACAGAATTGTAGCTTTTTTCTGGATAGCTTTTGCTCAATTTTGTGTGTTGTCTTTCCCAATTAAATTGTAAGCTCCTTGAAGGCAAGGGCTATTTTAAAAAACTTACATTCGTGTTCCCAGTGCTTAGTACACAGTCGATGTTTAATATATGTTTATTGACTGAGGACCTGGGTATCTGTAGGTCTTGCTTTCATACTCTGGTTCAACGTGACCTCTAGATTCAAGCTCAGAGCCTTCAGTCTTAATCTCTTCTTGGATGGTATTAAGAATCTTCTACCCACCAAGCCCAAATGACATTTGATTTTGTTGGAGAAAGATTTCATGAGATTAAGGAGATGTTTAACGCAGTTTTCAATTGAGCCATATAGCTTGATGTAATCTCTCTCTAATATATATAAAACTAATATATATATTCCTGATTTTATATATATATATTATTAATCACTTGATATAGAAACAGATGTATATCAAGATATAGATCGATGGATCTATATCAAGTAATTAATAAGATCTTCTGCTTCCTTTCCTTTTTACATTTGGAAGCCATATTTAATTCTATTCAGGAAATGTGACAATGGATTTAAAGTATGACATAATAATAATAAAAGCATTTGTACAGTGCTTTGTGCCAGGGACTATGCTAAGTGCTTTACAAATATTAACTCATTTGGTCCTCATAATAACCTTAGGTGATAGGCGCTGTTATGGGTCTCCTTTTACAGTCAAGGAAACTGAGGCAAACAGAGGTTAAGTGACTTGCCCAAGGTCACATAGCTAGTGACTGTCTCAGGTCTTCCTAACTCCAGGCCCAGGAATTGTTCTTGTTATAATATGACTTATGGTGTGTTTTAAATAGAGAAAAAACTTCAAGGTAGATATCAAGTACTCTAGCATTCTCACTATATTTGAGCCTGTTTTATATACTGGCATCATGTGACTAAGCTACAAGTGTAGAAATAAGCCAAAGGCTTTGTGATAATCCACAGAACATCATAAAAAATTGCAGCACTTTCAGGCAAGTTGTTTAAGAATTACTTAATTGATAAGTTATTCTTTAAGTTCCGGGAACCTTTTGGGTCACCATGTTCCTTCTTTAGAAAAATTGTTTTCTTATGTTTAACTGATTTCTTTCCTTATCAAACCTCTATGTAGTAAAGTTCAATTGACTGATGTTCAATTGATTATTTTTTCTTTGTGCTACTTTGACCCTTTTTCATTATCTTTTGCTTTCATTTGCTGATTAAAGAAATAAAGAATTTTTGAAATGTCTTCTCTTCCTCTTCAGATTCCTTTCTGAATGTTTCTTTTTTATTGTCTTTATTTGGTCTATACAGTGTCCAAGTTTTCTTCTGCACATACTAACTAGGTATTGGTATAATTTTGCAATGCCTTCCCACAGATATTCAATAGTTTTCCAAAGGTGCTTCAGCCAAGGTGGTTTTTGATGCTTATTCCTTGGTAGTTCCACCTTTCCTTTCATGGTTCTGTGACAACAACTGCTATACAAACTCAGGTGGACAGGTACTAAAGGGTTTTTATACTTTCTGTAGATAGTTTTTATATTTTCTGGAAAAATACATGTTGGCTCATGATGGTTATAACCAGGGTTATTCTGGTAAGTGTTTAACAACTGACTCTCCAGAAAAAAATGCCTATAGGGATACACTTTTAAGTTTAATCGACATTATCAGTACTTTCTCTATCGCTTTCTTGAGTATAGAAATGAACAAAACAATAGATCAAGCCTTTATTTGTAGGATTTGTTAATTTCTGAGGTGTAAATACTCAGAAAGAAAATGTAACAATTAGCTGTCAAGAAGCAGCACACATAGACAGCCTTGGTCCCCTCTACCCTATTATTCTCTTTTGGTATTAATTGGTCTGTTAGTTGGATTTATGACTTCAAATTCAAATAGGAGTTTTTGGCATTTAATTCTAAGTACTCCCGTCTTCTTTTCAAAATCACTTGGGATACTGAAGCTATTTTTCTCATGTTTCATTATTAGGTATAATTTCTAGAGTCTGCATTAAAATGCAGTCTTCCAATGACCTCAAGATCTTCAAATTTGCCCTCTTTAGATTGGAGTAGATTCCCCATTTCATCTTTAATTCTCCATTTTATTATTATGATAGCTTTAGGACACAATGAAAGTATTCACATTTTCAGTCCATTTCAAGTACCATTGTAGTTTTCTTGCTTAAGTCATCAGCATCATTTGTTGTGAAACTTTTCCAGCAAGTAGAGTTATCAGCATTTCTACCTGGTCCTGATATAGCTCACCTTCATGTAGCATCTGGACACAAAGGAACATGATTTACAACTTGGTTCTCTGATTCTTCAAGATCAACATGACAGTTTCAAGTAGGGCCAACTTATAATCCTATCCAGCCCTGTGAATTTCTTAGTTTCCTATCAGTAATTTTGATCACACTGGCCAATGTGCTAACTCAACCAGTGGTATTGTGGTATACCAGTTTGCTAGATTATTTGGCCAGCGTTTCAAAGGCACCCATTCCCTACTCTACATCATCATGACTGGTAGTCCCTTTCTTTGCCATTCTCCTCCACCTGTATGTGGAGTGTAGGTTGGACTTTGAGGAAGTCATCATCATTATCATCCTCATCATCCTCATTTTCATCATAATTACTATTATTAGCAGTGTAATCTAGTGAATAGAGTGCTAGACTTAGACTCAGGAAGACATGGCTTCAAAACTTGTTCTTTATACATTTGCCAATTAATTATATAACCATGGGCAAGTCTACTTCTCTGAGCCTCAGTTATTTAAGATGTAGGAATAATAGTAACACTTGTAATCCTTATCTCACAGGGTTTTGTTTGACTCAAATGAGTTTTGCAAACTTTAAAATATATAAATGTATATTATTATTACTAATAATAATCTTATTGGTAATTATTTAATGCACATGACAAAAATAATGAATCCAAGTTATATATTATACCTAGAATCACTCAGGAAAGTGAATTTGCTCATCTAGGTTGTTGAGATTTCTTGCTTTGTTTGTTCTGATAATTCACCAACTATTTAGATGAAAACTAATTTTTTCCCCAGAGGATGCCATGGGAGATATAGATTATGAAAGAACCATAAAAGGTGAGAATCTGTTATTCATGACCAGGTTATCTAGAAGGAATTCTGAAATATCCAACTTATTGAGCTCAGACAAAGAATTGAGACGTAATCTAGAAGTAGTCTTTTTTAAAAAAAAAAAAGCTTTATTTTTATTGATACTTTTTGTTTCTTACACTACATTCATTTCTAAATATATTCCTCCCCTTCTGTTACTCAGCAAGCTATTCCTTGTTACAAAGATTAAAAACATAACAAGGGGAAAAAGCAGTACAGTAAAACTAACCAATGTGTTGACTGTGTCTGACAGTGTATGAAATATGGAAGCAGTTATGAGTACATCATGGAAAATTTTGGTTTGATTGTTTGGGCTCTTTAGCCATAACAAATACGATTTTCCTGAACTTCCTACTCATTTTTGGCAGATTGCACTTCTTAGGTTATCCTGTATTTCCCTAACTTTGCTTTGTATTTCTAGCTTTTCTTCCTAAAAAATTCAAAACCTTCAGCCTCCCAAGTTAGTTCATTCCCAATGTTATAGAAATCTGGATTTGATCAAATAGGCTGACTCAGATTCAGCAACCTAGACACCAGTTAGGGTTTTCCAATGACAGAAGGTTCGTTGAATCTTTCTTATTCCACAGAACCATAGAATGGAGAAAGATCAGAGATAGAAGGAATGTTCAGAGAAACAAAGAAAAGGCTGAATTGAGGCTTGAACTGTTTGGGGAGAAGCTTTATCAACATCTTTAGGAAAGATCTCTAGTCCTGTGGTTTCAAACATCATTGATGTGTCTTTAAATAGTTTTCATTTTCCTTAAAGAAAAAAATTAGAAAATGAATTTCTTTGCTCAGAAAAGGATTTTCTGGGTCACCCTATCCATTTCTCTGATGCCAGGTAATTATAGTAATAACTGAAATTTAGGTAGTTTACATTTATATGAAAAAAGTTTTTTCATTATATAAAGTTTGCAAAGAGCTTCACTTACATAATCTTGTTTTGAACAACCCCATGATACTGGTAGCATAGGTATTATTATCCCTATTTTAAGGATGAGAAAATTGAGACTCCAAGACATTAAATGCTTTATTTATAGTTACTCAGAATTTTCTGAGGAAATGTATATTCTCTTTGGTTATGAACTTCATTCTCACTCCTCCTTCTCAGGTACATAGATAATTTTCAATCATCCCCTGGGAAAGAATGGAGCTATGTTGAAGACAGTACAAAGCTCTTTTAAAAAAAAAATCAGTCTTAAATTAATTACCAGGTGATAATGAGGCTGACTAAAAAAAAATGAACAGCTGATTTTGTCTTTGATTCGCAGGTTTGTTTTTTTTTGGTTATATATCTTTCCCCTAACAGCATAAATTGAAACTCTTTGATTTTGCCCTATCCCATCTCATCCCATTTAATCCCATCTCATCCCATTCTATCCCATCCCATTCAATGCCATTACATTTGACAAACATTCATTAAGTGCCTAATGTATGCCAGGCATTGTACTGGGTGCTGGAGATACAAAGATAAAATGAAAAGCAATTCTTGCCCTTCAGAAGTCTTTTTAGTGCGGGAATTCTATGCCAAATTTATCTATGCCTTTCTCTAAATCCTCCATACTCACATACTGGAGACCTTCTTCTGGTTCCTTTTATATCTTCGGAGTACCAATATAGTGCTAGGGCTGTACATCTGGTTACTCATTCTCACTATATGACCTTCCCACCTCCTTTTCCCATCAGATATGTCTTTGATGATGTATATTTTTTTGCCACCTAACACTTGCCATCACTAGTAATATGCTGCATCTTGCTTATACCCATCATCTGTCTATTCGTTACTCTTTGAATTAGGTACAATTTTGCTTTCTCACATTTATAGTTTTTCCTGATTTGTGACTCTCATCAGAGAATGTTTAAAATGCATGTTTTAGGCCACAAGAAGTTTGGTGTCATTGCTGTGCATCAGTAGTACCTGTCTAAGGCATTTACGCCTTGGTACGTATATGTGTGTATGTATATATGTAGTCTGAGACACACACACCCATATATATGCATACACACATACACAGATGTATTGATGCAAAAGCAAATACAAATATGTAGAAATATAACACATATATGTGCCTTGTATGTACCCACATAAGTGGCAATGTTGCGAGGTAGATAAAGGGCTGCCGTCAGAGTTAAGAAAACTTGATTTCAAGCTCTGCGATGCATACAGCAAAGTCATTTAACTGAACAGCTAAGATTATAAGTAGCAGAACAGTTGCTGATTTGCTTTGATAAAGAGTTTCCTCCCTGGGATTTTCCTGTACTGAAAAATCATAATTCTGACATTCCCCTCTATAAATACATAAAGACAAACACACACACATGAGATATATGGATATTATATATGTATATGTGTATGTATAATATATATACACACACAGATAGACACGATATAGTTATTTATACCTATAAATATATATTGATGAATTAATTTATGGATGACCCGTTTTATGACCTAGCCTAGGTGATATAGGAAAATGTAGGTCTTTGTTTTCTGAGGATAATTGGTACCACAAAATGGCCAGTTTGTTAAATCCATTTAAAATAAGGACCAACTTTTGTAGTAAATAGCAAAAAATAAAGAAAAAGTTATTGATATTTCATATTGAAAAATAAAACTAAAATTATAAAATAATATAATAAATATGTTGTTATATTTATTATAAATATATAAATATTTGTATTTATAAATATAAATTTATTCTAGTTATTATAAAATCAATCTATTGATAAAATATGAAAATAAATATACCTTATATATTTTTAAAACCTTCAGGTTATAACTAAAACTTATAAAAACTAATGTCTTAAAATTAATAGAGAAGGAATCAAATGCTCATTTTTGAAAGTTCAATTTTCCCGCAAAATTCCATGCTAGCTTGGGTTGACAATTTTCACTTCACTTTGACTCCTGCTACATAATCATAAAGAGGCTCATTGTTGCAAAAATAGTTTCCCCATCAGTTTCATCAGTTTCCCCAAAGGGGCTTCTCTTAATCCTTTGATAATCAAATTATTCTCTTTTGAATGACTGTCAGGGAATTCAATAAAGACACTGACCTAATAATCAGGGATAGATGCTAGTATTAAGTAGGAAAGGAATGTTTGAGTAGAGGCTAATTTTATAAAATATGTTTGTCACTGAATATTTTCATGTTGTGACAATTATTGCTAATAGGACCTACCTCCTAAAGTTGTTAGGAGGATTAAAATGAGGTACTATTTGTAAAGTCTTTGCAAACCTTACAGTGCTATATAGATGTTAGTTATCATCATTATCATAATTTCTATTATTATTTTACTTTTGACTTCCATAGGAGAAGATTGTAGGAGAAGAGAAAAGGAGTTGAACCAAATAAGAAGAAACTTATTTAGACACAAATATGTATATATATGTAAAATCATTTTCCACATACTTCCATTAATCACTTCTCTCTCTGGAGGCAGATTTTCTCTTCCTTCATATGTCCTTTGTAGTAAATTTGAGTGTTTGTAATAGCCAAAGTGACTTATTTGATTAAAGTTGTTCTTAAAATGATATTGCTGTTACTGTACACAAAATTCTCTTGTGAGGAGGAGAGGAAGAAAAGGTAAAAAAAGAAATTTGCATGATGATTTTATTAAATTTTTAGAAGGAATAGCAAGTCATATATAGTAGATTGGCAGTTGTGCAATAATCTTTTTATTTTACTTGTTATGGAAATGTTTGTGTTAGTCCATAAATTAAAAAAAAAAAAGAAAGAAACTTATGTTGATGACTTGAAAGAATTTAGATAAAGTAAGTCAGAGGTTGAATTTGGTGAATAAGAAATTTTGCAAAATTTTGGATAAATTAAGAAAACAATTGCAAAACAATTTCTAAACCCATTACTTGTTCAAATTTCTACTTTTGGGGTATAAGAGAAGCATGATCAAGGACTATTAAGCAGGATATTAAAGAATAAAAGAGAATGAAGGAGACTTAAGAAAGATTAGGGAATAGAACCTAAAGACAGAGAAAGTTAGTTGGCAGGATAAGACAAGTAAAGTAAGAAGTGATAAGTGGAATAATCAAAGGGTTAAGCAAATTGATAAAGTGCTGGGCAGGAGCAAATTGGATGAAACAGACAAGAGGATGGTACAAGGTTGAGGGGAGATGGCTGTGGCCATAGAGCTGTTTTGGAGACAAAGAAAAGGAATGAGAGAGGAGTTTGTTTTAACCAAGTGTCTCAGGTTAAAATGTCAGCCCAGATAAGTAGTTTCAAGGAATAACAATGACAATCTGAACCATTATGGAGGGTAGAGGAAGTTGTTCAGTGGCTTTCTTTCAAATGTGCCATGTTTTAGTTTCTACTTTAAGCCAAGAAACTGTTATCAGTGTTCTGACTTTAGGATGACTTCCTTGATGAAAAGATGAAGACATACAAAGAATGCCTTTCCACACTCCAGGTTGTTGGAGGAAAATGAAGAGTTCTTAGAGGAAACATAAATCTTCAATGTGGGGAAAATAAAAGAAGGAGGTGGAATCTGAGGTGGAGGAGAAGAGACTTGACCCTTGTCAGGATGATGGAGAAGTGTTACCAAGAGGAGAAAGGGAAGGCAAAGAATAATTGTACACTTTGAGGCTCTTCCTGAAGAGGAGCAAGCTAGATGCCCTGAGGAGGAAACAGCAGCTTATCCTCCCACAAATAGCATCATAGATGTTGTCAGGTAAAAGATTGTCCAGGAATGGGCAGAGGGAGAAAGATAGTAGCAATTGGCAACTCCTCACATATAGGTATTGAGGCAAGTATTTGTTGACATCAACAACAGAGAATAGTTGTCAAGATAGCTACTGTCTTCCTTGGGCATGTATCCAAGACATAATGGACTTCTTAAACCAGTACTTTCCTCCACTCTATGTTTCAGCTATACTGACCTAAATAAAGTTCAAGGAAAATGACATTCCACTTGCCATGTCCATACTTTTACAATGGCTGTCCCAAAGGCTCTTGAATGATGTCACCTCTCCTCTTAGGACTTTGACTTCTTTCAGGACTTAGCTTTAAAGCCACCAGCAAGAAGTTTTTCCTTGTTCTGATGGCTGCTAAAGTCTTGGGAAAGTCACTTAACCCCAATTGCCTCATCCTGGGTCATCTCCAGTCATCCTGATTAATATCTGGTCACTGGATTCAGATGGCTCTGGAGGAGAAGTGAGGCTGGTGACCTGCACAGCCCTCCCTCACTCAAAACAAAGTTAAGTGCAAGTCATGACATTATTTCTCTGATGGCATGGTCTTCTTCAGCAATGAAGGATGAACACACACACACACACACACACACACACAAGACATAATGAAATGCTTCACTATACTTTAAAAAAAATGACAACCACCCCCTTTTTGTGCTTCACATGGACACAACGACACTTCCTAAAAATTATTTATTGCAAATGATTATGAAGACCTGGCAGGAAACTCGTGACCATAGGGGTACTTTACTTGTATTTTCCCCACTATTGCTCATTGAAGGCCAAAGAGAAAAATTAATTCTGGAAGAGAACAGCTGGTTAAGAATATGATGTCTGAGAATGGGATTTGGATTTCTGGATCATAGCTTACAATTTAGGGTTGACAGATTCCTGGCCAGAGATGGAGTATACCTAACAAAGGCTAACAAGAATGTATTTGCCAGGTGTTTTGCAAATCTAATAAAAGGGGCTTTAAACTAAAAAGACTGGGGGAGGGAGGAGGCTGCCTATTTATATTCCCTAAGTTAGCTATTACAGAGAATATTTGATCCTCACAAAGACCTGGTGAGATAAAGGTAGTAGTTATTATCTCCATTTCTACAGAAAACTAAGGGGTTTAATGACTCAAGATCATAAGATTTACAGCTAAAAGGGACTTTAGTTATCCAACACAAGCCCTTTATTTTATAGGTCAGGAAATGATGGTCAGAAAAATTAGGTGACACTCCAAGGTTACTGTCATTTGCCAGGAAAAAAAAACCAACCCTATAATCTGAAATAGTTTTAGAAAGAAATTTATTAGGTCATTTGGTAGAGGAGAGTGAGCAAGAAAGAAGATGTGGTTCCCTCTAGTCCAGGCTCTAGAAGGTTTATGGTTATATAAGATTTAGACAGTGGTACTTGCACATGAACCACATGTATATCATTAAGCACAGCTGCTAAGAAGTCAACTTGAAAACAAGGTAGATTGAGATAGATATGAGTAACTGTAGATATTTAATAAAATTTGAGTGAAGCCAAAACACAAAGGAGCCCCAAACACAAATCCTGCATGTGGTGACCCAAAACAAGATTGTTACGGGTGGATCCAGGACCTGGGGAAACTGAAAATACCTTGTAGCCAGCTTCAGCATTTTCAGAGAATCACTGGGGTCAGGCAACATTCTGTGAGTAGACAACTTTTATTCACATAGAGTTGGATTTAAATAATATAAATTTTTCCTGAACAATATAATAATAACCATTTCCCCTACATCACTAAAGCAGCTAATTAAGTGAAAGAGCTTGAATCCAGGATATCTGACTCAGAATTGAGAACTCTTTCTAGAATATCACATTGCCAAGGTTGTACAACCTGTAAATGACTGAAATGAAACTTATACTCAATCTTTGTGACTCCTAAGCCTGTTGGTCTTTCTCCTATACTTCATTGTCTTATTTTCCATCATTTCCCCATCAAATACCATCTTTCTTAGGTAGGTTGCTTCCCTTGCATGTGATACAAATTCCTATCTTAGAGTCTTCAGTAACTCAGGTAGTATTTGGACATGACAGGTACAAGACACCCACATTCCCCCTCTTTCTTTCTTTCTCTAGTTGGCTCACTAAGCCTAATCTGTACTCATGATGGCAGGTCCAAGGGTTTACCTGGCATAAGGGGAAAGGAACAAGCACTCATCATGGCCACCATATAGCTACAATTCATTCAGGCTGCTAGGGTTAAACTTGGCATAGGGAGATACACTACTACACCATACTGCAGATTTTGAACCCCTCACAGGGTGTTTCCTATTTACACAAATCAATCATAGTGACATCCTTGATCCTTAAATGGGAAAACAAAATAAAATAATCATAACATAATATTTATGTGATAGAAAGTCAAAACAGAAATAATCAAAATCTAACAGTCCAACCATAAACCTGGGTCACACTCTCCCATCAGTACGCAGTGTCTGGGAGGTGAGGAGGGGCCACTGTGGTTTACAGAAGTCAAGTAATGAGGCGAAGAACTGAGGAAACCCACTTGGCTTGGGCAACTCAGGACTGGACTTCAGGCTTTGAGGTTCTAGGTTCTTTAGGGAATAGTCAGTCTCATGTGTTACCTGCGAGCAGGACCATTCCTCAGAGAGGCCTTTCCACTCTCCTGATAGAGGAGGACACTTCTCTCCAACTCAGGCTATAGAAGCTGGGCTAAACTCCTTTAGTCAAATAGTAGTATTATGCCCATTGAGTGAGAAAGACTGGTCTTTGGGCTATGAGGAGTTTCTCTTTCAGTGAGAGATGGCAACAAAAGGCAAGTCTTCAAGGTAGCAAGCCACTCTCAAACTTTGTGGTCTTGGGTGCCTTCTACAGTATTAAAAATTATTGAGAACTTGACCCCTCCCACACTCCAAAGAGATTTTATTTATATGGGATATATATATATATATATATATATATTTACCATATTAGAATGAAAACATTTTCATATTATTATCAAAATAGTTTTGACCTCTTGAACTTCTTGAAAAGATCTCAAGGAAATCCAGGGTGCTGAAGACTGGGGAATCACACTTTGAGAACTGCTGTTCTAATGAATCTCTCTTCTCAAGATATAGTACTCATGAGCAAGGCATAACTAGGGTGGAGTCAAGACGACAGAACAAAGGCAGGGACTTAGCTGAGCTTTCCCCACATCCCCTCAAAATAACATTAAAATAAAACCTCAAAATGAATTCTGGAAAGTCAGACCAACAAAAAATGGGGTGAAACAATTTTCCACGGGTGTCAGTTGACTATAATGGGATGATTTAAAAAATAAAATTAAGGAGTGAGAAAGAAGTATGCACTGGGATAAGGGAGAAGGGAGAGGTAGAGCAGAATAAATTAGTTCACAAAAAGAGGCACGAAAGAGCTTTTTACAGTGAAGGGGAAGGTAGGGTGGTGGTGGGTAACACTTGAATTTTATTTTCATCAGAACTGGCTCAAACTTGCACTGAAACTTACACTTAGTTGGGCACAAAAACCTATCTTACTCTATGGGGAAGGGAGGAAGGGAGTAAGAGAAGGAAAGGAGGCTGATAGAAGGGAGGGTAAATTGGGGCAGGCAATGGTCAGAAGCAAAAAAGTTTTGAAGAGAGACAGGGTGAAAGGAGAGAGAGAGAGAGAGAGAGAGAGAGAGAGAGAGAGAGAGAGAGAGAGAGAGAGAGAGAGAGAGAGGAGGGAGGGAGGGAGGGAGGGAGGGAGGGAGGGAGGGAGGGAGGGAGAGAATGAATGAGATGAACTCACCCATAAAATAGAGGTGGTTAGCAGAGTGGATTAAAAACTAGGATCCTATAATATGTTGTTTAAAAGAAACACATTTGAAGCAAAGAGATACACACAGAACAAAAGTAAGGGGCCAGAGTGGACTATTATGCTTCAAGTGAAGTAAAAAAAGGCAGGAGTAACAAATCATGATCTCAAACAAAGTAAAAGCAGAAGTAGATCTAACTAAAAGAGATAAGCAAGAAAACTACATTTTTCTAAGTACTATAGAAAATATGGTAATATTAATGTTAAATGTATATTAGCCAAATAGTATAACATCCAAATTCTTAAAGGGAGAGTTAAATGAATTATAGGTGGGAATAGATAGTAAAACTATACCAGTGGAGGACCTCAATTTTTCCTGCTCAGAACTAGTTAAACCTAACCAAAAAATAAACAAGGAAGAAGTCAAGCAGATAGAATCTTAGAAAAATTAGATATGATAGATCTCTGGAGAAAATTGAAAGTGTGTAGAAAAGAATCCACCTTTTTTTTCTCAGTAGTATATGGTACCTACACAAAAATTGACCATATATTAGAGCATTGACACCTGCACAACCAAATGCAGAAAAGAAGAAATATCAACTTCATCCTTTTCAGATCATAATGCAATAAAAATTACATTCAATAAAGGTCCATGGAAACACAGATTATAAATTAATTGGAAATAAAATAATCTAATCCTAAAAAATGAGTGGGTCAAAGAACTAATCAGAGAAACAATACTTTCATTAAAGAGATTGACAACAAAGAGACAACATACCAATATTTATGGGATGCAGTCAAAGGACGTGAACAGAATTTTCAGAAGAAGAAATCAAAGCTATCTAGTCTTATAAAAATGCTTTAATCCCTATTGATTAGAGAAAAAGATATGAAAAAAGAGCAAGGCATACAAGTTCTACTCTGATTTCAAATGCAGAGGATTCTGCTGTTCTGTTTTCCTCCAGTAATCTCACAGCATCAGAGCCCTCTTCCAATTGAATCAATTCTCTCTCCTTCTTAAGTCAGCTCTCAATCTATTGATGATAAAGATGAGGATAAAGATAATAGAGAGCAAGGCAGGCAAGCCCATACAGGTCTACAATTATAGCAGATTGTTCTCCTTTCCTCCAATCAGCTCCCTGAAGCAAAGGAGGTCTCTCCCCCACTACTACCCTCCTCAGGAGAGCCACAGGGCAGCATAGATTCTAGCCTCTTTTTCAGGTAGCTAAGATAGTGATGAGAGCAGAGCACTTGGAGTCAGTAACACTTGAGTTTGAATCCTGCCTCAGATACTTATTGGCTGCATCACTCTAGATAATTCACTTATCCTCTGTCCGTCTGTAAAATAAAGATGAAGAGTACTTATGTCACAGGGTAGTTGTGAGGGTCAAAGAAGATAATATATTTAAACACTTTGCAAACCTTGAAGCACTATATAAATGCTAGATGACGACGACGATGATGATGACGATGATAGTGGTGGTGATGATGATGATAATTTCTCACCTTTGAGTTCAACTGTTTTTCTCTTCCCCTGTCTTGGTCTCCACTTAGTCTGACTTCTGGGCTGCTGCTTCTGTTTTCTGGTCTCTAATATTTCCAGTCAGAGAGAGTATCCCCATGAGTAGTGACCCAACCATGGTAAAGAAATTCCAAATTCACACATTTTTATCAGGCATAATACAGATAGTTATTATACAACAGTCCAGCAGTTTCTAAACAATTCTTTGAGGCAGAGTTTTCTAGCAATAAACTCCAAAGTCCTGAAAATAGTTGAATCCAAGTTAATTGTTGGGAAAAGATGCATTGTAGCATCACTATGACCACTCAGTGCGTTTATTTCAGAGCTACTTTCAAACACATGCTCTTAGTACTTCTATCTGAGGGTCTGTTTTCTCTCAGGTCCTCAAAGTGTTCTAAGCTTCTTTTTTCTTTGCTTCTAACACAAAGGTCTTCCCCCACCCTGGCCCCACCACTCTCAGTAAGTAAATTGCCTACATAAGAAATCTTTCATTTATATTGTCTACCTTCCTCCTCCCCTTTGTCCAGCAAAACTTTACCCATCTTTTAAGGCTCAACTCACCTCATTTCTTTGCCCAAAGTAAAATCAATCCCCCTTCACCTTCAATTTCCCATACGTGTTGTCAGGATCTCTCCTTTGTATTAATCACATTTGGCCTTGGGGCAGCTAGGTGGTACAGTGAATAGAGCATCAGTACAGGAGTCAGGAGGATCTGAGCTCAAATCTCACCTCAGACACTTGATACTCACTAGCTGTGTGACCTTGGGCAAGTCACTTAACGCCAATTGCCTCATCCTGGGACATCTCCAGTCATCCTGATGAATATCTGATCCCTAGATTTAGATGGCTCTGGAGGAGAAGTGAAGCTGGTGACCTGCACAGCCCTCACTCATTCAAAACAAAGTCAAGTGCAAGTCATGACATTATTTCTCTGATGGCATGGTCTTCTTCGGCAGCGAAGGAGGAACAACATACACATGTGGCCTTGTATTAATGTTATGTATATGGTTTAAGTACACATATTTATTAAGCACACATCTTATATCTTAATTAGAATGTAATTGACACCAGGATCTGTGAGCCTGTGTGTCTAGCTCAGGGGTGGGGAACCTTCAACTTTGAGGACCTAGAGGGCCAGGTGGGGCCTCAAGGGCCACAGGTTCCCCACCCCTGCCTCAGTGCTTCACCAGATCCTCTTCTGATCTCCTGTCATGCAGAATGCCAATACTCCACAGTTTGGAACTAAATTATCCTTTAATTGTTTCATGTTTTGAATCCCCAAATAGAATGCAAGCATTTGGAGGACAGGAACTGTGTGTAAAAGTTTTTTTTATCCTTCAAAGCACATTTTAGTACAAGGCACACAGCTGTGATGCAGCTATTTTTTGA
The DNA here is from genome assembly GCF_028372415.1 of Notamacropus eugenii. Lineage (NCBI taxonomy): Eukaryota > Metazoa > Chordata > Mammalia > Diprotodontia > Macropodidae > Notamacropus > Notamacropus eugenii. Next base: position 664,080,484 of record NC_092872.1, read on the forward strand.
GGGAGTCTGTGGTCCCATGAATACAGTTGGTACTTAATAGATGTTCATTGAATTGAAGCAATTGTCCCTGGTCAGGTCAATGCCAGCTAACCAAATGAAAGACTGTGGAAAAGATACAAGAGAAGCAGTGTTTGTGCTAGACCACTGGTGGTTGGGCCATCTTTAAAACACTGAAATGGTTGCTTAGAAGGATCCTTACTTTTTGTGCCACGGTGTTGAGTTGCCCAATTCCTATGTCTTGGGTGTGGTCCATCCACCACCCTCTTAGATACCTGAGCCCATGTATGACTCAGAGCCATGGATTGAGCTCAAATGATATGACTTTGAGAAGTATTCTAATAATTATTGTTGGTATGATTATTGATTATTAATAATTAACTATATGTAATAATATTTATATAAACTGATTTATGTGTAATGATTAGCATTAATGATACAATTATAACAGCTAGCACTTATATGGTACTTTAAAGTTTACAAATTGCTTTATAGATATTATCTCATTTAATCTTCACAACAACTCTTGGAGGTAGGTGCTATTACTGTCCCCATTTCACAGATGAGTAAATTGAAGTACAGAGAGGTTAAAAAGTTGCATAGACTCACATAGTGACCAAGTGTCAGAGTTGGAATCTGAATCAAAATCTTCTTGATGGTCTGTCCACCAGACTGTTGTCACTTGCTTTTGTGTGAACTGATTGTGGGAGAGAAGAAAAGGACTGCATCATGAAAAATTAAGGGTCACTAGTCTCTTGTCAGTTCAATAGGATCAGAGAACTTAGAGGTCATCTCCACCATCACCTTCATGTTTCATGCTTTACACATATAAGTTCATTTTATTCTCACAACAAACCTGGGAAGTAGAAGATAGTATTTTTTCCCTTTCACAGAGAGAAAACTGAAGGCACAGAGAGGTAAAAGCATTTTCTCAAGATCACACAGCCCATGAATGGTAGAATTGGGACTTGAGACAAATCTACAGATTCCTATTTAATCTGGATAATTTGGCAATAGTTCTCCCACGTGCATTATCTAGATAACTGAAGAATGAATGTTAGGGAGTTTGTATTTAGGGGAAGCAGGTTCAGTTCTTGGTACTTTATCATGGTTATTATCATTAGCAGCGGTATTACCAAAAAGTATCACATTCCTCTGTGTCCTGGACAGGGCTAGACTCCATAGAGGGTCAAGCAGGCAGTGTTCCTGCCCACTATGAGCATTCTCTGTAATAAAAGAAACCTTTAAAGGCCACAGATGCCTCTGTCCTTCCTGAAATGACCCTCAACCGTGAAAAAGTGTGGAATCAGTAAGGACCTTCTCTGGATTCCTGCCATCTATCCTTTCAGCACTACTTTCTTTCTTTCCTGATGATATTCTTCATCATCCCTCTATCCTTCTATGCCTATCTTGCATTCAGTATCTTCCAGTTTTAATCACGTGGCTAGAAATTCTTTGATAAACCCATCTACACTAACTGACATCCAAATGCATTCCTACTGGTATTTGTATCTTGGTTGGTAACTACTGAAAACCAAAAGCAAACCAAAACTAAACCAAACAAAAATCCAATACTGAAACAAAACAAAAAACAAACAAAAAAACCAAACCCAACCCTAATACAAAACAAACGAAAAATAAATCCCCAAACTTTCAGATTTGAAAATTCATCTCATTTTTAAGGGTGGAATTTCTAGCATCCCAAAAGGCTAGAGTAAGATTTGGTGGACAGCTCTCAAATTGCAACTCCGCTGTCTATGCTGAACTAACTAACTTTGACTTCTGCTCTTCTGTCCTTCCCAAACACCTCCCCCCCCCTCCAGCGAATATATCCCAGAGGGTCTCATTGTTCTCTGACAGGATCCTATTCTGTTGAGCTGGCATTTTCTCATAAGGACTCTCAGGCCAACAGGAAGAGTATAGAATGTTGCTTGGGGAGAAAGTGAGAGTCTGCTCACTCTTCACTTGACCAATGAAGGAAGGAGACCTGTTGGCAAAGGAGCTCTGTGTGTGTATGTATGGAAAGCCCCAGCCTGACATCTGACGTTGAAAAGAAGGCCTGGAAAGATGCCAGGCTTAAAAGGAAGAACATGGGATGGTGTTCAGGCTTCAGGTCAGATTGTAGAGATACTGTATGTTCAGAGGAAGTATGCATATAAAGGATTTTCCATAGTTTGAACTTCAGTACAAAAAAACAGAGGCCCAGCAGGCTGAAGAAATTTTAAACCAGGGACACTGGGCATGGATGGTGCCTTGTCATGTTCAGGACTCTATTAAGGGATAAAAAGAGAGAAAACACACACACACACACACACACACACACACACACACACACACATACACACACAAGTACACATGCGCACACAGAAGACCCAGAAATGAGAAAAGAAGGAAAGATTGGCAGGTTATTTACAGAATACAGGCTGCATCTCTGAGATCCGGCTTCCACCCCCCTCATCCTTCCCAAACACCCTGCTCCACCCACCTTTCACCTCAGGCTCCTTCCTGTCTCGGAGACAGCTAATCATATTTGAAATGTAAGAAATTAATAGTGACAGACAGCTGGGCTGTGATTTTTTGGAGTTCATCACTCTATTCCTCATCTTGTGGCTGGAGGCAGGGGTGTGCTGGAGCCTGCTCAGAGGAGCTGGGGAGATTGTTAAATTTTTAGTGTGATCATTGACACCTCAGAAATGCGCTACAAATCAGAGCTTGATTTATTGTTTTGTTGATTGTCTAGACTCAAGGGAGAGAGAGAGAAAGAGAGAGAGAGAGAGAGAGAGAGAGAGAGAGAGAGAGAGAGAGAGAGAGAGAGAGAGAGAGAGAGAGAGAGAGAGAGAGAGAGAGAACGTTGATAATGAAGATTAACCTTAAAAGTGTTGTGGGTACACTCCCCCTCCTCCTCAAAGAGTCGGTTGTTAAACAGTCACCAGTATGACCTGTGGTTGGAGGTGTCTGCTATTGAGGAGGCATGACCTTTGCTTTAAAGGCTTTCTTAATTGTGAGTGGTCTCTCTTCCCCTGCTGGGGGCTGATCAAGGATTGAGTCTCAGTTCTCGAACTTGATTTGCTGTTTTTTCAAAAGCACATCTTTGTGAGATCCTCATGACACCATTCTGTTTTTCTTAGGTGTTCAGTGCCCTTCCTCTGATCCCTGGCTTCTCAGAATCCCCTGGGAACAAATGTCACTGAGGTTTATTCCACTAGGTATTCTGGGATCTCGATTTTTTCCTCCCTCTCTCTCATGGCCTTCTATTAACTCAAAATTCAGCTCAAAACTCAGAAGAAAGAGATCTGATAAAAGAACTAAGGGCCAAGGTGTTGAAATCTGATAATAATGGCTTCCTGGGTAAGCCCTTAATGGGTTTACACTTGAAAATACTTGTACTTTAATGGAGCAATGACAGCCCCAAGGAATGAAGCTCTAATTGTGGAGTTTCAGGCATTAATGACAACAAGCAATAATTTGACCAGCGAGTCTTCCTGGTACCCGTCAGATCAGGCCTATTCCTCTACTGCCCAAAGTCCACCTTTCATGTGAGACCCCTCTTCAATAACCGTTCCCCTTTCTACCTTCTTCCTGACCTGATATTAATCTTCATCATTGTCAAATACATGGCAAAGACTTAGGTTGTTTGTTTTGAAAAAAAAGTATTTTATTCATTCAGGCATCAGATATACCAGAGTGCCTATGATATGTTCAAGGTGTTGTTAGGGACACAAAGAAGAGTTATTCTATCTAATATGATTTGACCCAATTAAATAAACATTTATTAAGCACTTTTTACCTTTAAAATAGACAGCTATTGTTTATCCTTTGTTCCTGAAGAGGATGAATGACATTGACAGGTGATGACTTGACTTACAAGTGAATAAGATATAAGTGAGACAGGGCTGGTAAAAGTTACCAGCCTCACTCTCTCCTCCAGGCTTATTGTAGTCCAACGGCAAGACATGAGTCAGGATGAGTGGTGATGGCTCTGGATGCCCTGGAACACCCATGCCTTTTGAAGATAAGGTCTTTCTGAGGTCTCAGCTTGTCTGAGGCAATGTCCCAAATGGGTAGAACGCTGGAGATGAGATCAAGAAGACTCATCTTCCTGAGTTCAAATAGGGCCCTAGGCACTTCCTAGCTGTGTGACCCTGGGCAAGTCACTTAACCCTACTTATTTCAGCTTTTCATCTGTAAAATGAGCTGGAGAAGGAAATGACAAATCCCTCCAGTATCTTTTGCCAAGAAAACCCCACACACGGGGTCACAGAGTGACATGACTGAAATGACTCAATAACAACAAATGTATAAAACGCTGTGCCAGAAACAGCTGACAAAAAATTTTAAGACATCATTGTCCTTGCCTCGAGGCAGCTTTCAAATTAGTGGGAGGTGTGAGGGGGGCAGAGATGCTCTGGAGCCAGAGTCAATTATTAAACTTTCAGTGTGAACATCCACACCTACAAATCAGGACTTGACTTATTTATTGTTTTGTTGATTGATGTAAGAAGGTGATGGAGAGAATGATAACAATGCAGATTAAATTTAAAAGTGTGTTATGTGTCCATTTTTCTCTGGAGAGCTGGTTGTTCAACATTTTCCAATATATTATGGGGGTGGGGTGGGAGGAGGTATGACCTATTTTTGCAACTAATTATAATGTATTTTATACTGTATTTGAGTGGATCCAATACTGGGCAGAGTCAGGAAGGCATCAGTTCAAATCTTGCCTCAGACATTTACCAGCTGTTTGACTTTGGGTAAGTCCCTTAATTTTTGCCTGCCTCAGTTTACTCATCTGTAAATGGGGATAATAATAGCACCCACCTCCTTGAGTGGTTGTGAGGATCAAATAAAATATTTGTAAAGTACTTTGCAAACCTTAAAGCTCTATATAAATGCTACTTATCATTATTATTGCCTAGGAATATGTTCAAATGAGTTGCCTGATCAATGTGAGAAATCTTTTGGGAACACTGCCAAAGTGTTCATGGAAGAGGAGTTTGCTGAGCTGAGAAGAGTCTATCTCAGGTATTGGGATGAGGGCAGGATAAGACTGGGGAAATTGGAAGTAGTCCCAGACAAGCAGACTCACAACCTAGGTGTTACCCTCATCTCTTTACTCCCTCTTACTCTCCCTCCTACCACATCCAATCTATTGACAAGTCTTGAAGACCTTTGTAAGGTCTCATATATGTGCCCTTCTCTCCTCTGATCCTGCCACCATCCTGGGCTTAGCTCTTTGTGATAACCGTTTGGTTGCTCTTTTTACTTCATGTCTTGCCCACTCCAGTCCATCTTCCATTCAGTTATCAAACCAATCTTCCTAAAACCCAGTTCTGACCATGTGCTCTCTCCCCCAACTCAGTCAACTCTCTATGGCCTCCAGGGTCAAACAGAACATTTTTTGTATGTCTTTCAAAGTCCTTCATAACCTGTGACTCCTACCCTTCCAATTTTCTTGTGGTTTACTCTCCTCACTTGCCCAAATACTCTGTAGTCCAGGAAAATTAGCTTCCTTGCTGTTGCATCTCTAGATTCTGGGCATTTTCATGACTACCTCCAATGCCTGGAATTTTCTCCCCTTTATCTCTATCTCCTGACTTCCTCCAAGCCTCAGTTAAAATCCTACCTTCTTTAAGAAGTCTTTACCCATCCCCCTTCATGCTTTGATTACTTCCAATTTATCTTGTATATTTTTGTGTGTACATGTTTTCATTTTGTCTCCCCTATTAGACTGATATCTGTGAGAGCAGGGACTGTATTTTGCCTTTCTTTGTATTCTCAGACTTGCTAAAAGAGGAGTGGTGTGAAATAAAGCTCACTCCCTATCTTCAAGTAGCTTAAAACCCAGTTAGGGAAAGCAATTCAATTCAGCTTATACTCAGTCATTTATTAACTGCTTACTACATTTATATCTATATCTATATCTGTATATCTATCTATCTATCTATCTATCTATCTATCTATCTATCTATCTATCTATCTATCTATCTATCTATCATTTCAGGCCCTCATCACTTCATATCTGGACTATGCCTTTTGTTTGGTTTCCCTGCCTCAAGTCTCTTCCCCACTCGTCATCTTCCGTTCAGTTGCCAAAGTCATCTTTCTAAAGCTTAGGTCTGATGGTGTCACTCCCCTACTCCCTATTTTTTTTGGCTCCCTATTACCTCCAGGTTCAAATATGAAATCCTCTGTTTGGCTTTTAAAGACCTTCACAACTGGCCCTCTTTCTACATTTCCAGTCTTATGTTTGGTTTCTCTTTACATCAAGATCTTGTGACACTGGCCTTCTGGCTGCTCTTTGCACAATACAATTCCTCTCCAGACTCTGTACTTTTGCACTGGCTTTCCCCCTGGAAAGCCTGGAATCTTTCCTTTCTTGTCTTCACTTTCTGGCTTCCTTCAATTTTCAGCTCAGATTCTCTTTGCTTCAAGAGGTTATTCCTGTCCTCATCAATGCTAATGCTTTCCCTTGGAGATCACCTTTATGTTCCTCAAGGATGGAGACTGTCTTTGGCTTTTCTTTACATTCTCAGCACTTAGCACCATGTCTGGCTGTTATTAAACATTGGATAAATGCCCATTGACTTGACAGTGCTGGTGCTAGAAAAGATACAAAGTTGAGATGAATACTAGTCCCTGCTCTCATGAAATTTATAGTCTAGGAGAGAGATAAGATATAAATGCTTAAAAAACTAATACTACAGGAAATGTTAGGAGGTCTGATGATGGAAGTGAGGAGAGATGGAAGGAAGAAAGGAAGGAAAGAAGAAAGGAAGCAAAGAAGGAGGGAGGCATTTCTCCTATTATGTGCTAGGCACTATGTTAAATGCTTCACAAATAATATCTAAGTTGATCCTCACAACAACTGTAGGAAGTAGGTCTTACTATCATGTCCATTTTACAGTTGAGAAAAATGAAACAAAGTGAGGCCCAATATCTTTCCCAAGGTCACACTTTCTTTCTGATTCTAGGCTCAGGCTCATTACCTAGCTGCCACAGAGAAGAGGAGAAAGAAGGTATCTTTTTTCAGGTGGGGAGGTTGGTAAGAGCAAAAACAAGGAAGTGGTTAAGAAATTGAATAGAAAAAAAGCACAGATCAGAGGCTTTCAGCCTTCTCATTTTCCCAGAATGCCTCACTGTAGCAGTCACTGCCCTAGAGAATTACATCATTAAGCCTCCCCCACTCCCTCCCTTTCCCTTTTCCCAGTCTTGGTGCATATGGATACTTCATTAGCTCTTCATTTGGCATTTGGTTCAGGCACTTAGCCAAACCATTTCCCCCTTTATTTCCAAATTCATATCTAGTTGAAGGGAGAACTTAGTTCATATGGATCTATTTCCAAAAGGACTTAACCCATTGGGATGTCATTTCTGTGGTAACTTGCCTCATGCCAATCACCATGGGAATCATTGAGCTGGGGCTTTCAGCTCAGCCACAAGCCAGATAAGTCAGTTCTACCACCAGAATGGGTTTGGGATCACAGATCCAGAGATGGAAAGGAGCTTGCAGTTCCTCTGATTTGATCTCATTTTGCAGATGAGCAAACTCAAGGCCAGAGAAGGCACGGGACCTGCCTGAGGTTACATAGGCAGTGTAACTGGTATTTGGGATTTGAATCCAAGTCTCAGGACTACAAATACAATATTCTTTTTATTCTACTCTCTCTATTCTTAGAGTCTTCTAGACTCATCTCTAGCATCATCTTAAAATCATTTATCATTTTAAAGTTTCCATTTAAATGTGTGATAAAAAAACCCCAAACCCCTCCAAACCCAAACTCAGCTTTTTGTATCCATTTAACAGCATCTTCCTCCATACAATGTCCTTCCAGCTCTGGTGTGGCCATACTTCTTCCCTGAACCACAGTAAAGAACTTTCTAAGCCTTAATGTGCTATAGAAATGTAATAGTTGTCTTCAAGTATTTGAAGTTCTGTCCCTTGGAACAGGGATTGGATTTACTCTGCTTGACCTCCGAGGGCAAAATTAAGAGCAATGGGGAGGATTAGAAAAAGGCAAATTTCATAATAATCGTAATAATAATTCACATTTATTTTCTGCTTTAAGATTTACAAAGAACTTCCCATACAATAACTATGTAAGGTAGGTAGTGTATTTTCTTTCATTAGATCCATAATTTCGTTGTTGTATAGGGTGTTCAAGGAGGACTGGCACTTCTGGTGTGAGGGCTTGCTGAACTCTACCTTTGGTGTCCACCTTTCACTCAACCCTCACCTGTGGCTCCAAGAAGCTGTACCAACAACACCTTGGAAAACTGTCTTGGCAGATGGTCAAAACCAAGTGTCGTGGGGTGCCTACTCCCAGCATGTGAAGACTTCCCCCTGAGGAATGGGAAGTCAAGAGCAATTTGTTCCAATGGGCCAGGAAGGCAGCTGAGGGAGGCTTTGTGGAGTGCTCAGGGCTTGTAAGACATGGAAGATGTCTTCCACTGCATCCCAGTCATCCTGACTTTTGTCCTGCCATTGACTTTGATGACTCTTAAAGAGAAAGTGAAGCTGATGACTTTGTGCAACTCTGCCTCACTTAAATACAATTCACTGACAAGTTAAGGCATCAGTGTATGAGGTCATTGGTCTGCTTCAGAAAGGAAGGACTACCACCACCACCATCACCACCACCACTTTTCATTGGGTTAAGGAACTCTCAGTGAAGAAACCTTCTCTACCAATGGCACTTACTCTGTAATTTCAAATCTTGTTGAGTTGCCTGAACTCACTGCAAAGTTAAGTCATTTTCTTTAGGACAATGTGTGTAGAACGGATATTAGAACCCAAGTCTCTCTGTCTATACATTATACCACATTGCCTCTCATGCAGATGTGATTATCCTCATTTTATAAATGAGAAAACTGAAATTGAGTCATTAAGTGCATAATATAGCTGGTATGTTTCCAAGTTAGGACTCCATCCTAGGTCTCCTGATTTCAAGTCCACCCCTCAGTATGCCTGGAAAAAACTTCCTAATAGCTAGAGCTACTTAAAAGTGGAATGGGGTGCCTCAGGAAGTGATAGATTCTCCCTCACTTGAGTGAGGTCTTCAAGTCTGGATGATCATGGTTGGGATGTTGTTGAGGGGATTCTTTTACATGTCTAGTTTGGACTAAATAAATACTGTAAAACAAAGGAAAATTATTTAACATCTTAATAAGTAGAAGTAGAGGACCTATAGATTGGGGGGAGAGATCTGAGATTCTGTCAATTATTACTATTGAGACCAATGGCTTTATTTAGCCTCTTTTTGCATCCACAAGGCTTAGTACAGTACCTGACACATAGTAAGTGCTTGTTAAATATTGATTGGTTGATTATTGAGGTTAGGCATTGCCTTGTTAGGCTTCCTTTGGTTAATAATAATTTAGATACCAGGTGGTGCTAATAAAAGGACTGGACAAACACACAATAAACTCAGAAGTTCTAGGAAATGCATGGTTTGAATGGGCTAGTTTCCTATGGCCTCTGTTGTATCTTTCCTTTGACTTTAACTATGTCATCCTCCACTGCAGCTGGAGCACTTCATTATTTCAGATGGCCACTTCATTTCATTCCTGAACTAGTCTGGAATCTTGGCTGTTCTACAAGGTGCTTACATTCTACTGGAATATATTGCAACTATCATAATCCTTATTTTATACATGAGCAAATTGAGGTTTACAAAGGCTAAGTGACTTGTCCAGGATGACACAGCTAGTAAGAATCTAGGATTCTAACCCAGGTCTCCAAATGACAAATATTCAATTATGTCTACTATGTGATGCTGCTTTTTCTGCTCCAGGGTGGTGCTGATGCTATTAATTACCCAACAACTTAGTGTGCTTGAGCTAATCTCATTTCTTTCTTCAACCAGGAACCAAGCCCTGGGACTGGAGGGGAGAAGACATATAACAGGCAAACTTTGGCAGCTGGAGGTGGCCTTTAATACCTGATACTAGGGGAGACTGGGCTGGTGGTTCTCTTGAGCTTGAGTGCTCTGAGTTGTGGTGGGCTAAGCCAATCAGGTATCTTACTGGTATTACAATTGAGTGTCTTACATTTCCCTACTGACAATGTTTTAGATGCCTCTTTATTATTGAATATTCATCTCTTCCCCCTCCCCCCATTCATGATTACTCTCAGATTAGCAGTGTAGGTCACCTTGGAATGCATCTTGAACTCCTTTGTTCTTTGGAACACATTATTCCATTCCTTCTTGCGTTTTCTAGTGGGTGCAAAATAGTCTTATAGCATTCAAATTTATTTTCCTGTATTCTTGAAAGTCTTTCTTTCAGTTGCTTATAGAATTTATTGTTTCTCAATGAGATTGTTAAATATAAACACTATGTGTCTTGGAATTTGCAACTTCAGGTTTTTCTCTGGATGCGACCTATAGATTCTTTCAATGGGCACTTTGTGTTCTGCATCCAGAGGTTCTGGGCAATTTTCTTGTATTATTTCATGCTTTATGGCATTTAGGTTTTCTGACTTGTTATGCTGTTCTGGGAGACTTAGAATCCTTAATTTGTCTCTACTCATCCTGTTTTTGAGATCATTATATTTTGTTTATATGGGGACCACGCTTTTAAAAATATTACTGCTTTTTTCTTCTCTTCTTCTAGATTGCCATTTATTTGCATATATTTGCATTCCCAACTGGTAATCCTCTCTTTTGTTTTTTGGTCAGACTTACCACAGGAGATCCAAATTTTTCTACTCTGCCAATTATTTTTACTGTGCAGATAATAATTTTTTCTCTTACAATTTTTATTTTTGTTTTAAACCATTGAGGAATTGCATGCTGTGTGATGGTCCATGCTCTCCCTCTAATCCACAGGTCCTCTACCTCTACCTATTAAGATGTTAAATAATTTTCCTTTCTTTTACGGTATTTATTCATAGATGCTTGAACTATTTTAATGAATCTGAACACTACATTCCCTTCTGCTCTTAATGTCTTCTCTATTGATTTATCTGTTTATGCTCTGCACTAAGTTTAGCATCAATACAGAAAGCCCTTAGGAACAGGATGCTGCCAGGCTGTCTAAGGAACTCTAACTAAACCCAGGAATTCAATCGTATCCACAAAGTCCTTGTACTTCTTGTACTTCTAGTATGGACAAAATGGAAAGATCCAATTTAGGGGAGAAAAAGAAGGGATAATTGTGGATTTCACAGTTTTGTTGAAACCATGATAATGTCATCCCAATCAATAATTATGAATGTGAATGGAATGAACTCACTCAAAAAAACAGAGGAGGGCAGAAGAATGAATTAGAAAGCAAACCCCAACAATTTATTGTTTATAATGAAGGGATGAATGAATACACATTTATTAAATACTTACTATGTTCCAAGCACTATGCTAAGGATTGGGGATACAAATACAAAAGCACAGTGCTTATATTCTAATAGGAAGGGACAATAAACATCTATTGTAGTGTCCAAAGAGGGGATCTTTGGTCTGGAAAGTTACAGGGATGGTGAATAGAGAGATACATGTCTTCTTGGAACAATGGCAGAAGTGATTTGATCATAGGTTAAGGATTGGAGGAAGAGGGCATTGAGAGTGAAAGTATGCTGACTAAATAATTTGTTGAATTAGGGAGAAGAGATATGGGTGGGAATGAAGTGACGTGCAACTTGTGCTGACCTGAAATAGTAAACCAGGTGAGACAGTCACCAATCAGGACGCCTGAGTGGAAATTCCAGCATCACAGGGTATGATTTCTGGCAGTCAGAGGCTTTGGGTAAGATGGATAGGAAAGATATTAACACAGAATTAAAATGAGGGGCTAAACTAGAATTGATTATGCCTCAACTGAAACTTTCAAAAAAAAAAAAAAAGAAAAACCAAACAGGATTAGTCACCTTTATCTCTGACAAAATTTGATATGATTAAGGGAGACAAGAAGGGAAACTACATTATGCTTAAAGGCACCATAGACAATGAAACCATATTAATATCAAATATATACCCACATCTACATATGCCTTTTGGGATAACATCTAATTACTTAAGGATAAGCTAATTGAATTATAGGAAAAGCTTTATTATAAGTCAGTAATTGCTGGTGGCTTTAACTGTCCTATTTTAGATTTGGACAAATATATTGGATAGAAGAATAGGAAAGGAATTAAGGATCTAAACAGAATATATATATACATATATATATATATATATATGTATATATATATATTTAAAAATAGAAAAGATCTTTGGTGCTTGCTGAATTGAATTTATAAGGAATATATATATATATATATATATATATAGAATATATTCCTTATAATTCCTGAATTGAAATTATAGGGAGCATATTCAGCATTTTTGGCATCTTTTAAAAATATTAATGTGCTTGTACATTATAGATATAGAATATATTCTATATAAATATAGAATATAACATAATAAAATGATTTTAAATTGGAAACATAAATCAAACACCTAGAGTTAAATGAAGATTAAATAGCTTAATCTTAAATAATTATTGGGTCAAAGAATGAATCATAGAAACATTAAAAGAAAATGAGGAAACATACCAGAATTTATGAGTCATGGTTAAAGCAGTTTTTAGGGGGAAAAATTGTATCTCTGAACAGTAACACCATTAAAAGAAAGAGATGATAAAGGAATTAAAGTGACAATTAAAAACTAGGAAATAAATAAATGTTTTACTTCCCTAAACTTAAGAGCAGAAATTCTAAAAATCAAAGAAAATACAAAATATTGAAAACAAAAGTCTTTCTTCCTCTTAAAGGAAATAAAGGTCTAAAAAAATCTTTGCAACCATATTCATATGAGTCTACATGAATTTTCTGTCTCTAAAAAGGAGAGACCTGCTTGTGGTTAAATAAACAAGCCTTGGAAAGTATGCCCATCTCACAGAGTGGAGAATCTGTCCTATCACAAGGAAAGAAGCATTATTTGAATAATGCACATAATAGTACAGGAGGAATTCAGAGAAGAGGAGGGATCTGGGTAAACTGGTATAGACAGTCAGACCTATACTGAAAAGAACATTATATAGAAGATTTGAGCTCTAATCTAGACCTTGACATCTACTGTCTGTGTCACCTTGAGTAAGTCACCCATCTTCTCTCTACCTCAGTTTCCTTATCTGAAAAATAAAGGAGTTGATCTTTAAGGTCCCACTATCTCTAAATCCTAGTCAGATGATGTTCATTGGAAGAGCTAAGATTAGAGCAGGACCCTGAAAAGAATGAATGAGATGAAGGAGGGTATTCCTAGTACACCATGGACAAAAAGCAGAGGAAGGAATGAAGATGATGTAGAGGGAAGGGGAATGAGGAGGAAACTGGCCTTATTTTCCTTCTGCTCCACTCCCAGGAAACCAGTGTGTCTGTGGTGTAAATTCTGGCATCTGTGATTGCACCGATTCCTTCACTCTGGCTGGCCGGCCAGAGCCTTGGACCCTGCCCGACTGTAGCCTTCCCTCTATCTTTCTATTCTAGGGCTGTCCAGCCATATGTTTCCAGTCTGTAGCTGGCCTTTCATGAGGTCGTTAAGTTGGGCAGCCTTAGAGGCAGGGGAAACACCTGCCTTCGCTGACTGCCAGATTTTTTATGTTGTCTTCATTGCTTCTTGCTTATCTCATTTATGATTACAGAAGAGTTTCTTGGCAGCTGTCAAGTCATAACAGTGGTGCAGAGAATGCCTTTAATGTGCCTCCTATATCCTAAGAGCATGTCAGTCATTCCAAACTGAGCAATTTATGATTTTTTAGTTATAACACATTTTAGAAATATGTAACTTCAATAGAAATGGTTATAAGAACAATAAAGAAAGGGAGACATATGAATGTGTATGTGTGTGTAATATAAACAGTACACACAGACACACAAATACACACACAGAGTATACCAGTAGCCAGTTTAGCATGTTTGTTAAATCTGGTTAATACTCCTTTCACAGCATACGTAACACATTTCAATAATTAAGGACTAAGAGCTGGGGCTCTTAGAGATATAAGTTAGGAATGGATGCATTTTGGGGACAGAGGCAAAAGATGTAATAATAAGTTTGGGAAATAAGAAATATGCCTGAAAGGACATATTGTATAACAAGTTGGAAAGAAAGGAAGGCAAGATCTGAGGATTTAAATGTGACACAGAGGAAAGTGTATTTTATTTTAGAGGCAGTAGGGAGTCAGTAGTGCTTGTGGAGCAAGGGAGACAGTGAGATGGTTAGACCTTCATTTTAGCAGTATCAGTGTGGCAACTGTTGAAGGATTCATTGGAGAAGGGAGGGAGTAGAGGTTGGGAGTTTGACTGGGACAGCTGGTTTAATAATCCTGGCCAAAGGTGATGAATACCTGAATTACACTGGTAGCTGATGAGACATAGAGTCAGAATCCACATGACTTGGCAACTGATGAGATATGGAGGATGAAGGAGAGTGAACCATCAAGAATGACTGGTGGGTGTAGGCTGTGATGATTGGAAGTATAATAGTGTGTTCATCCTTCATTGCCAAAGAAGACCATGCCATCAGAGAAATGATGACATGACTTATACTTGACTTTGTTTTGAGTGAGGGAGGGCTGAAGTATTAACAGTACCTTCAACAAGAATGTGGGAGTTAGGAAAAGGAGGAAGGTTGGGAGTGGAGGGAAGATAAATGATCCTCTTCTTGCAATTCTGTGGAGACTGTGATAGTCTGACTCATAGCTATACATCATTGGAACAATATTGCACTCTATAATATTTCTTGGAGTTTGCCATCAAGATTATATCATACTTGTGTACCAGTGTTATGATATGTTTCCTTAACACCTCATCTATCTCCTGTTTCTGTTAAGAAGGTATGTAATAAAGTCTAAGCAGGGTGGGGAGCTTGTAGCCTTATAGGTCCTTGGGTGGGGCATTTTGACTGAATCCAAATTTCATAGAACAAATCCCCTTAATAAAAGGATTTGTTCTCTAAGACCTAGACTCAGTCAAAAGGCTTCACACAAGGACCTAGAAGGCCACATGTGGCCTTGAGGCCACAGGTTCCCTACCCCTTCAATGCAATGGTGTAAAAATCCAATAGAAACCAGACCACTAATCCATATAAGAGGATTTCTGTGGGATGCATGTTGACTCAGTTTCAAAACATGATATTATTTAAAATGTGTTATATTTTTATTCATTTTGGGGGGGGGGGGCAGAGCCAAGATGATGGAGTAGAAAGATGCACATACACTAGCTCTTCCTCCACAGCCCATAAAATACCTGTAAAGAAAGACTCTCAACAAATTCTAGAGCAGCAGAAGCCACAGAACAAAGGAGTGGAGGAGATTTTCAGTCCAGGGTGACCTGAAAGGCTGATGGGAAAGGTCTGTCACATCAGACATAGAGCAGAGTCCAGCCCAGCCTTGGCTGTGTGACACAGTGCCAGGAGGAGGGCCCCAGCAGGCCTGGGGGTGGAATCCCCAGCAGCAGTAGCAATGGTTTGCAGATCCCTCAACCCACAGACACCAAAGGTCAGTGAGAGGGTTTTTTCAGCTGGCTGAGAAGGGAGCAGGGTCTTCCCATAGCTCCAGCCTTGGGTGGTGATGGCAGAGGCCACATTGGGCAGCAGCAGCTGCCACAGCAGCTTGCATCCACTGTAGGATCATAAAGCTCCTGGGGGAAGTGAGCAGCTGATCCTTACCTCAGCCCTGTGTGGTAGCCCTTGCCCCACCTAATGCTCCTGGAGGAATTGAGCAGCTGATATTTATCTCACACTGAATAGCTGCCCTGTCCCCATCGAAAACCCCTGGGGGAATTGAGCAGCTTATCTGAATCTCAGCCCCCAGTGCTGGCTTGGTGGAGGTCAAGTGGTTGTGGAGACAAAACTCTACCACTCACCGATTCTGGGCACAAAAATTTCTGGCTGCTTCCAGACCAGTGTACACGCTTGATTGTGCCACCTTGGAAGAACTGAGATCTTACAAATCCCCAGAATATACCCTATTTTTGACAAAGAACCCAAAAGTCAAGTAACTGGTTGGGAAAATGCCCCAAAAAGGGAAAAATATAAGAATACAGAAGGTTACTTTCTTGGTGAACAGATATCTTCTCCCATCCTTTTGGATGAGGAAGAACAATGCTTACTATCAGGGAAAGACACAAAAATCAAGGCTTCTGTATCCCAAACATCCAAAATAAATATTCAGTGGTCTCAGGCCATGGAAGAGCTCAAAAAGGATTTTGAAAATCAAGTAAGAGAGGTGGAGGAAAAATTGGGAAGAGAAATGAGAGAGATACAAGAAAATCATGAAAAGCGAGTCAACAACTTGCTAAAAGAGACACAAAAAAAAATGCTGAAGGAAATAACACCTTTAAAAATAGGCTAACTCAACTGGCAAAAGAGGTTCAAAAAGCCAATGAGGAGAAAAATGCTTTAAAAAGTAGAATTAGCTAAATGAAAAAGGAGGTTCAAAAGCTCACTGAAGAAAACAGTTCTTTAAAAATCAGAATGGATCAGAACCCAAGAAATCACAAAAAAACCCAAAAGAATGAAAAAATGGAAGATAATGTGAAATATCTCATTAGAGAAACAACTGACCTGGAAAATAGATCCAAGAGAGACAATTTGAAAATTATCGGACTACCTGAAAGCCATGACCAAAAAAATATCCTAGATATCATCTTTCATGAAACTATCAAGGAAAACTGCCCTGATATTCTAGGACCAGAGGGCAAAATAAATATTGAAAGAATCCACTGATCACCTGCTGAAAGAGATCCAAAAAGAGAAACTCCTAGGAACATTGTAGCCAAATTCCAGAGTTCCCAGATCAAGGAGAAAATATTTCCAGCAGTTAGAAAGAAACAATTTGAGTATTGTGGAAATACAATCAGGATAACACATTATTGTTATACATTAAGGGATCAGAGGGTGTGGAATATGATATTCCAGAAGTCAAAAGAACTAGGACTAAAACCAAGAATCCCCTACCCAGAAAAACTGAGTATAATACTTCAGGGGAAAAAATGGTTTTTCAATGAAATAGAGGACTTTCAAGGTTTCTTGATGAAAAGACCAGAGCTGCAAAGAAAATTTGACTTTCAAACACAAGAATCAAAAGAAGCATAAAAAGGCAAACAGGAAAGCGAAATCATAAGGGACTTACCAAAGTTGAACTGTTTTCATTCCTGAAAGACAATATTTGTAACTCTTGAAACTTTTTTCAGTATCTGGGTAGTTGGTGAGATTATACACATATACATACAAACACAAAGAGAAAGAGAGAGAGAGAGAGAGAGAGAGAGAGAGAGAGAGAGAGAGAGAGAGAGAGAGAGAGAGAGAGAGAGAGAGAGAGCACAGGGTGAGTTGGATACGAAGGGATCATATCTAAAAAAATGAAATTAAGGGGTAAGAGAGGAATATATTGAGAGGAGAAAGGGAGAAGTGGAATGGGGCAAATTATCTCTCATAGAAGAGACAATAGAAAGACCTTTCAATGGAGGAAGAAAGGGGGGCAGTGAGAGAGAAAATATGAAGCTTACTCTCATCACATTTGACTCAAGGAAGGAATAAAATACACACTCATTTTGGTATGAAAACCTATCTTACAATACAGGAAAGTGGAGGAGAAGGGGTTAAGCAGGGTGTGGGGGGGATGATGGAAGAGAGGGAGGAAGGAGTAATTAGAAGTCAACATTCCTGGGGAGGGACAAGGTTAAAAGAGAGAATAGAAAAAATGAGAGGCAGGAAAGGATGGAGGAAAATATAGTTAGTCTTACACAACATGACTATTATGGAAGTCATTTGCAAAACTACACATATATAGCTTATATTGAATTGCTTGCCTTCCCAAAGGGAGGAAGAGAAGCTGGAACTCAAAGTTTTAGGAACAACTGTTGAGTACTGTTCTTGCAACTAGGAAATAAGAAATACAGGTAATGGGGTATAGAAATTTATCTTGCCCTACAAGACAAAAGAGAGGATGGGGATAAGGGAAGGGATGGATGTTAGAAGGGAGGGCAGATTGGTGATAGGGGTAATCAGAATGCTCGGCACTTTGGGGTAGGGGGAGGGGAGAGATGGGGAGAAAATTTGGAACTCAAAATTTTGTGTAAATGAATGTTGAAAACTTAAAATAAATTATAAATAAATAAATAAATGTTTTTATTCATTTTGTGAAATATTTGCCAATTACATTTTCATTTGTTTGGGATCTCACTTAGGAATGTGGCCCACAGAAGGGCTTGACCCTTCTACTCTAATGCAATATTATTTCTATTTCTGTTTGCGTTGATCTTCCTTCAAATGTTCTTCATTATACTGATTTGCCTCTGTGGGTCCTAATATTGTAAGGTCTTTAGAATTGCCTGGTTCTTTCCATTGATCCTGCTGCAAGACAACTTCTTTTCCATTTAGAGCATAAACTGCTCTAGAACAAAGTTGACTCACTTTTCTTTCTGTGTCCCCAGCACATACTATATGGTATGCATTAAAATGTTCATTCAATTAATTTGTGTTTCCCTTTTGTGGTTCCTGCATTTTCTCACATAAGAATACTTCCTTAAATATATGATGCTTTTTAGAACCTTTCCTTATTCTCAAATCATTTTACCTATCTTTTTTTTAATAAGCTATGTCTTTTCAGATCCAGACTTTGGGCAGGGGTCTTATCCTATCCACTTGCAGTGACTCTTATTAATTCAAATTTACCTCTTTGGGTTAGGCTGACTGATTTACCTTTCCTGTTACTCATACATTGTGAATTGTGTGCAGATATCTAAGGTCATAGGTCTTATAATATCTCCTTGAATTATTAATGAAGGTCTGGGTGTATCCACTGTGAATCTTCTTCCTCAATTGTATTCTCTACAGGATCTAGACTGATGGGTATATATAAGTGCTTTTCTTTTCTTCCCTTTAAGTTGAAAATCCTTTTGATTAGACTTGTGAGGTTCAAGGCAATTACATTATTACCAACCCTTGTTTGGGGCACTCCATTCCTGGCAGTATCCTGTCCTTCCTTTATTTTAACTGTGATCCTTAAATACAGACTCTATTTTCAGCCAACATTTTCTTAACTAGATGTTTATTCCCCAACAATTTATAAAATTTCAAGTTAGAAGGGACTTTAGAGGTCTAGGCCAATCACCTCCATCACTCTATACTTTTAGCCATCATAGAATTTCAAGTAGAATGAAAAAAGATACAGATGGGAAAGAACATAGTATATGTTGGGGACAATGAAGAGATCATTGTAGCTGGAAGCTAGGAGAGTAGGGAGAATTAATGTGAAAAAGATGGCACCAACATTAGTAGGTGTTCAAAAATCAGGCATAAGACTTTATTTGTCAGGATATGGAAGGCATTTTAGGGTTTTGAAAAGACATGTGACAGTGAAAGTAGTTCTTTGTAAGGGTGTATGGATTGGAGAGGTGAGAAACTGTGGCTGTAGAGGTTAAGTAAGAGTTCAGAGCAGCCACCCTGATGAAAGAAGCCTGGTATAGCTCTGGGAATAGCTGTGTGCCATTTGGGCATACTGATTAAAACAAGAAAACTTTCAAGCCTGAAATTATTTTACATGTTTCCTCCTGGAGGTGAATGCGTTTTTATGACACTATGTAACAAAAAAGCATTATAGGTTTGATAACTGGGTCTGCTGTGTATACGTACTATCTCCCTCCTTACAATGTAATGTAATGAGTAGGAATTATTTCATTCTTTGTATTTGTATCCCCAGCAGCTAGCACTGTACCTGATACATAGTAGGCGTTTAATAAGTATTTGTGGATTGATTGAAATAAACAAGTCTAGCATCTCTGCATGGTCCTCTCTGTACAGGGCATAGCTTGGTGCCACCTGGAATGGTGTGCTTACTGAATGAAGACTTTGTAATGGTGTCTGTGTGCTAAATATATGAGCTGGGCTTACGTGTGTTAGGTGTGAGAATAGGTGTTCTCCCCATCCCCCAGACAGACACAAACATACACACCCTGGGGTGAAAGAAAGAACACTGGTTTGGAATAAGAAGCTCTGGGTCAAAATTCTACTCTGCTACTTCCTCCAGTACATGGGCAAGCTTTGGTAAAGTACTAAACCCTCTGAATCTCAGTTTCTCCATTTATCAGATATTCTCTAAGGTTCTTCTCATTATTTATCCTGTGATCTTATAGCTAATATCCCAGTAGTTTTTGATGATGGGAGAGGATGGAAGTGGGAAAAGGAGAGAAATCCTGTTTTTCGGGCTGCAGACATCAAGATTTGCCTGGTTTATTCTCCAAATGCTCTGCCTTCCTCTAAACAAACAACAGGGCAGGAAACAGAGCTGATCCAAGGAGTTTGGGGGAGAAAAGGAAACTGCAGGAGGGATGACCCTGCCTGTGGAGAAGCAAAAGGCAACTGGGGGAGAATGGCATCATGGGAATTTACCTGGCTTATTGAGTGGAAAAAAGTCAGTCTAAGCCACAGAGTAAAAGGGAGGGAGGCTCAGTACTCCTCAGGTCAGCAGTATCTCACCCCAAAATGGCACAGAACTTGTCTCCTGGACCTTTCTTATGAACTTGAAACAAGCTTCAGGTTGGCTCAGGGGAAGATACCACTCATCACTAATAGCTTGTTTCAGCTAGTCCCATAGCAACATACTTTTCATATGGAATCTCCAAGTTAAATTTCCTAACTGTTTTAAGCTCAATTTGCTCTGATATCAAAGGGGTGTGTGTGTGTTCTGCTGATCTAGGAAAATGGTTCATGAAGGCTGCAAAGATGTGGGAACACTTGTATAGTGCTTTTTTGATGTTGGTCGCTAACAGTTCCTTTGGTAACATTAAAACCTGCACCCCTGAGAACCTCATGGAATGTGATTTGCTTTGTTCCAGGCTCTAACAAGTCCTTTGGAGCAGTTTGTGGTCTAGAATGTAAGTGGGAATGAAGGGGCAGTTCAGCAGGCCAGAGCTGGCTTGGCAAAGGCTCATACCATCTCCCTGCCTACATCTGCTTGGGCAGCTGCAGTAGCCACTGCAGAAGAATTGGCAAAGACATAGAGGTCTGGCAGAGTCATAGAGTTTCCAAACCTAGTGGGTCCTGTATGATGCCTACGGGCTCTGGACTAGGTTAAGAATGAGTTTGGGGGGCAGTGTGACAAGATTCTTTAGGATCCCAACCTAAATCTCCTTCTAGAATTCATAAATCAATATCTTGCTTAGAATCACACAGAGTCAAGGTTTAAACCCAGGCCTCTCCTGATTCTAAAACTATTACTTTTTCTACTACACCATGTTGGAATATGAATCCTCATCTGAGTGATGCTCTGAAGTATGCAACAAATTTTTTCTGATCATCCTTGAGCTCCTGACACAATGCTGGGCACTGTAGGGAGAACGAAGTAGAAAATGTGGTTTTTGCTCTTTAGGGCATTGGAATCAAGGGCTGTGTTACAGATAAGTGAGCATACAAACAATACAATGGCAGTGTGCTAGGGAAGGAAATGACAAACTAGGCCAATGTCTTTGCCAAGAAAACCCTAAAGGGGGTCATGGAGAATCAGACACAACTGAAACAGCTGAATAACATTTACTAACTCCAGGGCAATGTAATTTAATGTAAAGTTAATGATGGGTGGGGTGAAGAGTTAAAGATCTTCCCTTGCCTTAGATACCTTTTGTTAATTTCTAATGAGGCACAGGGTCATGAGGGTCCTACCCTCCATCTCTGAAAAGTGTATAAATACTCTGAGGTGAAATTTTGCTTTGCGGCTTACTCGTTGGAAGTGTTCGCTTGACCAGATGCCGCTCTGGGTAGCTATAAAGAACCTCCTCCTGCACCTCCCCCTCCCTGGCTTTGAAAATCCAGATGCTGGTGCTTCTCTTTCTGATAACTATGTATGTATGGTCAGATAGCTGAATCTGTCTGTTAATCTGTGATGTATGTATTGCTTAATGTCAGACAGTTAGAAGCCCCGTCTGTTGGTCTTTTTTTTTCTGTTGGTTAGGGTAATTGTAGAAGATTGTTGACCCTCCAAAAGTTACTTTTCTTTTAGGGAAGCAGATCTAAGAACCTATGTAGCAGGCCCTCCTGTGTATGCCAGGGCAGTTGCTGTTACAAGCAGCTAGTTGGTACGGTGGATAGAGCACTGGGCTTGGAGTCAGGAACACCTGAGTTCAAATCTGGCCTTAGACACTTATTAGCTGTGTGACTGTGGACAAAACATTTAACCCCTATTTGCCTCAGTTCCTTATTTGCATAATGGGGACATGGTGGAGAATGAAATGGCAAAACACTTCTTTGCCAAGAAAACCTCATGGTCTTACATACACACACATATTATTCAGTCCCAGTGGTTTCCTTTGCAATCATAAGTATTTTATTTTTTTGTATTTAAAGACATTATTCTGATGAAAGGTTCATAGGCTTCACCAGATTGTCACCAAAGGGGTCCATGACAAAAATAAAGGCTAAGAACTCCTTCCATAACATCAGCCTCCCTTGTGACTGCCAAAGGAGGAGCTTGTCTTTCCTCCAGAACATATTACAATAAATTGCAATTAGCCTACCTGGGCACCATGGGCTGAGTTTATTTCCTCATTGTACCTAAACTCATTCTCAGCCAATCAGGAAGCTTCCTGATAACTGGTAGGCTTGGGGTTTCCACTCACCAATCATTACCCCAACTTTCTCTCCCTCTCCTCCTCCCAAAGAAGAAGGATATCCCAAAGCGTAAAGACAATGTTGCTTTCACCTAAAAAAATATAGTTCGGTAGTACCTGACATGATTCATCTCTAAGACTCACAATAGACAATCCCTGTTGACATACATAGCCTTAGAGCTTATACCAGCATTGGAGACACTTGATCAGTTAGGAGGGAAGCTTGTCCCACAGAAGCCTTTCTAGTAGCAGTGACAAGCAGTGAGGCCATGTCACATATGTCAAAATCAGGACATCCCATAAAGTACCTTAAAAGGCACCCTGTGCTTCCAAGAGTTCTCCTCTTTCCCTGCTGTGACTGAGGATATGGGAGCTGTTTCTGATTTAAAAATCACCGTTTTCATTTTTCAGTGCAGTTTTCCAAAGTCAACATTCACAAGTTGAGCACAGGATGAGAGGAAATGGTGCCTCTGGACCTTGAAAGAAATGGATCTTGTTGTTTCATTATTTAATTAGGCAGAAGAATGCTCATTGGTGTGTCTAGACCAGGAGGAATGATGAGCAGGAGCAGTATTGCATTGGAGTTATCATTCTTCAGAATCTAGAGAGGCAACGTGATTTAAAAACAGGTCGGTGAACCGGGAACCAAAAAACTAGACTTGGGTCCTAGTCCTAGCTCAGCGTGTCTTTGGGTAAGTCATTTGCCACTATAAGTCTCAATTTCCTTATCTGTCAAATGACAATACTCGTATCTGCCTAACTCACATGGGTGTCATGGGGATTAAATGAATGAATATCTTCAGAAACACTGTGAAAAAAAACAACCCCAGAAAACTGTATAACAGTCATCATGAGTTAAAATGACTTGCCTGGGGTTACAAAGCTACCATATTCTTGAGGCAGGATTTGAACTCAAGTCTAGTGCACTCTGTCTCTCTGTCTGTCTCTGTTTGTCCCTGTCTCTGTCTCTCTCTGTTCACGTTGCCACTAAGAGAAGACAATGGGGTCAAAGCAAAGTGTGTATGACTCTGGCTGGTTCTTGACCCCAACATCATGATGTCATTTTGGTCCTCTTTGAAAACAAAAGACAACCAACTAACCAACCAACTAATCAAGAGAAGACAATATCTTACTGAAGAGTATTTGTTGATTTGCTCTGCATGCGTATGTGTGTGTGTGTGTGTGTGTGTGTGTGTGTGTGTGTGTGTGTGTTGGAGAATAGCTTTCATGAGAATATCTTTATCCCCTTGCCTCCAAGCCTACTTCACATTTTCATTGACCTCAGTGTGGGGGAAATGCTCCCAAAGGCAGTATTTCCCTTCCATCAATTTCATCTCCTGACTCCATAGATGGCCCCATGCAATTCTTCTTCCCTCTTTGGTATGTATCCCACTAATGACCATAAAGATGGTTATCATGATCTCCCTTCTTCCTCATTTTGGCCAAGTTACACATAGTTTTCTCTTTCACTTGATAATTCTGCCTTATTGTTTTTGAGGGTGGGTTCCCCCCCCCCCACTTCATTTCCTGAATGCATTTCTAGTACTGAGTTGCCTAGGGCCATATCTCCATGAGAAAGGGCTAAATTCTTTGCTGGTTCAAGGAGAGAAGATGCTGTGTCTGTCCTATTTTAGGGTTGTTTTAAGTGGAAAACACTGATATGTGATCTCCCTTCATCTACTCTCAGGCTTTGACCTTGGGAGATGGGCTTGTCCTTGCCTCACCTAGGTGGAGAGTTTACCTACAAGCCTCTGACCTCATCCTGTCCATAGCCAATAATAAGTGATGCCTTGGCCTCCCATATTCGTAGAGAGCTGGGCAGAGGGTGAATCATCACCAAATTAGCCCCAGAAGTTACAACACTGTGCATTTACTAGCACTGCTCAGGCTGACTCCATTCTGTTCTTTTTTTTTTTCCTGACTTCTTGGACTCTGGGTTCTACTTGCTTATCCAGAAGCATATTGGTTCATTCTACCCCAATCTTATTTGATTTCTTGGACCTTGACTCTTCTTTTCTTGGCAGCTGAGTAGTGCAGTGATGGAACACTGACGTTAGGAAGACAAGTTCAAATCCAGTTTTATTTATTAAACACTCACTCTGTGCCAGGTACTGGGCTAAGTGCTGGGTATACAAAAAGAGGCAAAAGACAATTTCTAGGCAAGTTGCTAAGCCTGTTTGCAGTAGTTTCCTTTTATGTGAAGCAAAGACCAACCTCCCAGGGTCATGGTGAGGGTCAGATGAAATAATGATTGTAAAATGCTTAGCAGAGTTCCTGGAACGTAGTACGTACTACGTAAATATTAGTTGTGACGAGGATCATGATGATGATGATTTCCCAGACCTGTGATATGAAATGTAGATTGATAGACCTGCATTTCTTCCAGAGGAGAAGGCAAAAGCTAGAAGAATAACTTTATCTCCCACATGAAGAGAAGTCATGTGAAATAACATTGTAAATACAGACTGGATCCAGATTGGGCAAAGCCTTAAATTCCAGGATAAGGAAGTAAGGAAACAAGGATTTATTAAATACCTGCTGTGTGCTAGGCACTATGCCAAATGCTTTATAAACATTATTTTGAAAACAAAATAACTCATTTTATCTTCACAGAAACCTTGAGAAGTAGGTACTATTATCCCTCCCATTTTACAGTTGAGGAAACTGAGGCAGTCAGATATTAAATGATTTGCCCAGGATCCCATGGCTATTAGGTATCTGAATTTGAACTCAGGTTTTCCTGATTCCAGGGTCAGTAAGGTGGCTCAGTGGAAAGAGAGCTAGGCCTGGAGTCAGGAAGATCTGAGTTCAAATCTGGCCTCAGATACTTACTAGTTTACCTGTGTGAGGAGCTTATCCATACCCTTGCCCCTTGCAAGTTAGACTAGTTTTCCCCTGAAAGATATTGAAATCATTCTGGAGACTTGATTGGCTTGGAGGACTAAATGTTCAGGCTGTTAACATCACTTCTTGGTTGTTTGAGTACAAAACAGCCACAAGGAGCCTCAGTTACCGTCTCTGAAGCCTGGAAAATGGATAACTCAGGTAAAGCCCAGTATTGACTTCAGATCCAATGTGACTTCAGATACAAGGTCCTTAACCTAAGATGGTAAATTGATCCTAGGTCTCATTGAGACATGACTCATGCCTACACAATGACTGTGGAAAAGTATATGATATTCATAATGAACAGACTTAATAAAAAGGGCTATTGGAGAAGGATTATATATTAAGAAGAAAAATGCCCATGAGAAAATCCAGAAGCTAGATGTAGGGAGCAAGGTGGAAAGTATTTGAGTGAGGATAAAGTCTGGAGGGAAAAAAGAAAAGGTATTTTCAAGGTAAATGATTTCAGACCACCTAATCAGGAGGAAATAGATGGCGGTTCTTAACCTTTTCTGGACCCCTTTGGCAATCTGATTAAGTCCATGAAATCCTCAGAATAATGTTTTTAAATGTATAGGATTACAAAAGAAACCAATTATAGTGAAATATGGTTATCAAATTATTTTTTAAAGCAAGTTCATGGGCTCCATGCTAACAATCCCTGAAATAAATGAAATGTTTGGGAAACATGACAAACCTGTCATGGACATATATTATATTAGTTAAAGAGAATTTCAGCTACCTAGACATCTGCAATAGCTTGCTTTCTGCCCAAAGTGGTGGAATACATTATCGAGTCACTTTATTGATAGGGTGACTTTAAAAGGTATAAGTAACCAGAGGAACTGCTATTTTACACTTGATTCTGACCGATAAAGACCATGGTTGCTAAAGTAAAAATGGTGGGAATCTTGGGAGAGAGGGATCACTCCATCTTAGAAGTGATGGGACCAGTGAATGTGGTGGATGGGAAAATGATAATGAGTGAATGGGAAATGGTAATGAATGATAGGGAAAAGTCAAAAGGGCCCAACTCATTTTCACTTTGTTTTTCTCTAGGGATAACGATAGTGGAACTGGGGTATGGGAGAAAAAAATAGCTATTACAGAGCTCACAAGATAGTTAAGTTTAAAAAAGCTAAGAAAAAGTCTTAGCTCTCCTCAATAAATTCAAGTCATTGGACCAGGACGAACAGCATTTCTGGGTCCTGAAAAAACTAGCAGATTTGAATGTTCAATCATGCTCAATAATCATTGAAAAATAATGAAAAATGGGAGATGTGCCATGTCTCAATTATCTTTTTTTTTTAAAGGTTAAGAGTGGAGTCTTCAAAGTATAGACCTGAACTCTGATTCCTGGAAAAATTCTAGAACATATTAAAGGGATGATTTGTGAATATTTAGGAAAACTTCTAATGATTACTAAGATTCAATATGACTTCATCAAGAACAATCGTGTTGGGGCAGCTAGGTGGTACAGTGAGTAAAGCACCAACTTTGGAGTCAGGAGTTCAAATCCCACCTCACACACTTGGCACACTTACTAGTTTCATGACCCCGGGCAAGTCACTTAACCATAATTGCCTTGACTTCCTCCTTCCAAAAAAAAAAAAAAAAAGAATCGTCATATCTGAAGAACTAGAACACTGTGTACAGTAAAAGCGACATTGTAATGATGATCACCTATGAAAGTCTTAGCTACTCTGATCGAGACGAAGATCCAAGAGCAATCCCGAAGGACCCACAAGACAAATGCTATCTACCTCCAGAGAGAGAACTGATGAACGCTGAGTGAAGACTGAAGCATACTTCTTTCCATTGTATTTTTCTTGGGCTTTTTTTGGTGTTTTTTTTGCAACATGGCTAAAATGGAAATACACTTTGCATGAACACGTACATAATCAATATATTGTTTGACTTCTCAAGGGGTGGGGGAAAGGTGGGAGGGAGGGAGAGAATTTGAAACTCCAAATTTTAAAAAATAAATATTAAAAAAATTTAAAAATATAATTGGAAATTGTTTACAAATAAATAAAAATATATAATTTCAAAAAGAATAGGTCATATCAGAATAGGCTTATTTGCTTTTTTTGATAGAGTGACCTATTTGTAAACTAGGGCAATTCTACAAATAGATTTGATTCATTTTGCAGCAAAGTTTCCGAATTTGTTAAGTGTCTGAGCTGAAATAATAGTCATCAGTGGGTTAATATCAACTTGGAGGGTGGTATCTAGTTGGGGGCAGATTAGGGAAATGCTCTTGACTGTGTGTTGTTCGACATTTTGAGCAATGATTTCGGTGAGTGAATAGGGGACAGCCTCATGAAGTTTGCAGATCACACAAAATGTAGGAAGCACAACTAATACGGATGATAGAGTGATAGTGCAAAAAGATCTTTGCAGCTTGGATTGATGTGCTGGATCTACTAAGATGGAGTCCAATATAGCTAACCAAAGTCTTACACTTAGTTTAAAAAATAAATACAGTCTGAGCAGGCATGGCTAAAAAGTACTTGCTATGTAAAAAAAGTTGGGTTTTTTAATGGACTGAAACATAATACCAGTCAGAAGTGTGACTTGGAGCCAAAAAAGTGATTGCCATTGCATTAATAGGAGTACCATGTCAGAATAAGGGAGCTAATAGTTTTCTAGTCTTCCCTGGTAGGATCACATCTGGAATTTCAAGCTCTGTTCTGTTCTGTGTCACATTTTAGGAAAGAGACCAACAAATGAGGACATGATTAGAGAAGAGTAACCAGGGTGCCATGACTGTTTTGAATGGATTAACTTTATCTCCCATCGTTGCAATTGGAAGTCCACCATGAAACCTCAAAATGAAAAAATATGTCGTTGTGTTTTTGAAAAAAAGTGTATGTTTGATGGAGGGAAATGTTTTAATGGGCTACCAAAGACCTTTTCTTGCTGGATACAAGAGCTAAAATGTCTTGCTACAGAAACTGTGGGGCATTTAATACATTCAAGATCTGAGGGTGAGGGAAATAGATTCATTAATGGTTAGCAGAACAAGTCCTCATTGATGCTTCGAAGCAGAGCTCTTGGGTTCTTGGAAACATGGATATTTCAGGAAAATGAAGCCAGCCATGTAGAAAGTAAGGGAGGTGATCTGCTTCATGCCAAGATGTCTCTGGTAGTGGAATACCCATGGCCATCACTGGGGAAACACTGGGGACATTTCACTATTCATTCTCCTCAGTGGGGCTGGGCCAGGGAATGCATGTCCTAGCTGGGCATTAGGCACAGGAACTCTTGGAGAAGCTGTATATAAGAGTTGTGATGACAACACACTTTGGTTTGGATAGTTAGGGTAGCAATTTTTGAGAAGAGCTCAAAGCTTCAGAATGCTGCATAGGGCACCATATTTTTCCAATCTAGTGAAGGGAGAAGAACATAGAGTCCAAATGGCCTTTTGTATACTACTTAACCAAGTTGTAGTGACTATCATCTAGCATTCATATCTCACTTTTAAGATTTGCAAAACACTTTACATATTTTATTTCATTTGATCTTCACAACAACCTTGTTTGGTAGGAGTTGTTATGATTTCCATTTTACAGATGAAGAAACCAAGACTGAGAGAAATGACTTGTCTAGGGTTATACAGTTAGTAAGTGTCTCAGGTGGAATTTTGAGTTTAGGTCTTCCTGACTCTAAATCTAGCATTCTAGCTATCATACAACTCAGCTGCCTAAATCTCTTCTTGCCTGTGCTATGGTCCTAAGGTCTCCTTTGGAGATGACTTCTTTCCCTCCCTTCCCTTCCCCATTCCCCATCCGTAAACATTTATTCAGAGTCTTCTGTGTGGGAGGCACAGAGCTAGGTGCTGGGGATGAGGTGTGGAGGGTAGAGGAGGGAAGGAAGCAGAAGTAACTTACAGACACATACATTAAATCTTTGATTAACAAGTTGGTGCACCAGATTCCTGGTGGATCTACCTTGTAGAAATCAGACCCCACTAGCCTTATCCCTTACCCTCATTCATGGCTTCACAGAAAGCTTGTCAAACTTGTCATCTCTGGAAGTGATGCTTCAGCATCTGCCCGATTGCCTCTGGGAATCCAGATGTGCTCACTCCTCAGGAAGAATTCATTTTAAAAAATCCAATAGTGTTCTTAATGAGATGTGATTTGTCATAGAAAGCAATTAGTACCTGCTAATTTCTTTGTACACAATTGCTTTCAAGTATGTATCCTGGTCTTCACACAAAATCTCATTAATCACATCAAAGATTGCTCTCCCCATGTGGGTTT
Source organism: Notamacropus eugenii (assembly GCF_028372415.1). Lineage (NCBI taxonomy): Eukaryota > Metazoa > Chordata > Mammalia > Diprotodontia > Macropodidae > Notamacropus > Notamacropus eugenii. Next base: position 664,110,220 of record NC_092872.1, read on the forward strand.
TACTTTAGCATATATAAAAAAGCTTAGGAATAGAGACCAGATCTGTGGTTTCATTGATATAGGGAACTTGCTGAAAATGAAATTCCTTCATCAGTGCAGACAGACCCTTTAATTTACAGTCTTGGAGATTTGCCCTGGGCACTGAGATATAAATCATTTGCTTAGTGTGATATGGTCTATAGGTGTCAGGGATGGGACTTGAATTCAGTTCTTACCGATTCTGAGGCCATCCACTAAGACACACTACCTCTTTAACTTTAAGAAGTTAAAGAAACCAAAATTCAACTTCAATCTTTGCTTTAGTGAGGGCAGTTGGAGGTGTGCAATTACAACTATTACTTCTCCTCTTCTTTCTTCCCCTTTATAGCATTTTCAGCATGACTACAATAAACCCGATTTCACACTGCTGATAGATGTATGGTTTTTACCTCAGTCATCAATTCGGTAATAATATTAATGGTGAAAGAAGTGTGTTAGAAATAAACATCAGGCAGATTATAGGCAATAATATTCATTTATTCATTTTAAGCTCCAAAATCTGGGATTCTATAGAATTCTTGTGTCCCTCTCTGTGCTGGAGGCTCCACTCCTAATCCGAAAGGCCTAAGTACACTTTGCAGAATTCTCACTTGTCTGATCCATTGCCTAAAACGCAGGTAGAATCTGATAGCTTTGGAACCTTGTCCTCCCACAAAGGACCCCCTAATGGGCACTCAGGATTACAAAACTCTAACATAGATTGCCAGGCCTAGAGGCCTGTGGGCTACCCGAGTCTTCTTACCTCACCTCCCGAGGTCTTCAGTTGGCCAAACCGGATGCTCGTATGAGAGAAAGGACGTTCCAGAGTCGAACAAGGGTTGAGCTTTATTTCAGGGTCTAGTTACAAGAGCAGGGGATTCTTCCTTAGGAGGGATAGAAGAATCCCCCAAGGAGGCAAAGATCTTACAATAAGAGATTGGAAGTAGAAGTACAAGCGGGGAGAGAGGGGGAGGGGAGAGAAGGAGAAGAGGAAAAGCGGAGCCTTGTGTCCTCTTTGGCTCCTCACGTGCTAAGAGAGCTTTCAGGCTTCCCTGATCCTACTTAACTCTCCAGTCGCATAGTTTGCATCTGAATACCGTGCTGTTAGATAACAATAGTGTGCCCAGATCCGGGACAATCTCGAGGGTGGGGAGAGCTCTCTCCCATCACGTTTCTCACGGGAAGAGGCGGAAATACACGAGATAGCTCGGTTCACCTCGATTCCCAGCCGTTTCCTGGGGGGGTCTCGTGAGAGCTCTAAGATTTAGAAGTTCCCACCTTTACCCGCTGGAGACTGTCCACACGGAATTGAGCTTCCAACCCCAACAATAGATAAGTTATGGTCAGACATAAAGAACCTACAACTAAACCCACAAAGTCTCACAATGGATTCACACTTTCCCTTTGGTGAGGGGAGGGAGAGACATCCCTCTTTCCCCTCTGTCCTTGGGATATGGAGCATTCCTGAGCATCCTGGCACTGTCTTGGGTGGGGTCTAAGGAAGGTGGGGATCATTCAGCATTGGATTTTCTTGTCATGTCACACCTTTGCCCATATTGCCCTTCCAATTGTCCAGTTTCTGAACGATGCTAATGATGTCCTCTTTTGCTGGCTTCTTTGTTTCTGCCTGAGACACTTTACCAGCTGTGTGACCCTGAGCAAGTCCCTGATCTCTTAGCCTCAGTTTCCTCAACTGTAAATGGGATAATAACTTTTGTTGTTCGGTTGCTTCAGTAATATCTGACGCTTTATGACACCCTTTGGATTTTTCTTTGCAAAAATACTTGAGTGATTTTCCATTTTTTCCAACTCATTTTACAGATGAGGAAACATGGTTAAGTGATTTTCTCAGGGTAAATGTTGGAGGCCAGATTTGAAACTCAGGAACATGAGTCTTTCTGACTCTAGACCCAGTACTCTACTATGCCACTGAGCTGCCCCAATGATAATAATAGCACCTAATTTATAAGGTGGTTTTGAGGATTGGATATGACACCATTTGTAAAGTGCTTTTCAAGCCTTAAAGTTCTATCTAATGCCAGTTACTATTATTCTTTGTGTCTCTGTACTCTATTTCTTTTCTGGGGTTGCTAGACTTGGCCCTCTCCTTTAGCTCTTGACCACAGGAAGAGGAAAGAACCATCCAGGTCTTCCCTGGAGGGAAAGGGTTTGTGCCTAGCACAAAGGGTTTTACATAGTCCTCACAGAACTCTAAGACTCTAAGAAGTTACTGAGCACCCATTGTGTAGACAACCCTATGGTACATTTTATGAGAATATGAGGAAAGACTTATTAAGTTTTCTCTCTAGAAGATATTTCAGTAAAAATCTTCTGATGATATTTTAGGAAGAAATTGATTTGGATGAGAGTCAGATAGTGACTGTGTGGTCCTCAGTCAGGATGCAGACATTCTCAGGAGAAGACACCTATCCTCCATCTCTGAATATGGTGATGAGATCTTTCTTTTCCCCTGTATGTGGTAATTTGGTAAAGACATCGTGCAGCAACCAAAAGGATTCATCATGGTGTTGCTTCAAACAGGAAGCCTTCCCTGATACATTTTAGACTTTATATGTCCATCATTATCAAAGGATGAGCAGGAGGAAGATGAGGGGAGAGACAAAGAACCCTGCAACCAAGAGGTCAAGAGCCACTGGCCATCCAAGAGTCATTAGGCTTGAGATGAGGATGGGCCAGCTCTTAGATGCGAATGGGAAGCTCACATTTTACTTACAAAAACTCCATTTCCACTAAACTTCTGAGGGAAATGTGTCTTCTATAAAATGTAGGCTTCTTGTTTCGGAATTCTCCAGAGGGTACATTCAGTAGTCCCCAGTGGAAGAATACTCTTGCCTTTGAGCAATAGGGTCATGAGCATGGCCTTGGAATGCTAAATCTCAAAAGAAGAGAATCTTCTCTCTGACTTTCAGTTTTCTTATCTCTTTACTACTGTAAATAGAGTATGGGGGAAGCAAGCCAAGCGTCTGGGGCCCTTAATTAAGAACACAATCTTTGCAATAGACATGATGGATACGTTTGCTCTCATTCCAGTCTCATTCAGACCATGTGAAAATTGAAGACATGTGGGGTGTAAGAGGAGATCAAATAGCGCCTTAAAAATCCCAGTGTGGCTCACCCATGCCCAGACCTAAGGCAGCTGCTCCCGCCCTGTGAACTGATTACCTCCTGGTGCTGTGTGCCATGGACCACTCTTCTCCCAGGCTGCTGCTGGCCATACCTTTTTTCATTACAAATTGTTCATAAGAGTACACATGCCCAGATGCCTGCATAAAAGCTCAGTATTAAAGTCATGTAATGACTGTATGCGGCTTGTTATGATTAGGCTAGCAGTGAGTTGTTCTCCAGAGATTTGAACTCTAGTGGAGAAGGCCCTTGAGGGCAGCTTGGGAAAGTTAGCAAATGCTCTTCCAATTTCCCATTAGGTTAGGGATGAAAAGCCAGCCTTGGAGTTGGCCAATATTTATGGTTTGCTGATGTGTTCTGTTATCTGATGGTAAGATCAGTCAATGGGGATGGAAACTAAAGGGAAGAACTAAAAAAGCAGAGATTTTGAAAGTACAAAAAGAAATGGTCCCTACCAAAGTCTTTAAAAAGGGAATTTGTTTATTTTCATTGAACTTGTTTTAGGTACAGATGCTTGGGAAAAAGTGTGTATGTGTGTGTGTGTGTGTGTGTGTGTATGTGTGTGTGTGTGTGTGTGTGTGTGTGTGTGTGTGTGTGTGTGTGTGTGTATGTATTTGTATTTTTCCCTTTCCATTTTTTGGTAGTATTTTTTATACCTTTCTTTTTAAAAAAAAATGTTTTTTTATCACTTTCATTTTCAAATACATCCACTTCCCCCACATTGAGAGAGTTAGTCTCAGCAACAAAAAAGAAAATTACAAACGAAAGAAGTTAAAAAACCCTCAACAACTAACCAACACAACCATCCTGTTTCATAGCAACAAAGATTTTTTTTTTTTTACCAGTATTGCATGCTTATAATCCCCCAGATCTGAAAAGAAGGAAGGAAGTCACATTTTTTTCTTTCTTCTTTGGGACCAAGCTGGGTCATCAGCATCACATCAAATTCAGGGTGCTTTTGTTTTTTGGTTGTTCTTTATGTTGCCCAAGTCATTGTATACACTGTTTTCCTGGGTCTGTTTACTTCAAACTGAATCAGTTCATTTAAGTCCTCCCATGATTGTCCATATGCTTTGTTTCTTCTGACTATAATACTCCATTCCATCAATGTATTACATTTCTTTCTTTTTTTTAAAGCCGTTCTCCAACCAGTGGAAATCTACTTTGTTCCTTCTTTACTGCAATAATAATGCTGCTATAAATATTTTGATGCACATAATGATTTCCTTTTTATATTTGATTTCTTTTTTAATTAATTAATTTTATTTTTAATTTATGGAACAAAAACAGGCATTTCCATAACACAGTATAATAAAAAAGATAATTTTATGTAAAACTACAAGGCTCTTATATACAACTTGCTATTCTTTTTAAATATATGTAAAAGCAAGCACCCCAGCATGCACAGGGTAGCCTGCTATCACAGGTTCTTAGATATGCATTTCTAAAAGAAAAGCAACTTTTGAGGGGTCATCAATCACTTTAATCAAGTACATATATCATTCAACTGGTTCAGGGGAAAAAACCAGCACCCTGAACTTCAGAGAAAATACAGAGAAATCTAAATCAACAGACAGGCTTCTAAACAGTCTGACGGTAAGCCATACATATATCACAAATCAACAGACAGATGCAACTGCCTAACCATACATACATAGTTACCAGAGAGGGAAGCATCAACATCTGGGTTTGCAAGGGGGCAAGGTGGTTCCTTAGTGGCTTCCCAGGGTCTAGTGTGGTCAATGAAAACACTTCTAGTCAGTAAGCCCCAAAGTAAAACCTCACCCTCAGAGTATTTATACATTTTTTAGAGTCACAGAGATCATAACCCTTGGGAACCAGTGCCTCATTAACAAAAGGTGTGGGCCTTCCTACAAATCTTCCCAGGCCCGTTAATGGGTGGGGAAGATCTTCTTTAATTATATTAAAATAATTAACAATACAAATACATACACTTTTTTAGTTAAAGAAACTCTTGTTTCTGTTCTTTACTTCTAGTAAAGACTCTTAGTTGATAAAGGCAAGATTTAATCAGAGGTACTTGATTATACTAAAATAAAAACAGCAAAAGATCCTACTTTGCTTGCCATCACAATATATAATAAGGTTATCAGAGCAGCTAGATAGAGTCAGGAGAACTTCCTTTATGGAAGAAAAAACTCACAATAAAGGACAGTTGAAGAAGACAGAAACAGATTTCTTGGGGGCTGAGAGGAACTGGGCATACTCAAATCACTAAAGTTTACTGTTTTTTCTTTAAATGTTTGTAGGATTCTTATCTGGCTCAAAGATGACCAGGTATTGGGAGGGAGGGAGTGGGTAACCCAGATCTGGAGACTGGTGCTGTTTCATAGCAGGGGGAGAAGAGGAGGAGGTCTGGGAAATTGGGAGGTAGTAGATAATCAAACTTCTCACCAGTAAGAACAGAGACTTTCCCTCATTACAGCAAGTTTTCTTTGGACAGAATGGCTTACAAGATTTGAGCTTCTTCAGAGTTTAACAAGGTGCAGAGACTATGAAGTCTTGGTACCACCTCATAGGATGGTTGTGATGCTAAAATGAGATAACATATATAAATGATTTGCAAACTTTAAAATATTACTTAAATGTCAGTTATTATTATTGTCTACAAAGCACTTTCCTCACGAAAACGTAGTGAGGGAGGAAGTTCAAATATATCACGTAGACTCAAAGGTCATCTGAATTAACCCCGTCATTTTATAGGTTACATCTATAAGAGCATGTAGGGTAGTGGGAGTAAAGGTGAGGAAACTGGAGTCTGGAAAAGAAACGAAAATTTGCTGAAGATCACAGAGCTAGGAAATGGCAAAAGTGGGCCTGAGACTGTAAGTCCAATGCCCCTTCAACTCTACCATTGTTATTCATCTCATTGCACAGATAAGAAAATGGATGTTTGGAGAGATTAAGTGATTTCCCCATAGTCAGAGGACCTGGTAAGGGATAGGATGAGGATCCAGGTCTTCTGAATTCAGCTCTGCTGTCCTATTCAGGGCACAAGGCTAAAACTTGAAGGAACTTTACTGACCACCTGGTCAAGAAAGTGGAGCTTGTCTTGAGGTCCTCATACATCTTTTCCAGCTACTCTTTCTACTTTTTTGGTATCTTCCTTCCATCTTGAGCAATAAAATTTTTCTTTATGACTTTATTACTGGGGGCAGCTAAGTAGTACAGTGGATAGAGCACTGACTCTTCAGTAAGGAAGACTGGAGTTCAAATCCAGCCTCAGATATTTGACACTTACTAGCTGTGTGACCCTGAGCAGGTCACTTAATCCTGATCGCCTCAAAAAAAAAAAAAAGACTATCACTGGAGGGAAAAACTATTAATTCTTCTTTCCCATTAGATTTTTCTTCCTGTTTTTCTATTCACCTGAACCTTGATTTGTTCTGCATTAAGATAAACCTAATTTTTTTTCTTCTCTGAGCCTAAGTTTCTTCACATTTAACTGAGAACAAAAATACTTCCACTGCATGTGTCACAGGTTGTTGTGAAGGGCTGCTTTGCAAAACTTAGACACCCTACAAATAGGAATTATGATTAGAATCACTTTATTCCCTTTACCAACCTCAGTCTTTTTTTCTGGTGCCTCATAGATAGGCAAGAGCAGTGTTGTTATCTGTAGGAAGCAGGTGGTGCAGTGGGCAAAGTGCTAGGGCTGGAGTCTGGAAGATTTTAGTTCAAATCTGGCCTCAGACACTTACCAGCTGTGTGACCTTAGTCAAGTCATTTAACCTCTGTCTGCCCCAATTTCTTCAACTGGAAAAAATGGGAATAATCATAGCACCTACCTTGTAGGGTTGTTATGAGGATTAAATGAGACCTTATTTGTCAAGTGCTTAGCCCAGTGCCTGGCAGTGAGTAGGCGATTAATAAATGCTTATTCTCCTCCCTAGTTTCCCAGACTAGGAAACAACCATTTCTGTTGATTAAGTTACATAAGGGATGAAGACAAAACTCCAGCCCAAGGCTTCTGAATCCAAGTCTGGTGGTTTCCTGCTCTTCCCTACTAGACCACACTGTGCCTGGTGGATGAGGTAAAGGAAAGAAATGAAATCTTTAATGACCGATAAAAAGTAAAGCATCAATAACCTATCAATAATTTCTTTTTAATAAAACAAAAATGAGACATGGAAATAAAGGTAACCAGATTTTACAAAAAAATCTCTAATTGGGGTTTATGGGTCACATAACGAATGAATGAATGAAAGAAAAGGTGTGTGTAAACACTTGCTATGTGCTCAGTACCAGGGATACAGATAAAAATGGAAGACAGGCCCTGCTTCTAAGGAGCTCACGTTCTGATAGGGGAAGACAAGACATCAAAGCAGGTAGAAAGGCCTCATGGTTCTGAGGGTGCAGTGACAAAGTAGTGGTAACGTGTCTTCTTTAAAATTATTTCCATGTATGTTTCTAATGTTGAACCATTTGCCAGGGTCACTTGCCAAGGTCTTCTGGAGTGAGAACTTTCTTTTCTAGGTCATTAGTAGTTGTGGGACCTGCAGCCCTTGCAGAGATGAGGACTCATGTCCCCAAGAGTTGTTTCTTTGGATGATGGCTGCTAGAGATGGGCTGAAAGCAGAACTAGGGATCTGAGAGATGCCACTGTTCCCAGAGTTCTTGGGCTCAGGTTTCTGGGCTGTCTCTATATCTGGGGGAAGGTAGTGGTGGAGGTACTAGCATTGATATGATTTACCTGTCACATGCTGTCTTCTGTCTCTTCCTCAGGGTGCCTTTCTGCTTTAGCTAGCCTTTCTTTGGTGGCAGTTGGTATCCATTTGCACTTCCTTGATGATCATGTCATTCATTCATTCATGATTGCAGCCCCTTTTGATAATCATAACATGACTCTTTGACCTGATGCTTTGTGACATTGGATCTGTCCCATTTCCCAGATCCTGTGATGCAGCTATGGTCTCCCATGTGGTTCTCCATTAAATGTAGCATAGATGTCCATGGGCATCTGCAAAACCACCAAGCACTCACCCCCACATGCCACATGTATGCGTACACACCCTCAGGCTGGTATGTGAAGATGAACACTTGGCAGGCATGCAGATGCCCGTGGACATCTTATTACATGGAAACACATCTGTTTTCAGCAGAACCTCCACAGTATCAGATGTTTTACTGTTAGGAACCCCCTTTTTCTTTTTAATAAAACAAAAATGAGACATGGAAATAAAGGTAACCACATTTTAAATGTTTATGGAAGATAAAGGTTTAACCACAAGTCTTTCATCAAATAGAAGACAGTAGAAAAAAAGTTTAGAAAATGCCCTTTGGCTGCTGTTGACTGTGTGGTGAAACCTCACAGAATCTCACCTCATATACTATATAGGCCCTCTGGGCAGCTGGAAATATTTAGCAATGTGTCTAAATATTGGTGCTCCGAGGCAGCTCTGACCATGATCAGACCTGTTTCAACAGTGTCTATTATGAAGGAAAGATCTGTTTGGATGGAACGATCCAGCTTGAGTGTGAGGTGGTAAATGGTGCCCAGGGGTATAGAGCTATCTAAAAGGATGCCCTCTGTTAGTGAGAAGGAGCAGTCACCTGACTACCTGCCTGATAGCTTTGCTGGAAATAACCAGCAGTGACTGAGGCTGGGAATGCCCTTGTGCTGATGTCCCTGGGTGTCCCCTCACTTTTTTTGCTGCTGTAATATGATCTGGAGTCTCCAGATGGGAAACATGCTTAAATCCCTCCTGGAGGGGAATAAAAAGACAAGTGCTGTGTAATATTTCCATTTTCTTTGGAGGGCTCTGTCTTTGAAAGAAGCTTTTATGGGGCTTCTACACAGTGAGACTTTAAGTGCCAACAGGAGAAAATATTCAAGTGTGGCCTGTCTCCCCTCCCTCACCAGTGGCAGCCTCCCTCCTCCCCTTTTCCACCTCCCCCCTCCCCCCACAAGAACAGAACTTCTTTTCTATCACCCAGGCACCAAGCATGAACAACACCAATACCACCTGCCATTTTGAAAACATTCTGCTGCCAAGAAACTGAAGTATATGCCCTGGTAGATTATCTTAACTCCCTCATGCAAACTCTAGAAAGTGAGGAGGTGAGGGGCAGATAGGCCTCTCCCACCATGTTACAGATGGAAAACCAGAGGCCACACAGAACAGGAAAAGAGAAGCAAGAATCATTTGCCTTAGACAACTGGAGCTTTTGTGGTTTCAGAATCAGAGACTATTGAATTTAATTTGGTCATCAGAGGGAGGAAAAGGTAGCATTTTGTAGCTTGAGGGAACCTTGGAGATCACTAATGCTGACTGAATATAAGTTCCTCAAAGGCAAAGACTGTCAGTTTGTCTCTGTGTCCTCCAGTGCCTAGTGCAGGGTCTGGCACATAATAGATCTTTTCTAGTGCTTTTTGATGGATTAATGTTCAGTATCTATTTTAGACATGAGGACCTTGAGATGCAAAGAGGTATGTTGATTTCTCCAAGGTCACATAGTGGGTAAATGGCAAAGCAGATTTTAAAATTCAGGTTTTCTGATTGCTGAGCCATTTTGTGTTCTGATACACTACCCTGTTGCCCTAAGTTTGAAAGTGGGTAATTTTTCCTTCCCAGGGCTGTATTTTTTTTCTCCTTCTTGAGGTTCTTTTAAACAGGTCATTGCTCTTTGGAGAAGTAACTTTTCCAACCTAAACCAACCCTTCATCTTGCCAATAAAAAAAAGACCATGTGCATGGACTTATCTTTATTCCAATCAACTGCAGTGTCTCCCAAAGCACATAAAGTTTAGGATGTAGTGAGAAATCCAGTTGAATTATGTGACCTGCAGTTTATAGTTACTCATTTCCATTTTGAGGCCCTCTGAGGACATTTGATTCAGTGCCTGAGCTATTACTACATCACTGATGGCTTGAGGGTTGAGCTTTTATCAAGGAGGAAACACGATGGGGGGAAGGCAGGGAGGAGCATATGCAGGGTGGCACACCCTGCATGGAAGCTAGCACCATGGAGACTTTGTACCACGTAGATCTTCCAACGCTGATCACAGAATTGGCATTCAAGGAAAACTTGTGGAATGAGTGAATGAATGAGTGAGTGAACGCATTGGAATTATCTTGACAACTGCTCTCATTTGGGACAGGCTTTATTTTTTTTTTGATGAAGTGGGCTTTTTTGGGGAGATCTGGAACATGAATAGGTAGAGCATTCTGGCTCCCCATGGGCTGAGTTTGCATGAACTGAAATGCTCTGAGTCTCTTACTCAGTTATGACAATGAAACTGGAGGTATTTCCTAGACTCACAAACCTTCTTAGGCTATCAAATAAATGGGAACATTTGGTTTGATCCACAGCCTAAATCCCTATTAAAGCTTCCCCAAACCCAGCTGTTTGGCACACAGTTCCCTGCAGAAACAATATCCAGGTTTCTTAGGCAAAGAATGTGAGGACATACACAGATCCATGAAAAATACACCCCCTATCCTCACCCTGGTTCAGTTCCAGGATTTTGCTTCTGGTGGAATCACCAAGAGACAGATTGTCTGTGAAAGGTCATGGCTAGCCTTCCAGGAAATTAACCTCATGAGGTTCAGGATGTTAGGAACCATCTGTAGTGCGGGAGATTGTTGAAAGAACATTGGATTAGCTATCAGAAGGCCTGGTTTTAGCTCTCTCTTTGCTGCTTACTAGCCATATGACGTTGGACAAGTTACCAGTCCTCTGAACCTCAGCTTCCTCATCTATGAAAAGATTGATAGATAAAGCATTTATTTACCCTGCACTATATACCAGTCACTGAGGCTACAAAGACAAAAATAAAACAAGCCCTTAGTCAGTCAGTCAGTCAACAAGCATTTATGTCCTATAGGAATTAGATGACCTCTAAGGTCTTTTCTAGTTCAGCACTTGTCCTTCCTACTCAACAGGGTGGTTGTGAGAATAGTAGCAACTTTCTCCTTCAGATCTCACTCTATACCTTGTTTTGTGTTTTTCCAATGCACGAATCTGGGATGTATAAAAAAGTTCAATAGATATAATTTCTGGGTAATTAATAATTTCATTAATTATGGCTAGAAAATAATTAATAAAAAGGTGGTCATTTAGCCATCTCTTCTGAATCAAAGATGGATAATGGTGGCCTATTGATACTGATGCGCCCTTGGAAGAGTGGGTAGCAAATGGTAATCAACTCTGATTGGTCAACAATTAATGAGAAGAATTAATATTCTAATGAGAGGTGGACCTATTCTAATGAGGGGCTGGTGGACATGATTTTGATCTTGTTACGCCCAGACCACCCCCAGCCTGGGTAATCTAGACAAAGTGTCTACCTCCCACCCAAGCAAGAGTATAACACAAGGGCTTCCCCACTTGTGTGGGGTCTGACAAGATTGAGGAGAATGTTAAATACAATCCAATTATCAGCCTTATTCTTCAGGGGTTGATAGGATCCAGTAGAGAATGAAGAAATAGGAAGGGAAAAAATCTTGAATGTCTTCAATACTACTTGGTTATTAACATGAGAGAAATGATTATTTATGAGAAATCAAATTATTGTATACTATGATGAATTGTGTTTGGGTCTTATCACTCTACCTAACCCTAGGTTAGGAGGACAGGAAATATACCTCACCCTGCCTGACTTTTGTCTCTTCTCCAGAATCTAGCACATTGGTCAGCAGATGTTTTCAGAAAGTTTGCTGAATGTTTGAACATAAAATGATATGAATATGAGGTGTTTTGCTGTCTCTGCAATTTCCCTTGTGAACATTATATCCCCCAAATCTCTTGTACCTTTAAATTTCTTTGTAGTTTTAGCCCATGTCACCTTTAGGTCAATGAACTTCATACATTAACAGTCCTGTGAAAGCTTTGAGTTGTCTAAAGTTTACCATCCTCAAACTTTAAGAGGGAAGTGAAGATGCTTATCTTAGCATCCAGGACTTGGGCAACAAGCTATTTTCTGTCTCATCATTCGCTTTCAGGTTTGTAAATTGTGATCCTGACTCCTTACACTTGGTCTGCCCATAATTGAAAAGGCCCACTCATTGTAGGCTAACCTTATTGACATGTATACCAACCATTACCTCTTCATTCATTCTCACTTCTAAGATTGCAGTTCCCTTGACTTCTTTCCCTGTGAATATTTTTCTTCTACATTGGGACTACCAAAGCTCAGAACTACTTTTATCAAGAACTTTTAAGGACCCTAGAAAGTCATCTAGTCCAACTCCATCAAAACTCAAATGCTGGGAGTAAAAGAGTGGGAGTTAGGGCCACTTCTCACCCCTCAAATCTCCTGACCTTGTTTTCTTTTTTCTAGCAAGGAATGGGTCCTTGCTAGAAAATGTCAAATTAAATTTATCTGTTTGTTGAATTTTTGTTTGTTTTGTTAAATATTTTCCAATTTTATTTTAATCAGATTCAGGCTGCATTTGGGGGTTTTGTAGGTAGTTTGCCGGCCATGAATTTGATACCTTTGATTTAGTCCAACAACTTAATTTCATAGAAGAGTAACTGAGGTTTGACTTGCTTAGATTTATGCAAATAATATATAGCAGAATTAGAAGATGAAACCTTTCATACCAGTCCAAATCCACCATTCCATTCACTCTACCACTCTACTATTTTGTCAATTTTGTCACCATCATCCCCCAAATTGCTCAGTTCATGTTGATGGAGGATCCAAGGCTTACAACTTCTCCAGTCACCTCCATGGGTCGCTAACCCTACTCCCTCGGTACCCATCATGAAGTTAGTTCTAATAATCTACTCTCCAATGCATTCCTTATCATTCTTAAACTCATCACAGAATTGCCTCCAAAGGTTCACACTTGGTATCCTTACTTTCCTTTCCCTATTCTCCAGCATTCAATATATACTGCATAAGCATTTGTTGACAAATCCACACATCCTGTTTCTTTCTCTCTACCTCTGTCTTTCTCTCTCTGTCTCTTTCCTGTTCTCTTTCCTCCCCACCATTTTCTCCTCCCCAATCCTAATCTACTTCATGTGCTCCATGATTAGGGTTTACTCTATGACAGACATACCGATAGGCTAGATTTTACCGCCATGGTGCCAAATCGTCCATCCTCAGCATCAGAGAACACTTAGATACTCTCTTCTAGCCCAAGGGAATAATTTATTACCTTGGACAGCTGTATGAACTCTCTTCTGTGTCTTATCCTCACAGTTGTCTGTCTTCCTCTAGGATTTGCAACCCATGGAGAAGAGCCACTGAACACACACTTGTGGGTCATTTTCTTTTTTCTCTTCGAGACTTTCTTCTGCTCCACTATATCTCCCTAGGGGTGTGGCCATTAGGGCCAGAGACAGCATTCTGAACATAGACACAACATGCATTTATTTGTACATGGAGACCAGAATGTTTTCCATTTGGGTTCAGACTGGCCATCTTCCCTAACTTATTCTCCTTTTTCAGTTGGGTTAGTGGATAGAGCTGTGGGTCTAGGAGTTGGGAAGACTTGAATTAGGTACTTATGAGCTGTGTGATCCTGGGTAGGTCCCTTGAACCTCAGTTTCTCATCTATAAAAAGATCATAATAAATAATAGCCCTGACTTCATAGGGCTGTTGTGAAAATCAAATGAAATAATAAATTTAAAGTGCTTTGTAAAACTTAAAGTTCTATTAGTTAGCTGTCGTTATCATAGAGTAGAGCTGGAAAGGATCTCAGAGGTCAGCTCATCCTATTCCTTCACTTTATAGATGCAGACCTGACGCCCAGAGAACACAGAAAGTAAGATTCACATCCAGAATATCTGACTCCAGATTCATCCCACTCTCCTCTATCACACTGACACCGAATGTGGGCTTATGGCTTGTCACTGGTCTAAAAGGCTGGCGCTAAGAATCCAGGGCAGTGTAAATATTGTCTAATGTTGGTAGCCTGCTGAGTTGTGGTGGATACTTAATCTGCAGAGATCTAGGATTCCGTGACTAAGAAATTAGTAAGTGCAGAAACCTAATAGCTAACCAGAGACCAGGTCTGTAATAAATGTAATAAGGTTTAATTGTTTCTATTTGTAATTTGAAATGATCTGGCTGGATGGCTGGCACTTAGGCTGGGGGCCAGGTCTCCTTCTTTATTTAATATATGTTTGGTACCAGCTGCTGAGGGAGCCTTCCTGTCTGTATTATTCATATGATATTGGCCTATGGTTTCCAGTGTCAAATATTTGGAATTTCTTTTCTCAGATCCTGTACAAGTGAATATAATCCCCAGGCAGGAAAGTTGATTCAGAGTTATGGCAGTGGCCCACCTCCTTGGAGCCTTCCAGCTTAAATGAAGGAATGTAGAGGGATAGCATCACCACCAACATTGTCCTGAGGTCAACATCATCCCACCAAAGGCACATAGCCAACCAGGGAGTTAGTGGAGAGGTCCTCATTTAAATTCTGACTGGTGGACAGATGAAGCAAGAGGAAAACAGATATAGTTCAGCCATAGTAAAGGAGGTGGATGATTACAAGGGAACTTTCCAAGAGGGTACTGTTAGAGAGAACGCTGAATAGTTTTCTACAGATCTGAGAGTGACAGAGTGGAAGTTAGGGCCACTTCTCACCCCTCAAATCTCCTGACCTTGCTTTTTTATCTTTTTTCCCACTAGCTAGTTAGAGGGTTCCCAAGAAATATTTCTCCCAAACTTGGACTAGCTTTCCTGTGTGACCTTGGGCAAGTCACTTAACTCTGTCTGCCTCAGTTTCCTCATCTGTAAAATGATCTGGAGAAGGAATAGCAAACCACTCCAGTATCTTTACCCAAGTGGAGTCAGAAAGAGTCAGCTGAAACAACTCAACGACAATAACAAATCTCAAATTCAGCACCCAAAGTCTATGAAGTGGGAGCAAACTTAGAAGGTAATATATATTAAGTGCTTTGCAATCCTTTAGGTATTATATACTAGCTAGTATTATTATCATCTTAGATTCAGAGTTGAAAGAAATCTCAGAGGTTTAACACCTCTCATTTTACAGATGAAGAATTGAGGACCAGAGAAAGTGTGACTTGCCCAAATAGGGAGACATATTTCATGATGATAATTAGCATTTTATAGTATTTTACTTATAAAAATTGATATATATTGTTGCCTAATAATAACTGGAATTTATCTAGTGTTTTAATATTTGTGAAATATTTGACATATATTATCATATCTGATTCTCACAGTAGTGCTGTGAAATAGGGATCCACATTTTATGGATGAGGAAACTGAGCCTAGGAGAAATTATGTGACCTGCCTAGGATCACATGGCTAGTCAGTATCTAAGACTGGATTTCAATTCAGGTCTTCCTGATTCTACACTGAGTTCCCTATTCCCTGGATCACCCAGCTGCATCATACCCTTACCCATTTTCCAATATGTTCCTAGTTGCTCCCACACCCAGAGATCTGTCTCTTATTTAAAAAAAGAAATAGAAGGATAAAAGAAAAACAAAGATTAAAAAACTACTTTGGGTAAATTAACCAGCATATCAGCCAAGCCCGAATTTTGCAATAGTATTTTATAATTGACAAAGTACTTTCCTTGCAATTTTTTTGTTGGGGGTTGATATAGAAGTATTATTACCTTTGTACGAATGAGGAATTTGAGTCCTAAAGCTGTCAAATCTTTGACCATGGTAATATATATGTAAAAATTACAAAAATACATAATATTTATAAATGCATATTTATGAATTGCATATATTAAAATATATTTTATATATTATACATTTATAAATATATATTTAAATATAGTTAGATAAATCCATCTATCCAAAAAGTACCACTGGAAAGATTTTATATTTTAAGGTCTCAGATTCCTCATATGAACAAAGGGAATATATAATATATATGTATATCACACATATAATATGCATATAATGTATAAATGTAAACATATGTATATGCATATACATTATATACAAGTGTCAGAGCCAGATATGACGTTATGTCTTCTGATATCCTATACTCTTCTAGTACACTGTAGCACATCTAGGGATGTTAAGGTTTGACTTTTCATTTGCCATAGAATAAAACTTGAGTTACCATTTTCCTTGAATACAGACCAGCCCTCCAGAGCCCTTTCCATCTCTTCATTTTGGGGTCTGTAGACCACTGGGATCTATCTCTTCTTGTATTTCAGAGAACCTTTTTTCTTCTCCTTGGAAACTCAGTAAGTCACTACTACATTCCAGGGTGTAGGTCTCACAGGTCAGATCCTCTAGAAGATACACAGTCTCAGCACTTACTGCTTGCTTGACTCCAATCTAAAGTATTTCCCTTCCATAGTTACATTTATGACATAGATTGCTCCAGTTGGATGCCCTTCTAATCATCTCCAAGTGGGAGGGGAAAGGGCATTTTATCCCAATAGGAATGATGGAACCTAAAGGTGGGATAGGAACTGGACCTGTGATTTCATTGGTGAAGGCAGCTTGTATTAAGGAATTTCCTTTAATGCTAACTCAACAGTTTCTTTGTAATTTATGGCCTTAGAGACTTGCCCAGAAGACTAAGTAGTTGAGAGACCTATCCAGGGTCACACAACCAGTGTGTATCAGGAGCAAGAATAAAACCTAGGTCTCCCTGGATTTAAGGCCAGCTTTCTACTACACTTCACTGCAAAAGTAGACTATCAGGGACAAAATCCCCACACCGAAAAGAGTAACTGAGTTAGAATGTGGGCTTTATGTCTAGATTTTTAAGAAAAATGCAAATTTCCCCAAGGTTAAGACATATCAGTTATAGCAAACATATACTTGCTTGGAGGAAGGAAGTTGAGCTAGAAAGACCCTGAGCTTCCATGGTCTAAGGAATGTGGCATCCCACCCCTTAATGAGGCAACTTGGAGCAGGACAGCCCAAGGTGCTCAGTCTTATTTAGGATCAGAATTCTCACTGCACAGCCCTGAGCTTAGGATGAAACCTGGAACATAAGGGTTAATGGGCTTGCCTCTCATGTACTTGTTCACCTGGTATCTGTATTTTACAACTTCTCCTTTCTCTCAGCATCTACTCCTTCCCTCCCCCTTCTTCCAAACCCTTCAGGTGAGGAGAGACTTGAGAAGAACCCTGGAGTTGGCTGAAACCAGATACTTCCTTCCTGCCAGGATTACAGTCATATTGTCAATATCATGTCAATGTGAAATGGAAACAGCCTTGTGTTTACAAAATTAACAAATAGCCTTCAAGTTAACCACCAGGCAATTTGTGAGACAGAATTTCATTCTTTCTTCCCCTCCTTTTTTTTTAAGCTGACCAGACTCATGGGATCATTTGCAGGTGATCAAGGCTGTTTGGTATTTCTGGATGGATGGTCTTTAACATCATGTCATTTTTAATTGCTTTTTATGGGACAATCAACTACCCTAGTCATCCAGTTTGCACCCCCACTGAGAGCCTCACATATTTACCTTTCTCTGTAATTCCTTAGCCATCCTCCATCATGCTTCTGATCTGCTATTTGGGAGTGGAAAGGCAAGTTGTATTAAATGTGTGTCACACTCCATGTGCTCAGAGTTTGCGTCAAGAAAAGGTAGTGTTATTTTTTCTTCCTTCAGATATAGACTAGAGAGGGTCTAATCAGCCATTTACATCTTGATGGAAAACACTTTAGCTGTTGTTTCTGGTGATGAAAAAGGAATGTCACTCCTGTCTTTCAAGTGAAAAACTCACTTGACCAGACAGATGCTTCCTCTTCAACAAGATTCTTAACCTTTTTGTATCACAGACTCCTGTGTTAGGTCTGGTGAGACCTCTAGATAGACCCCTTCTCAGAATGAAGTTTCACATCATTGAAGGAAATGCTAAATTTCAATTAGAGATTAGCAAAAATGAAGATGTAATTTTTTTCCCATCCAAAATTATCCACATACCCCTGGTCCCCAGAGTAAGAACCTCTGCTCTACATGTATATTCTCTATTAGAAGGTTAGTTTCTTGAGACAAGGGCTGTTTTGCCTTTCTTTGTATCCCTAGCACTTTTCATAGTGCCTGGCACCTAGTAGGGTCTTAATAAATGATAGTTGGACTTAACTCCCTGATGCTGACCTTCTGACTAATGAAAAGCGTCTCACAATGATTGATAGAGCTTTTTACTTTTCATACCATGTTGGGATCAGAATTTGTTTTATCTGGATAGCTGGCACTGTATAGCCCCAGCTTGAGACTTAAGAGTTTATTCCAGTGTTTTAAAAGATGTTTCTGTTCCTAAGGAATCATGATGAAAAAATGCTATCCACCTCCAGGGAGAGAACTGATGAACTCTAAGTGCCAACTGAAGTATAATTTTCTCACTTTCTTTATTTTTCTTGTTTTTTGGAAATATGGCTAATTTGGAAATGTATTTTGCATGATTTCACATATATAATTGGTATTATATTACTTGCCTTCTCAGGGCATGTGAGAGGGTTTGGGAGGGATGGAGGTTGGAACTAAAAAAAATTGTGAAATGCTAAAAATAAATAAGCAAATTAAAATGTTAGATATATGTATGTATACATGCACAAATATAGATGTATCTATGTATATCATATGTATCTTTGTTGGGTGAGGACACCTTTCCTTATGTGTGAACTAAAATAAGTTTCTCACACTGTTTAAAATATTGAAAACACCTTCATGAAAGAGACAGATCAGCTTGATTTCTCAGAAAGACAAGGCTTTCATAGAAAACAGCCCTATTAGCAGATTTCCAAATATATTTCAGTTCCTTTGCTTATTAATTTAAAATATACATTATGTAGTAATATGTCCTATGCTCGTATATTCAGTTCAGTTCAATTCAACAAACTTTTATTAAGCCTCCTACTATGTGCAAAGCATTTTGCCATGTATGAGGGATACAGATAGAAAGGTGAAACAATACTAACCCTCAAGAATTCCCCTACTAGGGGAATATGGCATGTAAACCAAAAAGTAAATATAAAATACATAAAATGAAATTTTTTGGATAGTGGGTGGAGAGAGTAGGTCCTGGTATAAAGGACAGTGTGCTGAAATTGGGGTTGGAAAAACTTGAGTTCAAATCCTTCCTCAGACACTTAAGCCTCAGTTCCTTAGCTATAAAATGAGGGAGATGTACTAGTTAGACTCTCAGCTTTAAATTTATGGTTCTCCAGGAATACCTCCCTATTGGCAGTAGTGTGTGAGCTGAAATCTGAAGGGGGACAGAGGTTCTCAGAGTTGAGTAAGAGGAGGAACATTCTAGGAATTGGGTGACAGCCTTTACAAAGGTTTGGAGGTGGGATATGAAATGTCATCTACAGAGAATAGTGGGCAGACTAGTCTGGCTAAAACAAAGTCAGTTCTACAAGATGGCAGCACAAGTCATCAAAATGTGAAAAGTTCAGGTTAACTGTTTCCTTTGGTGTACACAGCACCCAATATTTCCCAGATCACTCCCCTTCCCCCTCCAAAGGACTGATTGTATGAGTAATCAATAAACCAGTCAACAAACATATAGACAGCACCTTTGTGCAATATGCTATTTGAGTCACCCCTCAGATTCAGTTGGGTGAATGGATTGGTTGTTCAGGTGACTGTGGGACAAAGTCTCAATGGGCATTGCTAATTACCGTACCACCCCTAATTACAGATACAGGCTCAAACTGAGTTCTTTTCTTCAAACTAGAAATTAATCTGGGAAATCTGGTGGGGCAATTACCACACTTGTTGAAACAAGCAGGAGGGAGAGGAGGGGGAATGCCACATATACCCAGCACTATGAGGTAGGAACTTAGTAAAAACACATTTGTACCCAAGCAACAGGAGATGTCTAATTGAACTTAACTCAGGGCCTGGGCTGTTTGTTTTTAAGAGGGGATGGAGACTGGCTTTCTTAAATAACATTGAATGAATCTCAGTCCTTTAGTTGTGAATTGATGCTGCAACTTGATGGCAGGGTCACATTTTAAGAAGCATACATACACAACAACCAAAAAAAAAAAAATCCCCAAACCACAACACTAAAAAAACACGTCCTTCTTCTAAACATCATGTCGGTGTGGAGAAAACTGATCTGTCAGATATGCTTGTCATATACACATATTTTATAATCCAATGTGTTCGGGCAAGAATTTTGGCACGACTTTCCAACAGCTATCTTGAACTTTTCTTGACACTTACAATGGCACGTAATGTGGTGGGTGTAACGCTCAGGAGAGCCTTAACCCTTTTATTCAGGGTCCAAAAGATCCTCCCTTAAGGAAACATTGCCTAGGGACTAGGCTGGAGTAGGGATGGCAGGTGGCATGGGCCTGAACTGGGCAGCTATTGTGACAGTTACATATATGGCGTTTTGGTTGTAGCTAATTGGTTGTAGCTGTGGTTAAATTACCTTGTGATCAAGGATCAGGGAAATTTAACAGAGTTAGTACAATCCAGTTCACTTCATTTGAATTCAGTGCCTTCATTAATTGATGCATTTATCTGAGTATTTGCCAGTCAGAGTCAACAAAGACGAAACAATGCTCTGTCTTTAGATTACCATGGGAAGGGAGGGAGAACAGGTACATTAAAAAGTGAATGAAAAATATATACCAAGTATGTAAAGCAAGTCATTAGCAGGATGGGAGTCAGGGGAGGAAGGAGTGGCATGGTAGCCAGCCCCTACTGTGCTCAGCTCATGGCACAAGAGAAGTCCTGGGCATGGTCCCTCCTCACATTACTTGAGTTTGATTTTAGGAGAAAAGACTAATGAAAGAAATCTTAGAGAACCACAGAGGTGATACACAACCAGCTCTCATTTGCAAAGTAATGATGGCCAAGATCTTTGGCATAGGCAATAAGTTCTGTAGGTGAGTAAGAAGGGGAGAGAAGAATATTGTCAGGAATTATTGTGGGAAGGTTCATGGGAGACCTAGATTTTGAATGGGGTCCCAAAGGAATTTGTCAAAGAGGAGAAGAGGAGAGGAAAATACCAAAAGAGCCCCAAGGTGGTCATAAAATAAAAAATGTAGCCCCTCTTCCCAGCCCCCCACCCACACTCTTCTCCCTCCTTCCAATGCTACAGGTGTGGGGCTGGGTTTGGCTAATTTTTTTCCCTCTTCCACAGGGGCACCTTCGGTTACAGGGGTTTTCTTGTTGTGATTTTCCCTTCTGTTTGGCTGCTATTTTTTTCTTACAACACATCTTTCTACTGTTGGTCATGCATGATGTTTATGTCCTAAGTAATGCTGATGAAACCTGTTTTTGATATTCATTGTGCCTTTATAGAAAAATAGATCCTTATATATAAAAAAGAGAGAGAACAGTATAGTTTGTTCTGGTGTCCCAATGCTCCTCTATCCCCCTCCCCCATGAGCCAGAAGAGGCCTAAAGAGTAAGGTATTCGAAGTAAAGTTTTCCATTATAGTCTGGGTTTGGTCCTACCTCACTCTTCATTTTTGACCCCTCTGTGGTCTTTGACATTGCTAATTACCATCTCTTCCTGGACAGTCTTTTCTCTCTAGGTTTCTCTGACACTAGTTCTCTTTCTTTGAGAAGAAGCCTCCATTTCTAGGTCTTCATCTGGGTCACAGCTACTAAATATTGGTGTCTCCTCAGGCTCTGTCCTGTGCTGTTTTCCTTTTTTATTCTATAACTTTCTCACTTGGCAATATCATCAGCTACAATGGGTTCAATGATTATTTCAGTGAAGATGATTTTCATATCTACATATCCAGCCCTAATCTCTCCCCTGAACTTCAGAAGAAATCAAGCAATCAGTAAACATTTATCAAGTACTTTGCTAAGTACTGGGATACACAAAGAGGCAAAAAGATGGTCCCTGCCCTCAAGGGGCTTACAATTTAGTAGGGGAGACAACATGCAGACAATTATATAAAAAGCAAGCTATATACAGGATAAATAGCTTAAATAGTTAACAGAGGAAAGGCACTAGAATTAAGAGGGGTTGGGAAGGCTTCCTGTAGAATGTAGGATTTGAATGGAGACTTAAAGGAAACCAGAGGTCAATAGTCTGAGTACAGGACAGAGAGCATTCTAGGCATGGGGGACAGCCAAGAGATGAAAGATGGAATGTCTTGGTCTTGGAACAGTCAGGAGGCCAATATCATTGGCTTGAAGAGTGTGTATCAGGGAGTAAGGTATGAGATAATTGGAAAAGTTGGAAGGAGCTAAGTTATGAAGGATTTAAATGCCAAACAGAGCATTTTGTATTTGCTTCTTGGTGTCAAGCCACTGGAGTTGACTGAGTGGGGATGGTGGTGGTGTTAACACAGAACTCCTTCTCTTTCCCCATCCCAAACCTTACTGTTGAAGTCACCCCTATCCTCCTGGGCAGCCAAATTCACACACATATGTCTAGGGCTCTCTCCCTTTTCTCTTCTCTGGTCCTACGTACCACTAGGTAGCTACAAGTCTACCACTTTCCCAGATTCTAAGACTTAACCACATGAAGGACCAACTTGGACCCAGGAGATTTAGGAAATTCACAGTTTGTATTTTAGCTCTCCAATGTTGCTTCCCCTTAACCAGGCAAAGAAGTGACCACTTGATGCTCTCAACACACTAGAGAGAGGGATTAAAACTCAAGCAACTTTGGTCCTGGAACTCATAACAGAGAACAGACTCCAGATTTCGAGGAACTCCTATGATAGGTAATATTCTCCTATCTTCTGGAATGGACCTTCTGCCTCATCTGGCCACAGCCAACTCTTCACAGAAGAGTATGAGTGGACTTAACAGCCAGTCCTAACAAGGAGCTATCTTGTCATCAGCAGTCCTGGGATCTCTTCCTGGGTGTGATGATAGGTGTTGGGGGTGTGCAGAATCAGTAAGTCATGTTGGGATCTCTTCCTCGTTAGCTTTGAATTTCCTTGTGATTCCTTGCACCCTCCCTGCTACAACTGCATCTCTCTCCTCATTTCTTGTCACCATCTCCATGGAGATTTCACCACTCCATATAGGGGAGAAGCAAGCTTAATGGAAAGGAGGAAACTATGTATTCTCTTAAAGGGCAATAAATAGGCAATCAAATAAAGATGATACAGATAGGACATTCTAAGGGGAAGAGAGGGGAGTCTAGATGAAATAATCCTGAGGAGGTAGAGTTGGGGAGTGGGTGGGTAATGGGAAGACTGCATGGAGGTGATGACTGAGCTTAGACCTAAAAGGAAAAAAAGATTCCAACAAGTGGAGAGTATATCCATAGGGGATGAATCCTGTGATTTTCTGTAGGGGAAAGAGGGTGGGGTATGAGATTAGAGAGCAGGGAGGCAACCCTTTTGAGAGGTAGGGAAGGAGTTCAATTGCCAATGATCACACACTGCTCTAGGTATCTGTAGAATCCTGAATCATTGCTTAGATCCCCTTTTCAAGATATTTTATGTACAGACTCTAGAGCAACACCAGATTCCTTTGCAGAAATACATACAGATGAATATCCCTTCTCTCCTGTTAAGAAGAGCAGGCACACCATAAATTCTCCTGACCGTCCCTCTTAGATGCTCAGTAGTCAAGGCAACTCAGAACAAATCCTGAAGGAAGTGGGAAGCAAACCCAAGACTAAGTCCAAGTATGGTCTCAGACACTTACTAACTGTGTGACCTTGGACAAGTCACTTAACCTCAATTTGCCTCAGTTTCCTCACCAGTAAAATGAGAAAAATAATAACACCAGGATTTTTATGAGAATCAGATGAGATAATTATAAAGTGCTTAGTACGGTGACCAGCAAATAATAAGTCCTATACACATGTTAATTACTATTGTCACTATTATTAAATATGCAGAAATTTAGAAGCAAAATCTTCATACTGGACTCTATCACCTCCAAATATACATACAGCCTACATATTGAATACCACCTATCCCATCACATATAATCTTCATCCCCTACCTCTAGGAGGTGTTTCCTGATTCCAACTTGTTTCTGATGAGCTATAGAGGCCTACATAATAAGGACATTAGGAAACAAAAGTAAACAGTCCTTCTTCTACAGTGGGTAAGCTTGGCATAGTAGATACTGTTAGGACTTAAGTCAGGAACACCCAGGTTCGAACTCCATTTGCAACACTGATTACTTCTGTGACCATGGTGAAGTTATCTAACCTCCCCTGAGAGTTGCTTTCCTTATTTGTAAAACGGACATGATAAGACCCACAAGGTGGCTGGGAAATTCAAATTTGATAATATTGGTGAAACATTTTGCAAGCCTTAAAATGCTTTTTAAGTGTGTCCTGCTATACTCCTGCTAAACTCTACCTATAATCATAAAAGGATAAAAGAGAATTCCCTGCACTTTTCTAATGTATTTCAGAGTCTCTCTTTTCTTTTTTCTGACTGTACTTGTCATTTTCTCAGTGTGGAGAGCTTCAGGTGACAAACTCCATTCTGGCCCCCACCTTGCCCCCACCATAATCTTAAAGAATTGCTTGGGTGGGGCGGAGGGGAGGTCCTTAGAGGTGAAGGTCTTGCCCAGGGTCACACAACCTCAATGTGTCAGATTTGCGCCTTCCTGACTGAGGCCATCTCTCTGTCTACTACACCATGCTGCCTGCAATCTTTCTTTTCCCTATTATATCCTAGCAGTTTGGAGTTTTGGGGGTGTGCAAAATCAATGTCATGCTGGGAACTATTTTATGACTTGTTTACAGTGGTCAGGATCATATCTGGAGGAAAATGCATCCACTTTTCCAAGTTTAAGGATCTTAAAGGTGTTTTCCATGCAGCTGGAGAGACACAGGTTAGGATACAAGGGGGTGTTTTGCGCCTCGAAGGAGAAGAGATGAGTCTGAAGGAGGGGTGGTGTCACCTTCCTTGGGAAATAGGGAGGTTCTCCCTAGGGGTAGGTGGTGTTCAGTCTGCTTTGGAGGAGCAGGGGTAGACTGGACCATCCCTCCATCAATCCTCAGTCCTTTCTAGCCTGTGCAGGCTCACAGACACTAGACTGTGATTGCCTTGGGAAGCAAAGGCGATGGAAAGGTTAGCATGGCTGAATGCTTTGAGGAAAGCTGTGTGCTGACATGGGGCCTAGACAGACTGTCAGCATGGAAATCACACGGTGACAGCTTCCTTCAACCTCTAGGCCCATCAGCCAGTCAGCCAATCTGACAGGCCTCAGCTAATAAGGTAAACAAAGGATTTAGAGCATCGCTAGAAGAATGCTGGAATTCTTTTTTTTCACTGTTCTCCTATTCATCACATGCCCCAGAGTCAGCTCAAGGCCCAGTGGAGGCAGCAAGTTTCAGCTTTTAAAGCCTTCCACGGAGAGAAGAGGAGGGGGACTTTGGAGGAGACCCAGCCACTGAGCTCAGTGTGGTGTCTGACATCTTGTCTCCAGGCCAAACACTTGGCGACTTCACTGAAATTCAAAGGAGTCTGGGCGTCATCTTTCTATGGTCCACTCAGGTTGCAACCTACAGAGTAAAACATAAACTCTTTCCCTCATCTTTGGCATTCAAAGCCTTCCACATCATGGCTCCAAACTTTTCCAGCCTTATTTTGCACTCCTTCTGAACTCTGTTCCTGCCATGTCTGTCTATGCACAAGCTCTTGAAAATGTCTTTCACTCTGCCACTTTTGAATCTTTGTTCATATTGTCTCCTGCCCCCATGTCAATGCTCCTGCCTCCTTACTTGTCCAAATCTAGCCATCCTCAAAAGCTATTTCAGACCTCCTCCTCCATGAAGCCTTCCCTGACTATCCTACCTGGAAATAATCTTTGCCTCCCCTGAATTCCAGTAGCATTTAATGCCTGTGCTGAGCATGTAACACCTTGTGACATATTTTGTATCTAAGTACCTCCTATGAAAGGGTGTGTATAAATCCCCTTTCTTACATGTATGTCACAGGGAGTGGTATGACCAATCCCCACAGGACTACTTTAAAAAATTAAATTAGTTTTTTTCAATGAACAAAAATAGATTGTTTCTCCTTCCCACCTCCCATTTCACTGAAAGAGAAAAGAAAAGCAAAAGAACATCCTCACAATTAACATGAATGCTCAAGCAAAACAAATCCTTCCATTGACCATGTTAAAAAAAAACAACAATATGAGAGGTCTTTACCTCTCTGTCAGGAGGTAGGTGTCACCTAGATTCCTAGTTGGTCACTGTGTCGATCAGGACTACTTTTCATATTGCTTGAGTTTACCTGAGACTGATTCCAGACAACAACAGCTCTCATTTTTTATAGTGCTTTAAGGTTTGCAAAATGTCTTATAAATAATCTCATTAGATCTTCACAAAAACCCTGGTAGCTGGGAGATTTTATTACCCCTATTTTATAAATGACAAAACTGAGACAGATAAAGGTTAAATGACTTGCCCAGGTTCACACAGTTAATAAATGTCTGAGGTCACATAGCAATTCAGGTCTTGACTCAAGGTCCACGCTATCAACTGTGCCATCCAATTGCCTAAACTTGGTTTAGCCATCACCTGATATAAACTCATGCTATTCAGATCCAGTCAGAAAAAATAACAGACCTTATATTGTAGCAAAAGCAAAATAGTATACTTAAAATAACAAGCATTGTGAGATCAAGAAATATCAAAGGAAATATAGCACAAAATGCAGTGAACGCAATTATTGTTTCAAAGCACTGTTCTCCCATGTACCCAATGCCTAGCCCTAATTATCTTGTAATCTTTACTTCTGTCCTTCAAGGTGGCCTCATTAAGCATTTTTGTGAATTGGGGAAAGACAAAGAGAAAGTCTAAGACTTTTCACAAATGAACACACTAAGATATGCCCTGCTGTTGCCATGCATTCCCTCATAAATCTCCGAGAGAGTCCAGGATTCATCTAGTTCTACTGTCAAGGAAGTACACATTTTATATAATTTCTCTAGCAAGTCAAGAAAACAACAGTTATTACCAGGCAAGGCTGATACACCAGTTATTTGTTTAATTGAGGAAAAACAAAACTCCTGTCAATGTCAACTAACTGGGGTACAATAAGGTGGAGCACTAGGTGACTATCCTCCACACTACCTGGAGCCCATTGCCTCCTAGAATTCTTTTTAAAATTTCCGACGTGATATGCTCATCCAATCAGAACCCATGCCAGGGGGACATCATTAGTTGCTATGTTCCTTATATGTATTTTAAGAAATTGATATTTTTAATTTTTTATACCAAATTTATTTCAAAATATATTATTCTTCTCTCTGCTGTCCAGTGAGACATCTATTGTAAGAAATAATTTTAAAAAGCAGTTCTGCAATACTAACTAACATACTGACTGAGTCTGACAATACTTGCTGTGTTACACACTCATAGTCTCCCACTTTCTGATGAAGGGAGAAAAGTACAATTTCTCATCTCTCCTTGTTCATTAAAATTACACAACATGAAGTATCTTTCTCTTTTCCTTTTCTTCCTTCCTTCCACAATATATATTGTTTTTCTCGTATCTACTTCATTTTGCATCAGTTCATGCAAATCTTCCTCGGCACAGTGGATAGAGTGATAGACTTGGAATTAGGAAGATCTAAGTTCAAATCATCCCTCAGACACTTACTAGCAGTATGACTTTGGGCAAGTGACTCTCTCAGCCTTAGTATCCTCATCTGTAAAATGGAGATGACAATAGGATCTGCCTCACAGGGCTATTGTAAGGATCAAATGAGACAATATCAATAAAGCACTTTGCAAACTTTAAAGTTATTTACACGTGTGTTTATTGTTAATTTTTGCCATTTTAACAAAGCTTTAATCTTTCATTACTTTCATGCATCACATAATTTGTTTGACCATTCTCTCAAACAATTGCTATCTATTTTGTTCCTTGTTCTTTGGTACTTAAAAAGTGTTTCTATAACTATTTTGATGTATATGGGAAGACTGTAGGAATTAAATCAGAACAATTTTGAAATTCTTGTTATAAATAAAATAGAAGAAATAAAGAAGTAAGAGCTAAAGGGAAAGGCATCTGAATGCCCTCCTTTGAGAAATAGACAAAGGAGTTGGTAGGGTTTGATTCATCATACAGACAAAGGCATCAATATTATTTAATGAGAAATGTGGTCATCTTTCCTTTTAATATAGGGTGTGTGCCATGTTTTGCCCATGCAGGTTATGTTATGGGACAGTTTTGGGACTATCTAAATGTGACTTGTAGGGAGGCATGAATAGAAAACTCTAAAATCTCCTTCCACCTAGCCTTCTCCAACAGACACTTTGATTCTTACCAGGAAGAGATCAAGAGACTGGGGCCACAAGGCTGACCATTCCAATCTCCTCAGAGATAGGGAGTATCAGAATTACATCTGTCCATACTCTTTAAATATTATTGGCCTAGGAGAAATAATTCTTAAAATCAAGGAGGTATTACTCCAAGTTATATATCCAAGACTCAACTCCCTTCTTATTAGATGCCAGCTACACACACCACACATAGCAGATAGTAATTAAACCTATTTATCCAGGCCAATAACAAATAAAAATCAAAGAAATTGTACAGATGAGAATATACTAGATCATTCACAGAGTCAATGAGCTCTCCCACTGAGAGTAAGATATCTCAGATCAGTCAAGAGAAAGGGTTCTAGATTTCACTTAAGGGGAAATTCTCTGAAATCTCTAGTGTACTAAGTTTGGGAGAGGAACGTGTTTAAAGGGATGGCTCCTCCACATGATGACTTCTTTCCAGAATCTTTCTCTTTAAGGACTTTTACCAGACAAGAATTTGGAACCATTTATCTTGAATCTGCAAGCTAGAAGACCAGGTATTCTCTTTCCCCAGGTTCTCAGAAATTCCACCCCTTATTAAGGCACAGAGCATCAATTGATCAAATGAGTAATCAATCTCCAGTAATGAGGAGAGTCTTATGCAAAGGGACTTGAGCCATGGTTTATATTGGTATTCATGATGATCATAAGCAAAATGGCTAACATGAAGATAACTGTAGTTCATATACCAATATCTGTTGTAAAGGATGAAGAAGCTGAGAAGTTCTAAAAGAACCTGAAAAGACTGTTGTCCAAACTAAGTCAACAAAAAGAAGTAAGCAATTATTATGTGTCAGACATTATGCAAAGCCTTGGAGATACAAAGAAAGGCAAAAACACTCTGTCTTCATGGAGCTCACATTCACTCTGATGGGGGTGAAAACATGTAAATAGCTAGGTACCACAACCACCACGGCATACACAGGAGGGCCTGCTGCACAGGTTCCTAGCTCTGCTTGTCTAAAAAGAAAGCAACTTTTGAGGGGTCAACAATCTTCTTTAATTACATTCACCAACAGAGAAAATCCAAGCAGAGAAATAAAGACCAAGAGACAAGGCTTCTAATTATCTGACCATAAGCAATACATACATCATAGATCAACAGAAAGATCCAACTTTCTGACCATTACATACATACAGAGTTAATAGAGAGAGGCACCAACATCTGGGTTTTCAAAGCCAGGGGGCTCCTTAACAACTACCCCAAAGTCTCGTCTGGTCATATCACACCAACATTCTTCCAGTGAGTGAGCCCCAAAGCAACTCCTCACCTCAAAGGATATATATAGCTTCAGTGCCTAATTACCAAAAGGTGTGAAAACCTTGAAGCAAGCAAACCTCTCCATAAGCAAACTTTCTCTTTAAACAAGTTGCTCCCCTGATGGGTTCCATGTGAGACCTATTAATAGGCAGGGAAGATCTTTAACTCTAGTATTACAGGTACATATAAGATCTATGCAGAGTTGTGGATGGTAATCAAGAGGGAAGGGGACCAGCAATTAGAGGGATTCAGAAGGGCTTCCTGGAGCAAGTGGAATTTAACTGAGTCTTGAAGGAATATAGGAAAACTAAGAGGTTACATTCTAGGTATGGGGGACAGCCAGTGGAAAGACAAAAAGTTTGTAGATAAAATGCTATTTTCAAGGAAGCCTAAGTAGGTTAGAGTAGTGAAGTTATAGAATGAATGGGTTAAAAATGTGAGAGATTAAAATGTAAGAAGGATCAGATTTTGAAAAACTTTATTGATGGTAGAAGATTTTGTATTTTATCCTGTATATAATAGTCAGTTGGAGCAGGGGGAGGGTGGACATGTGCCCAATGGTAAGTAGTGGTGTTGGTGGTGTTGCCATAAGTCCTTCATTCTCGAAGAGGGCCATGACATCAGGGAGATGATTCCATGACATACAAGTGAATTAAATTTAAGTGAGGAAGTGAGGGAGGCCTGTGGAAAGTCACCAGCCTCATTTTCTCCTCCCAAGACACCTGGGTCCAGTGGCAAGATATTGATCAGGACAACTAGAGATGGTGAGAATCACCATGAAGGGATGAGTATAAGGAGGTGGGTATATATGAGTCCAGGCAAAGTATCGATGATATTTTGATTCCAATGTGATGAAAGGCATAGGGGAGGGCAAATAAAAATATGTTGTAATATATGTTGTAAAATATGTAAATACGTGTTAAGAAATGAAAGAGCCCAAAGACTTAGACCACTACTGTTACTACTGATTATTATTAGAGACTATTTTTATTATTTTATTATTATTAGAGACTACTATTAATAAATATTACTAGTAGTGTTATAACATCTGCTTATCAGGGGAACAATTTTTTTTTATTAATTTTTAACATTTATTTTCACACAGTTTTGGGTTACAAATTTTCTCCCCTTTTCTCCCCTTCCCCCCCCCCCAAACTCGAGCTTTCTAATTGCCCCTGTGACCTATCTGCTCTCTCCTCTATCCTCCCTCCCTGCCCTTGTCTCCATCTTCTCTTTTGTCCTGTAGGGCCAGATAGCTTTCTTGACCCCTTAACCTATATTTCTTGTTACCCAGTGGTAAGAACATTACATTTGGTCCTAACACTTTGAGTTCAAACCTCCTTAGCTCCCTCCCTCTCCACCCCTTCCCCTTGAAAGACAGGCAATTCAATATAGGCCATATCTGTTTAGTTTTGCAAATGATTTCCATACTAGTTGTGTTGTATAGGACTAACTATATTTCCCTCCATCCTATCCTGTCCCCCTTTACTTCTATTTTCTTATGGTCCTTTCCCTCCCTATGAGTGTCGACCTCGTATTGCATTCTCCTACCCATGCCCTCCCCTCCATCCTCCCCCCCACCCTGCTTGTGCCCCTGTCCCCCACTCTCCTGTATTATGAGATAGGTTTTCCTATCAAAATGAGTATGCATTATATTCTTTCCTTTAGTGGAATGTGATGAGAGTAGACCTCATGTTTTTCTCTTGCCTCCCCTCTTTATCCCACCACTAATAAGTCTTTTGCTTGCCTCTTTTATGAGAGATAATTTGCCCCATATAACTTCTCCCTTTCTCCTCCTAATATTTCTCTCTCACTGCTTGATTTCATTTTTTTTTTAATATATGATCCCATCCTCTTCAATTCACTCTGTGCACTCTGTCTCTATGTATGTGTGTGTGTGTGCATGTGTGTGTGTGTGTACTCCCACCCAGTGCCCAGATACTGAAATGTTTCAAGAGTTATAAATATTGTCTTTCCATGTAGGAATGTAAACAGTTCAACTTTAGTAAGTCCCTTATGATTTCTCTTTGCTGTTCGCCTTTTTATGGTTCTCTTCATTCTTGTGTTAGAAAGTCAAATTTTCTTTCCAGCTCTGGTCTTTTCATCAGGAAAATTTGAAAGTCTTCTATTTCATTGAAAGACCATTTTTTCTCCTGAAGTATTATACTCAGTTTTGCTGGGTAGGTGATTCTTGGCTTCAGTCCTAGTTCCTTTGACTTCTGGAATATCCTATTCCATTCCCTTCTATCCCTCAATGTAGAGGGTGCCAGATCTTGTGCTATCCTGATTGTATTTCCACAATACTTGAATTGTTTCTTTCTAGCTGCTTGCAATATTTTCTCTTTCACCTGGGAATTCTGGAATTTGGCCACAATGCTCCTAGGAGTTTCTCTTTTTGGATCTCTTTCATGCGGTGTTCTGTGGATTCCTTGAATATTTATTTTGCCTTCTGGTTCTAGAGTCTCAGGGCAGTTTTCCTTGATAATTTCATGGAAGATGATGTCTAGGCTCTTCTTTTGATCATGGTTTTCAGGTAGTCCCAGAATTTTTACATTGTCTCTCCTGATTCTATTTTCCAGGTCAATTGTTTTTCCAATAAGATATTTCACATTATCTTCCATTTTTCGAATCTGCGTGGTATGTTCTGAGATATCTGTCTTTCTCGAAAAGTCCTTAGCGTCCATCCGTACCATTCCAGTTTTGAAAGATCTATTTTCTTCAGTGAGCTTTTGAATCTCCTTTTCCATTTGGTTAATTCTGCTTTTGAAAGCATTCTTCTCCTCATTGGCCCCTTGCACCTCCCTTGCCAGCTGAGTTAGGCTAGTTCTCAAGGTGCCAATTTCTTCAAGATTTTTTTGGTTCTCCTTTAGCAGGGAGCTGATCTGCTTTTCATGCTTCTCTTTCATCCCTCTCATTTCTCTTCCCAGTCTTTCCTCCACCTCTCTAACTTGATTTTCAAAATTCCTCTTGAGCTCTTCCATGGCCCGAGACCATTGGGTGGGCTGGGACACAGAATCCTCGATTTCTGTGTCTTTGCCTGATGGCAAGCATTGTTCCTCCCCATCAGAAAGGAAGGGAGGAAGTGTCTTTTCTCCGAGAAAGTACCCTTCAATAGTTTTATTTCTTTTCCCTTTTCTTGGCATTTTCTCCAACCAGTGGCCTGACCTCTGAATGTTCTCCTCACACCCACCTCGCCTCCTGGTCCTCCCAGCCAGCGTTTGGGGACTGAGATTCAAATGCTGCTTCCCACCTTAGGATTTTTGGCAGGGGCAGGGCTGCTATTCAGTGTGAGAATTAAGTTCAGGTGGTCAGGGGCAGGGCCGCCTCTCAGGCTCAGTTCCCTCTGGGGGTTTATGCACAGACCTTCCACAATGGATCCAGGCTCCTGCCCGTTTGGGGAGCCCCCGTCCACAGCCGCCTCTCAGCCCCCACCTCCCGGGGGGCCCCGAGCCATGGGGGCACCCCACTCCCCTCTCAACCCGTCAAAGAGATTCTCTCACCCACCCCTGTCAGTCACCTGTTGGTGGGGGGGCCCGTGCCGCCGCTTAAGATCCCGCCTCCGGAGCCCTCTCAGACCTGTGCCTCTCGGATCCTCGGCCGCTGCCGCTACCTCAGGTCCGGGCTGGGCTCCGCGTCTGCAGCGCGACGGACCTTTTGCGAGAGGTTTGCAGGTCCCTCTGTGGGTGGGGGGACCCGCGTGGCCGCTGGAGATCCCATCCCCATAGCCCTCTCCGATCTCCTCCCCTCCGTGTCGGGCCGTGGCAGGGCCGCACTCCGCTCCCCGTCCCAGTGCCCAGTCCGTGGCGCGAAGGACCCCCCGCGAGAGGTCCGCAGGTCTCTCCGGAGCAGAAATCTCCCTCGCTCCAGTACTCTGTGGTCTCTGGGTGCAGAATTCGCCCTGGCTTGGTCGCCTCTAGCCGTTCTGTGGTTTGTGTGTTCGGAGCTACGTGTATATGCGTCTTTCTACTTTGCCATCTTGGCTCCACCCCCTAGAAATTCTTTACTAAAACTTGCTAGAGTAGAAGAAAGGACCGAAGGAGCCATTCAATTGATGATATTAAAGAAGGAAGGTTGGGCACCTGGCAGGTAGTCCCGGGCAGGCACCATTTCGCCACCAGTCCCCCAGAGCGTACGAGCAGCTTTCAGGGCAGACCGTCAGAGCGGGTGATCAGCTCAGACCCTCGACACCAAAGCCGGGGGGGCTCCGGCACTTTCCCTGGGCGGCTGCGAGGCACGCAGGCCGCAGACAGCACGCAGTCCAGTCTCGTTGGCTGACCCTCCGCTCCGGCTCCGCAGGGGAACAATTTTTAAAAAGGAGTCAGAAGGTGCTGGATGTGGCAAGTACTTAACAAAGAAATTATCTTAACAAAATATATGACGGGAAATGATAAACTAACAATATGGTAATTATTTCCTACTCACAACTTCCTACCCAACTTTGCCTGGACTCATGTAGTCAATCATTCAGCAAGCATTTATTATGAATTTCCTATATCCAAAGACAATCTCTGCCCTCAAGGAGTGAAGGAAGCAAGATCCAGTACCAGATAGAAGGTATTAGAGTGAGGTAGAGACTAGAAAAGGCCTCCTGCCTTAGGGGGTATTTGAATCTAGAGTAGAAAAAACAGGAATTAGAGGTAAAGACAAAATACTCTTGGAATGGGCAATAGAGAAAAAGTAGAGTGTGGAGAGGGAATGTTATTGGGAAAACCAGCAAGAGAGTCAGTGTCACTGCATTGGAATGGAAAAGAGTAAAGTGTAAGAAAACTGGCAAGGTTGGGAGGGAGCAGGCCATGAAGGGCTTTAAATCCCCAGTGGGGGACTTGATATTTGATCTGGAGGTTAATGGAAAGCCAGTGGAATTTACTGAATAAGGCGGGGGAGGGCGATATAGTATAGTCAGACCTGTGCTTTAGAAAAATCACTTAGGCAGCTGAGTGGAGGAGGTATTAGAGTGAGGAAAGATGAGGCAGGGGGACTGATGAGAAGGCTATTGCCTAAGTCCCCTTGAGAGGTGAGGAAGGCCTGTACCAGGATGTAAAGTTAAGGGAAGGGGGATTTTCTTGGTCTCTACCACCTGGTAGAGTATTTCCTTCTGAAGTTACCCTCCATCTACTCTCTCTCTCTCTCTCTCTCTCTCTCTCTCTCTCTCTCTCTCTCTCTCTCTCTCTCTCTTCTATATGCCTATTTATTTACATCTTATATCACTCATTATAATGCAATCTCCTTGAAGGAAGATACTTTTCTTTTTTTAACCTTTACAAAAATATCCCCAGGATAGTACTGTATCTAGCACATGAAGAGCTTAACAAATATTTGTTGACCATCATTACACACAATCTCTAATCCAGCAATACTAACCTACTTCACTACACACATCACTCAACCTCCTGTCTCTGTGACTTTGTACTGGCCGTCCCCCATACATGGAATGCTTTCTCTCCAGACCTCTAAGAATCTCTGGTTTTCTTTATAAGGAGTCTATCCTATCTCAATCAAACACAGAAGGGTCCCTCCTTTTCAACTGAACCAATCAATCAAATGTATAAAAGTATACATTAGGTAGCAAAAAATCCCTAATCAATTTGGAAGCAGTGAAATGCTTTGAACTATCACATGAAATGAGGTGACCTAAATAGGAAGTCTATAAAATGAGTCAGTTGATCAATCTTGCACTCCGAGGCTTGGATAAAATAACAATCCAGTTTGTAAAATGATATTCTAACAGCAGGCCTTCAAACAATTGGGAATAGTTGTACTTCCTACAGGCTACAGTTAGAATATCTGTATATCCCCAGCACTTAGCACAATGCTGGGCACACAGTCAGTGTTTAATAAATGCTTGATGAATATTTGGTACTGATTCACCTGTTTATGTAAAGTCAAAACATTAATTAGAGCAAAGGTCAGAATCAACATCTGAAGAAAGGGTAAAAATGAGAATGCGTTGTGTTCAATTATAACAGTTCCAACCTGAACTAAAACAAACTATTGTCTCTTAAAAATGGGAAATACATAAATGTCCGGGTATGGACTATTCAAAGAGATAGCTCAGTATAAATACAGAACCAGCTGGAATTAGTCAAGAAGACCTGATTTCCAATGCTGCCTCTAACACTTAAGAGCTATTGCTGGCATACACAAGTCTCAATCTCAGTTTCTATAGCTATAAAATGGAGATAATACCTATAGTACCTACTTCCCAAAGTTATTATGAGTTTTAAATGATATAATACATATAAGTGCTTTGCAAACTTTAAATCATGTAATATTATATTAATTATGATGATTATAATTACTATTTCTTTGAGAAGTTATAAGATAGAAAATATTTGCTACAGAAGAGGTTAAAAGAAAGCTGAAATTTTAACGAGCAAATACTTGATCTTTTTACTAAGCAAAGAGAAATAGCAACTAAAGACAAATGTCAGTTTAGATTATAAGCTCATTTAAAAAACATTCAGAAGATACTGGCAGAACATTATAAATGAAACTACCTCAAAAAGCAGCAAACATAAGAGGTGGTGAAAATAAGACTCTGGAAAGGTTGGTGTGACCTCTAACTAGGTAAGTTGTGTTCTCTCCTCTCCCCTCCCCCTCCAATGGCCACCATAGATTACACTGACAGGATAACTCACAAGATAAACAGATTTGCCAGCCTTGCCATGGCGATCTATTCACATCCTTGAATTCAGTGGGACCGCCATAATAGACCTTAAGCCCTCAAATATCAAATGTACTATATAAGGAAATAGAAATGGCACTTCAGAAGATGAAGTGGGTAAGAGCAGCTGGACATGACCAAATATATCCCAAAGAAATTCAAGCTAGAAGTGAAACAATTTTGAAATCACTTGGGGATCTAGCTTTAAAAAAAACAACACCAAAAAACCATTAGTGGTACTTTTATCTCCCCTGGGAATTAAAAAAAGGTGACTTGAGAAAATATCATAAATCATTGATTTAGGTATAATTTAAGTATATGTTTTCTTTTTAATAAAATCTTTATGAAACATATATGTTTAAATATATTTATATGATATATAATAAGACATAATATATGATATATATGCATATTACAAATACCCTTCATGAAAACGTGAAGAGGAAAAAGACAGACTTTCACAAATGACTTTCTACAATAGACTACCAATTGAATGAAAGGTGCAGGGAATGAAAGATTCTACTGTTTCTTGTTGGTTGTAATAGAATAAAATGCAGTCTTAAAAACTCTTCTCCAATAATCTCCCATGCATATATTGATGATAGTTGAAACCACAGAGATGACTTTGTTCAAAAAGCCTGTGGGTATTTTTGTCAAGCAAGATAAAAAGCAGAGGGAAAAGTATTCACCACTTCCACAGAGTCCTATGCAGAATTCAAATTGAATAGGGATTCACTAGAGATTCTTAATGTGAGGTTTGCGAATATAACAAAAACAGTTTTTGTAACAATTTCAATATGATTGATTTTTTTCATAACCCCATGTATTTAATTTATTCATTTAAAATCAGTACTCTGAGAAGGGGCTCATAGGTTTCCTTGGACTGTGAAAACGGTTTTTTACTCAAAAAAAGTTAGAACTCCTGATATAGATGTGAGATTCTACCAGTGTTCCAGTTTGCAGAGAACATTGTGATGATTTTTAAAATAATAAATGCAATGATACAATAGGGCTTCAGTGAGATTTTACAATTGCTTTTAAAAAATGAATCAGACCAGTAAAAGGATGTCTTTTAATATCCATGTCCTTTTATTATTACATGGTGGGGAAACCCAGAGCATCATTATCTCTGAAGAATCAAAATTGTAGGTGACAATATAATAGCTAGAATATAAAGCTTTAGAATTTTTAAAAAAGCTTTAAATATGCTATCTACCCAAACTTTTTAAGCTCCTACTTTAAGCAGGAGCAAATGATACTGAGAGAAGGAACCTAGCCAGCATTCCTGAGGATTATAAAGTCTCAAGGGCAAGAAACTGATGTTCCTAGAGACAGAGGTGGTATTTTCATCACTGATATCCTTTAAAGACAAAGAATTAAGAATGGAAGGACAGATTTAGTACGTGAACAGGTGGTTAAGTAGATGGTATATGAGAGAATGATTTAAATTTCTGGACTATGGCTTAAAATGTAGGAACGATAGGGTCATGGTCAAGTTAAAAAAAGTGCACCTAACCTGGGTGGATAATACTATATTTTACTGAAGTCTTTGGAATAATCAAAAGGGCTTTGAAGTGAAAAACAAAAGGTACCACAGGTGCTCAGACATCTATACACAAATACACAAGTCATAGGTACCTAGCAAGATAAACTGGAGGTCCTAAAACAATGAGATGAATTTGGCTGCCTTTGTGTAACAGATTTGGTAGGATGAGACCTATAACTAGAAGATGGTTCTAGAAGAGTATAATTCACATAAAAATAACAAGGTAGGTGGAGAGGAGTTGGGGGGAAAATGCATTAAACTTTTTTTTAAAGCATGAAGATTTTTATTCTTTTTTTTCCAACCCTAAATTTTCTCCCCTGACATCATCCATTGAGAAGGTAAGGAAAAAAAAAAACCATTGCAAATGTGTGTGTATCTTTGTGTATATATATATATGTATATGTATATACATATATGTATATGTGTGAATGTGCATATATATGTATATATATGAAGGGTATATAATCTTTTCCACTAATCAACCTATTATCCAGTACCAAATTGTTTTGATGATAACAGCTTTGTAGTATAGTTTAAGAGCTTCCTTCACAGTTTTTCATTGATTCCCTTGATGGTCTTGACCTTTTGCTCTTCCAGATGAATTTTGTTATTATTTTTTCTAGCTGTATAAAATAATTTTTTGATACTTTTATAGATAAAACACTGGATCAATAATTAATTTAGGTAGTGTTGTCATTTTATTATATTGTCTTAGTCTACCCATGAACAATTAATATTTCTCTAATTATTTAGATCTGTCTTTATTTGTGTGAAAATTGTTTTGTAATTATAGTCATATAATTCTTGTGGTTCTTGGCAGATAGACTACCAGGTATTTTATACTGTCTCTAGACATTTAAATGGAATTCTTTTTATCTTTTCCTACTGAGTTTAACATGCCAAAATGCTGATGATTTATGTAGATTTATTTTATATTTTGCAACTTTGCTAAAGTTGTTGAATGTTTTGATTAGTTTTCTGTCAGTTGACTCTCCAGGTTTTCTAAGTAAACTATTATTTCATCTGCAAAAAAAGTGATAGTTTTGCTTTTTCGTTGACTATACTTTCCCCTTCAATTTCTTTTTCTTGCCTTATTGCTATAGTTAGCATATCTAGTACAATATTGAACAGTAATGCTGATAATGGAACCCTCATTTGACTCCAATCTTATTGGAAAGACTTTTAGCTTATCCCCATTGCAGATAATGTCTTCTCTTGGTTTTAAAGAGATATCACTTATCATTTTTAGCGAAGCTCCATTTATTCTTGTGCTTCCTATTTTTTCATATGATAGAATGAGTGTTGTATTTTGTCAAAATGGTTCCCAACAATTGCTTTTATTTCCTATTTATTGGTTGTGAATTCATTTTTTCTTTCACTTTTGAAACTGGCAATTTGGTTTTATTCTTTCTTTTTAAACATCAGTTTAGCCAATATATTGTCAGTTGTGGTTTTTCTTTAAAAAAAGAGCTTCCAGTTTTATTTATTAGTTCAATTAAAAAAGCTTTCACTTTTGTAAATTGTTCTTTGTTTTTCAGGATTTCTATTTTGATGTTTAATTGGGGATTTGAATTTGTTGGGGTTTTTTGTAGTTTTTTTTTTTTTACTGGCATAATCAAATTTGCTGATCTTCTCTTTCTCTTTTTTATTGATGTGAGCATTAGTGATATAAAATTTTCCATAAGTAGTGCTTCTCTCTATGTTGAAATTTTGATCCAGCACTGGGTAATGGGCAACAGAGCTCCCAGCTGACACTTGTTCCTTCTCCTAGCATGGTTCAGGGGGTTCTGGGGATCTCTTTCTGCCACAGTTTTTCTTACTTTGGGGTTCATTCTCAGACCCCTTAAAACTTCTGGGTGCTGGAATGCTCCCCAACACTACCACTGCACTGTAATCCTGATCAGTCTCTTCCTCGGTGTCCATAGACCTCTTTGTCTATCTTCCTAAGTTGCTCTGGGCTGGAAAAGTGACTCAAAAGGATCTTTTTCTTGACTTTCCCAATAAGAATTCGGTCTGGCATGTTTTTTTTAGGTTATTGTCAAAGAGGTTTCTGCTTGGTGAGTTGGGTAAAAATACTGAGACTGCATCATCTTGACTCCTAGAATACATTATACATCAAGAACATGCTCTTGTGTGAGGGAATCCAGGAATTGTGAAAGAAGGAGATGGAGAGCATCTGGCTAAGGACGAACAAAGGTAGAAATAGAAGTAATAGAGGCATCAGAGTGCACTTTAAGCTTCTTAGTCAGAAAGAGAATATCTGCATCTATATGTAGATATATATCTATAATGTATACACACACATAGACACATATATATGTATATACAACCATACAATGCATACATATATGTGTGCATATACTCATATACAGACATACACAAAAACACACACATATACGGAGTGTAGGAATCAGGGAAAGGAGGGGAAAGGGGAAAAGAGCATTAACATAGTGCCTACTATGCGTCAGTAACTGTGCTAAGAACCTTTTTTTTTTTTTTTACAAGTATTATCCCATTTATTCCTCACAATAACACTGGGAGATAGATGCTCTTATCATTCCCATTTAAGGAAACTGAGGCAAATAGAAGTTAAGTGACTTACCCAGGGTCACACAGCTAATAAGCATCTGAGGCTGGATTTAAATTCAGGTTTTCCTTACTCCTAGCCCAACACTCTACCCATTGTGCCATCACATAGTCTGGCACAGAGGCATAATAGAGAAGCGAAGGGGGAGGTGAGGAGACATTTTGATTATC
Organism: Notamacropus eugenii; assembly: GCF_028372415.1. Lineage (NCBI taxonomy): Eukaryota > Metazoa > Chordata > Mammalia > Diprotodontia > Macropodidae > Notamacropus > Notamacropus eugenii. The sequence continues at coordinate 664,150,770 of NC_092872.1, forward strand.
CAGACTTCTCCTAGAGCAGTTTCTCTGCCAAAAATGGAGGTATTTTTTAAAAAATTTGCTTCAATAACAATTTCCCTCAAAAAGTAGAAGGATCAATACCAAAGGAAGACTCTCTTGGATTTGATTCTCATCAACAAGGACAATCTGGATGCTGGGTGGAAATGATTAGAACTTTGGGAGAAAGTGATGCATGCTAGGTAACCAAACTTCCCTTATCTTATATTTGTGAAATCAAAGCAAAAGACCTTATGTTTATCTCTATTAGAAATTCACCCTATTCAATTTGTCCCAATGTTCTAGTCTGCTGAGATCTTTTTGGATCATGACTCTATCATAAAATGTGTTAGCTAGCTTTTGAAGTTCTATGTCATCTGAAAATTTGGCAGACAGAACACTTGTACCTTCGTCCAAGTAATTGATAAAAATCCTAAACAGTACAAGGCCAAGGCTATAACAGAGACATTGTGTTAGATACTTCCGTTCAAATTGATATTTAACCATTAATATCAACTGAATACATGCATTCAACCAGTTTGTAATTCACTAATTGTGCTATTGTCTAGACCAGAGATTCCCAAACATATTTGGCCTAATGCCTCCCTTAAAAAAATTACTCAGTGGCCCCCTGAAAATCTATTTTCTTTAACCCTTTAATGTTTTATTTTTAGAATTTGTGTCATTTCAAAAAATATAAAATATTTTTTTAAAATGTTACATCTTAAATTCAATAATTTATTGTAAATTTGTGGAACTTTTCCTGCATTGAAATTTTGATGTCGCAAATTGTGTTATATAACTGTATAGTATAGTATTGTAAACAAATCATTACATATACATATTCTTGCCAATGCATGCTGGACTTCCCAACAATGCTAGACATGCTCACCTGTCAAGGCATCATGTCTTGTTAAGACCTGTTGGCAGACTTGACCACTGATTGGTTATAACTTGCATTTTGTATTTTTGCTTGGAAAAATAATGTAATTACTATGACTTTAACTCTGTCATACAACAGATGAAACATGTATGAACGTTTTTTTCAGAATTGTCTTCAATTTTTTCCTTATGCTTCCATGGCCCCCTTATTTTTATTCAACACCCTCCACTTGCATCCAATGCTACTACTGCCCCTTTGGATCATTCCAGCACCCCCTAAGGGATGGTATTGCCCACTTTGGGGCCCTGTGAATTCTAGACCAAGTCTTTTGATCATTTCCACAAGAAGATCATGAGAGAATTTGTTTGTTAACATCTAGGCAGACTACCAATAACATTTCCCTGATCTACCATTTCAAAAAAGAAAATCAGTCATAAATGATCTGCTCTTAATACAGACATCCTGGACGTTCCCTTTCTAGATGTTCGCCAGTCATTCTTCTAATAATTCATTCTAAAACTTTTCTAGGAATCCAAATAAAACTAACTGACTTACAGTTGAAAGCAACACTGCTTTCTCTTTTTGAATATTAGGACATGTGCTCTTTTCCATTCCTAAGCTGTGGATTTCCAGCCTATGTTTCCATAGCAGAAGGTTGAGAGTAGCAGGATATCCTTCCCCACTCCTTCCCTCTCCTCTACTTCACCCTGATTCCCTTAATGAAAGAGATTTCAAAAGATGATTTAAACTACACATTTTCTTTTCTTTTTTAAATATTTATTCATTTGAACTTAAATACAGGATTCAATATAAAACCATTAATTTCCATTTCACATTGTTTATTTTTTTAAAAACTTTGTAATAAATACTAGACATTGCTTCAAAGCTACACTGATTTTCTGTGCTTCCTTCTAAGTTTTCCTTTGCTCTCTGCAGTGTATTTTTATTTTTTTCTCCCTCCCTATCTATTTCACCCTTGAGAAGATTATTATTAAACATCAATATGTATATATGTAAAACCACATTATATTTGCTTCTATTTATCAATTTTTTTTCTGGATGTGGATAGCATCTTCCTTCATATGTTGTTTACAATTGATCTGAGTATTTGTAATACTCAATATGACAGTCATTCAAAGTTATTCTTAGAACAATATTGCTGTTACTATGTACGACATTGTCTTGACTCTGCTCATTTCACTCATTACTTCATGCAAGTCTTTCCATAAATTTTATATTTTAGAATGCAGAAAAAAACTATTGTATCTAGAAGGAAACTTAGTAAGCACACACACACACATATACATTTCTATGTGTATATATACATAGATATGTACACATGATGTCCTTCTGTATTTTCTTAAATTATCAAGCATAAATTTTTCTTCCTCCCACTTCCTCCACTCACTAGGAAAAAGTAAAGGAAAGAAGGAAGTAATAAAGAAAGGAAAGAAGATTGGAAAAAGGAAAGAAGGAAAAAAGGAAGGAAGGGAGGAGTGGAGGATGGAAAGAAGGAAAAAAGAGGGAAAGAAGGAAGGAAAGAAAGGAAAAAGAACTCATATTATAGAAACACACAGAAGCAAAACAAATTCTCACATTGGCCACATCCAAAATTCATTTCTCATTCTGCAAATCTGTTCATCATCTCTTAGTCATGAGGTGAGGAACATTCTTCCTCATCAGTCCTCTGAAATTGTGGTTAGTTTTTTTTTCATTGATTAGACTTCTTAAACCTTTCAGAGTTCATTTTTATTATATTGAGATTATAGTATAAATTATTCTACTAGTTTTGCTTACTTCATTCTGCATCAGTTCAGACAAGTCTTTCCATGCCTTTCTGAAACCATCTCTTTCTTAATTTCTTACAGCAAAATATATTCTATCTAATTACTTTGATATGTTTAATATAAATTTATATTATATTCATTAATAAGTGATAATAAACTAATGTAATTCAAATTATATATTAAACATAATAAAGTAATGAATGGAAGATTATAATTCAATTAAAGAAAAAGAAAAGCTGAAAGAACTATTGGGAAAACTGCAAAATAATATCCAGAATAAATGAAGTCAAGCAAAGATCAAGAGCTGATAAAAATATATTTGAATAACAAATTCAGGTGAAATCAGAATCGGAAAACAAATGATGACTATCAAGGATAAAGTAGCAGGTTTGTTAGACAAAGGAGGAGGTACTTATATGAAATTAAATGACATATCAGAAGGCACTGGAAAGGAGGAAAAAGTAGACATCACATTCAATATCCTAACTAAAGAAAATTTTCAAGAGTTCACATGAACAAGAGCAGGTTTGCAAATGAGAGAATACACAGGACTACAGCATAGGAAAATCCCAACTACACAGTTTAGAGGCACATAATTGTGAAACTACAGAATTACAAAGGCAAGAATAATCTGGAAGAATGAGTCTTGTAGAAGACCAGACATTTCAAGAGGCTGCTGGTGTAGAGTGGAAATGAATTCGAGGTTTGGGTAACAGTCATTGCAATGGCACAGAGATATAGCCTGCCAGTTGTGAGAAACAGCAAATATTCCATACAACTGATTTATAGACTGTGTGAGGGCAAATAAGAAAAGTCTAGAAAGGGCAAAAGGTGTATGGCCATGTTGTGAAGAGCTTTAAATGAAAAGAGAGGAGTTTAAGTTTGGTCCCAGAGGTAATAGGGGACCTTTAGAATTGAGTGGCGTGTTTTAATGAACTGTGACAGCTGCAAGATAGATTGAAGAAGGTAAGAACTTGAGGCATTTATGCTAATTATGAAGTTATTATAATATTCCAGGTGAGAGGGTGAAGGGGGCCAGTACTAAGGTGGTAACTATGCGAGTGGAGAGAGAGATTTCTATGAGTGATGTTGTGGAAATAGAAATGGCAAGACTTGGTGACTGATCAGATTCTTTGGAGATTGTGAACGTGAAAGGTCAAAGATGACACCAATGTTGTGAGTATAGGTGATCAGAAGGTAGTAGTACTCTTCACAGGAATAGGGAAGTACAGAAGAAATGTGAGTCAGGGATGGGGGGAATGAGGAGGGGGAGAAATGAGTCCTGTTTCGAACATGCTGAGTTTGAGACACATGTAGGACATCCAGTTAAAATGTCAAGTAGACAGAACTATTTTAAAATAATATAGTCAAGTTTTTAGAGTATATAAGTGACAGGAGGTGAGGGAGTACACGTCCAAACATATTTTTCAAAATGTGTATAACTGACATTTTTTTCTTGTTTTTGAATAACATATTGCCAGTTCCTCTACTTTTTGAAATGTAATTATTATTAAGACAATACCATAAGTTATCATCTATTCCGTTTCTAGCAGAGAGGCAGTGTGGTATAATGGATAGAGACTTGACCTTGAAGTCTCTGACACATATTGTCCATGCGACTCTGTGTAAATCACTTTATCTCTCAGAGAAGAACTCAGTCTGAATCCCACCTCAGCCACTTAGTAGTTGTGTCATCCTGGCCAAGTCACTTAACCTCTCTGATCCTCAGTTTCTTCACTGAAGGTATTGTGCTCAACGACCTTCATGTTCCCTTCTAGCTCTAAGTGCATGATCCTCTGATTCTTAATTGAAGTGATGCTGCCAAAATATACTAGCAGAAGGAATTTCCTCACCTAGCAGTCTGCTTTTGGCTGATGGAACACTCCAGCATCAGTTGGCAATATGGAGGTTTCCCCATTGCTCTTTTTTGGGGGGGGGACAGAATTGGGGTTAAGTGATTTACCTAAGGTCACACAGTTAGTGAGTTACTGAGGCCAGATTTGAACTCAGGTCCTCCTGACTCCAGTGCTGGCACTCTATCCACTGTGCCACCTAGCTGTCTCTCCCCATTCTTCCTTGACCATGTCTCTGTGTTAGGATTGTGATCAGGCTGCTGAGCTCCTAACCAATTTCTTCTTTTGCTCTGAGGGACTGTAGTACACTCTGATGAGAGTAATATCAATTTATTAATACCTTTTAATGACCCTTATCCCATAGCTGCGCTGTCCTGAAGAAGATAGAACTTAGCAATCTATGGTCCTTGACTGTGTGGTTGTTCAGATGCCCCAGAGATTACATCTGGGCCTCTCTAATAACATCCTGCTGCAAAGCACAAAGTATACATGGCCAGAGGAACATGCTTAGGACCTCAGTTGCTATATGTTCATATTTGAAAGAGCCCTACTTTAGAACTGTTATCTTTATTTCTCTTGCTTCAAAATCTGTGACATGTGGCTTTGGAGCCTCATGACTGGTTAAAGAAGTGAAAGAAAGCTTGGCAAAGTCCCATGGCAAACCGTGCAGATTTCACACACTGCAGACATGAGGGCCATGTATCTATATGGCATTCTTTGGCATTCTATGGCATTCTTCTCTCTCTCTCTCTCTGTATGTATATACATATATATATGTATGTATAATACACACACACACACACACACACACACATATATATAAATACATACATATATGTGACTCTGTAGCAGAGGTTCTTAAGCTGGAATTGATGGCAACGGGTTCATGAACTTGGATTGGAAAAAATTACATCTTTATTTTTCATTAACTTCCAACTGAAATCTAACATTTTTTCTCCCAGTTACTTAAATACATGATTCTGAGAAAGGGTCAAGAAATTTCACTTGGCTTCTACAAGGGTTTTTGACACTGAATGCATAAACATAATCCCTGTATAGAACAGACGATAGATACAAAGGTTTTTTGCAAAGTTCAGGAATATAACAAGTAAACACCACATATTCTAACATGTAATGTACAAACCTTTATTTGGAGTTTCCTACATATATTTTTTCCAGTTATATCACACATATGACCAAACAAACATATGACTTAGCTCTTCATTTGGGCTATCATCACGTCCCCCACTCCCAAGAAACTCACAAATTATCCCTAGGGTCTAGTGTACTGTATGGCACATAGTGGACACTCAATGCATATTTGTTGTTTGGGTTTGTTGAAAGAGAGCCATGAAGAAAGTAGGATGGAGGGAAGTGTGAGGGAGGGGTGGGGTGGGGGGTGGAGATGAGCAGCAGGGATTAGATTCCTGGACTCCACTTTGGACCTGGGCCTCTTTCTAATAGACCTACTGAGCTCTAGGAAAGGGGCCTCAAACTGTTCTCCCATCTGAGAAAAGTTAGCTAGCAACGTCTTCTGAGAAGGTCCAACAAACAGATGAACTGCCATTTTCACTTAATGGTATAAAAATTCCTGCTTTCCAGAGCCAAATATTCCCCCCCTTCCCACCCCCAACTCCCAACTAGGTGTTTTTTAACTTTTTCTTCACTCAGCTCACCCAAGCTCCCACTCTAAGTTGGCACACCTAACTAGCAATGACCTCTTTCATTTGCAGGGCTAGGATGACAGGCATAAATTATTTCTTTGTCATTATTTAAAATGACTAATGTTCTGTTAGCCTTTTAGGAGGTAATTTAAAAGCCATTTATCTTCATGGGTATAAGTAAGAGTGAACTTCCGCTCCAGGCAGGGCACATTTTTTTTTTGAAAGAAAGAAATTGGTTAATGATCTGAATGCAGCCTTGGTCTATGATTGGAAGCCACCATTTTCTAGTTCCCTTTTATTTCTTTTGTAAGGACTAGAGCAGAGAAATAGCACTTGTGGGGAGGGAGAACTCATAGAAGGTTTTCTAAGAAAGAAAGTCATTCTTCATAACCTTGTAACTGCTACCCTTCAACCTCATATGGGATGGGAACTTGGAAAAAAGTGAATCAAATTCTATTGGGTATGTAGATTGGTTTCTTTTATAGCAAAATCTCACTTGTTGAGCAAATATTTATTAAGCGTATGTGCTAGGGCAATATGAAGATGAAAGAGATACTGTCTATGCCCCTAAGGACCTGAGCATTTAGAAGGGTGAAAAGATAAGCAAAGAGTAATGAATTTGTGATTTCATCAGCATAGGGAGCTCCCACTGTGAAAATTCTCTACATTAGCTCAAATTGTACATGACTTGCTACATAACTGTCACTTCATGGCTTTCTACTTCAGTTTTCCCAGTTGTAAAATGAGGAAGATAGTGCCTACCTCACAGGGTTCTTGGAAGGATCAAATGAGGAAGACATATGTAAAGGGCTTTGTGAACCTTGAAGTACTGTATAAATGCTATATCTAGAGTTAGACAGGGCTGTAAGCAGACATCTATTCTAACCCCCTCATTTTACAGCTGAGAAAACTGAGGTTCAGAGAGACTGACTTGCTTAAAATCACACATATACTAAGTGGAAACATTAGAATTTGAACTCAGGTCCCCAAAGATGAGGAAATCAAAGGCCAGAAAGGTAAACTTCTTTGCCCACAACAATCCTGTGAAGGAGGGAGTATAAATGCCATCCCCAATTAAAGCAAGAAGACACAGAACCCAGAGAAGTTATTGATTTACCCATGGTAACCCAACTAGCGTCAGAGTCAAGGTTCTAATCCAGTTGTTTTGACTACATACTCTGTTTTCTTCCACCTCCATTTCCCTGTACCTCTTATGGACTGCAAGACTTTAGAGCTAGGAATGGGTAAGAGCTAAGAACAGGAGTGGGAGTCTTGAAGTTTACAAATGAGGAAACTGAGACTAAAATAGGCTAAAGGTCACACAGATAATAAATAGCAGGGTTGGGATTTGAACCCATTCTTCCATCTCCAAAACCAGTGACTTCTGGCTTGCATTGGCTGTTTCCACAGTGAGTTAATTGGTACAAATGCAGGGAGTATGCACAGTACCACCCAACTGTTCCATAGGAACCCCTAGGCAGCCCAAATTTTAAGTAAGATCCTTAGGACCCTTTCAGAGTTCCACTGGGGCAGCTCTATTGCTCAGTGCCCTCAGGTGATCTTTGGACATATAGAAAGGCTGAAAACCTGAGTGGGGCTCCTAAACAACAGAAATGTTATTTGGAAGGCTGACAATATGCTTAGGATATCCATTTGAATTCTTCTGCCCAGGGTGTTTCCTCCCTACCTGGCTTCTCAACCCTAAGTAAAAAAGCTATTTCCCAGGTGACGTGACCTGAGCAAGGGGCAGATTCAGTTCCCACAGGTGCATGTATCCTGACTCTCATGTGTGAAGGAGACTGGGAGAAAAGTGAGGAGAGCTGATCTCTCTGCTCCCTGAATCAGGAAGGGAACTGGCTAGATTGACTTGATAAGGAGCTATCAGAAAACAAGTCCACTAACACTGGGGCTTTTATCACCACCAGTCATCAGAGCTCAGGCAGCCTCATGAATAATGTATCATCCAGTGATTTCCTTCCTCATTTTGTTTGCCAAAGGCACATATGGATTAAAAAAAAAAAATCAATGTATCTGAGCCATGTTGTGATAACATTTACTTAAAGTGATCTGGGGATAGGGCATACATATGTTTATATGGTCCAAATGTATGCATAATACATTTAAAAAGGAGGAATCAAAAACTTAGTACTCATAGGATCACAGATTTCAAGGTGGAAGGGAAATTAGAGGCTAACAAATCCAACCTCCGCATATTACAGATGAGGAAATTGAGGCACAGACAAGTAAATGATTTAGCCAGTTTTAGGTCAGGCTTTGCCATTTGTAAGTTATATGACCTTGAGCATGACATCTCAGTTCTCTGGGTTTGGGTTTCTTTTTCAATAAAATGAGAATGATAAGGCATACATTACCTACTTAATAGAGTTTTTGTAGGGATTCACTTTAACAGAGTGATGGAGTGGAACATGGATTTGGAGCAGGGAACTTTAGTTCAAATATCAACTCTACACTTACTGTGTGACCTCAGGTGGGTCACTCAATCTCCCTAGCCTTACGTCCTCATCTGTAAAAATGAGTGGGTTAAACTAGATGACTTCTGATATACCTTCTGGCTCTACACCTATGAATCTATGATCATTTCCATAAGACAATAATTATGTGTCTACCACATGAAAAAGACTGAGCTGGACTTGGGGGGGATTAAAAAAAACCCAAATAAAGCAGTTCTTACCTTCAAAGAGCTTACGTTCTGCTGGGTCAAATGAGATAACGTATTTCACATTTCCAGATGTGTAGAAAGCACAAAGTAATAAATAAATGTAAACTTTTTGAATAAATAATAGTAATGAAGAGGAGGAAGAAGAGGAGAGAAAGCAGGAGGATGTTGCATTTCTACAGTACTTTAAAGTTTATAAAGCATATCCTTCCCCATAACACATGAAGTAGGTGTATGAACACTGTTGTGCCCATCTCAGAAAACAGAGGTTCCAGGAAGAGTGACTTGTTTGTGGCCACATAGCCAGGAGGTAGCAGAGCTAGCATCCAAACTCAGGTGATACAGTGGAATGAATGTCGGATTTGGGGTCAAAGGACCTGGGTTCAAATCCAAACTTCTTGTTTCCTGTGTGACTTTGGAGAAGTTCCTTAATCTCATTGTTGTTTAGTCATTTTGGTTGTGTCTGACTCTGCCTGACCCCATTTGGGGTTTTCTTGACAAAGATATTGCAGTGATTTGCTATTTCTTTCTCCAGCCCATTTTACAAATGAGGAAACTGAGGCAAACAGGGTTAAGTGGCTTGTCCAGCGTCACACAGCTAGTAAGTATTTGAGGCTGGATTTGAACTCATGTCTTCCTGGTTCCAGGTTCAGTGCTCTATCCACTGAACCATCACTTAATCTTACTAGGTTTCCATTTCCTCAGTTACAAAATAAAAAGTTTGTACTAGAAAACTTGAAGGTCCTTTTAATCTGTAAATTCATGACTGCAAGTAAGGTTTGCTTTTCTTCTCCTAATACCCTACCCTGCCTATTTGGATTCATGTCTACTATCTATATTTAATGATGTAGACTGATCAATGACACCTCCATGTTTTCCAACCTAAGGGTGGCAACACTTGTGTTATAGTGTTTGGTTGTGGTGCCGACTTCTAGGTCTTATGACTGGCATAGGCCTCATACTTACCTGGCTATATGAATCTGAGCAAGTCACTTGACCTCTTTCAAACTCAGTTTCCTCATCTGGAACATGAGATTAGCAAACATACCTACCTCTTATGGTGAGGATCCAATAAAAAGAGCTCAGAACTTAAAATGTAACAAAAAAGTAAATTAAAATTTTTAAAAAGACTTAAAGAGTTATACAAATGTTATCATCATCTTTGTGATTATTAGTGTTGGGTATTAGTGGTCAATAGGATAGAACAATCTGGGATCTAGAGATTAGACTGCCTCTTTATGGTGCAGTGGGACCTGCAGGAGGGTCTTTGCAATGCTTGACAGAAAGAAGTCTGGGCAGAAGTGCAGAAAAACAGATAATAGAGACAGGAGGTCCAGAAGAACACTACTGGAGCCTGAGAGTGTGAACCCAGGGAGAAATGGTACCACCTGGGATGGGAGCTGAGACCCTAGAAATACTGATGGAAATAAGACCAGTCTGGGGAAAATGGAGAATTGGGCTTGAGAACAAAGCAGGGACTTGAGCAAAATCAAACAAATCAAGCACAGTGACTTATAAAAGGTAGAGGCTTACTGCGAGACATGTGTTACGAATTTAGTTACTAAAATTGGGGTATAAAGTCAGAGTAGCACAAGCGGCAAGGCAGTAGATGCTGCATCCCCTGAGGTGTGGACAATGATGTATCACAATGGGTCTTCAGCCATAGCACAAGTTCTGGGGCTTGGAAAGAACTGAACCTGCGGGTTCAGGTGGGATATAGTTAAGTGGCTTCATCTGGAGGGATACCAGCACAGGTACCAGAACTGGGAATGTAACAGGAACTGGGAATATAAAAAAGTACAAATATTGTCTTTACTTTCAGGCGGTTTATAATCTCCGTCTATTCCATTCAATTCAGTTCAGTACATAGTTATTAAGTACCTATTATAGGTAAGGCACTGGGCTAGATACTGGGTATAGAAAGACAACATTGCTAAGCTCATAAAGCTTGCCATCTAGTCTGGGAGATGACAGGTATATGGGTAACTTTATAACATGAATGGGAATATTAGTGAATGGGGAGGATACAAACAAAAGGCTGCCATAGATTAGAGAAAGGAGCGGTTTGAGAGATCAGGCAAGGAATCTTGAAGCAGAGCCTTGGAACTTGAAAAGGATTGCAGGAGGCAGATGAAGGAAGCGTGAGCTCCAGGTGTCGTTGTGAGGAACGGCACGAAACCAGGAAAGTAAAGGATGGACAAAGCTGAGGAATTTCATTCAATTTTACATGGTACACAGTAGCATCGGTGAGATTGGAATGACAGATTGAAATAATGTTGTAAAGATTCTTGAATGCCAAGCTAAGGAGTTTAATGGGGATGGAATGGGAGGAAGAGGGATAAAAGATATCAAATTAAAAATCATTATTATACTATACTACATTAATCATATCATATCATACATTATTATATTGTTTTTATATCACATCGTAGTATATTGTCTTTTATCAAATGCCACAATGAGTACTGAGTATTATTATTAAACTTGAAATAAAAATGAGTGAAATTATTTCGCGATAGGCCATGACTCAATTGTATAATGTATAGCCAGTCATATTGACAATATTTAGAAGAACTGTCATCAAGGTCCCTAGGTTAACACAATGGACCTTTCTGAACTGGTCTTGGATGTGATTTGTTCCTCATTTTCTTGGGTATGAAAATAGCTAAAAAATAAAACCACACAATGCTGAAGAATGCCATTGCAAGGAAGAGAACGAGAGAATGAAATGATGATCAGCATAAAGGCTTAAAGGACCAAGACACATAATATACTTCAATTTGATTTTTCCACAGCTGCAATGGGTGTGAGGACGGGAGGTAAGTGGGATTGAAAGTCATGAACCTGTAATTCTAGAACAGAATAACTAAGGAACTTAAGGTGAGATGTGGGCTTGGAAGTGAAAAAAGTGTTTAGAGTACCAAAGGCACCGTGAGGAGATCAGTTTCCTGGAATAAGAGGTGCATGCAGGAGAGTAATGAGGAATAATGTTAGGGAGAGAGCTTGTGACCAGATTATGGAATAATATTATTAATTAATATTAATAATATTATTATTAATGATATGCTAAGTAGTTCAAATTTTATCCTGTCCAATAAACTCTAGTGGTTTCCTATTAACTCTAGGACCAAGTAAAAACTCTTCTGCTTTGACAAAACCCTTCACAATTTGGTTCAAAGTTACCTTTTTTTTTTTTAAATCTTCAAGAAACATTTACTAAACAGAAAGGAAATCAGGAACAAGTATAATAAAGTAATATTCTATCCTTAAACCATGAAAACATTTTCATTCACACACCATGTCTGTTTGTGAAGGAGAGTGGGCACCTTACAGAACAATAATGGGGAGGCATAGGTCTAGTGAACATGGATGCCCAGGGCAATTCACAACTCTTGATTCTGGGCCACCATGTCCTGTGCTATCCTCAGTCCACTGATGGGCAACGTTGTTCCTCTCCTGGGCCTCTCCATTCTACTGCCAGATTGGGTTTATTCCTTATTGATAGTTCCACTTAGGTCACCTTCCTGTTGGGCTTTTGAGGTAGTATTATACTCTTTCAACAGAAGTAGAAACCCTAAGCAGAAGTTTCCCAGACATGCTCCCTAGCCTAGACTCTTAAGGAGTTTCCAGCTCTTAGGCAGCAGAGCAATCCAAACCTTTCTTCATCCAAACAGCAATTTTTAATGTAACTTTTATTTTGTATTTTCCCAATTAGCAAGCAGTTATTTTTTTTCTCCCATATCCACCCTCAATTTAGGGCTCTTTATGACCTTTTCCCAGAACTGATCCCATTGAGTGGGCTGGGATGTAGAAGCACTGACTTCCGTGTCTTCCCCTGATGGTGAGCACCGCTCTTCCTCATCAGAAGGGAGGGGAGGATAAACCTGCTCACCAAGAAAGTAACCCCCAATAGTCTTGGTTTTTTTCCCTTTTCTGGGCATTTTCCCAGCCAGTGACTTGAGCTCTGAATATTCTCCTCACACCCACCTCGCCTCCAGATCCTCCCAGCCAGCACGTGGGGTCTGAGATTCAAATGCTGCTTCCCAGCCTCAGTGCTTTGGGCAGGGGCAGGGCTGCTATTCAATGTGAGATTATGTTCAGGTGCTCAGGTGGGGGCAGGGCCGCCTCACGGGCTCAGTTCCCTCAGGGGGTTTATGCAGAGACCTTCAACAATGGATCCAGGCTCCTGCCTGCTTGGGGAGCCCCGGTCTGCTCCCGCCTCCACTGTTGCCTCCCGAGGGGGCCTGAGTATGGGGGCACCCCACTCCCCTCTCGACCCACCAAAGAGACCTTCTCACCAAACCCCGTCACCTGTGGGTGGAGGGACCCGCCGCGGCCGCTGGAGATTCTGTCCCTGAAGTCCGCTCAGATCTTCTCCTCTTGGTGCCGGGGCCGGGGCAGGGCTGGACTGGGCTCCGCGTCCGCAGCGCAACGGACCTTTTGCGAGAGGTTTGCAGGTCCCTCTGGAACAGAAATCTTATCCACTCCACTATTATGTGGCTTCTCTTGCTCCCGAATTTATTGGCAGCTCTTTACTACAGATATTTCATGGGCTGTGGGTTCGGAGCTAGCGTATTTGTGTGTTTCTACTCCATCATCTTGGCTCTGCCCCCCACCCTCAATTTAAAAAGAAAGAAAAACCAAAACCTTGTAACTAACATAGATAATAAAAAATTCCTGCATGTCCAAAAATGCATACCTAATTTTGTAGACTATCACCTTCTCTGTTAGGAGCTGGGTGGCATTAGATAGAGAGCTCCGTGAGGGCAGGAACTGCCTTCTGCCTTTCTTTGTATCCCTAGTGTATTGTGCTAAGAAACAATGCCTGGCACACAGTAGGCACTTAATAAATGCTTATTGACTTACTGATTGGCTGGTTCATTACCTGTCCTCTGCATTGTGTTTGGTCATTTTATCCAAAGTTCTTAGATCTTTTAAAGTTATTTGTCTTACAGTGTTTTCAATCTATTTTTCCAACTCTATTATATATTACTCCTCTTCATGTAGTTCAGCCAAATGGGTCTCCTTGTTGTTCATACATAATAATCCAGCTCTCATCTTGGTGCTTTTCAACTGACTGTCTCCCATTTCTGGCATGGGTGGCTTGGAGAAAATCATTTCAGAAAGAGTAGTATTGGGAAAAGTCAGATTGTAAAGGTGAGAAGCTGGTGGGGAGCATGAGCAATGAGCGTAAGTGACTCTTCTGCCTTAACTGACATCTTCAGGCTTCTGAGGGTAGTGGGGACAAGAGTTGGCAAAGTCCATGGTTGATGAGGCATACTTCCTAAGAGGGAGTCTGAGAAACAAGGCTGGGATTAGATGATTTCCTCTTCCTGGCAATATTTGCCAACGTAAGAATCAGGCAGGACAGTTTGGTGTCATGGATAACAGGCTGGCCTTTGAGTCAGAAAACTTTGGCTTCCAGTTCTGTCTCTGGCACTTACTGGTTATGTGATCCTGGGCATTACTTCATCTCTCAGCGTCCCCAGGCAATTCTCTAAGACTGTAAATTGCAGAGCAGCTGGGGGTCTGTACTGTATACCAATGAAATCACAAGTGGGAGGGGAAGGGGAGGGGTGGAGAGGAAGAAAAGGAGGAAAAAAGAGAGGAGAAGAGGGGAGGAGAGGTGAAGGAGAAAAAGAGACAGGAAACAGAGAGAGAGAGAGAGGGAAAGAATGGAAATCAGACTTAGAAGTAGATTTCCACTCTGGCTCTATGATATAGGATCCTATCCTCCCAAATGAAGGTCACTGATTGAAAGATATAAGAGAAAATTATATTTGGGGATCAGGGTACCAGGTGGGCAAACTTTACCACTTTTTTATTTGTTCTAACATTTCTTCCTTTTTATTTAATCTTATTTTTAATCAATAGCTTTTATTTTTACATAAATCTCATTTCTGACTCTTCTCTTAGAACAAAGATTAAAAGAGAGAGGGAATAAATCAATTTAGCAAAAACAATCAGCACCACTATATCTGACAATGTATGTGATATTTCCCAACCATAGTCCCCCACTTTTGTATGGAAGGAGGTTTATTTTCTCAACTGTTTTCCAGTTGAGTCCAAGCTTTTCCTCTTCTTGTAGTAGAAAGCTAATAGACCTGGACACTAATCTCAGTTCTGTGGTAGTAAGGTTGTAGGGAGGTTTTTATTTGCTCTTTTAAAAAATTTTATTTGGAAGAACTGCAGATGCTTATAGAAAAAAAAGAAGAAACACAAGGGGAAGGAATGATTGGGTTGTCCTCTCTAAAACCTTGCCTGACTTCCCCAGCCAGCAACACTTTCTCCTTCCTTTGAATTCCAAAGCTAATGATCATCCATCTAGCTCATTTGGTACTTAGCACATATATTATTATTTGTGTTTGACAGAGCAGGAGGGGAGCTCATTATCCTAATGAGATTGGAAGGTATCTATACGAGACAAGGGTTCTGCCTCATTCTTCGTATCACCATAGTGACTAGCAGAGGGCTCTCTACACAGTGGGTGCAGGTGTTTTGTTTGTAATTCAGTCAATAAGCATTGTCTAAGCCTTACCACATATTAGGCACTGCTAAGAACTGGATATACAAATACAAGTGAAGAGAAAGTCCTAGTCCTCAAGAAGCTAACAGGGGAAGGCAAAACCTAACAGGGGAGCTGAAAAGCAGGAGAAGTAGTCCAGACAATGAGGGATGGTTGGTCTGGACCTCTCCCTAAAAAGGTGGTTCTGGGGGAAAATTCTCCAATGGGAGAAGTACCTTGCAGAAGCAGTCTGGAGACAACTGAGTCAAGATGGAGAATGGGCATGGTAAATATTTGTCAACTGACTTACGCAGAAGGCAGTAGGAGGGTCTCAAGATTCTCCTTTAACAATAGACACGTCTCTGGAATGTGTCAAGTTTTCTGACAGTTTTAGAAGGGAAAGGGGAAAGGAATGGGAAGAAATTATGTGTGCATGTGTGTGGGGTATTTATAGAAGGGTGATTTGGTGTTGAGGGAAATAGAGTCAAGTCCCTGTCTAATCTGTTTCTCCTCTGGAATCCTGGAAAGCTCTAGTGACTGCCCAATTGAGAAGCTGTGCGAAATTCTCAGATCCTAGGGACTGGACTCCCTGGGATGGGTGTGTGGTGGGGGAGATGGGAGGGCTTGGGTTGAGTTGATTGATGGTAGCTGGGAGTAGAGCCAGAAGAACCCATCAGCAGGGTAATCCCACTTATGTAATATCTTTGTGACATCCCTAAGAGCTAAGAATTAAGTAAACAAAGGCCTAGCAAGGAAGTTTCTTAGAGTGAATGACGCATCTTATTCACTTCAGGCTTCCAGAACTATAGCAGACTGAAACTTCCAGGGGTCCTGGAGCTGTCCTTGGCTTGTCCCTTTCCTGACCACTGCAGAGTACATTGAGCTTCCCCTACCTTTAAGTCCCTTTAGTCACTTGTCAGAGTTCTTCACCTTTTTGTGTCTTGGCCCCTTTGGCAGTCTATGGACCCCATCTTAGAATAACCTTTGTAAATGCATAAAGTAAAATATGTAAGATTACAAGGGATGAAGTATAATTATTGAAATATTTTTTAAAGTTCATGGTTCCCTTGAAATCTGGAGTTCTGGGGACCCTAGTTTAAGGACCCCCAAAGTAATTTATAATAAGCTCAAGGATCATGGGTTTAGAGCTGGAGGGAACCTTAGAGACAAGGGTATGCTAGTAAATATTTAATAACCAGGTCCTTGAAAATGCTTGACCTGGAGCAGCTAAGTAGCACCATGGATGTAGCACCAGCCCTGGAGTCAAGAGAACTTGATTCAGATCCAGCCTCAGACACTTGACACTTACTGTGTGACCCTGGCTGAGCTATTTAACTCCTATTGCCTTGCAGAAAAAGCAAAAACAACCACAAAAAGAAAATGCTTGACCTATTTTATTGATTGATCAATCATCATTTAAATATCAACTAATATTTGGAAATATACAAATGACACACTTTTTTCAGTGCTCACCCTGGTATCTGGCACTGTATGGAGCCCACATTACAGCAAAAACAGACCTCAAGGAATGGCTGAACAAAGCATGGCACACGCAATGTTACTGTGTGGTCAGAAAAGGTAATATGGTAACATCAGAGAAATTGGGGTAGACTTGAATGAAGTGATACAGAGTGAAGTAAGTGGAACCGAGTACTGCTTGGCTTACTGTCATTCAGTTGTTTTAGTTGTGACTGACTTTCCATGATCCCATTTGGGATTATCTTGGCATAGATACTGGAGTGGTTTGTCATTTCTTTTACTAGCTCATTTTCCAGCTGAGGAAACCGAGACAAACAGGGTTAAGTGACTTGTTCAGGGTCACACAGCTAGGAAGTGTCTGAGGCCAGATTTGAACTCAGAAAGATGACTCTCCCTGATTCTAAACCTAGTGCTCAATCCATTACACCACGTACCTTTCCTGAATGCATTGACTACAATATAAATGAAAAAAACAACCACCACAAACCAATTGAAAATGAATAATGCAAAATTACAAAGAACAAGCTTAGACCCAAAGAAGAGGTAGAAGACACCCCTTCCTACTTCTTTGCAGAGGTGGGGATCCACAGGTATGAAACCCTGCTTTGAAAATGTCCGATATTTTGTCAGTTTGTTGATTGGTTTTGCTGAATTTATTTTCCTTTTTCCTTTTTTCCTTTAAGAAAAAATTCCTTCTTATGAGGACTGGTTCTGAGGATACGGGGGGATTTAGGTGATGTAAGAACAAAAGATTTTTTTTTAAATAAGAAAAACATATATCAAAGGTAAAGGTTTAAGAAATAGCAAAACTTATTGTGATTTTGTGATTGTTTTCCTGGAATTTTTTTTTTTTAACCAGAGAAAATGTTATAAATTTGAAAAATCCAGTTTTGTTGATGTCATCTCCTAAGTCCAGGGCCATGATGTGAGACCTCTTTGTGCCCTCCACAGCTGCTTAATCCCTTGTGGAACCTATTTAGAAGCTCTGGAAAGCTTTTCTGTCCCTGTCCCCCGACTTCTGCAAAGGGAGTTCTAATAATTCTCCTCCTTCTCTAACTCCTCTCTTAACCCTTCACACCAGCTCTGTCCTGAAGATACACTCTGTATTAAATACAAGCTAAGTGTACCTCTCTCCTTGCCTTTGACGAACTCACAACTTGGTTGAAGAGACAAGACTCAAGAATAAAAAGGTTTGAATTGTGGGGTTAGAAATCTATGTGTCATTGATCTTATTGTCAATGAAACATGTTGCCTGAATCATTGCTGTTTCTTTAATGCCTAGATACAATCTTAAATATGTGATGAATAGCTCCCCTCCTTACTTGGCACAGGGAGCTAGGTGGTACCATTGCTGCTTCCTTAATGCATAGATACAATCTTAAATATGTGATGAATAGCTCCCCTCCTTACTTGGCAGAGGGAGCTAGGTGGTTGAGCTGATGGTGTGTTACCCTGAAAGTCAGGAAGATTTGAGTTTAAATTTGACCTAGGAGATTTATTTAACTCTGTGGCCTCAGTTTCCTCATCTGTAAAATGAACTGAAGAAGGAGATGGCAAACCACTCCAGTATCTTTGCCAAGAAAACCCCAAATGGGGTCATGAAAAGTCTGAAACAACATAAGTGGCATTGAATATCACTTAATCTTTCTGTGTCTAAATTATCTCCTCTGTAATATAGGAACAATAATACCTACCCCACAAGGCCGTTATGAGGATCAAATAAGATAACATAAGTAAAATGCTTTGGAAACATCAAAGCATTATATGAATACCAGTTATCATCATTATCATCACCATTATTATCTTTAGAGGTAGAAGACTATGGGTGTGGAACACAAGCTATAGGATCAGAGATAATTAATGTATTTATTGGTTGTTTTTCTGGAACTATTTATTCCTTATGAAATAAACTGGGGTGGGAAACTATATTGGTAAATGTTTGGTGATATAAAACCAAAGGGTTTTTTAAAATAATTTTAAAAATAGATAATGCATAGATTCAATCTTAAATATATCTTGTATTTAATTTTCTATGTACATGTTGTGCCCCACCCCAATAGAATGTAAACTCCTCATAGCAGGGACTGTGTGCTTTGTTTTAAATCTGTCTTCAGTGCCTACCATGATGCCTTGCACGTTATTTTTGTTATTGTTGAGTCATTTCAGTCATGTTTGACTCTCTGTGACCCCATTTGGGATCTTCTTGGCAAAGATACTGGAGTGGTTTGCCATTTCCTTCTCCAAGGCATTTTACAGATGAGGAACTAGGGTAAACAAGGTCAAGTGACTTGCCTAGGGTTGCACAGCTAGTAACTGTCTAAGGCTAAATCTGAACTCGTAAAAATGAGTCTTCCAGATCCCCAGTCCCATGCTCTATCCTCTGGGCCACTATAATAAATGCTGGTTGGATTTAAATGACTTGATAGTTGCTATGAACAGTCTGTTGCCTTTCACGATGTTAGTCACATGCTACAGGGTACTCTGATGCAGGGATAGAACCAGGAGTAGGCTTAGCTAAACTCATTCTAATAAACTGTGAGATGACCGATTTCAGAGTCTCACCATCATTCAAATCCCAATGGGAGATATACCTTGTATAGATTCAGTTGCCACATATAGTACAACACAGAGCTGATCGTTATAATTTGGACAAAAGGGAGGACCGAACAATCTAGGTGCCAATCTGGTATCCTCACGCAATAAGACTATTGCGATAGCTGGCTAGTTCATCTCCCACTACAGTCCATCTCCACTCAGCTATCAAAGAGATCTTCCTAAAGCTCAAGTCTGACCATGTCACATCTCCTTCCCCCCAATTCAATTAATCCCTGTGGTTCCCTGTTACTTCCAAGATATAAAATCTTCTGGTGTTCAAAGATCTTCATAACCTGCTCTTCCCAGTCTTCTTAGACCTTACACTTCCCACTCCCTTCTGTGATCTAGTGTCTCTGACAGTCTTTATTTTCCCTTGAATGAGACATTTTAACTGCATGCAACTTCACTGATGTCACCTAGGCCTGGTATGTTCTTCTTCCTCATCTCTACCCCCTGGCCTCCTTTGTTTCCTTCAGGTGCCAGCTAAAATTCCTCCTTTGGGAAGGCTGGCCCAATCTCTCTTAAAGTTAGTGCTTTCTGTCCAGTTTATTTTGTACACGTCTTGTTTGTACAGGGCTGCTTGCATGCTGTATCCCTCATTAGACTGTGGGCTCTAGGAGGGCAGGTACTTTTTTTGTAACTCTTGAATCCCCCACAGTAAGCACTTAATAAACGCTTGTTGACTCCACCTGACCAAACACTATGGCACAGAAAGTCACTCACACCTCCAGGACTCAACCCATTTCTCTTAAGTAGGTCACTTCATTATTATACATTCTCTGTCCATCAAGTAATTCACCATTCACTACATTGCCAATGGTACCTGAGCTCTGAAGCCACCAACCAAAGAAATGCCATATACCAGCTCCCTTCCTACTCTCTTGTAACTTTAGATATCCTGGAAAAAATGTCAGTGCATTCAATGATTCCATTATCTGGCTGCTCCTCCAACCATCAGGAGCATCTAGGGGAAACGTTCCCCTGCTTGTGGCACCATCTGCACTGTCTTCTACTATGTCAGAATAACAACAACAGCAGCAGCTAGTGCTTGTATAGTGCTTTAAGGCTCTCCTACAGTCTTCACAACAATTCTATAGGGTAGGGACAATTATTATTTTCATCTTACAGATGAGGAAAGTGAGACTCAGTGAGGGTAAGTGATTTGCCCAGAGTCACACAGCCAGTAAATGACTGAAACAGGATTCAAACTCTAGTCTTCTTTGGTCCAAGTTGAGCATTCTATACACTGCTTCACCTAGGTGCCATCATACTCCAGGGGAAATTCATCACCTAGGAGAAATGTATTGTCCAAGGCAGGGGTTCTTGACCTGGGCATGTGAACTTATTTTAAACATATTTTGATAATTATATTTAATATAATCGGTTTCTTTTGAAATCCTATGTATTTTATTTCACATATTTGAAAATGTTATTGTAAGAAGGGGTCTATAGGCTTTACCAGACTGCCAATGTGGCCCAATACACATGAAAGGTAAGAACCCTTGGCCTAAGGGATCACCTGGGACACAGAAAACCTGAGTTTTGGCTCCAGCAGGCAAGTTGCTGCATTTTTTCTGTGCCTCAGTTTACCCATTCTAAAACAATAATACCCTATCCACCTTACTGATTTGTTGTAAACATAAAAACATCACAAAAAATGAGAAAGTGCTTTGAAAAGAAATCAAAAGTGCCATAAAAATTCAAGGAATTTTTATTATTTATTAGTTGGGAATAGTTAGTCTCTCCTTCTCCTCCTCCCTTCCATCATTCTCATTTTCACTGCACTTTCTGTCACTCAACAACTTGTGGTCTCCCAGGCTTCTTGTTAATGAGGGCCTGGTGACAGATTGGGAACAACAGTGATGCCGAGCCTGGCTGGCCCTTGCAAAATGGTGAATGAGGCGAAGCTTGTCTTCTGTGTGCCTCCCTTTTCTTTTTCAAATTGCCCTCCTTTCCTGCTACTCACCACCTCAGCTTCACTCAGCCCAGCCCAAGCGTCTCCCTTCTCATGATGCTAGAACTTCTCCCTGCCCATTTGGAATAGTCATGATCCCCCTTAAGGCATTTCAGACTTAATGTGTATCCCTTCTTACCAACATCAGCTAGATAAAAGTAGTGCCTTAACCAAGAGGATGCATCTCTAATAGTGGGATTTCAAGGATCAGAAAAAGTAGGGGAGAGATTTGGAAATAAGGGAACCTTCCCAGTGTTCTTCAGATGCAGCTGGTTTCCAGCTTTATCTGTGATCAGGTCAACCTTGGCCAGAAGTTTTGTTGTATTTCAAAGAATCACAAGATCCAGAGCTAGAAGTGAGTTTGGAGATTATCCAGTCCAAATTTCTCACTTTACTTCACAAGTGAAGAAACTGAGGACCAGAGAGGAGTAACTTGATAAGGTCACATAGCCAGTTAAGTATTGGAGCCTAAATAGGAACTGAGTTCTGGTTTCACCTCCAGGGTTGTCCCTACTGTACCATGTTGACCCTCTGGAGAGGCAGTAAGTAAGCACTGGGTACCTAGCTTCTTCATCTCTTTCCTGACTTGAGTTAAGGGGAAAGGGAAGAGGAGGGTTGATTGTTCTCTTGCATGGTATGTGTAAAATTAGAACTCACCTGCTATCATCTATTTCAAATCTGTTCCTTGGTGAGGAATGCATTAATAGATCATTCTTTTGCAAACATACAGTTGGGTAATGTGAGTTTTATGTTTTTAAAACTAGAAAAATGGTTAGTTCCCCCCTCCCTGCATCCCAGGTGTGTATTTATGCCTTGATGAATGACCCCAAAGTGGATTAGTTACAGAAAACCTTGAGTGCCAAAGACCCAAGACTTGCATCTGGAAATACAGTCTAATGATTATAGCTCTGGGTAGAGGGGGCCAGAGACCTGGGTTGGGCCCCCACTTCTCTGGCCTTGAGTCTCCTCATATTTTCAAGGCTGCAACTCTCGGGGGTGTTTCCCCTGCATTTGCAGCACTCAGAATCATGTTCTTTCCATTGTATCTGCTCCCTGAGGCAGCTTTAGCAAAATGCAAAGACTTGAAAAACCCAAGAAACCAATAAAATTTGGTCTAGGGAGAGCACAAGTCTTACCTCCTCCTCGTCCCCTGAGGGAGGTCAAGAGGAATAACGAGGTAATGTTCAAAAGCCCCTTTGAAGTGCTCCGATAAAGAGTTCCATACAGCCTCAGAGTGTCCTGATTGGGACTAGGAATTTCCCTCATAGCTACTAGGCCTCTTTAGCTTTACCTTCAGGAACAACATGGTACTGTATCAACACATATGAATGGGTCTCCCTTTCCCTCCTTCCTCTTTCTCCCTACCCCCAAAATAGACTTTTCCTTGGCAGATCTCTAAACAACGACTTCCTTTGTTTTAGGGGAGGGGGTTGGATTGGGAATTGCACTTTGAAAATGACATTTATAAAACTGGACAGGAGTGAAAAATTGTGACAAGTGAGGCAAAAGATGGTGTGTGATAATGGTGCTCTTGCTGGTTGCTTCACAGGGGGGAGAGTCCCAAGGCAAAGGCAGAAATTCATCTTCATTTGAATAGCATGCAATAAATTGGTCCTTTGTGTCCCCATATGCTGTGGCAAAGGACAACTATCCTGAAAGGGTTAAAAATGAGTTTCCCCCTTTCCTCCCCAGGCACAGTTCTTGATAGAGCAGGAGAGATCATTGTATATAGTAGCAACAGGATATGACTTTGACTTGTTTTGGAGTTTATTTATTTTTTTTAAGTGCTGGTTGAAGAGTTGCCGTTGGTCATGAAGTTATTCAAGGATGGAAGGGGGAGACATTGTGACATACCTAGGGTATGGTGAAAGCACTGCTAGATTTGGGAACCTGAGTTCCCATCCTAGCCTTGCTCCTTACTATCAGTGTGACTAATTCACAAAAGCTCTCAGCCTCAGTTTACCCCTCTGTAAAATGGGGAGACTGAACTAGATGGCATCTAAAGCCCCATTTCTACTCTAAACGTGTGATTTCATTATTCTTTAACCTTGGACAGCTCACCTCACCTTTTTCTGGGCCTGTGTTTCCAAATCTGTGAAATAAGGGGGCTGAAATAGGTGACTTTCAAAGTCTTCTATTCTAAATATGATGCCATGATTCTATAATGTTAGGCAGTTCATTTCACCTCTCTCTGGGCCTCAGTTTCCTTATCTGTAAAATGAGAGGGTGGAACCAGCTGAGTTCTAAGGTCCCTTTTGATGATATAATCCCATAACCTAAGGCAGCTCACTTCACTTCTCCATGGGCCTCAGTTTCTCCCTCTGTAAATAAGGGAGCTGCACAAGATGATATCTCAAGGTCACTCTAAATCCTATAAAATTAATTGAATTTTCTCCATTATCTTGATTTCTCTCTCACACAGTTGGAATAACTTCCCTTTTTTAAGGTAACAAATGAAACATTTTTTACAAAAAGTTATACATCCAAGTTATTTTGATGTCCTTCACACCAGAAATAGGACCCCTTAGATTCTGCTCCCAATTTCAATGGGGAAGAGTGAATACACTCAGAATATAAAAGATCCCTTTCTGGGCAGACGGGAAATAACTCTATTAACGCAGTTAATGATGTCCAAAATAGGCTTGTGAAGTGAGCAAGGCCTGAAGATTAGAAGGTTGGAGGAGGAAATAATGCTTTTCTTGTCCCAGGCTGTGGTGTCCGAATGAGAGCAACAGCTGGAAGGCATATGCGGAGTGTTAGAGGGTCGGCTCCTTCCCGGTTCAGACAGAAGGAAATCCTGCCCAGCGCTAGAAGGAGCGGAGAGCTGTCACTGGGGACTGAGGCTGTCTGGGTGTCTCTGGGCAATCAAAGCCTCAGGCAGCACGGAGGCTCGCTTGCGGTGGCCGCTTCCTGCTCTCCTTGTTGCTAGAAGCTGGGCGTTTCAAGCCTTCTCCCTCCTCCGGCCAACCTCCTTCCTTCGCCTTCTTTGGCTTTCTTTTCAGAGTAGAGTGTCAGCTCTAGCGATGCTATCTTCAGAACCGCCGAGGAAACCCAGGGTTTACTTTGTCTCAGACTTCAAAACTCTTATTAAGCCCCCCTTCTCTGGTAGTGCCAGGTCAGGCTGACGTTGGCTGGTTGTCCGATTACCGGAATCCATCTTTCCATCCCAGCGAGAGAGCAGGGATGACTTGGGCTGCCTCCTTCCTCCTTTTATTTTTTCTTGGTTTTCCTTTTCCTGCCAAAGTTTTCCAAAGCTCCCCCCAAACGACATGGCCCCCAAGTCTCCTCCTGGTGGGGAGGAGAAGAGGGGGAGGTCCAGGACATACCAAAGGGATGCAGGCGTTTCTTGGCCGCTCTCCCTGATCTCTAATGGGATACCCAGCACCGATGTACGTTAATTAGTCAGAAGGCGTACTCCTCATCAGCCCTGTGGATTTGACAACCCAGAATTCAATGAAGTGTTTATGTGACAGATATGTGGGAGGGATTTCAGATATAATCACCATCAATCTGGCTGCAGCCAAAATAAATTCTGTGAAAAGTAAAACAAACTGTTGCACAGACAAAGTAGGCCTTAGGGGTCTCCTGCAATAATCTGTGTTTTCTTCTTTAGCTGTGTCTAATATTTCTGTTCATTGGGAGTGCAGATAGGATCTCAGCATACAGGCACTAAGGCTGCAGCTGACAGCAGTCAACACATGCTCCTGCTGTGTTGGGGGAGAAGGAAGGGGATGTCGCATATTTACATTTTAATTCTTATTTCAAATAAACTGGCTTGGGCCCGGCCATTGGGGCACAGGGAGGAGGTAGGACTGTAGGGCTGAGTGTTTGCTTCAAATTCTTTCCCCTGCACCGGATGGATTTGGTGGCAAGGTTGGGGCTGGCAGGGTCTTAGAAAGTACTAAAGAAGACAGGACTTACTGCTCTGGACCAGGGAGAAAGAAATTCTTGGCTGTGGTTTTTTGTGGAGAAAGTCTGAGAATTCTCTTTGGTCACTCATGTGAAAGTCTTCTAAGAGGCTACTATCCCTCCTCTTTTTTCTGGGTTTGTATTTTATTAGCAACACATTGCTGGACAGTAGCCAGGCCTGGATGTAGAGTTAGGAAAAAACTGAGTTTGGATATGAACTCTTACACTTACTGGCCGTGTGTATGATGCTGGGTCAATCATCTCACTTTTCAGAGTCTGTTTTCTCTGCTGTAAAATAGGAATAATGTGTGTGTATGTGCACATATATGTATATGTGTATACACATGCATACATCTATACATGCACACATACACATGTGTGTATTTGTGTTACCTACCTCAAAGAATTGCTAGGAAGAAAGTTTTGTAAACTTTAAATTGCTATATGAGTGGATTGCCTGCTGAATTGTATCCTGGGCCTAGCGTCAGGAAGACCTGGGTTTGATCCCCTCTTAGAATCTTACTGGCTGTGTGACCCTGAGTAAGTCAAACAGCTGCTGGTGTTTTCCATCTTACCTGCCTCCCACAAAAAAATACAATGCATATATTCTGTGTGTGTGTGCATGTATATATGCATATATATATGTATGTATTATTTTCCCTAAAAAGAATCCTTGAGGGCAGAGACTTTAATTTTTGTCTTTGCATCCCCAAGGTCTACATTGTGCCTGGCACATAGTAGACACTTAATAAATACCTACTGATTTATTGAAGTCATGTAAATTCTTGAACAGCTAGGTGGCACAGTGGATAGAGCACTGGGCTTGAAAACAAGAAGACTCATTTTCATGAGTTCAAATGTGACCTCAGAAACTTATTAGCTGTGTGACCTTGGGTAAGTCACTTGACCCTATTTGCCTCAGTTTCCTCATGTGTAAAATGAGCTGGAGAAGGAAATGGCAAATCACTCCAGTATCTTTGTCAGGAAAATCCCAAAATGGTATCACAAAGAGTCGGACATGAATGAAACAACTCGACAACAACAACCCAGTGTTTCAGTTTCCTCATCTGTAAAATGTGTGTGTGTGGGGTAACAAAAGTATCTACCTCCTAGAGTTGTTGTGAATATTGGATGGGAGAATATGTATAAAAGACTTTGCAAACCACAAAGAACTATATAAATGCTAGCTAACTTTCATTAGGGTACTGCATGATTATGAGTTGTTATCCGTCTTCAGGAAGTGGCTCCCTTCCTCAGTACTGAGTGTACCATTACCTGTAGTCTATGGCCCCCACAGTGGAAAATCTGGGGTCCTAGACTCCTTACTTACTCTCTCTTAGGAAGGGGCCAACAGGACTCAGTCTCTACATTTCTCCTTGGCACACTTCATTGCACCCCTGGAGATTTAGTACCCAGAAATCGAGTTCATTTGTATTTGCATTTGATAGATAATGGGTCAATTCATGCCCCTGGAGACCCAGCAACTTTATGAAGTAAACATTTGCTATAACCTGGTGAGTTAGGACAGACTAAGTCCTGTTTCTCACTCAAACATTTTAATGAACATTTTCAGTGTGCCTGTTTCATTTAATCCATTCATATTCCTAAAAAATGATTCAAGAAAAAGTATCTCTTTGTAAGGATGGATTGTTACTGGTTTTGGTGCTATCACAAAAGTAATTCAATAAACTGAGTTATTTTCATCAAATTTCCCCTTCACTTGGTGTTTTCAAGGTGAATCATCATAACATCAGAGAATCTGAAAACTTGGAGGGGGCTTTGAAACCCATCTAATTTACTCCTTTCAAATGGTGAACTCATTGCAGAGAAATCAAATGACTTGACTAAGGTCATATAGGTAGTAAATGACTGAGTTGGGATTTGAACCCAGATCCTATGAGACCATATTCAGTTCTCTTTCCTACCACAACTTGCCCATGTTAGTGGCAACTGTTTTTGTGTAGTGACTGGCACTTATTGAAATCAATGCAAATCTCTGGCATGAAAAATACATCCAGGGGTGTCTGTTTTGCAAAGAAAATCCACTCATTCCTTCTATTTCATGCTTCTTTGATCAGATAAAGCCACATTTTGTGCTAAATTTTAAGCTAAGTATGCTAAATTCCAACCAAGAATAACAAAGGCCAATCCACAGGTTGCTGGAGCATCATGAACATTTAACACGCATTCAGACAGTGCGATGATGTTAATAGGGAGACATATATCCAATTTCAGTCTACAAAGCAAACCCCACAGTGGGATATGGAAATGCTGACTGTGCTAAGGTTAGCTTCAATGAAAAAGAAAAGAGAGAGAAATGAATAAAGTATAGACACAAGTATAAAGTCATGTCCATACAGTGCAAAACCATCTCCAGTGGTGCATAATCTTTGGGCTCTGATCTAGTAGGAATCAGTGGCAGAAAGAACCAGACGGACCCAGGAATTGTGGATTCAGTAGCTGCATGGAGACGATGAGCTGCTATTTGTTTTCTTTGAGGATGTCCTGACCCACCACCCATGGGAATGGGCTTTGAATTATTTTTCCCCCTCAGCTGTAGAAATGTGTTGTGAATCCTTGAATTCTTCCTCCAGTCTCTCATTGTGACTTGAAGGTGATTTGAGGTTTTCAAAGACTATATAAATAGACCACAAGCTACACTCATTCTACCAAGCTACAAAGGCCTTGAATGGGGACCCAGTGATGACTCTCTCATCTCAGTGTATACAGAGATGAATCTTTTTACCAGGTTGGCTGCAAGATCAATCAGTGAAGAAGCCTTTATCAAGTGCTTATTATGTTCCAGGCACTGTGTTAAGCTGTAGGGATGCAAAGAAAGGTGAAAAGTGAGAGAGAGAGAGAGAGAGAGAGAGAGAGAGAGAGAGAGAGAGAGAGAGAGAGAGAGAGACAGAGAGAGAGAGAGAGAGAGAGAGAGACAGAGAGAGAGAGAGAGACAGAGAGAGAGAGAGACAGAGAGAGAGAGACAGAGAGAGAGAGACAGAGAGAGACAGAGAGAGAGACAGAGAGAGAGAGACAGAGAGAGAGAGAGAGAGACACAGAGAGAGAGAGACAGAGAGACAGAGAGAGAGAGACAGAGAGAGACAGAGACAGAGAGAGAGAGACAGAGAGAGAGAGACAGAGAGAGAGACAGAGAGAGAGAGAGACACAGAGAGAGAGAGACAGAGAGACAGAGAGAGAGAGACAGAGAGAGAGACAGAGAGAGAGAGACAGAGAGAGACAGAGACAGAGAGAGAGAGACAGAGAGAGAGAGACAGAGAGAGAGAGACAGAGAGAGACAGAAAGAGAGAGGAAAGGAGAGAAAAAGGAAAGAGGACAAAAGAAAAGAAAAGGGAAGGAAAGGAAAAACAGAAAAAAAACCACCATTTCTTATTGCCAAAGAGCATACATTTTAAAAGAGGTAACAACATGTAAATATTTAGGCTGTGGATTTTTTGGGAGGTGGGAAGGTGGGTCACAAAAACTTTCATAGACCACTTATTAAGTCATAGGGGTGCTGGGATATATGTTGCTGAAAGAAGTACCTATACTGATGAGATCTAGATCCCTCAGTATTAAAAGAAGGGACATATTTCAATGAATCACCCCTACTTTCCTGTTACCTACCTCAAAGTGTGAACCTGACAAGACCTTAGCCTAAAAGGGCCAGGGTCTCCCTTTGTATCCGGTGCCATCTCCAGTCATCCTGATCTATACCTGGCCACTGGACCCAGATGGCTCTGGAGGAGAAAGTGAGGCTGGTGACCTTGCACAGCCTTCCCTTACTCAAATCAAAGTCAACTAACTGCAAGGCTTGTCATCATCTCCCTGATGTCATGGTCCTCTTCGAAAACAAAGAACAAACTCAACTTGTGAGTAATTTGAGCTATCTGCATGAGGACCTAACCAGTTGCGTAACCCCCTCATCATCTATGTAACAACTGGAGTTCATGATACTTTTGTCCAGTCTGATAGTGAAGTTAACTGGTCCATGCTGAGATCCAACCTTCGATTTTTGTTTCCTGGCACTGTCTTCTGCTCAGTAAATGCTGTTCCTGTATACATATACATGACTTTGTTAGTCTTCTGTATCCTTATTTTTACAAGCCCCATGTGGTAAACAGTAGTCTGATGATAGCCATATTGGTTTTTTAAAAATAGATGGCAGATTACTTCAACACTCCAATGAATCTATTCTTTCATCAAAGAAAGTGTTCCCTCCCATCACACAAACTGAAACCCAACCATACATGCCCATTATTTTATAATCAAAATAATGTGATTTTGAAAAATATCTGTTTTTATGAACTCTAGAAATAAAAAGAATAGACTTTTCCTTAATATAGTGTATAATAATGTCAATAATAAATCAATTAATATTTATTAAATGCCTATTATGTGCCAGGAACTGTGCTAAGTCATGGCGATATCAAAAAAAAAAAAAAGGAAAAAAAAGGAAAAAGGCAATCCCCACCTTTAAGGAGCTTATACTCTATTGGAGGAGAAAATATACAAAAAAAATCTATGCAAAGCAAGCCATATGCAGAATAAATAGGAAATTATTAACAGAGGAAGACCCTAGAATTAAGAGGGGTTGAGGAAGGTTTCCAATAAAAGATAAGATTTTAGTTGCAAATTAATA
Organism: Notamacropus eugenii; assembly: GCF_028372415.1. Lineage (NCBI taxonomy): Eukaryota > Metazoa > Chordata > Mammalia > Diprotodontia > Macropodidae > Notamacropus > Notamacropus eugenii. Next base: position 664,180,709 of record NC_092872.1, read on the forward strand.
TAAGTAGGTGGAGTAGAGGAAGGAAAGTATGCCAGGAATGGGAGAAAGCCTGAGAAAATGCTTTGAGGCAAGAGATGGAACATCTTGTTTGTGGAACAGTCAAGAAGCCAGTGTCACGGGATCAAAGAATATATATTACAGAATAAGGTATAAGAAGATTGGAAAGGTAGGAGGAACCTAGTTTAGGAAGGGATTTGAATGTGAAACAGAGCATTTTGTATTTGATCTCAAGATCAAACATTATAACTAAAGGGGAAAAATTAGAATGAAATAAAATGATCACTTTCGCAGATGTTATGATGGAGTACTGAAAGAACCCTAGAGAATGAACCAAATTAACTGAAATAATAACCAACAAAATTGCCAGATATAAAATGAATTCACATAGATCATTTCTGTACAGAAGAGTTAGAATGATTAAAAATTCATTTTTAATAATTACAGAAGCTATAAAAGATTTGGAAGTTTATCTACTGAGATTCTTCCAGAAGTATACCAACTTCAGTATAAAAAATTCTTTGAAGAAATATAGATCTGAATAATTGGAGGAACACTAATTGCCCATGGGTAGATCAAGCCAATATAATAAAAATTACAACCCAACATAAATTAATTTACTTATTTAGTACTTGTCTAATCAAGTACCAAAGAAACATTTTAGGGAGCTAGAAAAAAATAGTAATGAAAATCATTGGAGTAACAAAAGGTCAAGAATCTCAAGGGTAATAATGAAGAAAGGTGGAAAAGAAGGGTATCTATTACTATTGTATTTCAAACTGGTTAAAAAAGAGATAGAAATTCATCAGTGGAACAGATTAGATACACAACATATAGAAGCAAAAAAAGCAGTATAATGTTCAATAAATTCAAAGACCCCAAATACTGGAGGAAGAATTCACTACTTCACAAAAACTAATTAGAAAACTGCAATCTGGCAGAGATTAGACTTATACCAATATCTCACATACCATACTGAGATAAACTCCAAATGAATATATGTACTAGATATAAACAGTCGCATCAGAAACAATTTAGTAGAGTTAAGGAAGAAATTACTTGTCAGATCTTGTGGTTAGAAGAGTTCATCACCAAACAAGTAAAAGAGAGTGTGTCACACAATAAAATAGACAATTTTGATTACACAAAATTAAAAGATTTTTCCACAAATAAAAATAACAGTTAAAAAGAAAGCAGGAAACTGGTAAAAATTCTTTGCAAAAAGTTTTTCTGATAGAGGTCTCATATCTTTGATATATAGGAAATTGATACAAATTTATAAGATTAAGAGCCACTAATAAATAAATGGTCAAATAAGTGGTCAAAACAGGAAGTTTTAGAAAGAAGAAATCCAATCTACCAACAGTGATATGAAAAAAATCTTTAAATAGTTAATACTTAGAGAAATGCAAATTAAGGCAATGCTAGGATTTCATCACTCACCCATCACGCTGGAAAAGATGTCAAGCTGGGAACTGACAAATGTTGGAGGGGCTGTGGGAAAATAGGTACACTAGTGCATTGTTGGTGGAGTTGTGAATTGGCAAAACAATGTGAACCGATATGTAACTGGAGAGAAATTTGTGACTATGTCCAAAAAGTTAATAAAGTGTACATTCCCTTTGATCCTGCTATATCACTATTAGACTTATACCCAAAAGAAAGAAAAGAAAAAGGTGAAGGATGCATATGCCCAAAAATAGATATAGCAGTTCTTTTCTTGATAGCACTAAAACTAGAAACTAAGAGTGTGCCCTCCTATGGAGGACGACTAAAAAAATTATAGCATGTGAATGAAATGCAATTTTATCATTCCATTATAAACGTTGAAGAGGAGAGTTTTAGAGGAAATTAGGAAACTTTCCATGAATGGCTACAGATGGAAGTGAACCTAACTAGGAAAAGAATCTATGTAATGATAACAAATTATGGAGAAAAGTAACACTGAAAGACTTTAGAACTCTGACAAATGCAAATAATACAGCATAATACAAAAGAGTGACAGAGGAGCCAAGATGGTGGAGTAGAAAGACACACGTATGCTAGCTCCGAAACCCACAGCCCATAAAATACCTGTAAAGAAGAACTCCCAACAAATTCGGGAGCAGCAGAAGCCACAGAACAATGGAGTGGAGGAGATTTCTGTTCCAGAGAGCCCTGAAAAACTGGCACAAAATGTTCATCGCACACTGGACCCAGAGCAGAGCGCAGCCCTGCCTTGGCCATGTGGCATCAAGAAGAGCAGATCTGAGCAGGCTTCAGGGATGGAATCTCCAGAAGCCACGCAGTTCCCTCCATTCACAGGTGACAAGGGTTAGTGAGAGTGTCTCTTTGGCTGGTCAAGAGGGGAGTGGGGTATCCCCATAACTCAGGCCCCCTCGGGAGGCAGCAGCGGGACAAGGGCTCCCCAAGCAGGCAGGAGCCTGCATTCATTGTTGAAGGTCTCTGGATAAACCCCCTGAGGGAACTGAGCCCTGAGACGCAGCCCTGCCCCCACCTGAGCACCTGAACTTAATCTCACACTGAATAGCAGCCCTGCCCCTGACCTAAAGCCCTGAGGCTGAGAAGCAGCATTTGAATCTTAGACCCCAAGCACTAGCTGGGCGGATCTGGAGGTGAGGTGGGGGTGGAGAGGACGCTCAGAATTCAAGTCACTGGCTGGGAAAATGCCCAGAAAAGGGGAAAAAAATAAGACCATAGAAGGTTACTTTCTTGGTGAACAGATATGCCCTCCCTTCCTTTCTGATGAGGAAGAACAATGGTTACCATCAGGGAAAGACACAGAAATCAAGGCTTCTGTATCCCACACATCCAAAATAAATATTCCATGGGCTCAGGCTATGGAAGAGCTCAAAAAGGATTTTGAAAATCAAGTTAGAGAGGTGGAGGAAAAACTGGGAAGAGAAATGAGAGACATGAAGTCAAAGCATGAACAGCAGGTCAACACCTTGCTAAAGGAGACCCAAAAAAATGCTGAAGAAAATAACACCTTGAAAAATAGGCTAACTCAATTGGCAAAAGAGGTTCAAAAAGCCAATGAGGAGAAGAATGCTTTCAAAAGCAGAATTAGCCAAATGGAAAAGGAGGTTCAAAAGCTCACTGAAGAAAATAGTTCTTTCAAAATTAGAATGGAGCAGATGGAGGCTAATAACTTTATGAGAAACCAAGAAATCACAAAACAAAACCAAAAGAATGAAAAAATGGAAGATAATGTGAAATATCTCATTAGAAAAACAACTGACCTGGAAAATAGATCCAGGAGAGACAATTTAAAAATTATGGGACTACCTGAAAGTCATGATCAAAAAAAGAGCCTAGGGGGCGGAGCCAAGATGGCGGAGTAGAAAGACGCACATATGCTACCTCTGAACCCACTGCCCATAAAATACCTGTAAAAAAAAGAACCACCTGCGAATTCTGGAGCAACAGAAGCCACAGAATGGAGCGGATGAGATTTCTGCTCCAGAGAGCCTGAAAACCTCTCGCAAAAGGTCCCTCGCACCCCGGACCTGGAGCAGAGCCCAACCCTGCCTCGGTGGCGCAGTGCCGAGAGGAGCAGATCTGAGCAGGCTTCAGGGACGGGATCTTCAGCAGCCACGTGGGTCCCTCCACCCACAGGTGACGGGGGTTGGTGAGAGGGTCTCTTTGGCAGGTCAAGAGGGGAGTGGGATGCCCCCATAACTCAGGCCCCCTTGGGAGGCAGCAGCGGAAGTGGGAGCAGACCAGGGCTCCCCAAGCAGGCAGGAGTCCAGATCCATTGTTGAAGGTCTCTGCATAAACCCCCCAAGGGAACTGAGCCTGTGAGGCAGCCCTGCCCTGACCTGAGCACCTGAACTTAATCTCACACTGAATAGCAGCGCTGCCCCCGCCCAAAGCCCTGAGGCTGGGAAGCAGCATTTGAATCTCAGACCCCAAGTGCTGGCTGGGCAGATCTGGAGGCGAGGTAGGGGTGGACAGGACACTCAGAAGTCAAGTCACTGGCTAGGAAAATGCCCAGAAAAGGGAAAAGAAATAAAACTATTGAAGGTTACTTTCTTGGTGAACACGCATTTCCTCCCTTCCTTTCTGATGAGGAAGAACAATGCTTACCATCAGGAGAAAACGCAGAAGTCAAGGCTTCTGTATCCCAGCCCACTCAATGGGCTCAGGCCATGGAAGAGCTCAAAAAGGATTTTGAAAATCAAGTTAGAGAGGTGAAGGAAAAACTGGGAAGAGAATTGAGTGACATGCAAGCAAAGCATGAAAAGCAGGTCCACACCCTGCTAAAGGAGACCCAAAAAAATGCTGAAGAAAATAACACCTTGAAAAATAGGCTAACTCAATTGGCAAAAGAGGTTCAAAAAGCCAATGAGGAGAAGAATACTTTAAAAAGCAGAATTAGCCAAATGGAAAAGGAGATTCAAAAGCTCACTGAAGAAAATAGTTCTTTCAAAATTAGAATGGAACAGATGGAGGCTAAGGACTTTATGAGAAACCAAGAAATCACAAAACAAAACCAAAAGAATGAAAAAATGGAAGATAATGTGAAATATCTCATTGGAAAAACAACTGACCTGGAGAATAGATCCAGGAGAGACAATTTAAAAATTATGGGCCTACCTGAAAGCCAGGATCAAAAAAAGAGCCTAGACATCATCTTTCATGAAATTATCAAGGAAAACTGCCCTGAGATTCTAGAACCAGAGGGCAAAATAAATATTCAAGGAATCCACAGATCACCGCCTGAAAGAGATCCAAAAAGAGAAACTCCTAGGAACATTGTGGCCAAATTCCAGAGTTCCCAGGTCAAGGAGAAAATACTGCAAGCAGCTAGAAAGAAACAATTCAAGTATTGTGGAAATACAATCAGGATAACACAAGATCTAGCAGCTTCTACATTAAGGGATCGAAGGGCGTGGAATAGGATATTCCAGAAGTCAAAGGAACTAGGACTAAAACCAAGAATCACCTACCCAGCAAAACTGAGTATAATACTTCAAGGGAAAAATTGGTCTTTCAATGAAATTGAGGACTTTCAAGCATTCTTGATGAAAAGACCAGAGCTGAAAAGAAAATTTGACTTTCAAACACAAGAATGAAGAGAAGCATGAAAAAGTAAATAGCAAAGAGAAGTCATAAGGGACTTTACTAAAGTTGAACTGTTTACATTCCTACATGGAAAGACAATATTTGTAACTCTTGAAACTATTCAGTATCTGGGTACTGGGTGGGATTACATACACACACATGCACACGCACATGCACGCACAGACAGAGAGCACGGGGTGAATTGAATAGGATGGGATCATATCTTAAAAAAAATGAAATTAAGGGGTGAGAGAGAAATATATTGGGAGGAGAAAGGGAGAAATGGAATGGGGCAAATTATCTCTCATAAAAGAGGCAGGCAAAAGACTTTTTAGTGGAGGGAATAAGAGGAGAGGTGAGAGAAAAACATGAAGTTTACTCTCATCACATTTGACTCAAGGAAGGAATAAAATATATACTCATTTTGGCATAAAAACCTATCTTACAATACAGGAAAGTGGGGGAGAAGGGGAGAAGCAGGGTGAGGGGGATGATGGAAGGGAGGGCAATGGGAGGAGGGAGCAACCTGAAGTCAACACCCTTGGGGAGGGACAGGATCAAAAGAGAGAATAGAAGCAATGAGGGGCAGGATAGGATGGAGGGAAATATAGTTAGTCTTACAGAACACGACTATTATGGAAGTCATTTGCAAAACTACACAGATATGGCCTATATTGAATTGCTTGCCTTCCCAAAGAGAATGGGTGGGGAGGGAGGGATGAAGAGAAGTTGGAACTCAAAGTTATAAGAACAACTGTCGAGTACTGTACTTGCTACTAGGAAATAAGAAATACAGGTAATGGGGTACAGAAAGTTATCTGGCCCTACAGGACAAAAGAGAAGATGGGGACAAGGGAAGGGAGAGGTGATAGAAGAGAGGGCAGATTGGTGATAGGGGCAATCAGAAGCTCGGTGTTTTGGGGTGGGGGAGTGGACAAATGGGGAGAAAATTTGGAACCCAAAATTTTGTGAAAATGAATGTTAAAAGTTAAATAAAGAAATTTAAAAAAAATAAAAAATAAAAAAACAAAAGAGTGAAGATGAAATGCAACACTTATCTTCTGCCAGAGTGGTGATGATCTTAAGATGAAGAAAGATACATATTGGACACTCTGGACATGGCCAATGTGGGAATTTGTTTTGCTGGACCATGCCTGTATGTATCAAGGATTGTATTTTCTGTTTTTTTATTTGTTCAATTGGGAGAACAGTAGGGGGAAGGACAGATTAATAAAAGGGAAAAAAGACAAGTAGTTGAAAAATCATTATGTGTAATAGTTTCATCAAAGATGCCACATTTTGAGAAACTATGCACCAAAACACCAAACCCTCTCAAGTCATTAATTTTAGTTTTATTATTTCATGTTTTATATATATATATATATATATATATATATATATATATACACACAGCATGCATGAATTTTACATTATTTTATTTGGTTTGTGTGTTAATAAATTTGCAATAAAATTTTAAAAAATCCTCTACTATGTCTGCCCATTCTGTAGTATTCTTGAACATATCCTTTCATAATTTCACGACAAAAGTTGGTCTAGCTTCCTGGGATGGTTCCTCATGTTTTCTTGACACTGCAAGGATACTAGTGGAGAATGAAGGCTATCCATTAGTTACACCTCACCCTCACCATGGGACCAACACATTTTTCTCTTGGTCATATATTTCTTTGATGGTATCCTTCACACCATTTCTGCATAATCCCTTGTTTGTACTGGATTGTTGCTGTCTCACATCCTCTTTTAGGAGACCCTCAGCTTCAACTCTTTAGTGGTATACCAGTCTGTGGCATTGAATACTAATGTGATGGGTCTTTGTTTTAGGTAGAAGATTGGGATCACTAAAAGAATTTCACTATTTCCTTAAGGCAATCCAGCCTGCATTGACCTTGCTGTTCAATTCTGGTCCCAATACTTGGTCCACTGGCAGTGATTGCCATACATATATAAATATAAATATATAAATATATGATTGTCATACACACATATATGCACATGTATGCTGAGGGAAAAGTTCACATACATATATACACATACACATATGTGTATGTGTATATATGTATGTGTATGTATATGGATATATGGTAGCTAGGATGTAGACAGATAGAGTACTGGGCCTGGAGCCAGGAGGACTTATATTCCTGAGTTCAAATCTGACCTCAGACACTTATTAGTTGTGTGACCTTGGCAAAGTCACTTAATCCTGTTTGCCTCAGTTTCCTCACCTGTAAAATAAGCTGGAGAAGGAAATGGCAAACCTCCAGTATCTTTGCCAAGAAAGCCCCAGATAGGGTCATGAAGTGTCAGACACAACTGAAATTATTGAACAACAATATACATACATATATACATAACATATATATATACATACTCACATATGCATACAGATAGACAGACAGACAGACAGACAGGCAGACAGGCAGGCAGGCAGGCAGACAGACAGACAGACAGACAGGTAGATAGATAGATAGATAGAGAGAGAGAGACAGAGAGAGAGAGAGAGATAGATAGAAAGAAAAGGTTGTCTATTCAACAGAATAATCTGGAGCTACATGGTTGGAAAAAGAAAATGGTTCCATTTTGCTACTCAATGCCAGCTGTAACTCGTCCATTAGTTGTGATTGTCCAAGTTGTATAGATGGAAAAGTTCCATAGACAGTCTGTCCATTCAACTTCTCCTAATAGTCTAGAAGAGTAAGAATGGAAAAGGAATGGGAATACAGTGTATCAAGAGTAAAGGATAATATGCTTTGGTAGACACACAATTTTGAGACCTAGAGAAAGGATTTCATTAGGACATTGGGCACTATATGATGGATTAATGGGAGGATGTAGGCATGAGAGAAAGGCATGTATGGGTTTCTGCTTCACTTGAGGGAATACCTAGTCAGTCAACAAGTATTTATTAAGCACTTACTATGAGCAGGTACTATGGTAAGGGCTAGAGATGCAAAGAAAGATTTAATCCCTGTCCTTAAGAAGTCTTTTGGAATTTGAAGTATAAGAACCATGAAGTGATAGTAAGTGAAAATTAATCAGAGCTACATTCAAATCCAAAGGGTTCTCTGCTCAATGTCCTGTGAAGACCCCATAGCAGAATGAATGAGAAACTGAGGCTACATCCCAGTCCATTAAAATTTGCTACCTAATTGTTCAGAAGAAGACAGATCAGTGAATAAATCTGAGAACAATTTAAAAGCATTACAGCAACCAAAGCAATATAAGATAAACATTGTACCAGGGAGGTACGGCAGAAAGAATTCTGTACTTGAATTCACAGACCCTAGCTCATATCCCAGCTTTGCCACATAGGACCTATACAACACCGAACACATCACAACCTCCTTGGACTTCAGTTTCTCATCTGTAAAACAAGGAGTTGGACTAGATGATCTTTAAGGTCCCCTCTAAGTCGAGGTCTGTGAACTTGTATGTGAATGAAGCAGTTGATGGTAGGGTAAGGGGGAGTTTATAGCATTAGACTTCCTGGAAGGGAAGAGTTTTGAACTATATAAAGGATCTGGTCCTGGGCCTGAGTCCTTACTGAAGTCCTTCCTAGGGAGTCCAGCTTCTTTTTGGAGTCCATCCGAGTGACCTCGTTCTTATCCTCTGGGCTTTTTCCTCTACTAATTTTTAAATCTTTTGTTGATCTCTAGCCTCTAGTATCAATTTTTGACTCTCCCTCATGCATGTTATTTTCCCTTCCAACACATTCTCTCTCCCTCTCCCTCTCCCTCTCCCCACACTGGAAATCTGGAAATATCCCAATGCTCTGACCTGACCACTGTCAGGTTGTGGCAGTTTTGGCCCTGGACAGAAACACTAATTGATTTGTTTATTAATAAGCCATCTTCTGCAGTGGACATTCGATATAAATATATACATGGACATATACATATGATAAAAAGACATGAAATGGATCATCCGTGGATGTGTGGATAATGTGTCCTGTTGGCAAGGGTATTGAAAATACCCAATTGAAATCCTGTAACTGGGTGTATTTATGTGTAGAACTGAAGGAAAGGTGAAGCCAAGAAGAGAGAACAGGACCAGATCAAATCCATGCAGCAGAGGCCTCTGGGAGGCAACACAATTATAATGGGCCAATTGTCAATACTGATTCTTAAGACCTATGAAAGAAGGGAAGATTCCTTCCTTCCCACTTTCCCAATCAAATGGAAAAGATTACAATGTAGAAGTAGGAAAAGGTAACCAATAATACACCAGTAATTGATGCATATGCTTGTTTTCTCATTGATATGAATTATTTATGGTCTATGTATGCATGGTAGTCATTCTTATATGAATGAAAATTTGAAAAGGGAACAAGTCCACTTTTATGTGTGATTTTTTTTTTGCAGCGGATTGCTTCTTTAGGGTCTCACAACTGACTAAGATATAGAGAATATAAGAACCTACTGTTTATTATATATGCATGGAAATATATGCAAATACATGTTACACATATGTATTTTGGGAATGAATATTCAGAAAGACCAAAAATCGCTGGAACAAACATAATTTATTTTTCTCCTCTATTTTTTAATACTTCAGGCTGATGATAACATTAAGAACCAGGCATAAGGTTAGGCGGAATGCATGGCTACCTGTAGTGCTTTGTGAACCCCCAAACACTCCCATTAGTCCTGACATGATGGATGGATGGAATTTTTGCCAAGAATAGATCATTTGGATAAAGGCTCTGTACTTCTAGGAAGCTCATATTGAATGAAAACATGCTATATAGGGTGGGAACCCATTCGTCCATTAAAGTCACAGGAGTGGGGAACCTGTGGCCTTGAGGCCACATGTGGCCTTTCTAGGTCAGTGGGTGTGGTCTTTTGACTGAGTCTGAGTTTTACACAACAAATCCTTTTATTAAGGTGATTTATTCTGTGAAGGTGGGATTCAGGCAAAGGACTGCACTTGAGGATCACATGCGGCCTTGAGGCTGCAGGTTCCCCACATGGGTTAGCTGAATTCTGAGGAAAAGAGAAAGATCATTTAAGTTTTGATGAGGAGTGGAAATGTGGAGAGGTCTAGAGTCTGAGATGCTTTTTGTGGAGGAGAGGGCTAGCTTGGTGGGAGCTACAATGGGGAACCCTGGGCCAGCAAAACCAACATGAGACTTGGTTATCTAAGGAGTTCTGTGCCGAGAGTAAAATAAGATGAAATGTGGTGGAAAACAGGAGGCAAGAGGTAGCTGTTGAAGACCGTCATCACCCACTTCACTACTTTGTTCAGGCTTGGTCCTGTAGCTGGATCTTCATTGAATTTTGCCAGAAAAGGTCTGCAGCTGGCCTGTGCAGGGGCACTTTGTGATGGATGGTTCCAGATGTGAGTAGGAAGCCATGGTACATATTTTGAGGTTTGCCTACGGAGCATTTCTTAAATCTCAGATGTGATTGTCCAAAGAAACTTGGAGCCAGAGTCTGGGGTGCAGGGGAGGAGTTTCTGACAGCAGGGTCACAGAAGTTCAAGGCATGCTCTTTACTGGCAAGTTTGGCAGAAAGTTTAAGCACAGTGTGGGAATTCCAAACCTTAGGACATTCAGTTCCATTTTAGAGCTTCATGTTTGCAAAATATGACTTGATGTCAGATATATGAGTTGGTAGTTTTTGTGAATATATGTAATAAATCTCACCTTTTTTCCCCTGAAATTTGAAAAGATTTTTTTTATGTATAAAGACTAATGTGAGTGTGATTAAATAGCTCTTGAACGCCTCAGAACAAAGTTGTGACAGATTCTCCTAATTAAGGTGTCGTGGTGATGTAAAGCTCTATCCTAGTGTCCAGAAATACTGTCTGAGGCATTTCTGGGGTAAAGTCAAATCAGGCTCACTTTTACACTGTCTTGATCTTAACTTTGAAGTTGGAAGAAATTGTCCGAATTTTAGTGAGACTAGGATAATTAACTTATAGTTGAAAATTTTATAAACCATCAGTGGCCTAATTAGTAACAATGGATAGATACTAAAAATGGAGCAAATTCAGCTTTGACTGAAATGGAAAAATTCTAACAAAAAGAGCTATGTGGAAGAATGGACTGCTTATGGAGGTAGTGGATTCCTTCTTCGTAGAGCAAAGGCTTGTGGGACAACTTTTCTGATATGTTGTAGGGGTGAGTCAAACTCAGGTATGGGTTGCACAAGTGAAATGGATTTAAGTGAATGAGGTAGGGCTCATATATAGTCTCTACAAAATGTGACCAATGTGGTTCCTTCTAGAAAAGTTTCTGAGTATACGATATGAGTATCAGGTAGAGGGAAATAGCTTATTCTTTCCTCCACAGAAAATACACAAGACAATAGCTTAAAGGTTTACCCCTCAAAAATACAGACACATATATCATAAGACTTTAGACTTTGGAAAGTTGAAGTTCAGGAACGGCAAAAAATTAGAACTAAAATGAAAAGGTGAAGCCATTTCGGGTATAAAGGACCTGCATTTTAGAAACAGGAGATATATATATACACACACACACACACATATACACATACACACATATATACACACACACACATACGTATAAACACACACATTCACATATATACTACATAGAAATAGGATATATATCCTATATATACACATATTCCACACATATGTGCACATATACATACATGTTCATACACATCATATTATATAGGATATGCATGTATATATGTATTCATTAATTCAATACACATTTATTGAATACCTACTATGTGCCAAGCAATGTGCTCAGTGCTAGGGATAGAAAAGGAGGCAAAAGATAGTCCATGACCTCAAAAAGCTTGCAACTTTACATTCAATTTTCCATTCAAACAAATATGTACAAAGAAAATGACATATAGATAAATAAGAAATAATTAAAAGAGTAAAAGTAATAGAATTGAGGGGTTTTACATACATGTGTAAGTATACACAAGTATACATATGCATATGTGTAATATGTATTATATGTGCATAATATATAGTATACTATAATTATAGTGTTATATGTTATAATATATAGACACACATATATCCTATGCCTATGTAGCAACCACTGAGACAATGAACTTGTCCCTAGCACAGGTGGCTGCCAAACCTTTGTCCCTTGTCCCTCAACTGGCACTCTGGCATAGCAAGGTTCAGGCCCTGGAAGTGTCTGTTCAGGGCAAGGGTAAAAAAGAATGGTAATGCTGCTGCTACTGCTAACCTTTATATAGCACCTACTATGTGTTAAATACTGTTCTAAACTTTAAAAATATTTTTACAAATATTATCTTACTTGATCCTTCTAACAATCCTGGAAGTAGGTGCTATTATTATCCTATTGTACAGCTGAGTAAGCTGAAGAACAGAGAATTGAAATGCTTTGCCCCATTTTAATACAGAACTTTGCGACTCTAGGCCCAGGGCTCTATCCATTGCATGATTTAGTTTCATAAAAGCCTAATTCTCTGATTGTCTGCAGAGTTTTAAAATCATAATAAAACCATTCTGTTTTTACTATGAATGTGCAAGCAATTCTAAACAATGCCAGTGGAAATACTCGTTCCTGAAAAAAAATCATTTATTTGCCTAGGTTCTAAAAATCGCTGCATGACCATAGTCAGCCCTGGCACCCTCAGCTTCAAAACGTGTTTCAAGGGTAAGTTCGTAATGGCTCTGAATCATTCAAGTTCACTTTAATCAATGTTCACATTTTCAGGCCCTTTAATTCTACATATTCCAGTCACTAAACCATGTATTTGAAATAAATAATGATAACACAATGATTATAAAAACAAAGAAACCAAATCTGAGTTACATAAATCCCGTCATTCTGTGTGACCACGGCAATTTTTATTTATGTTTACAATTTGAAACAGTGAAACAGACAAACTGCAAGGTACAGTTTTATGTTTGTTTTAAGTTCAAATTTTAGCTTACACGTGAAATGTCTTACTGAATTTGAACAATAATCTTTAAAATTGAAAGTTATGCTTTTGAAACTGGTAATTGTCTTAAAACTAAAGAATGAATCAATAAAGTAAAATATATCAGTAGTACAGTTTAGGAGTTGCTTAAATGATACCTTCTGTAGATATTTCAGTTTTTATAAAATTCATGTGCAAAATGGAATTTTTATAAATCTCTGCCAAACATATCCTTATGTATAAGATTTTTCTTAACTAGTTGTATGTCTATTTCTCCATGTGAAAGAAATTTTTCAAAAGTTAAACTAGCACAAAGTGTTCTCTGATCAGTTGTGATCAGTGGTGAGTTGATAAGTCTGGTTATGTTGTTTATTACACATAAATATATGAGGTTCATTTTTTAGAAAGTTATTAACAGAAGTCAAAAGGTTAAGACTCAAAACCAGAAACTACCATGTTAGTATTCATTATTGTGACAAACCATTATGCAGCCATACATTTTTCCTCCTTTTCAAAAATATATTAATGTGATATAAAAGTACAAGTCCATTACTTTTTCCTTTTTTTATGCTGTAATTTTTGTGTTTTTCTTTGCTTAATACATATATGTGAGAAATTTTGCAATATTTATTTTCTGGCTATTAATAATTTTATATAATTATTATCATTCATAACTATTCATTTCATGATTACTGAAAATAGTTTTGATCCATTTTGAGTATCAGTTATACTAAGTATACCACTGCATCTGCATAAAACCCAACAAGAATTTGGGAGTTGTAACTGAGATAACTGCTGTGTATAAATATGGAATGCCTCCCTGAGGAAAGCCACTTCTGCACCAAAAAGGAGTGTAAAACAGAAGCAGTTCTATCTCTCCAACTTCCTATCTGGGCAAGATAGATTTCTCTTGCAAGTTTCTGAAGGAATCAAAAAGGAGAAGTTTCTGTCAATCTTGAAACCATGATTGTGGACCTTACTGAAAAGCATGATGTAACACTCCAGCTAAGAAGAGTACTGCAACACCTAGCCAAGTCAGTTTGGAGAAGATAAAAACTGCAATTGCCCAAGAAAGAGAAAACCCAGGGAGTGCAGTAGGTTGGTTAATCCATTTGACATAGCATTCTCTGCAAGGAGTCCAGTGGCAGAGCAGTCTGTCCAGTTCAATTTGACAATAGCTGTGCTCAGTAGCTGAACTATCTTCCTAGTTCAGTCCAGCAGCAACAGAGGCTTGCCAGGCCTAGAGGCCTGTATTGGGCTACCCGAGTCTTTCTTACCTGTCCCAGGTCTTCGGTTGGCCAAACCGGATAAACGTATGAGAGAAAGGACGTTCCAGAGTCGAACAGGGGTTGAGCTTTATTACAGGGTCTAATTACAAGTGCAGGGGGGGTCTTCCTTAGGAGGAAGAGGAGGAGACTTCCTAAGGAGGCTAAGCTTAAGGGATTGGAAGTAGAAGTACAAGCAGGGAGAGAGGGGGAGGGGAGAGAGGAAAGAAGAGGAGCGGAGCCTACTGTTCTCTTGGCTCCACATGTGCTAAGAGAGAGCTTTCAGGCTTCCTCAATCCTACTTAACCTTCAGCCACACAGTTTGCATCTCAATACCGTGCTGTTAGGTAACTAGGTGTGCTCCAATCCGGGACAATCTCGAGGGCAGGGAGACTCCACCCATCACGTATCTCCCGGGGAGAGGCGGAAATACCCGAGCTAGCCGAGCTAGCTCAGTCTGACCTTCTCGAATCCCCGCTGTTCATGGAGGGCCTCGTAAGACTCTAAGATTTAGAAGTCCCACTTTTACCCGCCCGAGACCATCCACACGGAATTGAGCTTCCAATCCCAACAGAGGCTAATGAAGAGCTACTTAAACACTTGAGTAACCTGCTTCACTCAGTCCAACAGAAGATTGACTCATTCTGACAAGATACTGCTGAGCTCCTCATCTAGCAGACATACTGTGCTCTCTGAGGGGCAAGTCCAAATGAACACCTAAATAACTTGTCCATCAATAGTGCTATGCAGAAAATCTTGTGAGGATACTCCAGAGAAAGAAGGACGTTGAGGTAATGTAGTTCTAGAGATGTGAGTTGTCTTGGTCAAATATATTCTCTCCATGAGTGCCTCATCATCAGTCCACTCTTCCTACCCCTTTAAACTCTTTGTGTGAGAGTATATTTGTGTGGGAGTATGTACGAGCTTTGGGAGAAGTGCCTTTTCCTAACTGTTCCTGATTTGAGTAGATGCCTATGCTAAAGAACTAAATGATATGACTGGTTGAGAGTTGAAGAGGATCACACTGGTAGGGGCTCATGAACTACAGTGTAAGGAGATATTCTACCCACAGAGTTCTCTCTAAATCCTTGAGATTTCCCTTTGAAGATTCAACTTACCAGTGGCAGTGAAAGATGATAGAATAAGCTCTGAAGGAGATATTGCAATAAAATGACCCATTATGCTCTTTATACTCCCCGCAAAGGTAAAGACAACTTTGGGGAACTGAAAAACTTGCACTTCAGGCCTGAACTGTCTGATGAATCACTCTATCTGGATCTCCTGGTTAGCAAGGGCAGGTCTGTGACTTTCTTTAATCTTTCTGGATTGACACTCGATTATCATCTCCACAAAGGCAGTGACTAGTTTCCCTGTTGCTTTTGGATCCCACCATCTGACACAGAGCCTGGAAGACAGTAAACACATAATGAATGCTTGTTGATTGATTACATTTATTCAATCAGAATACCTCTGAGCATGTGCCCAGGAACAATCCTACATCTTCCTCGACCTTGTGGTATTTCACTGAGTCCTAGACCTGTGACCTTGACATGATAGATGTACTTCCCCATGGGAATAGCTAAGTATGCTTGGATATTCTGTACAGTACTTTGCTCTTTTGGTATAGAATCAATAAGACTTAAATAACATATGATAAGACAACTATCACACAGCTGAATTTCTTCAGCTAGTTTTAGGTGTTCTATCTGGACTACTCCAAGACAGTACATAGGCCAATCAGGACTCAAGACTTCTAGAGAAGACAAGGACAGTTTGTTTAGTACTCTAGGTGACACAGAAGACAGAATCAAGAAGACTTGAGTTTGAATTCTGTCTCAGATATTAGTTGTATGACTCTGGACAAGTCACTTAACCTTTCTCAACCTCAGTTTTCTCACTTGTAAAATGGGGAAAATAATATTACCTAACTTCCAGGGTTGTTATGATAATCAAATGAAATAACATATATAAGTTCTTTGCAACATTTAAGTACGATCTAAATGTTTATTATTATTATTATCCTCATTATTCTTCTCTAGCCACTGGGAAGAGTAGAATGTAGCTAATGCACAAGTGATGGCCTGTGAAAGTGTTGTGGCATATTATGGCACTGGAGGTCCTGCTGAGATTGAAAAAGTAGGTTAGTAGTCAAAAGACAAAGAGAAAGAGAGAATGATAAAAGACCATGATCATATAGAGGAATTTAACATGGAAGTGGAATATATGTAGGTGGTGGCAAGATCTAGGGTAGGACCATCTATGTATGCAGTTGAGGTGTAGTCAACAAAATTATGTAACCAGGAACCAGAAGTTAGAATATTTAAAGGAAAAACACTGCATGTTTTTTTTAAATTTAATTTTATTATTATTATTTTTTAATGTTTTACAATCACTGCCATAAAATTAAGATTTTATCCCCTCCACACCTACCCCCCACTACCCCCCTCCTTCCCCACAACAGCATACAATTCTGTATAGGTTCTACATATACTTTCCTATTGAGTACGTTTTCACTATAGTCATGCTATGTAGTCGAACTAAAATAAATGGAAGAAATCATATAACAAATCAAAACATGATACACAAAAACACACACACACACAAACATGATCTGCTACATTCTGCGAATGATTTCCATATTTCTTTCTCTGAGTGTGGGAGGCATTTTGCCTTAGGAAAACCACCATTGGGATTTTTTTTTTTAACAAGTTCTTGTGTTATTACAAAATTCCAAGTCTACCAGAAAAAACTCTCACACACTGTGGTCGTTGCTGAAGCACTGCATATGTTGAAGTCTTCTGATACAAGAGCAGGAGTTGGGGTGGAAAGGAAGACAGTGAATTCATTGAAGGTACTGAACTCATTGAGAAAGAAATATTCTAGAAATGGAGAGGGAAGGAGGGATCACTGCTACTAGGAGTGATCAAGGAAAGTAGCATTTCAGCTCATTTTTGAAAGACAGGTAATATTTTGATAAGTGTAGAGGGAAGGAGGATCATTCCAGGCACTCATTGGTAGTGCTGATAATGACATGTGGTATGTATTATTTTCTTGATGTTGTTATTGATCAGGGGCTGGAGGAGCACACAGCACACAGGTTGTACCAGTGGGATCCCCGCTGAGGAAGGACTGAGCAGGAAACCCTGGGCTACGTGAGGCAGCAAAATCACAGGCACATCGGCCTAGGATGGGAGTCCAGTGGAACCAAGTGAGAAGCTGTGGAGCCCTGGGTAACTGCAGTAGCTGCTCCTGAGACTATCAGCCTGCAGAATAAATGTCTGTAAGTCACCCACTTGAACTTCCAGGAGCCAAGATGACAGAGTGATTGACAAATGATCTACTCCTTCCCTTGTTGACCTTGAAAAACCCATAAAATATTTTCCGAGGAAACATCCTAGAACAGTGGATCAGTCAAAGGGGCAAATAGTCTCTTAGCCCATTAGGCTAGGAAAATCACAAAGGGGGGGTCCCTCTTGCTGTGGCTGTCCCAGACAGCTCCACCTCAGCAAACCAGGAGAAGATTCTGAGCCTCAGGAGGGTAGAGCCCACACCTACTAACACCAGGACCCCAGATGTGCCTCAGCACTGCAGAGAAATCAGGAAGATCCTAGTGCAGAAGGGTTCACCAGCCACTGAGCTTGACTATGCTCTAGCTCAGCAGAGAAGACCTCCTGTGGCTAGATCACCCTCCCCCACACTTAACTCAGCTAGCTCTAGGGTAACTCCAGGGAAACCCAGAAAGACTCTACCTGGTCTCTGATTTCATACACCAGCCAGCTCAGCACCAGGTAAGCTGCAGCATTTTAGTTTCTAGCTGAAAGAACCAGAGTCCACAATGCACAAAACCTCAAGTTCTAGGCACAAGAACTGTGGGACAGAGCCCCCTGTGCCCCAGAAGCAGAGACCTACTTTAAGAGCCAGGAGTAAGAAACAAACCAGAAAAGATCATAGAATCTTTCTATGGGGACAAGGATCAAAACATAAACACCAAAGAGGTCAGCACTGGGACTGTACTCGCATCTGAAACTTCAGAAAGGAATATGAACTGGTCTCAAGTCCAAAGAGGATTCTTGGAAGAGCTCAAGAAGTATTTTAAAAGCCAAATTAGAGAAATAGAAGAAAAACCAGCCAATGATTTTAAAAATATGCAAAAAGAATTCACTGAAGAGAACAACTCCTTAAAAAAGAAAATTGGACAAATGGTAAAGGAAGTATAAAACCTAACTGGAGAAAATAACTCCGTAAAAGGAACAATTGGACAGATGGAAGAGGTGATCTAAAAGTTAACTGAAAAAAACAATTTGATTAAAATTAGAGTCAGGCAAGTAGAAGCTAATGACTCTGTGAGACATCAAGAATCTAAAGAATGAAAAGATAGAAGAAAATGTAAAATATCTAACTGGATAAACAACTCACCTGGAAAAGAGATCCAGGAGAGAAAATCTAAGAATTATTGTCTACCAGGAAGCCAGGATGAAAAAAAGAGCCTGGACAATATTTTTCAAGAAATCATCAAGGAGAACTACCCAGAAGTCCTAGATCTAGAGGGCAAAATAGTCATTGAAAGAAACCACCGTTCACCTCCTGAAAGGGATCCCAAACTAAAAACACCAAGGAATATCATTTCCAAATTCCAAAACTATCAAGTGAAGGAGGAAATATTGCAGGCAGCCAGAAAGAGACAATTTAAATATTGAGCAACTACAGTTAGGATCACACAGGACCTTGCAGCTTCTACATTAAAAGATCGAAGGGATTGGAATATGATATCCCATTAGGCAAAGGAGCTGGGATGCTGTTATTGATCTTAAATCTGTATGTCTATATTTCTTTCTGCTTTTGCACAGGTTGAAGGGGGAGTAAAAAATCTTACTATTTCCTCAAAATATTTTTGAAAGAAGGTAAGGTAGAAATAGAACAAAAAATCAGAGTTACATTTTCAAGAGTTAACTAAGAAGACTGGGATATAGGAGGGGACTCAGTATAGATTGGCAACATAATAGCCCAACTTACATAGCTTAGTACAGAACAGATAAAATCATAACCTGGTGACTGAAAATCAGAAATGACAAAAAAGAAGAAGTGATTCCATGAAATAATAAGAAATGATAAAACAAAATCAAAAGACTGTAAAATAAGATATGTAAGGTTGCTGTCGTTTCAGTCATGTCTGACTCTTCATGACTCCATTTGGGGTTTTCTTGGCAAAGATATTGGAATGAATTTCCATTTCCATTTCCTTTCCCAGCTCACTTTACAGAAGAGGAAACTGAAGCAAACAGGGTTAACTGACTTGCCCAGATTCACACAGCTAATAAACATCTGAGGTCAAATTTGAACTCATGTCTTCCTTACTCCAGGCCCGGTGTTCTTTCCACTAAGCTACCTAGCTACATCCATGTATAAGGTATATGGAACATACCTTATATGGCTTTTAAAAAGCATCATTTTTTTTGGGAAATCTAATGATTCTTAGATAATCTCTTTTCAACTTGTTATGTAAATGAACCTTTTTAAAAAATGTGTAAGGTATATTCTACTAAAATAACTGATTTGGACAACAAGTTGAGATTATCTAACAATCATTAAACTTTGAAAAAATGATGCTTTTTAAGAAAGGTTATATGACATATTTCAAGGACCTGTGTTTGCGGACTAAGTGAGATGAAAAGAATACTTGCATTGGATGGAAGCAGAGCAAATTTAAATATAGATCACTAGTGTTAATGCTCCTCCACTCTCACTGCTTTCTTTCTTTGTAAGGATGGAGCAAGGTCAAAGAGAGCAATAAGGATAAGGATACAAGATAGAAACACACAATTAACAATCAAAACTGAATATGAAAGAGATGAATTTACTCACAAAATGGAGAAGGGCAACAGAACATATTAAAAACAAGAATCCAACAATATATTGTTTATAAAAAACATACTTAGAAGATAGAGTTCCACCCAGAATTAAAATGAGGGGCTGAAGCAAAATCTATTATGCTTCAGGGAAACTTCAAAAAAAGCAGGGACAGTAATGATGATCTCATGCAAGACAACAGTAAAAAAATTGATTAAAAGAGATAAACAGGAAAATCTCATTATGCTTAATGCACCATAGACTATGAATTGATATATATATACTGAATAGTATAGTATCTAAACACTTGAAGCAAAATTTAACCAATTTACAGGAAGAAATAATAAAACTGAGAGTTGGGGACCTCAGTGCCCCTAACTTTCAGATCTAGAGAAATCTAACAGAAATATAAAAAATAAAGAAGCTTTAAGGCATGAATCAAATTTAAGAAATTTAGATGTGGCCTATTTCTGGTATTACTAAATCAAAATTGAGAAGATTATATATATTTCTAAGTAGTATGTGGCTTCCTTACAAAAACTGGCCACACACTATAACATTAAAACCCTAATTTAAACAAATGCAGCAAAGCCAAAAAATTAAACAATCCTTTATTGACCAATCAACAAAATTATATTCTATAAAGAGTCTTTTGAAGAAAGTATTAATATTAGATAATTAATAATTAATATTAGATAATATTAATATTATTAGATAATTAATAATAAATAATAATTTAATAATAATAAAATTAATATTAGATAAATTTGTACAAAAGACTTGGTGGGTCAAAAACACAACCAATTAGCAACAGAGAATTTTGTCAAAGAAAACGATGGTAATGAGAGAACATGGCAAGATTTTTGGTATGCAGCCAAAGCAGTTCTGTAGGGAGAAATATATGTCTCTAAATATTTTCATTAGCAATACAAATGAAAGAACAGATAAATGAATTGGATATGCAGTCAAAAATCTCCTAAAATGTACAAAACAAACTAAATTCCAAAGTAATTATTCTGAGAAATAGAGATTAAAAAATCAAAAGGAAACAAGCAAACAAAACCCCAACCCAAACCCTGTTACATTTATAAATAAAATTAGGAGAATCTATTTAAAAAACCCAAAATAAAATAGATTAATCATTAGCTAGTTTGCTGTAGCTAAAACTATCTTTAGGGGAATTTTTAAAAATACTAATAAGAGAGATAAACAACTCATCTCATTTTTAAGAGATAGGAAAACCAAATATTTTGCAACAAAAGTGGAAAAGAACAATTAAAAACAATTGAAGGTAAAGGAAAGAAAACCATTGTAAATTTCTCAATTATATACCAGTGAAACTTATAATTGAGATGAAATTGATGAATATTTATAAAAACATAAAATGTGCAGATTAATAGAAGAGGAAATAGAGAGTTTAAGTAATCCAAACTCAGAAAAATATATTGTTAGCCATAAATGAATTCCCAAAGGAAAAAAAAAATCAGAACCAGATGTATTTGCAAGTGAATTTTATGAAGTACTCAAAGAATAATCAATTATAATATTACATAAACTTTGTAAAAATAGGAAAGAAAGGGAGCCTACTAAATTCCTTCTCATATAAATATGGTCTTGATATCTAAACTAGAGAAGAAAAAAACTATATGTCAACATTCCTAATGAATACTTATGTAAAAATTTAAAATAAAATATCAGCAAAGAGTCAACAGCAACACATCAAAAAAAAAATTGTTCATTAAAACCAAATTGGATTTATACCAGGAATACAGCTGTGATAATGTGAAAATTATCAATATAGTAGGCTATATTATGTCTAAAATATTTTAAAATCACATGATTATATATAGAGGCAGAATAAGCATCTGACCCATTTTTGTTAATACAAGACTCATTTCTGTCAAAAATCATTAAAAAGTATTAATGAACCATTCCTTAATATTAAAAAATTGTACCTACACAAAATTGAGAGTCAGCATTGGATATAATTGAGAAAAACTAGAGATTGTTATAAGATTCAGGGTAAAAATGGGTTTTGATTCTCACATTTTGTATAGTTGTAGAAATACTAGGTATGACAACAAGAAAAAACAAATTAAGGGAATAAACATAGGAAGTAAGAAAGAAATTTATCCACATTTTGCAGACAATATGATATTCTGTTTAGATATCCCTAGACAGCCCATTAAAAAAATCTAATTGATGCAACTAAGAACTTCAGCAAAGTAGCAGGATATAAAATAAAAGACACAAGTCAATATATTTTCAACACATTTTCAATATATTGCCAACAAGATGTAGCAGCAAGAGATAGAGAAATTTCATTCAAAATAAGAACAGAATGTATAAATATTTGGAAGTCAACTTATCAAGCCACACATAAGCACTATAGGAAACACACTCAAAAAGGTTTTTATAGAAATGAAGATGAACCTAAATAACTTAAAAGAGATTACATGGTTATGCTTTGGTTACATCATTATACTAAAAATGACAATACCACCTAAATTAATTTGCATATGTAAAATTGCCTTAGAGATATTAAAAAAAAGACAATAAAATTCATCAGGAGGAACATCAAGAATTTCAATGGAAATAATGAAAAAAGTAGGAAGTAAATAAGTCTAACAGTACCAGATATCAAACTATCCTATTAAGTAGTAATCACCAAAATTATTTGGTACTGGACAAGAAATAGCAAAGCCAATCAGTGAAGCAAATTAGGTATATGAAAATAGAAATAAACAACATAGTAGTATAGTGTTTAGTAAAGCCAAAGAGTAAAACTGGGATAAGAATTCATTCAACAAAAACTGCTGAAAAAACTAAAAACAGTTTGACAAAAATGAAGAGTCACTAATATATACTAATATACTATACTAATATAAACTCTAGAAAAAATTACTCAAATATAAAAGGTTATAGCATAAACCAATTAGAGGAGCAAGGAAGGAATAGATTTCGTAACTATTAACAAGGGAAGAATTCATAACCAAACTGGACATGGAAAGGATCATAGGAGAGAAAATGGACATCTTTGACAATATAAATTTCAAAAGATTGTACACAAATAAATCAAATGTAGCAAAAGTTATAAAGGCAACAAGTAATGGGGAAAGATTTTTGCAATGTTTCTCTAATAAAAGTTCCATTTCCAATATAAATAAGGAACTTATTTAAATTTAAACTGTTAGAACAAGAGCCATTCTCCACTATTTAAATGACCAATGGATATGAACAAGCAGTTATCAAAAGTAGAAACCCAAATTATCAAAAGCCTTATAAAAATGCTCCAAGTTACTAACGAAAAATACGAATGAAACAACTCTGAAATTCTGCCTTATACCCAACAAATTGGCAAAAATGAGCAAAAACAAATGGAAACACAGGGATATTGATGCATTGTTAGTAGTGGTATGAATTCATCCAGCTGCTCTGAAAAACAGTTTTAAAAACTAACCAAAAAAGTTACAAAACTGTGCATGCCCTTTAACCCACTGATACCACTACTAATCCTATGTACCCCTAGAAATATCAAAAAAAGAGGAAAAGATGCTATGTGCACACAAAATGTTTGTAGCTGCTTCTTTTGTTATGACAAAGAACTAGAAACAAAGGAGTCACCTATCAATTAGAGAATGGCTGAATAAATTATGGTATGTAAATATTATTATACTACAAAAATATGAAAAAAAGTGACCATTTTAAGAAAAAACTGAGAAATCTTTTATGAACTGATGCAGAGTGAATTAAATAGAACCAGAACATTTTATACTTTAACAATGACACTGTAAAGACAAATTATTTTGGAAAACTTAGTACAATAGTCAATGCACTGGCTTTCCACAACTTGATAATGAAGCAAGCTATACACCTTCTGACAAAAAGATGATGCACTTATGGCAGAGAATGAGTTATACATTTTCAGATATGGCCAATGTGTGGATTGATTTTGTATGAGTATCCCTATTTATTCCAAGGGTTTCCTTCCTTCCTTCCTTCCTTCTTTCCTTCCTTCCTTCCTTCCTTCCTTCCTTCCTTCTTTCCTTCCTTCCTTCCTTCCTTCCTTCCTTCCTTCCTTCCTTCCTTCCTTCCTTCCTTCCTTCCTTCCTTCCTTCCTTCCTTCCTTCCTCTCTCTCTCCTTCCCTTCCTTCCTCCTTTTCTTTCTTCCTTCCTTGCTTTCTCTCTCCCTCCCTCTCTTCTTCTCTCCCCCAATTTGCCTGGGGAATGGGAAGAGAAAGAAAAAATGGGGCTAATAGTGTTTTTTTTCTTTTTTTAAGAAAAGAGGGCTACTAAATCATTTAAATAAAATGCACAAAACAGAACAGAACGAAGTCCAGAAGGAAATGCAGATAGACAGGAAAGTTTTGAAAGTAAGAACCTGAATATAGTATATATCATAAAAAAAAAAGAAATCAGAGTGTGCATAATAGGAATTTATGGATTTTTATGAAATCATATTTTTTATGTTCTACTTTCAATAAGAAAATAATGAGTGGTGAAGCCAAAATAGCAGAGTGAATTCAGCATTTTCCCCCCAAAGATCTCCCAACACATCCCTATAAACAACCTTAAAAAGTGGGTAAAACTGATTTCTGAGGGGATCACAACCTCACAACCAATCATTTTTTCCAGCCCAAGAAAGCTTAGGAACACAAGGACAGATCTTCAGATGTTGGGTAAAGGGCTGACCAGGAAGTTGATGGAAACAGCCCTGGCTGTGGGACTTTGAGTGATGGCAACAGCAGTGGCACAAGGAATGCCTAGCATCCAGAATCCAAGGACAGTCAGGGGACTGAGCACCTTGTCAGAAGGACATTCCTAGGGATCCTGTGCTAGTACTGGGTGAGGTATTGGGTGCTATTTGGCACCCAGTACCCATTACCCAGTTTGGGTCACAGTTCCAGGAAGGAGAGGACTGGTTGTGGTCATGAGGAAGCAGGGGCCCTACTTGGGCAAGGACCAAAGCACAGAGCAGGAGGGCAGTGACCAGAACCCTCTCTGGATCACACCACCTTGCAAACCCTGGAAACTTACAGGCCCCCAGGCCTAGCTGTGAAAGCAGCAGGGCATAAAATTCAGAATATAACCTAGAAGTTAGCAGAGCCCAACTCTAACATAAAATGCAAAGTCAAGAAATAGACTGCAAAAATAAGAAAACAGTAACAACAAAAAGAAGAACTAGACCATAAGAATCTAGTATAGTATTAAGGAAGCTTAACATGCAAACTCAGAAGAAGATAATAGCTGAAAACATCTACAAGCAAAGCATCAAAGAAAAATGTAGACTGTATTAAAAACCTAACAAAGAATTCCAAGAAGAGTTAAAAAGGGGATAAAAATGATTTTAAAAATAAAATAATAGCAGTAGAAGTAAAATTGAAGGGCGAATGGGAGCAGTACAAGAAAATTATGAAAAGAGAATTGACAACTTGGTAAAAGGGGCACAAAAATTAAAGAAAATAATTCCTTAATAATCAGAATTGCTCAAAAGGTAGATGAGGTTCAATAATACTGAAGAAAATAACTTCTTAAGGATATGAATTGGCCAAATGTTAAGAGATACAAAATCTCACTGAAAAAAGTAATTCTTTAAAAATTATAAATGGTCAAGTGGAAGCTAATGACTCCATAGAAACAATAAAACATAGTCAAAAGAATGAAAAAATAGAAGAAAATGTGAAATATAAGAAAAACAACCCTCCTGGAAAATAGATCAAGGAGAGATAATTTGAGAATTATTGAAGAGAGGATTCTGGGAAGATGGTAGAGGAAGTCAGAAAATTTCAAGCTCTCAGGATTTTCTACCACAGAAGAGATAAAATAGCACCTCAGTGGTGAACATCAAGTGGTGAAATTAAATAAGGGTAGGGGTAGAACAGGGGTCCTCTGGAGTCAATAGAAGAAGATCTGGAGAAAAATCAGAGGACAAGGTTTTCATCCCGTGAAGAGTAAACACCTCCAGGCTAGGGACCCCTTAAAAAACAAGCAGCAAGCCCTGAGGTTAGCCGGGTTGGGAAGCTGCCTTGGCTCTAGGCACTGGAATTTTTACCCCCAGGACAGTGAGGGGAGTTGGGTGTCTGAGCTGGGAAAGATCTAGGGAATCTCTGCTGATAAGGAATGCCAGAACCAGCTGTGCTGTGGAGATGTGGTGGGGGCAAGAAGAAACCACCACACACCTGGTGAGTGCAGAAGCAGTGGGGAAGCTAGCTGTGGGCACTTACAGAAGGATGTAGGTCTTGGTCTGAGTTCAAGGTCAGACTGAAGAGGATCTGAGGCCAGAGAAACCATCCACCAACTCCCAGAACAAGAAGTGATTGTAAAAATGAAAATGTTTAAAAAATGCCCAGGCAAAGGAGAAAGAATCCAGCCATAGAAAACCACTATGGGCAAAGAGAAGATTGGGGTGCATCTCCAGAGGAGGATACTGAAGCAAAGTAACCCTCCACTACCCATGTCAAATGGTCGCCTGCCCAAAAAGAATGCATTGAAGAACTTAAAAAAGATTTTAAAAATCAAATGAGAGAAACTGAAGAAAGACTTACAAGAAAAATGAGAATAATCCAAGAAAAACAAGAATATGAAAAGTAAGCCAACCAATTAGAAAAGGAGATCCAGAAAATTAAGGAAGAAAATAACTCCTTAAAAATCAGAATTAGGCAAGGGGAAACCTACAAAGTTATAAGAGGTCAAGAAATTTAAAAAAAAAACAACCCAACAACAAAATATGAAGAATGAAAAAAATAGAAGAGAATGTGAAATACCTCATAAGAAAAACCACTGATCTTGAGAACAGATAGAGAAGAGAAAACGTAAGAATAACAGGATTATTTGAAAGCTATCATCACAAAAAGTACCTTGATACAATAATACAGGAAATAATTAAAGAAAATTGTCCTGAAGGATTAGAATAAGAGGGGAAAGTAGAAATGTAAAAATTCACTAATCACCAACTGAATGAGATCCTATGAGGAAAACTTGCAGGAACATTACAGTCAAATTCTGAAACCCCCAGCTCAAGGACAAAATATTATGAACAACAAGAAGAAATCTACCAATGCAGTGCCATAATTAGAATCACACAAGACCCAGCAGTGAAAGATTACACTTCTTGGAACACTATATATCCAAGCACAAAAGAACTGAATTTCTGGCCAAAAATATCATACCCAGCAAAGATAAGCATAATTCTGAATGAAAAGAAGGAAATTTAATGAAATGTCAGACTTTCAGGATTCTGTTAAAAAAAAAAACAAGCAACTTGAAATTTTAAAGTTTTGAAATCTGAAGATTTGACATACAAGAGCCAAGAGAAATATAAGGTACATACCAATGACCAATTATGAGGAACTCAATAAGGATAGATTTTACCTTTTGTGTATATAAAATGTAAAACCTACATCTAAGATTGTTATTAGGTAGCTTTTAAGAAAAATTGGGGTAGACTTTAGCATTATATGACTTCAAAAAGTAAAACTATTCAAGAACAGCTAAAAGAGTAATTATCTAATACAAATGAGATGTGAGAGGAAGAACCAATACAGAGGAATTAGATGGGGGAGGGAGACTATTAATTCTGGAAACCTACTTTCATTTGGAATAGGTTCAACAGGGAAAAATACATAAACATCTACAAGAGTATAAAAGTTTTCTAAATTTAGAAAGAAATAAAACTAAAAAAGGAATACCAAGGGGGGAGAGGATAAAGGAGGAATCTTCAGAGGGGAGAGTGAGGGAATAGGTTAAAAGAGAGATATAGAATGATGTTTAGATCAACAGGAATGGGAGGATAAGGGAGGGATTCTTGAGAGGATAAGGGTAGGATCTTTCGAGGGGAGCGTGAGAGAATAGATCAAAGGAGTGTACAAAATGATGTTTTGGTTTATGGGAAGGGGAGGATAAGGGAAGGTTTGTTGTAGGGGGCTAGGTTAAGTAATAGGAGGGCAAGGTAATGGGTAGAGAGTTAGGAAAGACAGGAAAAAGAGACATGCATAAACAAAAACAAAGATTAGGAGTAGAATATTTTAGGGAAAGTATATGTTTATATATGTATACGTGTGTATATGTATACATGTATGTACATATCAATATCCATATATAAATATATCCATGCTTAATTGTAGCCTCTGGAGGGGGCCAAAGGGAGAAGTTAGGGGGTGAGAAAGAAGAAAGTAAAAAGTGTACAGCAGAGAACAAAAGAAAACCCACAAGGACAGTTTTCAATCTAATGCAGAATATTTAGTATATAAGCTTTCTGGAAATGAAAAGTTATTGCGATATATTCTGAATCTTTTCCTATGTTCTGCTGTGCACATGGCATGCTTTTTTATTTTCTTATTTTATGTTTAAGTTTATAATGTTTCTTTTTCTTATTATGTATTTTAGTATTTGTCTAAAATTAAAAAAAATAAAAAAAGAATTATTGAACTAGCTGAAAGTCATGATCAAAAAGAGCCCAGCAATCATATTTTAAGAAATTTTAAAGGAAACCTGAATCATTGTCTTAGAATCAGAAAACAAAGTGGAAATTGAAAGAATCCACCAATTGCCTCCTGAAAGAAATTCCAAAATGTAAACTCCAAGGAATATTATAGCCAAATTTCAGAACTCCCAGGTCTAGAACAAAATATTGCAATCAGCCTGAAAAGTAATTCAAATACACTGGAGCTATAGTCACGATCACACAGGATTCAGCAGCTACAACAAAATGGGAGCAGAGGGTGTGGAATATGATATTCTGGAAAGCAAAGGAGCTAGGATTGAAACCAAAAATAACCTACCCAGCAAAACTGGGGGGATGGGCTGACTGGATAATTAGGGAAATAAAGGACTTTCAGATATTCCTAAAGAAAAGAACAGAGTTGAATGGAAAATCTGACATTCAAATATGAGATACAAAAGAAGTGTAAAAAGGTAAACATGAGTGACAAATCACAAGAGACTTTATAAGGTCAAATATTCCATTTATAAAGGGAAAGATGATACATGTAACCTCTAAGAACTTTATTATCACTAGGGCAATTAAAAGGAGTCTACTCATGCATGGCATGGATGTGAGTCTACAATGTCAGAATGATCTCAAAAGGAAAATGTAAGTATGAGAAAGAAGGATGCACTGGGATTGGGGAGAAGGGAGAGAAAGAATGAGGAAAGTGATCTCACACTATAGGGGTGTGCAAGAAAGAGTTTTTACAACACAGAAGAAAATTATAAGAGCAGCTGACCATGCTTGAACCTCACTCTCATCTGAAATCGTTCAAAGAAGTAAGAATATTACATATCTATGTATATATATGTATGTATGTATATATACATGCTTATGTACATACACATATAGCCATATAGCATATTTTTATACACCTAGAGAGAGCTGACTATAGAAATTTTTCTTACCTAACATGGAAATTGGAGGGAAAGGGAACATATGGAAAGGGGAGGGGTGATAAGTACAAAGGTAGATTAAGTTAGCCAGTGATTAGAAGCAAAACAAGCTTTGAGGAGAAAAGAAAATGAAAAAAGAAGGATAAATAGAAGGGAATAGGATGTAGGGAAATGCACAGTTAAAAATCATAATCATGAATATGAATGGGATGAATTGACCCATAAAATGTAAGAGGATAGCAAAATGAATAGAAACCAGAATCTAACTGTTTATTGTTTAAAAGAAACACACTTAAAACAGAAAGATACACAGAATTAAAATAAGGGGCTGAGATGGAATCTATTATATTTCAACAGAAGTAAAAAAAAAAAAAAAAAAAAAAAAAAAAAAAAGGAAGGAGTAGCAATCATGATCCTAGACAAACCAAAAGCAAAAGCGGACCTAATTAAAATAGATATTCAAGAAAACTACATTCTGCTAAAAGGTGCCATAGACAGTAATATCATAGAAGTAATATCATAGTAAACATATATGCACCAAATAGTATAGCACCCAAATTCTCTCTTTTTTTTGTAATGCCAAATATTTGTTAGTGCTTTAAGAGTGATGACTTTTTTCAACATTCACTTTTATAAGATTTGATTTCTAAATTTTTCTCCCTCCATTACGCCTCACCATCCTCCCCCAAAACAACAACCAATCTGATATAGGTTATACATGTACAATCATATTAAATATATTTCTACATTAGTCATGTTGTGAAAGAAGAATCAGAACAGAAGGGAAAAACCATGAGAAAGAAAACAGAAAAAAACCAAAACAAAAGAAAAGTGAAAATAGTATGCTTTAATCTGCATTCAGACTCCATAGTTCTTTCTCTCAACGTGGATAGCATTTTACATTATGAGTCTTTTGGAATTATCTTGGATCATTGGATTGCTGAGAAGAGTTAAGTCTATCATGGCTGATCATCACACAGTGTTGTGTTACTGTGTACAATGTTTTCCTGATTCTGCTTACTTCACTCAGTATTGGTTCATGTAAGTCTTTCATGTTTTTCTGAAAACTACCTGCTCATCACTGCTTAGAGCACAATAGTATACCATTATGTTCATATATCACAACTTGTTCAGCCATTCCCCAATTGATGGGCATCCCCTTAATTTCCAATTCTTTGCCACCATAGAAAGAGCTGCTATAAATAATTTTCTACATGTGGGTCCTTTCCCCTTTTTTATGATCTCTTTGGGACACAGACCTAGTAGTGGGATTGCTGGATCAAAAGGTACGCTCAGTTATATAGCCCTTTGGTCATAGTTCCAAATTAGCATCCAAATTCTTGAAGTTAAAGTTAAATTAATTACAGAAGGAAATAGACAGTAAGACTACATTAGTGGGGGAACCTCAATTTATTCTTCACAGATTTAGATAAACCTAACCATATAATGAATAAGAAAAAAGTTAAGAAGATAAACAGAATTTGAGAAAAGTTATATATTGATAAATCTCTATAGAATGTTGAATGGGAATAGACAGGAGCATTACGCCCCCCCCCCCCTCATTTTTAAGCTGTCCTTGGGCATAAAAACTTCACAAACTAATGCAGAATAGCAAAAATATTAAATGCACTTTTTGGGACCATAATACAATTAAAAATTTCATTCACTATAGAGTCCTTGGAGCACAGATTATAAATTAAGTGGAAACTAATCCATGAAGATGAATGGGTTACAGAAAAAAAATCATAAAAACAATAACTTCATCAAAGATAATAACAATGAAAAAACATACTGAAATTTATAAGATGCAGTACTTAGGGGAAAAATTGAATCTGTAAATATATCAATAAAAGAGAGAAAAGAGGGGTGGAGCCAAGATGGCGGAGTAGAAAGATGCACATACACATAGCTCTGAACCCACAACCCATAGAACAACTACAAAGAAGTAACTCACGGCGAATTCTGCACCCAGAGGCCACAGAACATTGGAGCGAGGGAGACTTCTGTTCCTGAGAGACCTGCAAACTTCTTGCAAAAGGTCCTTCGGGCTGCGGACTGGGCGCCGGGACTGGGAGATGAGTACAGCCCTGCTGCGGCCGCGGCACCAAGAGGAAAAGATCCGAGCGGGCTTCAGGGACAGGATCTCCAGTGGCCACGCGGGTCCCTCCACCCACAGAGGGACCTGCAAACCTCTTGCAAAAGGTCCATTGCGCTGCAGACACGGAGGCCAGCCCAGACCTGCGGCGGCTGCGGCACCAAGAGGAACAGATCCGAGCAGGCTTCAGGGACGGGATCTCCAGCGGCCGCACAAGTCCCTCCACCCACAGGTAACAGGGGTCCGTGAGAGAGTCTCTCTGGTGGGTCGAGGGGGGAGTGGGGTGCCCCCATGGCTCAGGCCCCCTCGGGAGGCAGAAGCTGAGGGGTGGCAGCAGACCGGGGCTCCCCAAGCAGGCGGGAGCCTGGATCCATTGTTGAAGGTCTGTGCATAAACTCCCTGAGGGAACTGAGCCTGAGAGGCGGCCCTGCCCCGACCTGAGCATCTGAACTTAATCTCACACTGAATAGCAGCCCTGCCCCCGCCAAAAGCCCTGAGGCTGGAAGCAGCATTTGAATCTCAGACCCCAAACGCTGGCTGGGAGGATCAGGAGGCGAGGTGGGTGTGAGGAAAATATTCAGAGGTCAAGTCACTGGCTGGGAAAATGCCCAGAAAAGGGAAAAGAAATAAGACTATAGAAGGTTACTTTCTTGGTGAACAGGCATTTCCTCCCTTCCTTTCTGATGAGGAAGAACAATGCTTACCATCAGGCAAAGACACAGAAATCAAGCCTTCTGTGTCCCAGCCCACCCAATGGGCTCAGGCCATGGAAGAGCTCAAAAAGGATTTTGAAAATCAAGTCAGAGAGGTGGAGGAAAAGCTGGAAAGAGAAATGAGAGACATGAAGTCAAAGCATGAACAGCAGATCAGCTCCCTGCTAAAGGAGACCCAAAAAAATGTTGAAGAAAATAACACCTTGAAAACTAGCCTAACTCAATTGGCAAAAGAGGTTCAAAAAGCCAATGAGGAGAAGAATGCTTTCAAAAGCAGAGTTAGCCAAAGGGAAAAGGAGATTCAAAAGCTCACTGAAGAAAATAGTTCTTTCAAAATTAGAATGGCACAGATGGAGGCTAAGGACTTTATGAGAAAGCAAGAAATCACAGAACAAAGCCAGAAGAATGGAAAAATGGAAGATAATGTGAAATATCTCATTGGAAAAACAACTGACCTGGAAAATAGATCCAGGAGAGACAATTTGAAAATTATGGGACTACCTGAAAGCCATGATCAAAAGAAGAGCCTAGACATCATCTTTCATGAAATTATCAAGGAAAACTGCCCTGAGATTCTAGAACCAGAGGGCAAAATAAATATTCAAGGAATCCACAGAACACCGCATGAAAGAGATCCAAAAAGAGAAACTCCTAGGAATATTGTGGCCAAATTCCAGAGTTCCCAGGTCAAGGAGAAAATATTGCAAGCAGCTAGAAAGAAACAATTCAAGTATTGTGGAAATACAATCAGGATAACACAAGATCTAGCAGCCTCTACATTAAGGAATCGAAGGGCATGGAATAGGATATTCCAGAAGTCAAAGGAATTAGGACTAAAACCAAGAATCACCTACCCAGCAAAACTGAGTATAATACTTCAGGGGAAAAATTGGTCTTTCAATGAAATAGAGGATTTTCAAGCATTCTTGATGAAAAGACCAGAGCTGAAAAGAAAATTTGACTTTCAAACACAAGAGTGAAGAGAACCATGAAAAGGTGAACAGCAAAGAGAAGTCATAAGGGACTTACTAAAGTTGAACTGTTTACATTCCTACATGGAAAGACAATATTTGTAACTCTTGAAACATTTCAGTATCTGGGTACTGGGTGGGATTACACACACACACATGCACACACGCACACATACATAGAGACAGAGTGCACAGAGTGAATTGAAGAGGATGGGATCATATCTTTAAAAAAAATGAAATCAAGCAGTGAGAGAGAAAGATATTGGGAGGAGAAAGGGAGAAATGGAATGGGGCAAATTATCTCTCATAAAAGAGGCAAGCAAAAGACTCATTAGTGGAGGGATAAAGAGGGGAGGTGAGAGAAAAACATGAAGTCTACTCTCATCACATTCCACTAAAGGAAAGAATAAAATGCACACTCATTTTGGTATGAAAATCTATCTTACAATACAGGAAAGTGGGGGAGAAGGGGAGAAGCAGGGTGAGGGGGATGATGGAAGGGAGGGCAATGGGAAGAGAGTGCAATTTGAGGTTGACACTCATGGGGAGGGATAGGATCAAAAGAGAATAGAAGTAATGGGGGACAGGATAGGATGGAGGGAAATATAATTAGTCCTATACAGCACAACTATTATGGAAGTCATTTGCAAAACTACACAGATTTGGCCTATATTGAATTGCTTGCCTTCCAAAGGGAAGGGGTGGGGAGGGAGGGAGGTAAAGAAGTTGGAACTCAAAGTGTTACGATCAACTGTCGAGTAATGTTCTTGCCACTAGGAAATAAGAAATACAGGTAAAGGGGTATAGAAAGCTATCTGGCCCTACAGGACAAAAGAGAAGACGGAGACAAGGGCAGAGAGGGATGATAGAAGAGAGAGCAGATTGGTCATAGGGGCAATTAGAATGCTTGGTGTTTGGGGGGGAGGGGATAAAAGGGGAGAAAATTTGTAACCCAAAATTTTGTTAAAATGAATGTTAAAGTTAAATAAACAAATTTAATTAAAAAAAAAAAGAGAGAAAAGATCAATGAATTGGTCATGCAATTAAAAAACTAGAAAAAGAACAAATTAAAAATTCCCAATTATGTACTAAATTAGAAATCCTGAAAATTAAAGGAGATATTAACAAAATTGAGAGTAAACAGCAACAACAACAGCATTGAACTAATAAGTAAAATTAGGAGCTTGTTTTATGGGGGAGGGGTGGGAAGGGGAAATAATCAAATAAATGAACCATTGGAAAATTTGATAAATAGAAGAAAAAAGAAAACCAAATTATCAGTATTAAAAATGAAAAGTGTGAATCCATAGTTAAGGAATAATGAAGATAAAGAAGGAAGAATGAAGTTATTATGAACTATTTTGCCCAACTATATGCCAGTAAAACTGACAATCTAAATGAAATGAATAAATATTTACAAAAAAATATAAATTGCACAGATTAACAGAAGAAGAAATAGAATATTTAAGTAATCTTATCTTTGATAAAGAAATTGAAGAAGCCATAAATGAGCTCCTTAAAGAAAAACAAACAAACTCGGGACCAGATGGATTTACAAGTGAATTCTACCAAACATTTAAAGAACAGTTAGTTCCAATATTATATAAACTGTTTGAAAAAATAAAGAAGGAATCTTCTCAAATTCCTTCTCTCACACAAATATGTTTTTGATATTAACACCGAGGAGAGTAGAAGCAGAGAAAGAAAATTACAGAACATTTTCCCTAATGAATATTCATGCAAAGTTAAACAAAACATTAGCAAAGAAATTACAGAAATATATTACAGGGATCATGCACTGTGATCAGGTTGGATTTATAGTAGGAATACAGAGCTATTTTAAAATTAGGAAAACTATAAGTATTATTGAACATTATCAATAGCAAAAATCATATGAGTATATTGATAAGTGCATAAAAAAAACCTTTTGACAAAATACAACACTCATTCCTCTTAAAAAGAATTTCTGTACATTAGAAACTATAGCAATAAATGGTGCTTTTCATAAAATGATTAGTATTTAATTAAAACCAGGACCAAGCAATATATGTAATGGAACTAAACTAGAAGTCTTTCCAACAAGAACAGATGGTGATACAAAGATGTCCATTATTACCATCATTCTTCACTTTAGTGCTAGAAATGGTGGTTATAGCAATAAGACAAGAAAAGGAAATGGAAGGATAAAGAACAGGCAACATGGAAACAAACTGTCACTCTTTGCAG
This sequence comes from Notamacropus eugenii, assembly GCF_028372415.1. Lineage (NCBI taxonomy): Eukaryota > Metazoa > Chordata > Mammalia > Diprotodontia > Macropodidae > Notamacropus > Notamacropus eugenii. The sequence continues at coordinate 664,216,169 of NC_092872.1, forward strand.
GTGATATAATGGTATATTGAGAGAACCCAGAAAAATCAACTAAAAAACACTAGTTGAAACAATTAGTGACTTTAGCAAAGTTTCAGGATATAAAATAAAGTCACCTAAATCATCAGAATTTCAATATATTACCAATAAAACCCAGAAGGAAAACAGAGAAAGAGAAATTTCCTTTAAAATAATTGTAGGCAATATAAAATATTTTGGAGCCAACTTGCCAAGACACAATACACAAACACAATTATAAAACCCTCTTCACACAGATAAAGACAAATCTAAACGACTGAAAGAATTTCATCACTCATGGTTAGTCCAAGTCAGTATAGTAAAAATGACTTTGCTTCCTAAGTTAATCTGCTTATCATTTGCATAATAATCCAACTATCAAAGAATTACTTCATAATTAGAAAAACAGTAAAATGTATCAGGAAGAACAAATGGACAAGACTATCAAGGGAAATGAAAAAAATATGAAGGGGGCCTAACAGTACCAAATTTTAAACTATATTACAAAGTAATAATTATCAAAACAATTTGGTATTGAATAAGAAATAGAATGATTGATCATGTAGTAGAATAGGTAAAAAATATAGAGAAGCAAATTATCACCAAAACCCAGTGTTTGATAAACATAAAGATCTCATCTACTGGGGCAAGAACTCATTATTTAGCAAAAAGTGCTAGGAAAACTAGAAAGAAGTCTGGCCGAAAATGCGCATAAACCAACATCTCACATTATATACCAAGATAACTCAAAATATCTGATTTAGACATAAAGGATGTCATAATTAGGAAGAAATTATAAGAGGGAGCTCATGACAGAAAAGAATTAGGTTCATGGGAGCTAAAACAGGCAATTTAATTACATAAAATTAAAAAGATTTTTCACAAACAAAATCAGCCCAGCTAAAATTAGAAAAAAAGTTGGAAAGGGGGAATATTTACAGTAAGTTTCTCTGATTAAGGTTTCATTTCTCATATACATAGGAACTGAGCCAAATTTATAAAAAAAAAAAGGGGGGGGGAAGGATTTCCCTCTTAATAAATGATCAAAGGCTATGAACAGGTAATTTTCTGAGGAAGATGTAAAAATGCTCTAAATCATTGATAATTACAGAAATACAAATGAAAACACCTCTGAAGTACAACCTCATACCCATCCGATTGACCAAGAAAACAGAAAGGAAAAATGACAAATATTGGAGAAAATATGGGAAAATAGGTACACTAATGCATTGTTGCCAGAGTTGTGAAATAGTCCAGCCATGCTGAAGAACAATTTGAAACCAGATTCCAAGTATTATCAAAGTGTACATACATACTCTTTTGACCAAGAACCCAAAAGAGATCAAAGAAAAAGGATCCATATGTACAAAAATATTTATAGCAGCTTTATTTGTGTGTGAGTTGGAAATGAACTGGAAACTAAGGGGATGCTCGTGGACTGAGGAATGGCTGAACAAGTCTGTGATAGAATACTATCATGATGTATGAAATGATGAAGGGAATGGTTTCACAGAAAGCTGGGAAGACTTACATGAATTGATTCAAAGTGAAGTGAGCTAAATGAGGGGAACAATCTACATAGTAACAACAATACTGTAAAGATAATAAATGGTGAAACATTTAATAACTCCAATAAATGCAATGATTTGCCACAATTCCAAAGGACTCATGACACAAAATGCTATCTACTTTCAGACAGAGAACTAATGGACTCAGAGAGCAGATTGAAACATATATTTTTCTTCATTTTTTCTTGCCTTTTTTGGAGGGGGGAGGGGGAACATAGCTAATGCAGAAATATGTTTTGCTTGACTTCGTAGGTATAATGTGTATCATATCTCTTGTCTTCTCAGTGGGTTAGGGAGGGAAGATAGGGAGGAAGAGAATTTGGAATTGAAAATAAAAATAAAAAATATAGTAATCCTACTTTTTATTTTGTTGTTTAAATGAAGGATAAAAAGTATTTAAAATAAAGCAGTGGGATAAGTAATTAGACAAGTCTTAATTCAATTTAGCATAGGAAAGTTTCAGACTTGAAGGGATCATCTAGTCATAGGTTAATAATAGGATTCAGAGCTGGAAGGGATCTCAGAAAGCTAGTCCAGCCCTCTCATTTTACAGATGAGAAAACAGAAGTCCCTTAAAGGAAAATGACTAGTCCAAGATCACACAGTAGTAGATCCAGGATTCAAATTCAAATTATTTTACTCTAAATCCAATACTCTTTTTAATGCACGCCTGGAACTTCTGTTCCAACATTTCATCTTAGAGGTTAAGAGAACAAAGCCCAGAGATGTAAGTTAAATTGACTTAGATAACATTTTAGGAGGGTAGACAGTGCTTTGAACTCTTGGTCTCACCACACTGGGTTACCTATCAGACAGGCTCTCTAAAAGCTGAATGAAATGATACTGGTTAGATTCCTTAACTATCTATCCATCTATCTGCCATCTATCTGCCATCTATCTGTCATCTATCTATCTATCTATCTATCTATCTATCTATCTATCTATCTATCTATCTATCTATCAATCATCTATCTATCTATCTATCTATCTATCTATCTATCTATCTATCTATCTATCTATTTTTGCTGTTACTCTTTCAGTTGTGAAGTGTATGTTAAAGAAAAGAGAGAGCCTCTTGCATTCACATTTTGATCTTGCTTGGCATCTAGCATACTACCTAACAAATATTGGTTGAACAAATAACCTAATTGAATGAATTTAATTTTCTAACCTCAAAAATGGTATTGTTGGGATTTGAATCCCTTGATGAAACAATGACAATACCCACAGTGAACAGGATGGAACATGCCTGTAGACATATTCCAAAATTAGGAATAATGGGATGAGAGGAATGACCTCCCTTGCATTTCTAAGAAAGTAATTTTTAAGGCAACTAAAAAGCAACCATGTTTTAGAAGAGCAGAGAATAAATTTACGGAGAAGCAGTGTTGTCAGCGGTGTGTTGGAGTCAGTTACAAAGGGCTGTCAATTGTTAAATTTTCAGTGTGTTTACACTTGAAAAATTGACAAATGGTATAAATTGGGACTTGATTTACTGCTTTGTGACTGTTTATACTTAAGGAAGTGATGAAGAAAATGTTAATAATGCAGATTATACTTTAAAGGATGTCATGTGTAGTTCCCCGCCACACCACCCAAAGATCTGGTTGTTAAACATTTTCCAACACACCACTGAGTGTAGCAATCAAGTAATGGACTTGGAGTCAGCAAGACCTACGTTCAAATCTCACCTGTAATAAGTACTAGTCATGAGACTGTGAGCATGCCAGTTAACTCAACATCTCAGGAAACTTTGTGATAATTAATTACAAATAAGTTGTGTATCTGCATTTGTGGAAAGAATTTCTATACCTGGAATTCATCATATTGATGAAATCAAAGCTCACCCCTTGCCTCACACTTCAAAAAGTATGATGCCCAAAAGTTGATTTGGATAAAAATGTAAATGGATTTCACAGGTATTAGATACATTGATGATACATCATGGCCTCCTACACACTAGTTGGATGCCCTGGCCTAGAAATGCCATGTCCTCATGTGGTATTTCTGATGGTCTTAGGTAAAGAAACATAAATAACTATAGGATAGGGCTGCAGTTGGGGCAATCCAAGGGTCCAGAGGTGGAGTTCATGGACAGACAGAGAAGGAAACAGCTGGTGCTCTTTGCAAGGATAACATGGGTGCCTGGGCTACCTATTACCAAGCTTAGAAGCCAGACTTCGTGAGGCCCTTTCCTGACTGCTCTCTTACAATTCTCTCCATTTAGTCATTAATGTGGGGTTCAGATTAAATTACCTTGTGGATTCCCAGTTGGGATCGAAGTTCTGTGGCCTAATATGCAAGCAGCCTGGTATTGCACGGAAATTGTGCTCAACTATATCACACTTTTCTTTCTGCTTTCCCACGTGATCCCAAATTCGTTATTAACACAGAGCTGCTCCAGTTACCTTGATTGACACTAAGTGATTTCAGCTTGGGCTATATTTGTCTTTGCAAGGAAAACACCTACAGCTGAGCTGAAAGGTTATTTCCCCTGCCTTCCCTCCCCCAATACACTTGGGCCAATTCACCAAAGAGTTATGCACCTTGACGTGGAAATCAGACCCCAGGGCTGGGGAAAGCAGAAGATGATGTCATGGGCAAAAAATGGTGTCAGCTCAGCTTAAGTGTATTTTCTGAGTGCTAATGACAGAGGAATGGTTTGTACCCTGCAGTCTGGAAGGCTTTCAGGTGAGAAAATAGGAAGATTAACCTCCCAACTGGCTATCAGGTGCTACTAGAGATTCTTAGAATGCCCCCATTAGGAGGAATTAGGGAAAGAATTAGTCGAAAAATTGTGTTTACTGGGAAATACACCTCATCGTCTATCTTTCCAACCAGTGCCTCCAAACTCCTTGGAGAAGTGTTAGATTATGACCATTTTCTCCTAAGGAGAGCTCTAAGCTCTGCGAGAAGGGGAGCTGGTAGAGCAATGTAAGTTACTTATTTATTTCCAAACGAGTCCAGGCAAGGTCAACCATGCAAGAGTGATCTGGGTTTGTCTGATCAGGAGTCTCTTTCCATCTCTAAGAACACAGAAAGCCGCTCTGAGTCCCTTTCTTCAGAGCACATATTTAAGAAAAGAAACTTGGATGCATCATTTAGTCTGACAAATGAAGATGTTGCATGGAATACTGGATGGTGTGCAAGGCTCGCTGGGAGATCTGGGGCTGAGTTGAGTCTCTCGTGCTTACTGGCTGTGTGACCATTAGCAAGTCACTTAATCTCTCTCAGACTCAGTTCCCTCTTCTGTAAAATGAAGTGTTGAACTAAGATCCCTTTTAACTGTGTTTTGAATTTTAACCCAATCTATAATTTCATTGGCATATGGAAATTCCTGCGAGAAAATTCTCTTTATAAATATGCAGATCCGCTGTACTCCACAACTGAAGGATCTAGAGAATTACCTGGAGGTACTGAGAAGGTAGGTGATTTGCTTACAGTCACTCAACCAGAATGTGTTTGGTGCTTGAATGTGGGTCTTTGCTGAATGTGGGGCTAGCTCTATCCACTAGACCAGTAGACTTAAATTTGTATAAAAACTGGGGCCACTAAACCATATATATATATATATATATATATATATATATATATATATATATATATATATATATATAAAGATCCCTGAAGGCTGCATATTGACTTAGAAAACCACATGTGTTTATATATTTCTTTTTTATTAATTCATTTATTTTGCTAAATATTTCCCAATGAAATTTTAATCTGGTTTGCTCAGCACATGGGACCCATGGGCCATGTGTCTGACACCTCTGCAGTACACCAAGTTGTTTCCCATCGGTAGAACAGGCAGCCTATTAAAGGAATAAGGGTCATTAAGGGGTATATTCCCAACTTTTAAAAGTTGATGACCTGGAAGGCAACAACAGTCTACCTTGAACCATCTCTTGGCACCCCCATCAGAGGAAACATTTCAGGGAAGAGGGAACCTGGAACTGATTCAATGTGAAAGGACTTATATTTTGACTCAGTGCTATATTATTTGGTCTAATAGATAGGCAGAATCATATTTTGCCTAATGTAATTCATTGATTCTACAAAAAGCACATCAGATAGATGAACATTATAATGGACCACCTCAGACACAGTGCACAATGTAGTTATGAGAAAGAGAGGGTTACAGATGTTAATGCACCTGGAGCTCACTAACCAATAGCTAAGCCAGTCCCTGGCACCAATTTGCATATTTCCTGAAGACTGACCAAATGATGTTGCAGCAGCATGTCAGTGTCAAGGTAGGAAGCTGCATAGTGGTTACAATGCATAAATGATGCAACAAGATTGGCTGGGGCAAGGTTATGTAGGGCACACCTGAAAAGTTTTCCTTACCCTATTCTGTATGTATAGATTTTAGCTTGGGTCAGAGAGGCTCTGTTTTGTTTTAACAGTTTGAAGATGAGCCTATTTCTCTCTTTTGTATTTGCAGAGAGTGTGGTAAAGTGGAGAGTGTGTTAGTCTTGGACTCAGGAAGACATGAATCTGAACCGTTTCAGCAACCAAAAGCAAGTCATTTCAGCTCCCTGAACCTCAAGTTTCTTCATCTGTAAAATGGGGACAACGATGCCCATAGAATCTAGTCATGGGGTACTTACAAAACTCAAATGACACAAAATATTTAGAATGCTTTGCAAGCATTAAAGTGCTATCAATAAATATAATTTGTTGCAATTTTTATTGGCAGTTGTTCTAAAGCCTGAGGAATAATAATAATAAAGAACAATTACAATAATAGCTAACATCCATTTAGTGCCTACTGCGTTCCCAGTACTATACCAAGTACTTTACACGTTACCTCATCTGATCGTTTGAATAAAATGGCCTTGGCCACAGGCATGTGAATTGGACAAAATTTACTTCAGTACCTTCTGCTTTCTCATTCTCTGTCCCTTTCTTCATTTTCAGGTCCTCTTCACTCAACCCAGTGCAGGCCTAGTGACCTCAGACCATTCCAAATCTCCTTTCAAAGAATAAGAAAGGTGATAATTGTTCTCTATGATGTGTCAAGGACTTGTTGTGCTATATTTCCCTTGGGATATTTAACATTTTAAAAGCCCAGAAAAAATGTGATATCCAACCCCAAAGAATAAAGTTCTACAAGTGGAACTGGGGGCACTGTCATATCTGACTTAATTAAGCCCTTTTCCCCAAATGGTATCAGATAGTTGGCTAATTGCTCTATTTATAAGAAGGGTCAGCCCTTGAGGTCTTCTCATGTTGGAGCTATGCTAATATGCAGCCAGGAAAGACCTGACTCCAGGGAACCTAGTCCTAGTCAAAGGTCTTACCTCAGTAAGTCTATGAGCATTAATTAACTACTGTGCCAAGCACTGTACTAGGCTCTGAGATACAAAGAAAAATAAAAAGCAGACCTGCCCTCAAAAAGCTATATTCTACTGGGAGAAAGAACACATATACACACACTCAGAAAACAAGGTAAATACAGAATAGATGGAGAATAACCTTTCCATGGGTAAATGGTACTATCTGTTGTAGGGATTCTCTTCCCCTTGTCCATCCCACTTCCTTATGTGCACCCTGTCCATGAATGTTTTTATGTGATCTCCTTTGTGTGTGCTCCTAGGCCATGTGTTCCATATTTACATGCATCTGCCTACATATGCTCTATATGTCCACTCTTCTCACTGATGGCATATGTGTTTGTGGAAGACTATACTCCAGGTTTTGGGGTATTTTGTTGTCCTTTTTCTTAACACTATTTCATTAAATGTCTTTGATTTGAACTAATCATGTTCTCAGGATGAATAGTAAAGGAAAATACATTAATGGGGGCTCATGGGTTATGAGTTTTAAGTAAATGTGAACACTCAAATTGTGTTAAGGATAATAACTTAATAGCTAAGAACCTGGAATGGCCTTGTCCAGGAGAGCCACTCTGCAATTTAGGGACTTGCTTCCCTTACAATGGAAATGATGGGGTGCTTGGGTGCATGTGCTTGGGACCCAATTCTAAAATCACATTTTTCTTTAAAAATCATATTTCTCCCTGGCTTCAAAACACTATCCCAGGCAGTTTCTCCCCAGCCCAAGGACACAGCCTGCCCCAGCAACAACCGTTATCTCCTTTCCTGATACAGCAGCCAGTTGCACCCGTAGAACTTATTAGTCTGACCAACTGCATACTGACTGATCTGACTGTGCACTGGGTCATAACAACATCTACTACTCACTGACCAATCATATGTATCTTAGACTTGGACATACATATGCTTCCTTACATTTATCTTATCCAACAAGACATTGATGAAAACAACCTGGTATTTCTGAGCCAGCCCTGACCACTGGTTGACTTAGTGGTGTTTGAGGCCTAAAACCACAGCTCCATGTGGCCCCCCCCCCCCGGGGCTATTTCCTGATGAATTTTGGGTAAAATGCCTGTGAAGTAGATACCAAAAGTGCATGTTCCTTTAAGAACTGATCATTCTTTAACCACTCCCTACTCCCACCCCAAAACACCTAGTTATCATATTTGGTGCTTTCTTTATTGTGAAATATCCCATATAAACTTTACCTGTACCCCTCTAAGGTTGCAGGTTCCCTAAGAACTCTTGCCTGCTGAAAGGCATAATAAATCTTTACCCTGATCTCAACAATGCTTGAGTCCATGAATTCCTTTGTAGGGGTCTCACCCCACCCTGCCAGGCCTCATCAGAAACACACTATATTTTTCCCCATAATATAAATGAGGAAACTGAGGTCCAGAGAAGTTAAGTGGCATGCATAGTTATTCAGGTAATTACTAGGTTATGATCTGAACTCAAGCTCACTCACTTCAAATCCAGTCTCATACTTCCTCCTAAGCAGAAGGATTGTGTTCTGTCTTGGTAGGAAAAGAACAGATACCAGTATTATTAAATATCCTTCAAGTGAGGGCAAAATGAACATTCATATATAAATTTTCACACTACAGTAAACAAGTGAGAAAGCTTATCAGAGATGTCTCCCTGGATGAGGTGGGATTTTCAGTGGTTTGGGAAGGAGAATAAGGTCTCAGCTCTGTAATAAAGCATTCCCAGAGTGAACACAATTCAGCCAGATCCATGTTTCAAAGCTGACTGAATTCTCATTACTCCCTGGGTGAGGCCAGCTCTAACGCTGAACTGGCCAGAATTTAGTTGGAGACAAGGAAGATAAAGAATGAGGGAGAAAGAAAGAAAGAAAATCCCTTCTCAAATCCACTAACCCTGGCTTGCTTCATTTCATTAGCAGCAATGAACCAGGCTTATAGATGACTACATTAGAAGCTGAAATGTGATCCCCTTGGGAAAAGTCTATCGGCCACTTTGGTAATTATAGATTTGCTCCTGGTGGGGGATAGCAATCTGTGTGTACTTTGAGCACAGACATGCAAAAGTACCTTTCCATGGAGACTGTTGATACTTTAGCTGCTAAAAACAAAATGCTGAGTAACACCAGACTGAATTATATAACCCTAACCCTGGTCCCTAGCTTGAGAGAGCATAAAGCCTGATGACCTGGCTCTGACAAATTTCAGGTCTCAGTGATATGGGCCAGGAGAGACATAGCCCTATGTGAGGAAATCCATGGGAACGAGTTTTTGCATACTTCATAAGGAGACCCCTTGGATACCTGGATGAGTGTTGCCAAGCTAGGTCTTTCTTATATCAATTTTTTTTTTATGTGCTAAATTGTGCTTTAGTGAGTGTCTGGTGTCAAGTTTTTCTAGTATGGTTTCATGAACCCATAGGATTTAGAGATGACAGAGGCCTTAGCTTTCACATCATGTAACTCCCTCATTTAATAGACAACAAGTCCAAGGCTTTTGTTTACCCTGAATTTATAGCATTTATTCCCCCCAAGAAAAGTAAAGATCTAGAATGTGATGGTGGTGGTGGCTTACTGGGAGAAGATGGCTAGACAAATTTTTGGTTACATTTGTTAATTCCTAGTGCTCCATCTACTGTACCACCTAGCTACCTCTGGACCAGCACTAGAGTACTAGACCATGAAATCCTGAGTTCAGACCTGGTTTCAGATACTTTCTAGGTGACCCTGGACAATTCATTTAACCTGTCTGCCTCAAATGGGGCAAATGCAAATGAGAATAATAATAGTACCTACCTCCCAGAGTTGTGAGGATGGGATAAGAATATTTGTAAATCACTTTCCAAACCCTGAAGTGCTACATAAATGCTAGCTTCTCCTCCTTCTACTTGTTCTTGCTGTTCAGTCATTTTCAGTTGTATCCAACTTTTTGTGACCCCATTTGGGGTTTTCTTGGAAAAGATATGGAGGTATTTTGCCATTTCCTTCTCTAACTCATTTTACAGATGAGGAACAGTGTTAAGTGACTTGCCCAGCGTCACCCATCTAGTAAGTGTCTGAGGTCATGTTTGAACTCAGGAAGATGAGTCTTCCTGACTCCAGGATTATTTTGCCAACCAGCTGTTGCTGCTTGCTACTGCTACTACCACTACTACTACCACCACTACTACCACTACCACCACTACCACTATCACTACCCCTACCACCACCACCACCACCACCACCACCACTACTACTACTACTACTACTACCACTACCACTTCCACCACCACCACCACCACTACCACTACTACTACTACTACTATTATTGTTGAGTTTTTTTGTTGTTTGTTCATTTTACTCAAAGTGGGTCAATGACATCAGAGGGTGATATCTTGACTTTAAAGTGAATTGGATTTAAGTGAGGTAGGGCTGTACAAAGTCAACACGCTCACTTTCTCCTCCATAGTCATTATTAATGACTAGGCAAAGGAAAGGCACAGAAACATGACTCAACTCAACGGGTAAAGTAATTATATTTATCCTAATGCCATTTTCCTGCTTTTATTATCTACACATGACCTATGAAACCTGAAAAGCTTTTATGACTTCCTTGTATATAAAGTGAAAAGGCTGAACCTTTAAGTTTCTTTTCAATTCTAAATCTCTGATTACCAAAGTGATAAGCTGATACAGGCCTAAATTCAGCATCCAATAGCCAACCTTGTTATGAAGACCTAGACTGGTCCTAGTTAAATCTGTTGCCAGCACACGTACAAAGTCTTTTTGGCTTGCTAGGATCTGTCCACTGGTATAGGCATTGGGAACCCAGCTTCACCTCCAAATTACAATGAATTTTGGGTGGGATTTTAGTCTTCTCCGAGTGCAAATCCCATAGGACAAGGACTATGTCTCCTGCATCAGTCAGGTAGCCCCTTGAAGGCATGGGCTCTATTTTCCCTATTAGACCAGGAGTTCCCCCAGTTCAGGCATTAGGTGTCTGACCTATATGAAACCAAGGGTGAATGAAGGGTGGAAATTATATCTTTCCTTTAGATCAGGAGGGCTCAGAGGATAGACACTTGTTTTATCTTTTCTCCCTTTCCTTCTACAATGCTAGCAGTCAGTCAATATAGTTTATTACCTGGAAGGAAGGCAGAATGGTTTTCTTTAACTTACCGACCATAATTTGCCCACCCACCTCCATTTTGGGACCCATAAATGGCACCAAAACACAGAGCATTTGCTTATTTTCAGCTGATCCCAATCATCTATGGTCATGTTCCCCAGGTTACTAAAGATTCTCAGGTATGTTTGTGTATGTTGCCATCTTTGGACTTAAAAGCAATAATGAGATAAGGTCAGTCTTTGGCAGAGTTGTAAAGTAAGTTTATGTGAGCAACCTTGACTACTTCTGACGCCATTTTCTCCTGGTCCCCAGCTTCCCTGGGTCTTTAGGCTACTCTTGATTCAGTGGACAAAATAGAGGCAGTTTGCTACAGTGGGAAGAGAAATTACTTTTGAAATCAGAGGATGTGGGTTCAAATTTTGATGTTTATTCCAGGTTACAATCTCTTTGGGTTTCACTTTCCTCATCTGTAAAATGAGGGGTTTGGACTATACAATCCCCCCTCCCAATTTTATACATATGAATCTGAATTGGAAATCCTGAAATTATTCTCCCACTATGTAAAGTTGTAACCAAAGCAATGAAAAAAAAACTTGCTAGGACAGGATGAGTGAACTGACATCTATAGGGTATGACTGGTACAAGGGTCACTGGATGTCTTGCATTATCCTCTTTATAACTTGACTGTACTCAGTTGTTTGCATGTTGTTTCCCCCTTTAGAATGTGAGACCCTCAAGGACAGGGACTTTCTTTTGCCTTTCTTTGCATCACCAGCATTTAACACAATGCCTGGTATATAGTAGGTACTTAATAAATATTTGGTGATTCACGGCCAACCTCAAGAAGTTTTCCCCCATGCTAAGTCCAGTGGCTTGTCAGTATCTGATAACCTCAGTATTAGAGTTGTTCATTTAGGTTAAAATAATAAATGTTATTTCTGATTTTCCTGCTTCTAGTCTCTCCCCTCAAGACAGCTACCAAAATAATCTGTCTAAAGCACCTTTCTGACCATGTTACTCCCTAGCTCAAGAAGTTACAGTCACTCCCTATTGCCTATAAGATTAAATGCAAACTCCTTTGGCATTTAAAGTCCTTTATTATCTGGCTTTAGGCTACCTTTCTATCAGATAATAAACTCCTTGAGGGCAGGGACTTTTTTTTTTTTTTTTTTTGCTGGTGCCTGGTACATAGTAGGTACCTAATAAATGTTTAGAAACAAATAAACTAAATCCTTTTTCCTACATATTAACCAACAAACTTGCATTAAGCTGCTACTAGGTATTAGGCATTGTGCTAGGTTTTGGGAGTATAAAGACCAAAATGAAACAATTCTTGTTCTCAAGGAAGTTACATTTATTAGGGTGAACAACATGTAAACATAAAAGTAAATATAAAAAAATATACAAAGTAAATTTAGGGAACTCTAGAACCTGAAAAATAAAAAAGGCCTCCTAAGGATATATAGGAGAGAAGGAGGTAGCTAGTTAGATGGAGAGATGAATGGATGGACAAACAGCTGGACAGACTGACAAATGGATGGACAGATTGTAGTATCAATAGATGGATGGATAGACAGAGTATTTGTTACTTACCATGTGTCAGGCACCGTGCTAAGCACTGGGAATACAAATACAATTAATCAGAAGCAACACTATTGTGGGAGGAAAGGGCAAGGGAGAGAATGGAATAAATGGAGGGCAGGACAGGACAGAAGGAAATGTGGTTAGTCTTTTGCAACATGACTGTTATGGGAGTGTTTTGCATGACTATACATGTATGACCTATATGAATGGCTTGCTTTCTCAATGACGGTGTGTGGGGAGGGCAGAAGGGAAAGAATGAGGAACTTAAAGCTTTAAAAATGAATGTTAGAAATTGCTTCTGCATGCAACTGGGAAATAAATTGTACAGGCAATGAGGTATAGAAATCTATATTGCACTACAAGAAAATAGAGGGGAGGGAAATGAGCGAAGGTAGGGGAGTAATAGAAGGGAGGGCAGAGGGGAAAGGGGTGGTTGGAATGCATGCTGTCCTGGGGTGGGGGGAGGGGAGAGATGGGGAGAAAATTTGGAATTCAGATTCTTGTGGAAGTGAATGTTGAAAACAAATGAATTATATGTTTAAAAATGTAATCTAGTCCAACTTCTTTATTTATAAATGAGGACACTGAAGGCCATAGAGATAAAATTACTTTTCTTTTTACTTAGTACTAAGTGAAAAACAGCTGGGATTTGAATCCAGATCTTACTCAAAATCTTAATCCAGATGCAGTGGATTTTTATATTATAGAGAACCACAAGACTGAGCAGATCCTACCAAACTGGACTGGCTTTAGTGATATGTCTATCATACAAGGACAAACCTTATTCAGAATGGAGTGTCCCATTGTCAGAGACTTGATTATGAGTTACTGATTTATTTCTTTTTTTTGGTTCTAGAAACTCACATATATCATCTACTAAAGCCAAGAGTAATTGTGCTATTTATTGTTATTTGAGTACTCATACTTAAACTAATGAAGTCACAGATCTTTGAAGTAGTGAAATCAGGCTATGTTGTCAAATAGAAGAAAATCACTGGCTCCAGAGTGAGGATTCAAATCTTGCCCTTGATGCTTATCACTTTGTGAACTTGAGCAGATCACTTAACATCTCTGGGCCTCAAGGCCCAGTGTAAAATGAGGGTTTGGCCTAGATTGCCACTGTCTCTGTATCTAGGATATTATAATCTTAAGTATTCTATGATTTAGAAGAATGAAATAAGTATTTGAACACAAGCATGCATTCCTCATACTCTAATTTGAAGAATATCATTGTCTACAAGAAGTATCATATTCAATAAATCTCAGTTGAGATGTTTCAGTGAAAAAAATATAAAAAGGGAGCAAGAAAATGAGGGAGTGCTTCACTGGAGTGCAGGTGGCAGGATAAGGAGATGACAGAAAAATGCTAGCACTAATTCTGAGCTTTGGAGAAAGCTGGGAATCTCTAATAGGCAGTGGAGAGAACACGGTGCAAGCTAGGCATGGGAGCGAACCTGTGCAAAGATTGAATGAGAGGTGGAGTACCATGTGTAAGAAACAGTAAGTCAGCCAGTTTGGCTCCAATACAGAGTGCATGAAAGGGAGTCCTGTGTAGTAAGCCTGGATAGGTAGACTTGAACCATGTTGTGAAAAGCTTTCAGTGCCACACAGAATTTGCATCTGGTCCAAGAGGCCATGAGGAGCCAATGGAATATCTCAAACAGAGGGCTGACATAGTCAGATTGATGCTTTTAGGAGTATCACTTTGGTGTTCATGTAGAGTTGTGAGGCTGGCTTCCTGACTGTTCCATGAACCATGCCCTCCATGACTCAGCTCTGGGCATTTTCTCTGGCTGTTCCCCCTGCCTGAAATACTCTCCCTCAACTCCACCTAGTGACTTCCCTGACTTACTTTAGGTTCCAACTAAAATTCCACCTTTTACAGGGAGCCTTTTGCAACTCTTCTTAATCCTAGTGCCTTTTCCCTCCTTTATTTCCTATTTATTTGGTATATAACTTGCTTTGTATATATTAATTTGTATATTATCTTTCCCATTAGACTGTAAGCTCCTTGAGAGAATGATTTGCCCTTTTTTTTGGTAGCTCCAGCACTTAATCAAGTGCCTGGTACACAGTAGGTGCCTAATATGTATTTATTGATTAATTGATAAAGGAGGGCAGTGGAAGCAGAGAGACAAATTAGGAGGTTATTACGATAGTACAAGCGATGAGTACTAAGAAACTGAACTAAGATTGTGGCCATTTGAGTACAAAGAAGGGAGAGTATGCTAGAGATGTCAGAGAGATAAAACAAACAAACAAACTAACAATGATACTTGGCAACTAGTTGGTTATGTAAGTTGAAGATGGTGGAATGGAGGATGACTCTAAGGAAGCAGATCTGGTTGACTAGAAGGGCAGCTAGGTGGTGCAATGGATAGAGTGTCAAGGTTGAGGTCAGGTAGACTCATCTTTCTGAGTTTAAGTCCAGCCTCAGACACTTACTAGCTGTGTGACCCTAGGCAAATTACTTCACCCTGTTTACCTTAGTTTCCTCATCTGTAAAACGAGTTGGAGAAGGAAATGGCAAACCACTCCAGTATTTTTGCCAAGAAAACCCCAAATGGGGTCATGAAGAGTCAGATACGACTAAAAAATGACTGAAAAGCTCAACCAAAATAGTGAAGGTGGTGGGGAAGAGCACTGAATACCTCAGGGAGGGAGGCAGTAGGGAGACAGAAGACAAATTAAAGACAAATTTATTATTATTATTTATTTAAATTTATTATTTATTATTATTATTATTTATTATTAAAGACAAACTTCTACCTGACAATTTTGCCAAGATCAGACCTCAGTTCTGATGGAAGTTTGATATTTTTCCCCTTCTAACTCTTTGTTGGAATTATTCATTGATTTTCAGGACCTTAGCACTGGACATTCTCAAGGTCTCTCTCAAGAACTTTGGGTTTGGCTGTGCAACATGGGAGACACTGGCACAGGACCACTCATCATGGCATGCCCACATCAGAAAGGGTGTTGTGCTCTTTGAGCAAAGGAGAATTGAGACAGCACAAAGTGAATGTAGGATGCGCAAATTTGGGATATCCACCCCAAATATTCACATGGACTATCTGTGCCCAACCTGTGATAGAGAATTCTGAGCTCATATTGGTCTGATCAGTCAGTTGGACACATTGAAATTTCTCTTTATCATGGTGATGTCATTTTGGTCCTCTTTGAAGATGAAGGATAGTAACCAACCAACCAACTTAAAGAAGCCTATTACTGAATGGGTGTATCCCACTCAAAGTGAGAATGTGATAAGGCCTTAGCCTGAAAGGGCTAGGGTTTCACACTGCATCCTGGGCCATTTCCAGCCATCCTGATGAATATCAGGCCACTGGACCCAGATGACTCAGGAGAAGAAGGTGAGGTTGGCGACCTTGTACAGCTCTCCCTCACTCAAATCAAAGTCAACTGCAAGTCATGTCATCTTCTTGATATCATGGTCCTCTTCGAGAACGAAGGACAAACACAACAATAACAACAAGAAGTAAAAGGAGAAATCATACATTTCAGGATTGTGGCTTGTGTTTATAATTTTCTCCACCCTAATATGGACTGCTCAGAATCAGCCACGGAGAAACTGTGGAATTGGAGAAGTCATCTTTAGTGCTCCTAGCCTTCCCTTTCTGCACCCTCTAGTTCCACGTCTGTGGACCAAACATGTCCCGTGGCTCTGGGCCTTCTCTGGTCCTTGGATATACAGGCATGCCTTGTTTTTTTGTTTCACTTTTACTGCACCACACAGATATTTTGGTGTGTGTGTGTGTGTGTGTGTGTGTGTGTGTGTGTGTGTGTTAATAAATTGAAAGTTTGTGACAACTCTGCCTCAAGCAAGTATATAAGTGCCATTTTCCCAACAGCATATGCTCACATCATATCAT
Source organism: Notamacropus eugenii (assembly GCF_028372415.1). Taxonomy (NCBI): domain Eukaryota; kingdom Metazoa; phylum Chordata; class Mammalia; order Diprotodontia; family Macropodidae; genus Notamacropus; species Notamacropus eugenii. Next base: position 664,232,647 of record NC_092872.1, read on the forward strand.
ATCTCTGTGTCACATTTTGATAATTCTTAAAATATTTCAAACTTTTTCATTATTATTATATCTATTATGTTGATCTGTAATCAGTGATATTTGATGTTACTATTGTAATTGTTTTGGGGTGATTGAATTATGTCCATATAAGATGATGAACTTAATTGATAAATGTTGAATAAGTTCTAATTGCCATTCCCCATCTCTCTCTCTCTCTCTTTGGGCCCCTCTATTCCCCGAGATACCTCAATATTGAAGAATAGTACATAAAGTTAGTTGATAAAGCAGAGGCATGGTTTGAAAGGTATGATTCTAATTTTGAAAGAAGTTCTACTATGAGTAAAATGCTATCAGACAGCATCACAGGCTACAGAGAAATATTTTGTGAAAGGAAGAGTCAATTGATGTGACAAACTTCACTGCTGTCTAATTTTAAGAAACTACCTCAGCCACTCCAACCTTCAGCTACCACCACCGTGATCAGTCAGCATCCACCAACACTGAGGCAAGACCAACCACCAATCAAAAGGTTATGACTCACTGAAGGCTCAGATGATGGTTAGCTTTTTTTTTTTTATGAATAAAGTATTTTTAACTAAGGTATGTACATTGATTTTTGGCCATGATACTATTATATACTTAATAGACTACAACATAGTATACGCTTAACTTTTATATGCATTGGGAAACCCCAAAATTTATATGACTTGCTTTATTGAGATACTGACTTTATTGCAGTGGTCTGGAACCAAACCTGCAACATCTCTGAGGTGTGCCTATTTAAGGACAAGAATCATTGTGTTCTACAATTCACTTTCAGCTACTTTAGAAGAAAACAAACCAGCAACAAACAAAATTCTTCTGGGATCCATTTTCTTGGGTGGCAAAATTACTTGGTGTTTTCTTTTATAAAGTCATCCAAGGGTAAAAGGAAAAAGGAAATGGGGCTAGAAAGAAATAGAACAGATCTTGAGAAAACAAACATTTTAAATCTTCTTCTGCTAGAAGCAAAATTTGGAAAATGCTGGAATTACTGGGCAATTAGTCCCTCAAAAGGGATGTGATTCTTTCCGTAGGTCTGATAAGTTTTCATTTAGCCATAACCATGGAAGTCTGTGGTTTCCCACAGGTTTTTTTTAAACCAACCTAGGGAATACCAGTCATTCATATACCGTGACTAGAACTCAGAATATAGGAAGGAAGGTGGCCTTTTTCTGAAAATTCTCAGAAACCATTCTGCTTCCCTAGTATGATGTCAAAAGATTAGAGAGAGTGTAAGAGTAAAGTATTAGATTTAGAGTCAAGAGGTCCTGGGTTCAAATCCTGATTTCATTACCTACTTGCTACCTTAAGCAAGTCTTTTAACTAAGGGAGAGAATAAGGGAATACATATTTATTAATTGCCTACTATGTGCCAGGCACTATGTTAAGTGCTATTTAGACATCTCATTTGATCCTCACAACAACCATAGGAAGTAGGTGCTATTATTATTCCCATTTTACAGATAAGAAAACCGAGGGTGGCAGAGGTTAAGTGAATTTGCCTAGAGTCAAATAGACAGCAAGTATTTGAGGCTAGATTTGAACTCAAGCCTTCTTGACTCCAGGCCCAGTGCTACTTACCACTTAGTGGTCCCAACTAATTTTTCTGGGTCTCTGTTTCCCCATTTATAAAATGAAAGGGATAGATTAGATGGCCTCTGAGGTCTCTTCCAAATCCTATGTTTATATTCAATAGGGAACCAACTGTAGTATGCTCTCTCTCTCATAGCTTAATATCAGAACCAATTTTTTCATCACCACCAACACCACCCATAGTTTTCATTGAATATTTATTGGGTATCTACTATGGGCAAGGGGCTTTGTAAGGTACCATAGTAATACAATGATGTAAGCAGAAGTATGCTCATAAATGTTTAAGAACCAGCTTTCCAGGAGAAAAAAAGTGAACTCACAACACACTTTTAAGTTTAATCTTCATTGTTAGTTCTTTCTCCATCACTATATTACAGTTAGACAATCAACAAAATTTTGTAGCAGTTGCCAATTTTTAAGGTGTAATTGCTTACATTGAAAATATAACATTTAGTTCTAGAGAACAGGGTTTTTGGTTTTTTAAATATATTTTTATTTTCTTAAATATTTACCAATTACATTAAAAAATTTTAACATTCATTTTTTTAAAATTTTGAGTTCTAAATTTTCTCTCTCCTGCCCCTGCCCCACCTCTTGAGAAGGCAAACAATATAGTACTGATTATACATATGAAGACATGCAAAACATATTTCCATATTGCAAAAGAGAATACATCCACCTACAAAACAACAAAAAATAAAGAAAGTTAAAAAAGTGTACTTCAATCTGCACTCAGTTCATCAGTTCTCTCTCAGGAGAGGGATAGTATTTTTATCATGAATCCTCTGGAATTTTCTTGAATCATTTTCTTGATTAGTGTAGCTAAGTCTTTCCCAGGTGACCATTGTTACAATGTTGCTGTCACTGTGTACAATGTTCTCCTGGTTCTGCTCATTTCACTTTGCATCAGTTTATCTTAGACTTTCCAAGTTTTTCTGAAACCATCCTGTCCATCTTTTCTAATAGAACAAGAAAGAGCAGGCTTTATCTGACTTCTAGCACACCTCTGGTTGTAAGCACAAGAGAGGACCTCTATCCTCAAGTAGCTAACACGGGGGAGATGTGAATAAGATAACCATATGGTAAATGCCAAATGAGCATTAGTGACATTAAGTGCTATGGAATTTACAGCAAAGTAAGAATTCTAAGACTGGAGTGATTTCAGCATCACAGAATCTCAGTGTTGGAAGGGACCTCAAGGGACATTTAGTCTAACCTCCATCTGAATGAGAATCTCTTCTGCCTTATATTCACTAAGTGGTCAATCTTACCTACCCTTGAAGATCTTTATTGAGGGGGAACCTTTCCCAACTACCTTTAAGGTAATCCACTTCCCTTTGAGAAAGCCTTAATTATTAAGAAATTTTTCCTTACATCAAATCTAAAATTTGCTTCTCCGAACCTTTCTCCCTTTTATTTGTAGGTTTTGCCCTTTGGGGCCCAGAAGAACAAGTCCATTTCCTCTTCCACATGACTGTCCCTTCAAATACTAAAAGTTATTAATCATGACCCTCCCCACAAGTCTTCTCCAACCTAAACATTTGCAGTTATTAAAATAAATATTATTAAGGCATGGACACAAGGTCTTGTACCATATTAATTGTCCTCTGTATTCTTTGAAATTTATCAATTTCCTTCCTAAAATAGGACAACTAGAACTGAACATAATATTACAAATATGGTAGGACCAGGGAAGAGTACAATAGTACTGACACCTCCTCATCCTTTTTTTCTTTTGAGGCAATCAGAATTAAGTGACTTTCCCAGGGTCACACAGCTATTAAGTATCTGAGGTTGCATTTGAACTCAGGTCCTCACCTCTATCCACTGTGCCATGTCACCTAGTTCTTGAGAGCTTTGCCTCTTAATGCTGCTCAAGAGTACCGTAGTCTTTTGGATATCATATCATTCTACTGATTCAGATTGAGTTTATGATCCACCAAGAATCACCCTCCCTCCTGCATCACTCACCTAAGATCTTTTCTTTTTTCTTCTCCCAGATGAATGATTGTCTAGCCATTTAGGAAGGATTCATGGAGTAGGTGAGATCTGGTCTGGGCGTTATAGAATAGACATTATTTAAATAAGTAGTAAAGAGCAGTGGCTGAGTTGTCTATGAGGGTATTAAAGATCATCCTTGCAAGCTCTCAATTTGTACTGGGCCCAGTCCTAGTGAGAAATCGCTGATAAAAAAAATTGTATGTGTATGTTGGGGAATTTCAGGATGCTGCTAAATGAATAGTCCTAGATTCCTTGTGAGAGTTGAGCAGGGGATAATGTATGTTTGTGGGAACATGCAAGCATCTTTCTTTTCTGAGAAAGACAGGAAATTCTTGCATTTGGGAAAGTAGCAGATAATGTAAATGCTCCCCTTCTCCCCTCCAATTTGAGAGGGTTTAAACTGAACCTGGATTATTTGGCTTTCCAGAACATCCCTCTTCCTACATATATTCTCTAATATAAACTCAAGCTTAAATTCATTTGGAGGGGAAGAAAAGGAAAGGAAAGATGGGTGTCTCAGTAAAATTGAACCTATTGAAAAATTCAGTTCCTCAGGAAGTCCTCATTGAGACAGGTACCACTTTTCTCCATGAGACCTTCCAAGATTCTCCCTCTTCCCCCCAACAAGGAATTGCCTTGCCTAGAGGCTGAACCAGATGACTTGAAAGGCCCCTTTCACCTCTAAATCCTACAGTCAGGGCAGCTAGGTGGCACAGTGGCTAGAGCACTGTCCTTAGAGTCAGGAGGACCTGAGTTCAAATCTACCCTCAGACACTCACTAGCTGTGTGACCCTGGGCAAGGCACTTAACCCTGATTGCCTCCAAGTTAAAAAAAAATCATGATAAAAAAATAAATCCTACAGTCCTCTTAATTCTTCCACCTCAGATTTCCTTTGAGTTTCTTATACAGATCAGAGACAGAAAGTTTGGATAATCAATGAATCTCATCACTTTACAGATGAGAAACCTCAGGCTGAAAAATGTGAAGTGATTTGCTCAGGGACACACTGCTAGCAAAAGTTTGAGACAGGGTTTGAGTCCAGGTCTCCCTGACTCCTAAGCCACCACATTTGCTGCATACAATATTGAATTATGCTCATTTGTTTATAGGTTATACTCTCAGTGGTAGATTGAAAGCTTCTCAAGTTTCACGGATTATGTCATTTTTCATCTTTGTATTTCCAGTGCCTAGCACATTTTTTTTGGCATAAGGTTAGCAATTTCCTGGCGAGGAAAATTCCTTTTACCAATGCAGATCAACAGCTGTTCTGAAAAGTTACTGTTAAAGTCTTAGAAATTAATTATTAAAAATTAGAAAGTTACTGTTAAAGTCTTAGAAATTAATTATTAAAAATTAAAGTCTTAGAAAATTGCCAAAAGTACTGAGAGTTTGGTTCTGTGACTTGCCTGGGTCATACAGGGTGAAACTATAACCTGGGACTTCCTGATTCCCTGAGCTGTTCTCTGTCCACTGTGCCAAATTACTTTGTCCCTGGCACACAGTAGGTGCTTAATAAATGTTTGTTGAGTGACTAAATGTGGCAGATAGAAGCATAATAAGGCATGGTTTCTCCAAAACTTCATGGTCTAGTTTGGAAAATGCCTTGTGGCATGAAACAGTTAAAAAAGAAATGCTGAAGGTTGGAGTTTGAGGGGTTGGGGAGGAGGGTACTCTTGCGGGCTAGAGCTGTCAAGAGGAGGTAGTGGAGGTGGGGCTTGAAATGAACTTTGAAGGATGGGTAGGACTGGGAAAAATAGAAAGAAAGAAAAGGAAAGGCATTTCAGGAAAGTGGAAAAGGCATGACTTGGGACCTGTGTGGTCTCCAAGGTCCTTGGATTGCTTTTCTATTTAGGTGTTTCCTCTCACAAACCTCTTGGTCTCTTAAGGCTGTCTGGGCTGAAGTGGCCTGATGCCAAACCTACTTCTGCTTGGGGATGAGGGAAAACAATTGGAGAAATGAGTCTATGCTTAGCAGGTGGACACCAGTGCCACATATGTCATTTTCCTGAATTTCCTTGAGATCAACAAGAAATCCACCCCAGTCTCAGGCCTCTTGCTCTGCCCTTGACTCCATGTAAGTCTGAGGTCTGACATTTGTTGGGAGGAACATTAATCAGGCTAGATATCTTTGACAATTAGCCCACTATTCTGGGACTGTGTGATTTGGCTTAGGTGTATAGAAGTAGCTAAACCATTAGTCTTTATTGGGTCTCTGGGTGCCACTCTCTACTTGCTGTGAATGTTCCATATCAGGGCTCAGTAACCTCATTAGCCCTGAAAAACTTGAGAGGATATAGTAAAGCTAAGGCACAGAGGTGAAGTGGGGGATGGGAGTGGAGTGGAGGCAAAGATAAAGTGAAAAGAGAGAAAAAGGAGGGAAGGAGAGAGGGAGGGAAGAAGAGAAAGCAGTTAGAGAGACAGAGAAGGAAAAAAGAAAGAATTGAAAGAGAAGGAAAGAGAACAGAAAAGAGAATGAATGAGAAAAAAGGAAGCAAGAAAAGCAGAAAAAATCTAGAGAGGAAAGAAGCAAGAAGACAAAAAGAGGAAAAAGAAGAAAAGAAAAATTAAGAAGAGGAATAGCAAAGAAAAGAAGAAAGGAAGAGAAAAAGAAAGGAAAGAAATAAAAATTTCTTTCATGGTATGATAATCACAATGTGGGAACGCCTGTGCAGCACTTAGTATTCTCTAGATCAGCAATGTCCCTGCCCTCAAGTCTCTTACATTCCATCCAGGGAGTCAATGTGTACAAATGTTAAGTATATATGAGATATATCCAAAATTAATTCAAGGTAATTTGTTTTAGTGGAGAGAAGAACAAGTCAATTCAGTTGGGGCGACTTGGAAAGACCTCCTGTAGAAGCTACAAGTTGAGCAGCGGTGGAGGTAAGGGGGGAGGGGCAGATCCTTAACAGAAGCAAAGGAACAGAGACTGGCGAAGGAATGGGGTGGGTAATAAGACTAGAAAAAAAACGTAGATTGATTCAGGTTGAGAAGGGCTTTAAGTGACAAATAGACCAGTTTGTATTTGACTTCAGAGGTAATAGGGAGCCACTGATCTTATTGAGTAGAAGAAGGACATGGTCAGATCAATGCTTTTAAGGAAAGCATTACAAGAAAACAAAACCCCACAAACCAAGTGCTCCTATTTTTGCCTTAACTCTCAGAAAACTGGGAATAAAATTCCGGGGCCAAATTTAATAATATTTTAAATTGTATTAGGTGAAAGCATTCATTCTTTCTTTTTATTCCAGAATCAGAGTTTCTTAACCTGGGGTCCATGAACTTTTTTGGGGAGGAGGGAAGAGAACAATTCAATTCAACTCTATAAACCTCATTTTCCCCATAAAATGAGATGGCTGGATTAGATCTTTAAAGTCCTTTGCATATCTGACATCTCTGAGGCTACAGGAAGGCAAAGAACAAACCTTAAGTAATCCAGAAACACAGACTTTTGGAATAAACACTGCTATCATTTAGGGACAGGAAGGGAGTGCTTAATTATTTGTAGAAACTAAATTCTGGCTCCCACTTCTTTTCCTCCAGGACTTCTTTCCTTGTCCTGGGTTCTACTGTAGCCCAGCACATTGAACCATTATACTTTACTACAGGGGAGACAATGGATACGTGAGGATTATCATGAGATTATAAGGGTACAAGAACAGCAATATCAGTCTTCGGTGGGGGGGAAGGAAGAAAAAAAGGTTAAAAAAGAGTTACAGAATAACTTTTAAAAAGAATAGCAAGTTATACATAATAGATGTGCAGTTTCACATACAATCTTCTTTTTTTCTTTTCTAATATGCCTTGCAAATATTTTATTTCTTAAGTTCAGAATAAAATAGATAAAATTTAAAAAGATTTCTGAGACTATCTAGTCTAATACAAACCTGAACAGGAATCCCTCAGCTATATTTCTGACAGTGTCCTCTTGAAACACCTACATTGTTAGCAGTTAGATGGCACAGTGGATAGGGTGTTGACCTCCAAACCAGGGAGACCCAGTTTCAAATCCTATGCTAGACACTTATGAGTCGTGTGACCTGGGCAAGTCACTTACTCTCTCTCAGCTTCAGCCTCCTCATCTGCAAAGTGGAGACAATAATAACAACCTAATAGCATCTATCCTCCACGGTTGTTATGAAGATAAAGTAATATATTGTAAAGGATTTTGCAAACCTTTAAAGAACTGCATAAATGCTAATTGTTGTTTGAAGTTCTCTAGCGAAGGGAAACATGGCTCCATGAGGCAGCACATGCCCCTTTTGGACAGTTCTCATTGTTAGGAAGTATTTCTTTACATCAAGTGAAAATGGGCGTCTTTTATTCTTCATCAATTGCCTCTAGTTTGGCCTTAATCACTGAATGGGCATTGACTCAGTCAAACTGAGACCTGTTAAGGACCTTAGCTTAAAAAGACCAATGCCTCCCACTGTATCCTGGGCCATCTTCAGTCATCCTGATTTACATCTGGCCACTGGACCCAGATGGGTTGGGAGGTGAAAGTGAGGCTGGTGAGCTTGCACAGCCCTAACTCACTTAAATCCAATTTACTTGCTTGTCATGGTATCACCTCCCTGATGTCATGGTCTTCTTTGAGAAAGAACCACAAACAACAACAACAGCCCTGTATGGACAAACAGAAAAAGACTAATTCATCTCTACAGGAAGCCTTTGAGATGCTGGGAATCCTTTCTTTCTTCTCCAGGTTAAATCCTTCCAATTCCTTCCATTGATCCCCAGACAGCCTAGACTCGAGGCTCTTCACCACCATGGGCATCTTTTTCTGGACACTCTGAAGCTTATCAATATCATTTTAGAAATTTGGCAACCACCAGGATCAAGTTGTAGGCTGAGTAGGGCAAGCACAGCCTTCTTCTAATAGCCCAATCCAGCTTTCCTCACTGTCTTGTGACACTGATAAATTACATGGCCCTTAGAATCCATCAAATTCTCCGCATATGACCTCCCCAATCTGGTTCTTTTGTTCGTTTGTTTCTTTTTTTCTTTTTGGTGAGGCAATTGGTGATAAGTGACTTGCCCAGGATCACACAGCTAGTCAGGGCTGAGGCTGGATTTAAACTTAGGTCCTCTTGATTCCAGGGCTGATGATCTACTCATTGCACCACCTAGTTGCCCCTTTCCAATCTGTTTCACAGTTCCTTTTGCCACACCTTCTTACTCCTATAATTTGCACAGCTGGTTTTTTCACCATGGATAAAGGCCAACTCTTCCCCTTCTCTCCCCGCCCCATTCCCCATGCCCCAAGCCTTGGAAAGTTCAATCTACTTTGGTGACCCCATAATAGAGTATAAGAGCTAGAAAGGATTTTAACAATCTCTACAAAATAGGTCAAATGCATTTTACAACTGTGGAAATAGAGGCTCAGGGAAATTAAATGCTTTATCTAGGGTTACACAGCCAGACAATGACAAGACTGAATGATATCCCCTGATCTTTAGGCCAATATTATTTCCATCACCATATCTGCCCCTGTTCTTGACTCTATTTCATGCTTCTCCCCTTAGTCCATTCAAAGCTGGAAGAAGGGAGGAAGACTATTTCCCACAACTGTCCCCTTTAGCCTCAGCTCTATGAAGTTCATGTGCTTTTTGCAAAGTCACCTTCCTGGAAAGGGAATGTTGTAATATTTGCTTTTTATGAGAAATTCCTATTATTCCTAATCACTACCCCACCTTGACACTTGAACATAGGTTATTCCAGGTCCCGTAACAATGCACTCTTATCTTTAAGTACATGAATTAATTTGCTTTATTGATCTCCATTTTGATTTACAAAGAGCTTTTGATTTACAAAGATCTGACTGCGATCTCGTTGGATTCTCAGAATACTCCAGAGGAGGAAGTAGAAAGAGAATTATTATTTCCTTTTTACATAAAAGAAGACCCAGGCACAAAGAGCTTAGGTAACATGCAAAAGGCCACCCAGTGAATAAGTAGCTTGGACCAGCATCTGCCACATGGACTGCTAAGCCATTGATGAATTTTCATAGTGTCAACTGGATATTGGAGGGCTGCTACATGGTGGTCCTCTGCTTCTTGTTGCTCAGGGGGTTTTAAGAAGATTCTTTGACCACAATTTGAGTGCTTTTGGACTCAAATGGATTTCTGGTTCAAATCCCAAAAGGGTGATTTCCAAAGGCCCTTACAGAATTTTCAGAGTTGGAAGGAATTCAGTGACCCTAATTATCATCATTGGAAGGAGAACAAACATTTATTAAGTGCCTACTATACGCCAGGCATTCTGCTAACTGCATCACAGATGTTATTTCATTTGATCCTAACATGACCTTGAAAGGTAAATGCTATTGTGACTCCCATTTTGCAGTTGAGGAAACTGAGGCAGACAGAAGTTAAGTGACTTCCCCAGGGTCATATAACTAGTAAGGGTCTGAGGCTGGTTTTGAACTCATGAACATGTGTCTTCCTGACTTCAGGCCTGACACTTTAGCTGCTGTGCCATGTAGCTGCCCCAGTTGCTCCTTGGGATAGAGTAGCTCTAATTGTTAAGAACTTTTCCTTTACATTGAGCCTAAATCTACATCTTTATAACTGTAACTTCTACCCAGTGCTCATAATTCTCTCCCCTAAAGTCCAGAAAAACAAGTTTAGCCATTCTTCCCCAAGCTAGTCTTTCTTCTCTTGGGAGAAAGGTACAGTGTTCCTCTCTGAAATGGATGGGACACAATATCCCAGCTCTGACCTGATCAGGGCAGAGTTACAATGGAACTTCTGGGACTACCTACCACTTCCTGGAATTTTCTCCAGGTTTCACCTCCTCTTGATTTGTGTTCATCTTCAGGAAAATAAGAAAGTCCAATGACCCATGACAAACTCAAGAAGATATCAGCCTTGGGAGACATGAATTGTGCCACCCAGGCCTCTGAGACAAATTTTAAAGCTGCCTCCCTCACATTCCCTTCTCCTGTCCAATAAGCACGCATTCCCCCAAATGATCTAAATTAAAGAGGTTTTCAGTCATTCATCATTCTCTATTAGAAAACTCTATGTTTGATCAGTTGCTGAACTGAATAAGGCGCAGACAGAAAGTGTTGTGGTTATTCAGGAAGGGAAAAGGTTCACATGTGCTGGAATTAAAAGGCAAGGCTTCCCAGAGGAGGTTCAACTGGAGCTGTGCCTTAAAGAATATATAGAATTAGGATAGGTAGATTTCTAGCAGCAATGATCTGATTGTGAATCACTATTAATAGTCAACATTATTGTCTAAATGATACATTTTAAAGAGAGAACAGTTTTCTATATCAATAATCAATTATTTTGTTCATTTCACCATGCTTAGATCTAAGTTAAATATTGGCAGAACGTAACAAATCCATGAGTGCAGAACAGAATCAAAGGTTTTATAACAGTCAAAAAAGACAATATAACTTCCAGTTGATCATTCAATAATCACCTAAATGATAACAAGGTGCTCTTTTTAATCCTGCAATTTTTGCTACACTTTATTTCCCTTAGCCAATAGTATTTTCTTGCAAGTGTTTATAAATTTTTTTTATTTAACTTTTAACATTTATTTTCACAAAATTTTGGTTTACAAATTTTCTCCCCTTTTCTCCCCTCCCCCCCCAAACCCAAGCTTTCTAATTGCCCCTGTGACCAATCTGCTCTCCCCTCTATCCTCCCTCCCTGCCCTTGTCTCCATCTTCTCTTTTGTCCTGTAGGGCCAGATAGCTTTCTTGACCCCTTAACCTGTATTTCTTATTTCCCAGTGGTAAGAACATTACATTTGATCCTAACACTTTGAGTTCCAACATCTTTAGCTCCCTCCCTCTCCACCCCTTCCCCTTGGAAGACAAGCAATTCAATATAGGCCAAATCTGTGTAGTTTTGCAAATGATTTCCATACTAGTTGTGTTGTATAGGACTAACTATATTTCCCTCCATCCTATCCTGTCCCCCATTACTTCTATTCTCTTATGATCCTTTCCCTCCCCATGAGTGTCGACCTCTGATTGCATTCTCCTACCCATGCCCTCCCCTCCATCCTCCCCCCCACCCTGCTTGTGCCCCTGTCCCCCCCTCTCCTGTATTATGAGATAGGTTTTCCTATCAAAATGAGTGTGCATTTTATTCTTTCCTTTAGTGGAATGTGATGAGAGTAGACCTCATGTTTTTCTCTTGCCTCCCCTCTTTATCCCTCCACTAATAAGTCTTTTGCTTGCCTCTTTTATGAGAGATAATTTGCCCCATTCAACTTCTCCCTTTCTCCTCCCAATATTTCTCTCTCACTGCTTGATTTCATTTTTTTTTTTAAGATATGATCCCATCCTCTTCAATTCATTCTGTGCACTCTGTCTCTATGTATGTGTGCGTGTGTGCATGTGTGTGTGTGTAATCCCACCCAGTACCCAGATACTGAAATGTTTCAAGAGTTACAAATATTGTCTTTCCATGTAGGAATGTAAACAGTTCAACTTTAGTAAGTCCCTTATGACTTCCCTTTGCTGTTTACCTTTTCATGGTTCTCTTCATTCTTGTGTTAGAAAGTCAAATTTTCTTTTCAGCTCTGGTCTTTTCATCAAGAAAATTTGAAAATCCTCTATTTCATTGAAAGACCATTTTTTCTCCTGAAGTATTATACTCAGTTTTGCTGGGTAGGTGATTCTTGGTTTTAGTCCTAGTTCCTTTGACTTCTGGAATATCCTATTCCATTCCCTTCGATCCCTTAATGTAGAGGGTGCTAGATCTTGTGTTATCCTGATTGTATTTCCACAATACTTGAATTGTTTCTTTCTAGCTGCTTGCAATATTTTCTCTTTCACCTGGGAATTCTGGAATTTGGCCACAATGCTCCTAGGAGTTTCTCTTTTTGGATCTCTTTCATGCGGTGTTCTGCGGATTCCTTGAATATTTATTTTGCCTTCTGGTTCTAGAATCTCAGGGCAGTTTTCCTTGATAATTTCATGGAAGATGATGTCTAGGCTCTTCCTTTGATCATGGTTTTCAGGTAGTCCCAGAATTTTTACATTGTCTCTCCTGATTCTATTTTCCAGGTCAATTGTTTTTCCAATAAGATATTTCACATTTTCTTCCATTTTTCGAATCTTCTCACTATGTTCTGTGATATCTGTCTTTCTCATAAAGTCCCTAGCGTCCATCTGTACCATTCCAGTTTTGAAAGATCTATTTTCTTCAGTGAGCTTTTGAATCTCCTTTTCCATTTGTCTAATTCTGCTTTTGAGAGCATTCTTCTCCTCATTGGCCTTTTGAACCTCTTTTGCCAATTGAGTTAGGGTAGTTTTCAAGGTGTTAATTTCTTCAACATTTTTTTGGTTCTCCTTTAGCAGGGAGCTGATCTGCTTTCCATGCTTCTCTTTCATCCCTCTCATTTCTCTTCCCAGTTTTTCCTCCACCTCTCTAACTTGATTTTCAGAATTCTTTTTGAGCTCTTCCATGGCCTGAGCCCATTGGGTGGGCTGGGACACAGAATCCTTGATTTCTGTGTCTTTGCCTGATGGTAAGCATTGTTCTTCCTCATCAGAAAGGAAGGGAGGAAGTGTCTTTTCTCCGAGAAAGTACCCTTCAATAGTTTTATTTCTTTTCCCTTTTCTGGGCATTCTCCCCAGCCAGTGGCTTGACCTCTGAATATTCTCCTCACACCCACCTGGCCTCCTGGTCCTCCCAGCCAGCGTTTGGGGACTGATATTCAAATGCTGCTTCCTGCCTTAGGGCTTTTGGCAGGGGCTAGGCTGCTATTCAGTGTGAGAATTAAGTTCAGATGGTCAGGTCAGGGCAGGGCCGCCTCTCAGGCACCGTTCCCTCGAGGGGTTTATGCACAGACCTTCCACAATGGATTCAGGCTCCCGCCCGCTTGGGGAGCCCCTGTCTGCAGCCGCCTCTCAGCTTCTATCTCCCGGGGGGGCCCGAGCCATGGGGGCACCCCACTCCCCTCTCGACCCGCCAAAGAGACTCTCTCACCGACCCTCATCACCTGTGGGTGGGGGGGCTTGTGCCGCTGCTGGAGGTCCCTTCCCTGAAGCCTGCTCGGATCTGTACCTCTTGGAGCCGCGGCAGCAGCAGGTCTGGGCTGGGCTCCGCGTCTGCAGCGCGACGGACCTTTTGTGAGAGGTTTGCAGGTCTCTCCGGAACAGAAATCTCCCTCGCTCCAATATTCTGTGGCCTCTGGGTACAGAATTCATGGTGAGCTGGTCCCCTCTAGCTGTTCTGTGGGTTGTGGGTTCGGAGCTATGTGTATGTGCGTCTTTCTACTCTGCCATCTTGGCTCCGCCCCCTGTTTATAAATTTTTTGAGCAACATAAGTTGTGAATGCTTTATATGCTGTATATAAATATGCAACTGACTTACATATGGAGGGATGGCTGGTGTCTCATCTTTTAGTAATCACATACATTCTGTTAAGAATGTGTATTTCTGCTAAAAAAAAAAAAGTAAAATCAGGCTTGGGTCAGAGAAGAAGCCAATGAAATGTTTTGCTTTTCATTTGTGCACCACGGTGAAGCATTTGAGGCAAAAATTATCCATTATATCCACAATCCACATTTTCCAAATCTACAGAAAAGTTAGTTTCATTCAACTCCCCAGATATAATTCTTCTGTAATCCTTTATGTTAACCATATGCAAGCTTTGGTTTCATGTTCCAATTTGTACTTTCATTATATTGGATTTCTTTTGAATATATAGGTGATCAGATATTTTTCAAATCCTCCTTCTTCAGGGCTCCCCCCACCCTCTAGTTTCCGTGCTTCTCAAGCCTCTAGAATGTGATTTTTGCTTGGTGTTGAATTGTTTACTTGGTTCTTTGTTCTGCTTCTACTCCTTCTATCACTTTAACTTTGTGGTTTTTACTTTCAATTATTGATTATCAAGAATTTCTTACATCTTCTGTTTTCTGAATTCCATTTCTCATGTTTCTTTTTTGTTGTTGTTGTTACCTTTAATTGGGTGATAAGATATTAAAGTTTTCTACTGTGAATACTGGTTAGATGTTGATTTTTTTTGACATATTTCAGCTGGTATTTAATAATTTCCTCAAGCTACTTTAGCCATAATGTCACTTGATACACGTTCTTAAGAGTATTCTTAGAGTATTCCAAAAACAAAACATTTGTAACAAATATGCATAGTCAAGCAAAACAAAATTCCCACATTGGCTGTGTCTGGAAAATCCATGGCTCCTTCTGCAGTTTGTTTTTCATTTTTTTTAATGAAATTAAGATAGAAATTATCTAGGGACAAGTCATGTTACTAAGTTTCTTAAATAACTGTTCTTTATAGCTGAATAAAAGCATTAAGTTGTATACACATCCCTTGTAGGCTCCTTGAAAACAATCACAATTAATTTACAATAGCAGATAGACAAAAGAGATGATATGTATTTCGTCCTGTTCCACTATGATTTTACTTTCCTTTGGTAGCACTCAATATTTTGAAAGGTTTTAATTATGTGTATTTTGGAGATTATGAGTATTTGGTATGGTATTTATTTAGTATTTTGTATCTATTAAAATGTTCTTCAAATTTTATAGATCAATATTATACCAGGGTATTCTGGGCAATGAGTTAGTCTGTGATAATGGTCCAATTCTAGTATGGTTTATTGATTGATTTCTGCAGTATGTCTTGAAGATATTTGTTGTGGGGATTTATCATTGGTTAATCCATGAAAGATAGCAAGTTTTAGTGGGTAATTCTAGTCACCAATTCAAGTATGCTAGATAGTAAGGTGATAATTTTTACAGCTTGTAGTGATAGCACATACTTTCCACCATTTCCTTAAATAGCCTGTATTTCTCAGTAAATCCAGGCTCCTTAAGGAAAACTCTTCTGCAGTTTCTGGATGATCTGATCCTTAGATGCCATCACAAACCCTTCCATTTTCACATAACAGCCACTTGTTCGAAGCTTTTTTTTCAATACATTGCTGGCTGTGTTCATGTTGCTACCCATGGAGGGCCATTTGATTCAAATTTTGGATCTTAGCTGATTTATGGGCCTTCTTTGGAGGTAAACCATTTTCAGTCAGTCATTCATTAGACATTTTGTAAATACCTATCATGTGCCAGACACTATTAGACACTTTTAGACAAAGTTATGGGGATACAAGGAAAGACAAAAGACAGTTCCTGCCTTTAAGGAGCTCAAACTCTAATGAGGGAGATAAAATGTAAACAAGTTACATATAAGATAAATAGGAAATAAACAACAGAGAGAAGGCACTAGAATAAACATGATTGGAAAAGGCTTCCTGTATTAGGTAGGATTTTAACTGGGACCTGAAGGAAGCCAGGGAAGCTGGGAGGGGAAGATGAAGACGTAGAACATTCCAGGCATGGGGGACAGCTACTGAGAATCCCCTGAGTTGGGAGATGGAGTGTGTTATGCAAGTAATGGCAAGGAGGTTGATGTCAATAGATAGAAAAGTTCATAGCAGAGAGATGGGTGTCAGGTGCCAGAAGACTAAAAAGATGCAGGGGAGTGGTTAGTTATGAAGGGCTTTAAATACCAAACAGAGAATTTTATATTCAATCTTGGAGGTGACCAGGAGCCAATGGAGTTTATTGAGCAGAAGTAGTGACATGCTGGACCTGTGCTTTAGAAATATCACTTTGATGGCTGAATGGATTATGCACTGAAGTAGAGACTTGTGACAAGTCGACCCAACTAGCCGGCTACTGCAATGGTCCAAGCATGAAGTAATGAAACCCTGTACCAGAGCGTGACAGAATTAAAGAGATGGGGTCATAGAGTGTTGCAAAGGTGAAATCAATTTAAAGGATTTTGCAACAGATTGGATAAGGGGGAGGGGTGCAGTGAAAGAGAGTGAGGAGTTGAGGGTGATACCTACACTGTAATGCTGGGGAACTGGGAGGCACTAATCAGTAAGTTTGGAAGTGGGGAAGGGATTGGGTGAAAGAATGAGTTTGGACATGTTGAGTTGAAGATGACTGCAAGAAGTCAGTTCAAGAACTGTCTAATAGCAAAGTTGTTCATTTTTTGTTCTCGATGTGGACCAATGACATCAAGATGGTGGCATCTTGATTTATGCATGGATTGCATTTAATTTAAGTGAGGGAGAGATTTAATTTAAATGAGGCAGAGCTGCTTAAAGTCATCAACCTTGCTGTCTCCTCCAGAGCAATCCAAATCCAGTAGCCAGACAAAGGTCAAGCTGACTGGCAATGGCCCAGGATGCAGTGGGTGACCTTGGTCTTTCTAAATTAACATTTTTCCTAGGTGTTAGTTTGTCTAAGGCCATACTCATTCAATGACAAAGGGCTAGATAAGAGTTGAGACAAAAGATGGCTTAATTTTACCATCACAAAGATATCAGTCTAAGAGGGAAAGACCCTCAGAGTTTCTGGCTAGAATAAACCTTAGCTATTTACACTCATTCTAAGTCATCAGAACCTAAACAATGAACCACATAGACTTGGGTCAGGGCTATCACTGACTATTCAGTGAAAGTCAAAGTGATTTGGGCTTAAAGGCTAGCCAGGAAAACACAATGGCCTTTTAAAAGCCTGTCTTTTCAGAGCTATATTTCAAGAAGTCAAAAATGAAAACTGCACAGGACTGTCCCGGCTTTTTTGAAAAAAGAAACAAATGAGGGAGGAAAAGGAAGAAGAGGAGAGGAAAAGGAAGAAGAGGAAGGAGAAGACAGAGAGAAAGAAAGAAAGAAAGAAAGAAAGAAAGAAAGAAAGAAAGAAAGAAAGAAAGAAAGAAAGAAAGAAAGAAAGAAAGGAAGAAAGAAAGAAAGAAAGATAGAAAGAAAGAAAGAAAGATAGAAAGAAAGAAAGAAAGAAAGAAAGAGCAGAAGGAGAAAAATAGCAACATCTTCCAAATTCTGCTCAAATTGGCAGACTGAGTCTCCTGAGGGCAGCTACCACTATTCTCAGATAACATGGTAAAGAGAGTTAATACAAAGCATTCTCTTAAGGAGGAGTCAGTTTAAACTTAGATAATACCAGTAAACACATGTATAAAGCATGTGTGTAACAGGATTTGACTCACAGCACTTGCTCTGGAAGTCCTCTCTGTGTAGAGACCTTATACATAACCCTTGGTGTTGTGGTTGCTCATCCTTCTTTCTTGAAGAGTACCAGTGACATCATGAGGGTGATGTCTTGACTTGTGCATAAGTTAGATTTATTAGTGGGCAAATCCCTAGTATATGTAGAGGGGTTGCCTTGGCAAGAAGAAACACTACCTCATCATATGAAATAGTGGCTGAAGTCATTTGGCTGATGTGATAAAGGAGAGAAGGAGAAGAGGGAGGTGTCAGTGAATGACCTCAATTTTTCATGGAAATATGAGGCAAGTTTCTCAGCTAAGAGAGTGGGGGAAATGGGAGCCATGAGAGACTTGAGGAAAGATTAAAGGGTCTGGAAGCGCCACTGTGGTGCATGTGATAGTGAGTTAATTCGGGAGGTATAAAAGGTTTGCCTTACAGTAGTGAGGGTCCAGCTGAAGTCATATAAGGGAAATTTGTAGGGGATCCATTCAAAATGGTTGCATGATTTCTCCACCTTCTTTCAGTAGTGTGGTATAAGTGTGAAGGCAGAGGTGGAAGGAGATATCCAAGGCAGATAAAAATAGATGATATAATAAGGGGTAAGGAACTCAAAAGAAGAGGACAGAACAGAGCTGAAATATTTCACCAGGGTCAAGATGGGGAAAGGAGGAGAGTGTGGTTAGTGCAGAGGTGATAGCCTGAAAGAGAATTGTGAGGTCAAAGAACTGGGGGTCATGGTGAGACTGAAGAGCAAGATTTGGTAGTGGAAGACAGAGGGAGAGGTGGAAATTCAATAACTGGGAGGTTAGGGTGTTTGAGGGAATATTCATATACACATATTATATAATATATAGTATTATATACACATGCATATATGTGTATATATGTATGTATGTGTGTGTATGTCATATATATACATATATATGCATATATATGTATATATATGTCACCTGGTATGAGGGCAGAAGTTGTAGAGGAAAGATAGTGTCAGTTATGGAATTCATTAAGGAAGAAAGAGAAGGTTTTGAAGGTCGGTAGACAAAATCTACCAGGATTTGGATTACATAAACCTCAAAGAGTGATGACGGTAGGAAGAGACCCTAGAAATGGTAATGGAGAGTAAGGAGTATCCTGATTCTCTCACCTCAACTAATAAATAGAGAAGGAATGAAATGGAGACAGTGCTAGAAAGGGTGGCCAGGGAGGTTGTGTGATTAGGAAGAAGCTAGGTCTTGCGAAAACCACAAGATGGAAGGAGTGGGAAAGGCAAAGATTTATGATGAGAATAAGTTTGTTAGCTATAGAAGAGACATTCCAGAGAGTACAGTTACAACAAGTGGGTAGCTTTTGATTGGAATTTTGGGGAAGGTTGAGGGGGATGAAATAAGAAATCAGGAAATGGAGGTGGGGTGGGGAATGAGATTTAGATGATGACTTACAGGGTTTTAGAATCACTAGGATGGGAAGGGTATGATTGAGGAGGGGGAGATGTAAGGAGATTGCTAATCATTAAGTAAAAATTTTAAAGAGATTTTCAAAGTCAAGAGTATAATAACTTTTTGGGGGGGGAGTCTTTCAGAGTCTTCACTTACATTTAATAAATCCAGGGCTGTGTACTTGTTATCAACCTTTATTACTGCTTGGTGAAGTGTGTCTGATTGTTCCAAAAATATTTCTATAACTTTCAGTCAATTAGTCAGAAATATTTATTATAAACCTGTTCATGTGCTGTAAGAATAGCCATCAATGTTCTTCCTCATTCATGGTGATAATGTGTTAGTTTTTCTTGATAGGCCCAGTGCTTGGTTAATATTTTTACTAAGATATTTTCCAAATATGTTATAGTTCATTTTATAGTACTGAAGGTATTAATTACAACTGGTTTTGCATAGGCATTACTTACATTAAACATATTTTCCCCATTCTGCTTTTATTTCAGGATGCCAGTAAGTCTTTTAACATATTTAACCATTTATAAATATATTATTTCATTCTTCTCATCTTTTCCAATTGCGTTCATATAGAAATGGTCCTGGAACAAAACACTGTCCTGTTTTTCAGGTGAATTATTGCTATTTTTGGTATGTTATTTTTTTCCTTCTTTCCCTTTGGGAATTGACAATGGAGGCAAGTTTTCTTACTCTAGATGACCTTGGAAAAATACCTGTTTTATTTGAAGATCAGACTGAAACGGTGATTTGGGTATAGTGGAAAAGAGCCCCAGAAATTCAAGTCCCAAGATCTGGCTTCAGATCCAGACTCATCCTGTGTGATGCAGAGAGAATCAAGTCACTTCCATATGCCTGTTTCCTCATGTGTAAAATTAGGTGGTTGACCTCATATGATTCAATATATGATTTTGTGACCCCTATTGCACTCCTTCCAATTCTCTATACTCTATCCTGTTACCTTAACCCTCCCCCTTCACAACTCTCAGCATCCTGTGCTCAAGCTGGGAGGATAAATTGGAACAGTACCTTTAGGGAGAATCCAAAAGTTGGCCGGCATCTCTGGTGTCAATGTCTGAACAAGGTTTGTTGGGTAAATCATATCTGGTCTACAGTGGGAGAGCATTTATATCAGTGTTCCAGGTTTTTGGAATGGGTCTTTCTTCTGTAAGCCAAGAAAATAAATACCAATATAGGGGTTGGGGAAGTGGAGGAGGAGGTCAGGATGGAGGGACCCATAAAACTGAAATTGAGAAGCTGATAATGGTGAACAGTTATGAAATGTACACCATTGTAACAGAAAAGGCTAGTAGTCTGTGGGTGCCTTGTGAAAGAAGACATATCCTGGTCTGTTAGTCTATCATGTGTGAAGGGAAACTCCAAGGTTACGAGATTGGGAGGGAGGAGGGGAGTAGGAAGGAGGTTAGTATGAGTATTAAGTGATCTGTGGTAAACCTCTCCCTGTCCTAATCTAGCATTAAAGCCTCCTGTTTGTTCAGAAAGAAGAGGATCTGTGCCTCAGGGCACCAGAGACTTAAATAACAGTCCTATCTGAAAGCTCAGTATCAGATTCTGATCCCCACAGACATAGGAAGTGGACTTCAAGAAGATGTTAGAGGGTCATCCTCCTGCCTCTGGGCCAGATTGTCAGACAATCTGTCCCACAGGTAAACTCTTCACATGGGGAGAAATCTTTCCGTGTGTTCAAATAGTAGTAGAGAGCTTTCTAAGTGCAATTCAAAATTGAGTTGCCTACTTTGTTGTCTTAGTTTCTTGGATCAGAGGGTCATGGAAACTAGAGGATCATAGGATGTCAGAAGCTTCCTTAAAGGTGAGAGAGCTCAAGGTTCTCATTTTATAGATAAGGCATAAAGAGGCTGTGACTTACCTAGAACCATGCATTTTAGAAAGTATTTTAGGTGCAATTTTACCTTGGGTTTTCTTAACTTTATTCCCTATGGGGCTTTCACAGGTGCTCATAATTATAACGAATATTTTATTTTCTCACCTCCTTTCTACTAAGAAGGGAATGATGCTTCCAAGGGCAATAGGATGAAAGTCTTCCAAGAACTCAGAGGGTACCTGCCCTTTGGCCCTTTCTCTTAGGTAGAGAACTGTCCTAAAACCCTTGAAACTATGTCCTTCTGCATCAGAGTTCTTAACTTTTTTGAGTGTCATGGATCTCTTCGGCGATCTGGTAAAGCCTATGGACCCCTTAGAATAATGTTTTTAAATGCATAAAATAAAATACATGGGATTACAGCAGAAAATACTTATAATTAAAAACAGTTAAAAATAACTTCACAAACTCCAGGCTAAGAAATGAAACCCTGAATCTAGAGATACCTGTCTTACCTCTTGTGGTAAGAAGACTGAGAAGATTTGAGTGAAATGTGTAGGGCACAAGGAGTAGTACTGGAAGAAGTAAGAATTAGGCTGGTTTGGAATCACTACCTTGCATCAGAAGGGAAAGAATACAAGAAGGGCCCCTTCAGTCCCTTCCCATGTGTTGATGGTGCTGTCTGTGGCCCTGGGCCAGCCAGAGGTGAGAAGGTCTCATCTGAGTGCCTGGGAACAACCACTCTGGAATGTACAGGAGCTTTTCTCTGTAGCCACAAAAGCTTTGGTTGAAGTGTTAGGAAAAGTCCGGGTTTATTGTTTGCCTTTCTTGCCTCCAAACTGGTTTAACACCTTTTAGGTGTTTATCTTACTTAGTGGATGAATGTATTTAATTCACCAGACTAAGGACCTCCCTGCCCCAGCTCCAATCTCAGTTCCCTGAATTGAGGATGAAGGGTTAGGTTAAACATTTTTTTTAGGGGTTTCACTTCCGCGGTTCCTATGGCAACAACATGGGCCTTTCTATCTGGTGATTCAGCAAGTGACCCATGGAGTCTGTTCCTTGTATCTCTGTCTCTCAGAGGAGAGTAATGGAGAGGGTTCCGCCGCATCTGAAAGGCAGATCCATTTAAACTATTTTGTGCATCGTCAATATTTTGTGCAAGTTGCTTATGTAGTGAAGTTTGAAGATCTTTTCCCCCTTCCCTGGAAACAATCAGGATTAAGTGACTTGCCCAGGGTCACATAGATTGTAAATGTCTGAAGTTAGATTTCAACTCAGGTCCTCCCGACTCTAAGACTGGGACTGTAACCACTGTGCCACCTAACTGCCCCAAGAAAAGACTTTACCTGTGAAATACCTAATTTGTACTGGATGGTCTCTTCTGATTACAGCATTGTATGACCTACTAATAGGAGCTTTCACTCCTTGGGGCCACAGCTTTAAAGCTTGAGGAGACTTGAGAAGCCGCCAGGTTCAACCTTCTTGTTTTTATAGACGAGGAAATTAAGGCTGCTAGAGGTTAAAATGAACCGCTTGAGTTCAAAATGCAGTAAGTGTCTGAGGCAGGATTTGAACTTTCGTCTTTCTGAATCCAAGTTTATCTCTGCCTACTGCATTATTTTGATGAAATGGAACAGATTTGCCAACATTTTTGTAGCTGTCTACGTAGAAGTAGAAATGTCTCTGAAAAAAATGGAATCAGGAGCACCTGAACCTGACCAAATCAAAACCAAAGAAATCCATGCTGAGGACAAAGCACAATTTAAATGACTCTCAGGGATAGTTTTAAAATATTTCTTAAAAAGGTTATGATTGCAGAAAAATAGATCATGGGTAATTTTTTTAAATCAAACAAAACCAAAACAAGAAGACATCAGCATATGCTGACCTAAATGTGCCTATCTTTTGGTCTCTTCATTCTTTCATTCTGAGAACAATCTATATACACATGAAAGGTATCCTTAATGAAAATATGAGATGAGCACAGTCAAACTTTTGCAAATAATTTTCTCCAACAGATTATATAATAGTCTCATATTCTACTGTGAGGTGGAGAAAATTGATTTAGAGGTACAGAAAACTTAAATTTTCCCTGTATTCATTACTTATTAATTACCAACTCCCTCTCCACTTCCAACATTTAACTTACCAAAGCAGAATGAAGCCTAAAAGGTTCTTCACCAATAATGCATCTCCCAAGGTCATTTAAAAAATAGATTTCTAAATGAATGCAAATACAGTGAGAATTTTGTATACTGGATACTTTATACTGTTCAGTGATCCTCCTAGTATTACTATCAGGTAAGGCTGACTCACCAAATATGAGTTGTTGTTATTATAAACATTCATTAAGTATCCACTTCGTGTCTGGACGCATGGGACCTAGATAGAGCTCTATTATCAAGCTCTGTGTGTCAGGCACTGCACTAAGCACTTGGAATACAAATATAAGCTTAAGAAAGATAGTCCCTACATCCAAGGACCTTGTATTCTAACACAGGAAGATAATACATAAAGGGGAGGTAGAAGGGGAACAAGATTTAAAAAAAAAATCAATTGATCAATCAACAAATATTGTTACATGCTTCTTAAGTCTCCAAACCAGTGAGACAGTTCCTAAGCATGAAGACTTGTTTTAGTGTATAACCTATATCAGATTGCTTATCATCCCAGGGAAGGGGCAGGGAATGGAGTAAAGGGTAGAATTTGGAACTCAAAATTAAAAAAAAATTCCAATGTTAAAAATTGTTTTTACATGCAATTGGGAAAAATTAAATTATTATATTTAAAAAAGAACTACGTATACCACTCTCCTGCATGTACTCTACATTCCAGTCAAAACTTTCCTATTAGCTGTTCTCTAGCATTCTCTCTCAGCCTCTGTGCATTTCCATAAGCTTTCCTCCAGGCCTGGAGTGTACCACCTCTTCATCTCTCAGAATCAGGTGTCATCTCCTCTATGTAGCCTTTCCTGATTGCAACTCCCCACTCCCAGTTATTAGTTCTTTCTCCTCAATTTTCCTCTTATTTTTATGTATGTTGTATCTCTTCACCCCCACTTATAGGTGCTAAGTGCTTTGAGTGCAAGGGCTGGTTCATTTTTATCTGTGTGCCCCTGGTTCCTTGTACGTACAAATCTTAATATTTCTTGGATTTAACTGAACCAGGAAAGGAAAAGAAAGGGGCAGGCTGAGGGCACTAAGGACCTGGGTACAATGGGACCCATGAGAGGGAAGAAGGACCACATGAGGATGCTGAAAACCAGCTTTGATGGCTTAATAATTTTTCCAGGGAACATCTCAGACTAGAATACCTACAAATCATCAAACACTTATTAAACATCTATTATGTGCCAAGCACTAGAGAAGAGAAGAAAAAATGTATTAGACATAGTCTCTGCCTTAAGAAGCTTATGATAAAAATAGAGATATACGATACAAATGCAGAAAAATATAAAGCAAATTAGATTTTGACAAATATAGAACAGGAGTAGAATTAGATGAAATTCAGTAAGGGAGAGCTCACTTCCAGATGTGGGATATCAGGGAGGGATTCCTGGAGGACATGGCATTTACTTTTTGGTCTTTTTTTTTTTTTTTTTTTTTACAAGAGATCTTTTACATAGTGGGGAAAATGTGTACATGTTTGCAATATGAAAATAAAACATATTACTGATACTTTAAAAAAAAATCAATTTTCAGAAAAACCTAAAAAGACTTGTACAAACTGATACAAAGTGAAATGAGTAGAACCGGGAATCACTGTACACAGTATCAGCAACATCCTGGGATAATCGATTCTGAATGACTCTGCTCTTCTCAGCAACACAATGATCCAAGATAAGTACAAAGGACTCATGAAAGAAAATGCTATCCATATTCAGATAAGGAACTGATGGAATCTGAATGCAGGCAGAAGCATATTTTTTTACTTTATTTTTTCTCTTTTTTTTCTTTTGATTTATTTCTTCTTCTACAACCATGACAAATATGGAAATATGTTTTACATGACAGCATAAACTATATCAAACTGCTTATCATTTTCAAAAGAGAGGAAAGAGAAAAATTTGAAATTCAAAATCTTATAAAAATGAATGCTAAAATTTTTTTGATATGTGATTCTGGAAAAAATTATTTCAGGTTAAAAAAAGAAAAAAAAGAAGACACGGTATTTGGTCTAGCCCTTGAGAAAGCAGGAGAATGTCACCAGATAGAGATAGCTCTCTTGGTAAATATGGTACCTTGGTAACTATATCCCAGTGATTTGTTTGTTTTTAGTTTTGTTGTTTTATTTTGTAAAGACAGCCACTGGAGAAAGGTTTGGATTCTTGACTGACAATAGGGGCCTTGGGTTCTCTAGACTCAGTGACATCTATTGCTTGGGTCTTTGCTAGAAAAATTATGGAGATTTGTCTGTGAGCTTAACTGAATACCTCTAAAGGATTAATTTAGCATACTCTTAAGGGCAAAGTCCATGTATATGGATGAACCTTTTTGTTCTGCAGAAGTTTCTTTTTTGCCTATGTTTCTGTCTATCTGTGTGTGTGTGTGTGTGTGTGTGTGCGTGTGTGTGTGTGTGTGTATGATTTTATTTGGCCTGCCTCAGGAAAAGAAAAGACAGGAAAACAAAACCCTTGCATTTCCTACTATTGACATTAGATTTCTGTTATGTTGGACCATGTTATTTGGGAATACTTGCTCTGTGTCTCTCTTTGCCTGATGGGATGATGCAAATAAACCATAAAAATAAACCTTCCCCCCAAAACATTATCTTAGGCCTCATTTTATCAAGGATTCAGTCACTGTAGCATGCTTCTTTGAGCTGTCTTTGGAAAAGAGAAGGAAAAAAGAATATGTGATATTATGGCATTTGGTTTGGATGCAGAGCATGGAAGTTGGAGTCACGTATAACTCTAAGATTCTGTCCACATTCCTCAAAAGTCCCCAAGAAAATTAGATGCAGGAGGTGTACTGTCACTCTTTCAATTCCTTCATATCCATCTTTCTAGTATATGCAAAGTCTTCTCTCTTCTGTCCTCTCATTTGAGCCTCATAACACACAATGGTGCTGTGAGATGGGTTGGATAGTCAGTCTACCAGAAAATGGTAAGAAGCTCCTTTGGCATTTCCCATCCATCTGAGGTGACCCTTGGCTTCCCTGTTTGATAAAGCACTTTGGGATTGGGACCTTCCACTATGCATTTTTTGGAAATCTGCCTCCAGAACTTGTGCCTGCATAGACACTTCTGCCTGATCAATAACATTTTACATAAATACACAAAAAACATTCACATTCATTAATTATCTCCTCTAATGCTCACAACAACTTTATGAGGCTAGTAGGGTATTCGTGATTATCCCATTTTATAAATGATGAAACTGAGGTTCAGATAGCTTGGTCATAGTCACAAAACTAGTGAATGGCTGGGACTTGAACTCAAGTCTTCTGACTCTATGACCAGTGTTCTTTCCATTATGCCATGATGACTCTGAAAAGGAGTTATGTAGATTCTAATAATGTATGCTATGTGTACCTCACATATACATACAAAAATGATCTTACATTTAAAATATATTTATTATTATTATTGATGACTTTTGTTTTTACAGTCCAATCATCTATGGATATACCACTTCCTTTAACCTTCTCTTGTAACAAAGAAAATTAGTTAACTAACACAACAACTATATCTAACCATATATGTGACATTTTGTACCCATATTTCCCTACCTTTCAAAAAAAAAAAAAGGCAGGGAGAAAAGGATAGAAGGGGATTTTTAGGCCATGTTTTCTCAGCAGGTTCAATAACGTAGAATAGAGCAGACATTGCTTCCATCTGTAAGCAGACTATTGCCACTTACCTAGCACCTTTCCAGGTACTTGGTAGTAGCAGACAACTTAGGCATTTTTGCTTTCTCATATAATTCAGTGGCCTAAGGAAGAGTAGAGGAAAAGCCTCTATTTATGGCAGTAAGTTCCAGGGTGAATAAGACTCCAAAACTAGTCTCTAAGAGGATTCAAGACTAGTATACTCACCCTTTTTAGTTGCGTGATAGCAGTTTCTCCTCTCTTGCTCTTTGAGTTCCAGGCATTTATGAGAAGATAATGATAATTTACAATTAGAACATTATATACTAAAAGATAAAACAAGTACTTTATTCTTTTAAGTAAATTAAATAGCTTCCACATCTTATTTTTACTATGAATTTGCTTAGAAAACTCTTCCTTAACACTAATGCATTGTTGGTGGAGTTGTGAACTGATACCAACCAGTCTGAAGAAGGATTTGGAACTATGCCCAAAGGGATATAAAACTGTGCATACCCTTTCATCTAGTAATAACTCTTCTAGGTCTGTATCCCAAATATATCACAAAAAAGTGAAAAGGATTCACATGTATAAAAATACTTCTAGCAGCTCTCTTTGTGGTGGTGAAGAATTGGAAATTGAAGGGATGTCCATCAATTGGGGAATGGCTGAACAAGTTGTGGTATGTGATTGGGATGAAATGCTATTGTGCTGTAAGCAAAGATGAGCAGGTGGATTTTAGAAAAAGCTGGAAAGGCTTAGATGAACTGATGCTGAGTGAACAGAGCAGAACCAGTAGAACATTGTACACAGTAACAGTAACACTGTGTGAGGATCAAGTATGGTTAATTTAACTCCTCACAGTGATATATTGATTGAAGAAAATTCAAAAGACTCATGATGGAAAATGCTATCCACATCCAGGGAAAGAATTTATGGAGTCTGAATGTAGATAAAAGCATACTCTTTTCACTTTTTTTGTTTATTTTTTTGTATTTTTTTCCTTTTGCTCTGTTTCTTCTTTCACAACATCACTAAGGTGGAAATATGGTTTTTTTTTTAAAGGAAAGAAACCTCTTCTTAAAGGCTAACTTTAGCCAAAACTACAAATTCTGCTCTTTCCCAATTCAATGGTCAATGAATCAGTTCAAGTAAATCTAATACTATTTCTTGAGCACCTAGTCTATGTGAAGGATAGAGTTAGGCCCCTTGAGGAATACAACATGTAAGCTCTTGCCCTCAAGGAACTTATAATCTAATTGAAGGAATGAGATAATGTTGCAGGACAATATGTGATAACCCTCTGTTAGGATTTAGTGAAAGGAGCATGCATTGTGAGTAAGAGCAAGCATTCAGGAGAAGAGCTGATTCGAGCAGTGTTGAAGAATGAGTAAGATTTGGCTTATACTAGGCAGGGGAAACAATAGAAACAAAGGTTTGAGATTCGATTTAATTCAATTTGATTCAACACAATCAACATTTATTGAGCATGTAATATGAGGTCAGGGAAGGAAGTAGAAAGGCAGGAGGCATCTAGGGCCTCAAGAGCCATCTAGACAAACACATGTTCCCATAAATGCTACAGACTATGATAGCTGCAGGGCAAAGAGGTAGATGGGAGGTGAATATCCATTTACTATGAGCATACTAGGTGTTTGGTGGTTCTTGTTCTTCATTCTTGAAGAGGACCATAATGACATCACTATGTTGGGGTCAAGGTACAGTGTATCTGACTGCGGCTGATCAGATCAATACGAACTTCAAAGGTTCTACCACAAAAATTTGCGCATCTCATGTTTCTTTTGAGCTGCTGGAATTCTATTTCACTCATAGAGTATAGAGTCTTCTTTGATGCAGGTATGCCATGCTGTGCCACTCTTCTATGCCTCACAGTTGATTCCAAAGACAGAAAGAAACAATGCTTGCCTCTGAAGAGCTTCCATTCTACTGATTAGAAAACAAAAGACAGTATCCAGGGAGAGGATCTCTACATATGAAAAAAGTTCAGCCTAGGAGTTCAGAATCTATGTAGGATGAGATAGAGTCAGAGAAGGTTAAGTTGGTAAATTGAAGCCAGATTATTAAGAGCCTTGAATTCGAGCCACTGAAGATAAAGATTTACTGCAGATTTTAACTGTGGGGATATATTCCCCTCTTCCCAAACAGTTGGTCACATGCAAATGTTATACTGCAATGCAGAGAGCTCACTGGAAACTTTTTGTCCAGGGATTTCAAAGCACTTACACTCAGAGAAAACCTGAAATAGAAAAAGGGTAGGATGACAAGTCATTCCAATGGTATAGCTTTCTGTTATGGGTTCATTTGTCATTGTGTTCTGTCTGTGGCCCCAACAAACCTCTCTTAATATTCTTTTCCTCCTGAAATGGCTTTGTATTAGTGAACATGCTGTATTCCTCCTCCCCCCTCCCCCCCCAATGTCAGTAGACTGGAAGCCCTTGAAGGCAGGTGCATTTTTTTGTCTTTTTATTCCCAGAGCCTTGGACAGCATCTTAACCATGGTAAGCACTTAAAAGACATGTAGGAGGAGTAATCATGGAAAATACTGATTTACTGGACTGGGGTACCTCCTATGGAGCTGGGCATATGCATTGCATCTTTCTTGGACAACACAAGGAGCTCCAGGTTGGTCCTCAGTGACCAGAGCTGAGCAACAGTCTGCCAAAGAGATGGACTGTTGTCAATGGGAACTATACCACTTCTCTGTGGACTAGATGAGCTGTGGAAATGATTCTACTCTCCTCTTTTGGGGCTGTTTTCCAGATTTCAATCTCCCTTGAACTTCCAGCAAGCAGGAGAAAAGGACTTTTCAGCATTTCCAAGGGTGGGGATAGGTTGGGGGACTTATCTTGCCTCACATCTTTCTTCTCCTCCAAACTGTTGTCACACTCTAGGACCATCTTGGTTTTTGATCTTTCCTGCTGCGGCACTTTCTTATGTGTGTTGTCCTCTCTAATCAGATCGTGAACCCCATGGGAGCAGGAACTCTCTCTTTTTAAAAATGTATATCACTTACAGCTCTTGGCAAATAGATAAGGGGCCAAGAAATATTTTCCCATTCCATTCCATTTTGTTATTCCATTCCATGGTGGAGGAAATAGATAGGATACTCATATTGTAAGCTGAATACCATTTCTTTAAGGGACTCACTTGTGCTGGAGCCAGCTCAAACCACAGTGGTACAGCAAATTGTTAGATTTTAGGTGTTAGTACCTCAGAAACAGGCAAATTCTACAAATCAGGACAACTAGATGGCACAGTGGATAGAGCACCACAGTAAGACTTGAGTTCAAATCTGAACTCAGACACTTACTAGGTAGCCAAATCACTTAACCCTGTTTGTCTCAGTTCCCTCATCTGTAAAATGAGCTGGAGAAGGAAATGGCAGACCACTCCAGAATCTTTGCCAAGAAAACCCTAAATAGGGTCATGAAGAATCAGACATGTCTGAAATGACTGAAGAACAACAGAAATCACGACATGATTGATTATTTTGTGGATTGTCTAAAGCTAAGAAAGTGATGGAGAAAATGTTCATAAAGTCCACAGTACATACATTTCCCCCTGTCCCCATAGAGCTTATTGTTAAACATTTACAAACACACAACTGCCTGTTCCACACATTTTGGGGAGACTTCAGACAAAAGTCATAGCTAAACTTTAGTTTAGAAATGTATCTGGAGTTCCTCCAGTGTAGGGTAGAATCAGAGCGGGAAAGTAACTCTTTTAGGGGTCAGACCTCCCCAACATGAGCCCAACTCCATGTGAGCCCAGAGCCCCTTGTTGGGGTCCTGGGGGGGTCTTGAATATTTGCTAGATTGAAGTTCATGCTTTGCCTAATGGAGCCTCTAATCTGGATTTTTCATCTTAAAACTCTTGTATGTGGCAGTCAGTATGGGGTATGGGAGGCCCCCAACATCTCTCAGTCAGGCTATTCACTGCCACCTCTCCTTCTGGGAACATCTTGGCAGTATTTGAGGTGCCTTGGTCATCTCGTTTCATCTTTCCCTTCTTCCTCGGCCAAATTGTTAAAGCCCTTTATTCCACAAACACGCCATCAGCAAGTCTGATCTTGTACCTGTAAGACTGAAGAATGGCAGGAATGCACTGGGGTCAGTACTATCTTAGGGAGCAGCAGGAGGAAGGCAATGTTACATTATTCAGGTCTAAATTGCTGTGAGCTCTTTGCAAGTTAGAATTCTTGCATTCTTTGTATTTGTACACACATGTACTTGTGAACCCTCCTCATTTCTCCTCTGGTCACTTAATTTTGGGACTCCTTTGACTCCATGCTCCTGGAAACTCATTATTGGGAAAACCTCATTATCCTGCAAGATCCTATCCACCTTGGTATTCATCACTACCCTCTGCCCCTCCGACTGGAGGGAGGAGCCATGAACTCCCAAATCTTCATTTAAGGAGAGAGCCTAAGTCAGAGCATCTTATTTCTCACCTGATGCACTATTTTAAGACTTCTCTGACTTTTTTTCATGTCCTCCCAAGTCAGATAGCTTCCTTCAGAACTCTAACCCCACAACTTCCCGTGCCCCAAAGCTTTTCAGCTTTCTTTTGTTTTGCATTGTTTTCATCCATTAAAGTGTAAACTCCTTGAGGGTAGAGATTATATATCCATATATGTGTATGTATGTATATGTACATATACATATATACATGCACACCACATAAACATATGACATATATTTGACATAAATATGTATGCAAACATACATACATACATACATACATACATACATACATACATATATATTTGTTTCCCTGCACTTAGCACAATGCCAGGCTCATAGCAATTGATGTGTAACAAGTTGGTTGCTGTCCTTTATTCTTGAAGAGGACCAAAATGACATCACTACGTTGGAGTCAAAGTACAGTTTGTCCAACTGTGGTTGATCAGACCAATATGAATCCAGAAGTCTCTACCACAGGTTGAGCACAAATAGTCCATATGAACATTTGGGATGGATTCTCTAAATGTGTGCATCTCACGGTTCTTTTGAGCTATTGCAATTCTGCTTCACTCATAGAGCATAGCTCCTTCTTTGATGTGGGCGTACCATGCTGGGCATTCCTATACTGGTGTCTCCTACATCTCACAATTGATTCCAAAATTCTTCAGAGAGACCTCGAGACTTTCCTTTTATCGCTTCTTCTAACCACCACATGAGTGCCTGGCTTATGTGAGTCCTCCATAACAATATTTTAGGCAAACGTCTACTTGGCATTTGAACAATGTGCCCAGCCCATGGGACCTGTGTTCTCTGCAGTAGAGTTTGAATATTTGGCAATTCAGCACAAGAAAGGACTTTAGTGTCTGGGACTTTATCTTGCCAGGTGGTCTTCAGAATCTTCATAAAACAATTCAAATGGAAGCAATTCATTTTCCTGACATGGTGTTGGTAGACTGTCCAGGTTTCACAGGCAATTGGCACTTAATAAATGTTTTTTCACTGACTGGTTATATTCCTACTGCCAGGTACATAGCAGGTGCTTAAAATTCTTATTCATTCATTAGGACTATGATTCTGCTTCCTCAGCTCTTCTTTACTTAACAATTTAATCCTAAATCTACTTTGAGGAGAAGAATCTAGCATTCCATTGCATTGGATATTTTAAGCTGCTGTCCCAAGTTTGGTGCCTTCTTAATCATTTCCAGAATACTAGTAGTTATTTCATCTTTGTAGGAAAGTTAAAATTCCCTCCTCCCCCTCCTCAGATATCTATACTTTAAACTTGCTTCTGACTTCTCTCTGGGGAAATATTGCAAACTAATCATGCTCAGAAGCAGAATAAATGCCTGGGAAGTTTTGGGTCAGACCGCTAGTAAGAGAAGCATGTGGCTGAAATATCCCGGAAACAAGGAATGACCTGGCATTTCATCATCTGTAGACTTTGCTGTGCATACTATTTGTCCAAAGTGAACTATTCCAGTTCTGAAAAAGACCTTTAGTAGTTATCCATACAGCTGAAATGCATAATTTCAATTATATCATGCTTCTACACCAGCTGCATCTGGGAGTCATTATCCATTTCCTCCTTCTGACTGGGCAAGCTGTAATGTATAGAAGAGTTTTTTCCTTATCTTGCCACAAAACTTCCAACAAAATAACCAGGCCTCCACATTAATTCCTTACCACCGCTACCACAACTCATCTCTTTCTAGTTCCCTTTTATGTATAGACCTTCCCCATTAGAATATAACCTTTCTGAGATCAGGGACTCTCCTACTTTATTATATTTATGTCCAAAGATCTTAACACATTTTCTGGTGCACAATGAGTGCCTAATAAATGCTCTATTTCCTTACAACAATATTGCTTTTATTTCTCCCTCTTTTGACCCTCATCTAATGTATCTTCCTTCAGGTTCATAGATTTCCACAATGTTGATATGCAGTATTACTCTACTGACCCTTTTTGGAGTCTAATCATTTCCTTTTGTAT
The DNA here is from genome assembly GCF_028372415.1 of Notamacropus eugenii. Lineage (NCBI taxonomy): Eukaryota > Metazoa > Chordata > Mammalia > Diprotodontia > Macropodidae > Notamacropus > Notamacropus eugenii. The sequence goes on from NC_092872.1 coordinate 664,265,861, forward strand.
AAGATGTAATGGTCTTCTATTAATGTTATGAGTTGTGTTCTACCAATTTCCAGTGATATCTGTGAAATTGCATATACCTCTCTTTGTGTGAGTAATATCTTTCAAATTCCCGGTATCTCTAGGAAGGAGATGAGTAAGGTCCCAGAGACTTCAAAGGCTAAGGTGTTGGGGGTGAAGAGGGGAAGACTTCTGTATTGATAATTCATTTTTGCATTATCAGTTGGTTATTGTTAATATAATTTTGATTCTTAATGGGAAGATCCTCCCTACCCATTAATGGACCTGGGAAGATTTATGGGAAGGCCCACACCTTTTGTTAAATTTCTAATGAGGCACTGGTTCTCAAGGGTTGTGATGTCCTCTGGACCCCCAAAAATGTATAAATACTCTGAGGGTGAGGTTTTACTTTGGAGCTTAGTTTTTGGAAGAAGCTTTGTGTGCCAGGTGAGACTCTGGGAAGCTGCTAAGCAGCCCTGTGGCTTTGAAAACCCAGATGTTGGTGCTTCCCTCTCTGATAACTATGTATGCATGTAATGGTCAGACAGTTGGATCTGTCTGTTGATCTATGATGTATGTATTACTTATGTTAGATAGTTGGAAGCATGTTCATTGATTTGGATTTCTCTGAATTTTCTCTGAAGTTCAGGGTGCTGACTTTTTTGCCTGAACTAAATGAATGCTACATGTGTTTGATTAAAGTGATTGTTGACCCCTCAAAAGTTGCCTTTTCTTTTAGAAAAGCAGATCCAAGAACCTGTGATAGGAGGCCCCTCGTATATGTCAGGATGCTTACTGTTACAGCTTCCGAGTACTTAGAAATGTGAGGGATGGCAATAAGAGCAGCCAGAAGGAAGGAAACCCCTTTCTTTGGGGATTAGGATGGGGCACTTGCAAGGCCTTGAAGATCTATTTTAGGCATGCCATCTTGGTGCATGTGGCTACGGAAACAACAAGACCCTCTTCTACTACTGAACCTTGCTTACCTTCTACCATATCTTCTAATCCTCTACATGCCACTATACAGGAAATAATCACTTCCACAAAGTCAGTGATGTCATATGCTAATGAGGATCAATTGAGATAACTTTTGTAAAAGGTTTCGTACAGTACCTGGCATACAGTAAAAATGTTAGTGAAGATGATGATGTTGACTGAATACTTGTTTTAATCAATATTTTAACAATTGTATTTCAATATAATTGGTTTCCTTTGTAATTTTTTGTATTATACATTTAAAAGTGCTGTTCTCTGAAGGGATCAATCTATAAGCTTCATCAGACTGCTAAATGGGCACATAACATAAAATAAATGAAGAACTCCTGGTTTATATGGTGTGGTTTCAGAGATATAAGGAAACACACTTTCTTTCCCATGAAAACCCCCTTCATTTAATCAATTATGTGGATCAGATCTCATCTTCCCAATTACATTCTTTACGGGAAGGGAAGAAGAAAATGTTTATTAAGTGATTATTATACTACTAAAACCCTGTGAGATGAGTACAATTATTATCATCCTCATTTAACAATGGAGGAAACTGAGGAAGTCAGAAGTTAGTGATGTGCCCAGGGTCATAAAGCTACCGAGGCTGGATTTGGGATTTGAACTCAAGTCTTCTTGATTCCTAACTCACTCACTGGGGCACCCAACTGCTCCTTGAGTTTAAAGGCCTCAATTTATGAGTTAAGGGGATAGCTCTTTGTCCTCAGATCTCAAGTACTCAGTTGGTTTCGTGATCTCATCCATTTAGATGGTCCTTCCAACCATGAAGATCACAACTCATCCTGGCCTTCCCTAGCCTTTAAAGGCTCTTGCTCAAGTCTTCCCATATAATCACCAGTAGGGGTACAGACAATATGCTAGAAGCCTTCTCTCTCACTTTCTCCTAATCCTGAGAGGACACCAATGGAAATTTCTATCTATAGATTATCTCTAATTTATCTTGTATCTATCTTCTTGGTGCATAGGTCTTTACATATTGTCTTCCTCATTAGACTATCAGCTTCTTGACTGGGCCATCTCCAGTGGTCCTGATCTATATCTGGCCACTGGACTCAGATGAGTCTGGAGAAGAAAATAAAGCTGGTGACTTTGCACCCTCCCTCACTTAAATCCAATTCACTTGCAAGTCATAGCATCATCTTCCTGATGATGATGGACAAAGGATAAACTATGACCATAATACGCTTCCTGAGATAAGGGACTGGTTTTTGTCTTTCTTTGGATTCCCAGTACCTAGGACAGTGCCTAGAATACAGTAAGCACTTAATAAATGCTAGTTGATTGACTGACACTTGTGATCCCCCTCTCTTAACTGTAAGACTGTCCCATTTTCTTTTTTGCTCCTACATTTTCCTGCTAGCATTCTTTATTTCAGTTACTCTTCAAAGTCCTTTCTCTGCTATATGTTGCAGTTTACTCCTACTCACCAAGAACCCTCTGGAAGATGTTTGAGGTGCTTCAGAACCTGGCCTCTTTCTACCTTTCCAACCACTGTGCTGTGCTATTCCTCTCCTAGGATACTCCATCTCTTGACTCTGTGACTGGAATACTCTTCCTTCTCACCTCCACCTTCTGACTCAGCTCAAATCTCACTTTCTGTAAGAGGCGTTTCTGAGTTCCTCCCCCATCACCTCCTGCCATGGCTAGTAGCTTTCTTTTGGGATTATCCTCCTCTGGATGTCCTAGTAATCTTAGGACAGTTTTAAGCTATGGAAGTTTAAAACTTAAATGCTATTAAGGCTTAAAACTACAATGAGACATTTGGGAGACCTTATATTAACCTTCTGCTTTGTGCATACGTAATTATTTACATGTTATTGTCCTTATTAGAATTGGAGCTTCTTGAGGGTAGAGACCATATTTTTCCTTTCTTTCTATCCCAGCATTTTGCACAGTGCCTGGCACATAATAAGCATTTAATAAATGACTGTTGAGTTACTTTTAAAAAACAGTTATTCTTAATTTTCCAGAGACTTTAGTGTTCCTTGGCTCATATCTGTGAAACACCAGTAGACTATCTAGGCTAAGATATATAAAGAGACAGGTGAGCTTGACAGTAGAGAAATTGCTGAGCAGATTCCCAAGCAAGAGGGTGAGTCAGGTTATATGTGCCCTGCCAGAATGTGAGGGCTACTGGTAGTGAGCAAGCATATCAGGAATTAGAATTCCCTACTGTAAATTCATAAGGCTGCTACCTTGTTCGGTTTATTGGTGTCTTGGCCTAAAACCAAGAATCACCTACCCAGCAAAACTGAGTATAATACTTCAGGGGAAAAAATGGTCTTGCAATGAAATAGAGGACTTTCAAGCATTCTTGATGAAAAGACCAGAGCTGAAAAGAAAATTTGACTTTCAAACACAAGAATCAAGAGAAGCATGAAAAGGTAAACAGCAAAGAGAAGTCATAAGGGACTTACTAAAGTTGAACTGTTTACATTCTTACATGGAAAGACAATATTTGTAACTCTTGAAACTTTTCAGTATCTGGGTAGTTGGTGGGATTACACACACACACACACACACACACACACACACACACACAGAGCACAGGGTGAATTGAATAGGATGGGATCATATCTTAAAAAAATGAAATTAAGCAGTGAGAGAGAAATATATTGGGAGGAGAAAGGGAGTAATGGAATGGGACAAATTATCTCTCATAAAAGAGGCAAGCAAAAGACTTTTCAGTGGAGGGAAAAAGAGGGGAGGTGAGAGAAAAACATGAAGCTTACTCTCATCACATTTGACTAAAGGAAGGAATAAAATGCACACTCATTTTGGTATGAAAACCTACCTTACAACACAGGAAAGTGGGGGAGAAGGGGATAAGCAGGGTGGAGGGGGCTGATGGAAGGGAGGGCAGTGGGAGGAGGGAGTAATTTGAAGTCAACACTCTTGGGGAGGGACAGGATCCAAAAGGAGAATAGAAGCAATGGGGGGCAGGATAGGATGGAGGGAAATATAGTTAGTTTTACACAACATGACTATTATGGAAGTCATTTGCAAAACTACACAGATATGGCCTATATTGAATTGCTTGCCTTCCCAAAGGGAATGGGTAGAGAGGGAGGGATGAAGAGAAGTTGGAAGTCAAAGTTTTAGGAACAATTGTCGAGTATTGTTCTTGCTACTAGGAAATAAGAAATACAGATAATGGGGTATAGAAAGTTATCTGGCCCTACAAGACAAAAGAGAAGATGGGGACAAGGGAAGGGAGGGTTGTTAGAAGAAAGGGCAGATTGGTGATGGGGCAATTAGAATGCTCAGCGTTTTGGGGTGGGGGAGGGGAGAAATGAGGAGAAAATTTGGAACCCAAAAATTTTGTGAAAATGAATGTTAAAAGTTAAATATATAAATTAAAAAAAAAGAATGTACTTATCTCTCAGCATCATGTGGAACTTTTATAAAAATTTATAAAAATTAGAGTACAGAGATAGTACAAGTAAATATATGCTTTATGAACCATAATTCAATAAAAATAATAATCAAAGAACACAACACAGATCCAAATGGAGACATAATAATTAAATGCTAGATAAAAGGGGAGGCAAAAGCAAATCATAGAAACAATTGACAATTAAATAAAAGAAAATTATAAGGTAAAATGACATACCCAAATTTCTGGGACTTTGCTGAAGAAATCCACAGGAAAAGTTATATCCCTAAAAACATGTATATAGAAAAACAAAAAAGGACATAAATAACCTGAAAGTTGATTTAAAAAGTAGAAACTCATAAAAATATAAAATCACCTCAAAGCAATAGAATGAGGAACTCACTATCCACAGGAAATTCCTCTTCAATTTTGAACTGGATATATCAACAGACAAGATCCAATATCAAATCTGAATTGGATTTATCAATAAATAAGAAACAAAATGGGGCTTTCTATTCCATACATATTTAAAACAACTATGTGCTAATAAAGATATGATCTACTCTGGAATATATAGGCAAGCACCAGCCTGTTGATATGTGTAATAATAATAATGAAAACTAGCATTTATATAACACTTTAAAATTTCCAAAGCACCTTATCTCATTTGCTATATAGATGATTGCATTTGATATACAGATGTGAAAGTATGTAAGTTAGTAGCTGTTGATCATTTTCTGATTGTCTTTCTCAGTATTAATAAAAATCAGAAGTTTTTTCACACCTCTGATATCATCCCCTCTTTCAGATACCTTGAGCACCCAGCACAGATCTATTACCTTTTCATTTGCCCTAAACTGTTTTTCACATCTTTGTTTCTTCAGCATCATTTGAACCTCCAGAATATTCAGAATTGTGACATTAGTGTCCAAATGTGATAGCTCTGCTATTCTTGATGGTGAAAAAAGTTTACCAGAAAAATCTTAATGGATCTTTTCCATTTTCTTCTGATTATTGTCCTTTCATTTTCTTCCTTAAATGTCTTCTGTATGAGTTGGATCTCTTGTTAAATCTCCATTAAACTGATTCTGCCCTCTACTGCTTCTGTTTGTTTTATGGGACCATTCTGCTTACAATTCTCTATCATCACTCTCTGTAAGGTTTTATAAATTATTTCATATTTTAAACCAGTGTTGCTTTCAGTTGCCACTTTGCAAGATGGTAAAGTGTTTGCCACTTAAACTCTTTGCTGTTTTTAAGATCTTTTGGTCTTCTCATTAACAACATTTGTATTTATAATAGCTAAACTTCTCTATGAAATTAGTATAGTCTGTTTCTATGTCCATTCTTCCATCCATTACCCATATTTCATTATCAATAGCTTGTTTGAATAGGTCAGTATTTTATTACTGTTGTTCAGTCGTTTCAGTCATGTCCTATTCTTCGTGACTCTTTGTGGGGTTTTGTTTTTCAAAGATACTGGAGTGATTTGTCATTTCCTTCGCCAGCTCATTTTACAGATGAAGAAACTGAGACAAATGGAATTAAATGACTTGTTCAGACAGTTAGGAAGTACCTGAGACTAGAACTGAACTCAAGAAGATGAGTCTTCCCAACTTCAGGCCCAGCACTCTATCTACTACATCATCTAACTGCTCTAACTGCCCTGCTGGTTTTTTTCTCATTTTTTCTTTCTTTCAGTTTTCTAGGAATTTTGTCTTTTCCCCTAGCAAGTTAGTAGTCTTGCTGTTCACAGAGAGCTGATATATGAATGATTCCTACATCAGTAACAAATTGTTTCCTGTCTCGTAAATATAGCCATTCTCTCTCTCTCTCTCTCTCTCTCTCTCTCTCTCTCTCTCTCTCTCTCTCTCTCTCTCTCCCCTTCTCGCTCTCTTTCTCTCTCTCTCTCTCTCTCTCTCTCTCTCTCTCTCTCTCTCTCTCTCTCTCTCTCTCTCATTTTTTGGTGCTCACCATGTCTGGTATCTACCACCTCTTTTCTTGAAGAAATATTCAAGAAATAGAAGTGAGAGGCTTATGTGAAGTCTTTATAAGACTTTGGCCTTTCTTACTTCTTTTTCTGATACATTTTCTATTATGTTTTTCTCCATTATCACCTATCTTTACCTTGAACTATCAAAGCACATGCTTATTTCATTCTTCTAAGGCTTCAGGGTTCACACAATTTCTCTCCTTTTTCAGCCTCTGTAACAGATGCAAAAGCTTCAATTATTTTCATGGTAGTCTTTTTTGCAAATACTTATCATCACTACAAGACGATCACAATTTTTCTAAGATGCTCTTTTTTGGTGCCTTTGAGCACATAAAACCAAATTCTACTAATTCTTTTATTTTCCTCTTCAAGGAGAACCAATGAGCCATCTTTCCACTTAACTGTGACTTTCATCTTACTTATGGTCTCATTTATAATAAGAATGTCAAAATCTATATAATTCAGTCTCTCCCATCATGTCCCTAGCCTCCCATCCCTCCCTAGCTGGTCATAAGATGATCTCATACTTAGAATATCAATAAACTACTAAATGGAGGGTGAGGAGAGAAGCCTCTCCTGATAAAGCTGGGAATGAGGCACTCTCCAAACCCAGACCCAAGTTCCAGCTGAGGACAGTTCTCAGTTAGCCTTTATAAACTCTACATTTTCAACCATAGTTTGTTCTATGCATTAAGTTTTCCAGCATTTAGTAGTGTGCCTACACTTGGAAAGCACTTAATAAATGCTTGTTGACTTGACTCTCCAAGGGCCAAATGAAGTGTAAAAATTTGAATGTTCTTAAAACTTAGACTTAGCAAGGTTCCTAAGAAGCCTTGAAAGGATTCGGAAAGTCATAAATTCATGTATCTTGGTCACCTTTGATCCAACCCACCTTGGAACACTCCTTCTGTTCTGAAATCAAGTGTCCTTTTTGCTTTCACTGTGGCACTCCAAAGAATAATGTTAAGAATTGTTGGCCAATACCTATTAGCTGTCCCATGACATAACATATAGCTTTCCCCAAATATTGATGAGAAAGACCAGTCTCCATTTATGGACTTCTTTCCTATCTCTTATAGTCCCCCCTTTTTATCTCTTTTGCTCCTTTTCCCCATTCCTAATATATGAAATGCTTTCATATTTTTCTGGTTTCTCCCAAACCACTAGTAGAACACTCCCCCTATGCCATACTTCCCATTCACTCTCAGACTTACCCTTCAGCTCATCACAGCTAAGCAGTGAAATGAGATTGGATTAAACTAGTTCCCACAAAGACGTGAACAAGAGAATTACCCCCCTCTTAATGCATAGGCTATTAATGGAGGACTAGCACTTCTAGTGTGAGGGTTTCCTGAACACTTTTCAGGGCTGTTCATCCACCTTTGGTGTCTACCTATCACCCATCTCTTACCTGGGGCTCCCAGAAACTATAGCAGGCACATCCAAGTAAGATCATCTCTGTCTCAATAAACAGGTTAAACCAGGTTGAGGGTAACTGACAAGTTCAAACCCATCAGTGAGGTGGGGGATGCCTCAAGCATATGAAGACTTTCCCTGGCAGAACTGGCAGATGAGATTAATTTGTTTCAACAGCCACAAAGGTGACTAAAGTAGGTTCTGTGGAGCACTTAGAGCTTGGTCAGACATCTAAGATGACAAAGTCATCTGCAGCATCCCAGGCCATCACCAATCATCTTGACTTTTGTCTTTTCACTGTATTTTGATGACTAGAAGAGAGAGTAAAGCTTAGAACTTTGTACAACTCTTCCTCACTTAAATCCAATTCATGCCCAAGTTAAGACTTCACCTTGTGATGTCATTGACGCTGTTCCAAAACCAACAAAAAAAAACCAACAACATTCCTAAGGGTATTTGCAACTTAAAGAACACCCTAGTTAACCTAAACAATCATAAAGGGGACAGGACCCTTTTGCCCAGCGGAAGTAGTACAGGGCCAAAGTTGGCAGCTCTGTTTGTCCCTTTGCGTTGTTGCGAAGTTTGTCCTTGAGTCTAATCTAAGTTCATGTACAAAAAATAGTACAAGCTTCAGGGGTGTCATGGGAGTTGAGAGATTTCATTTGCCCTAATTCAAGTAAGAGAGCTAGAGGACTTTCTGTTGAGAGAGGGGAAACAGTGAGTCAAGTTTTTAAAAAGGCAGAATAGATACATGAATAATAGCCAATAAGTAGGCCTTGTTAACAAAAGCACTGAAAACGTGTTTACTAGCCCCCAGATATATTGACCCAGGACAGTCTCACAGAGAGTAACACAAGGAAAAAGAAACCACAGGAGCAGATGACAGCTCCAGTAGATGGTGGCAACAGCCTATCAAACCATAGGGGCTTCAAAGGCAGAGTGGAGTACCAGTGAGGTGCAACTGGTTTGGGGAGATGTAGCTGAGAGATATTCTTGTTACACCACAACCCTTCCTTACCTGAGAGAATGACTTGTCTAGGAAGTGTTTCAGCTTGTCTGGTAACCTGTGGGAGATTGTATTCCTTCGGGTGTATGGGGAATCGTTCTATTACTTGATTTTCCTTACTTTCTAATTCTGACATAATTAAATGCTTTACTCCTAAGATAGATGGCTTCTTCCTCTGCTAGTTCATAAAAAAGGTACTGGAGAAGAGGTAAAGCAGTTTTTACACAATTATGTGAAATGATGCCAAGGCTCAGTAGCAAGGAGTTTCAGAGTAACAAAGGCTCCTTTTGATTGATAATATCACTTTGCCTTTATATAAAGCAGGGGTTCTTAACCCTTCTTCTATTTCACATGCCCATTTGGCAGTCTGGTAAAGCCTATGAACCTCTTCTCAGTATAAAATTTTTTAAATGTATAGGGTACATAGGATTATAAAGGAAACCAATTATAATGAAATGGTTATTAAAGTATATTTTTTAAAAGTTCATAGACAGCACGTTAAGAACCCCAGATACAGAACATTGTACAAGCACCTCCTTCACAACAACACTGCTAAGTAGGCAATAGACATGTTCTCATTTACATTTTAAAGATGAAGGAAAGTGGGACACAGATATACTGTGCCCAACGAATCTCTAATAACACTTTTTTGGCAATGGAGGGACAATGTTGTTGCTGCTGTTGGATATGATGCCAAGCAAGCCTTACTTGTTACTATATCCCTTTGGTGTAATGGGATGGCTCCTGACTGGGCAGGCAGGCATGAAGATCTGTTGTTTTAAGTATGTGAATGAATTTTCAGAACAGGCCCTTTTTTTTCAGTTAGGAGGGAAAAAACTGACTTGACTAGCAGTTTTCTCAGAGAACACATAGGTTTACTCCATGAAATGTCACTGTGTAGATAGTAGTGAATCATCACTGGTCTGGAGAACATTGAGTTTCTAGCAAGCTTAATAGCCCTTTTATAATACATAAACCAAATCTTCTCTAAATGTCCAAGACTGTAAAGTACAATTTAGTCGAATAACTGGAAGTGTGTGGTATCATGGAAAAAGCACTGACCCTGAAGGCAGAGGATCTGCGTTCAAATTTCCCCCTCCCTGACATTTATTACCTCTGCCACTTTAGGCAAATTACTTAATCTTCCAGGCCTCTATCGCCTCATGTGTCAAATGAGGGGGTGAAGGAGGTGCTTCTATGGTTCTTTCCAGTTTAGATCTGTGATCCCAAGTATTTATTGAGTATATAATATGTGCTGTGTTTGTATCCTGAACACATGGCTTCTGTAAGGAATCTTCCCAGACCATCCCTTTGACTCTGGGTAATCAGATCTGTCCCAAGGGGAAATCTGTCCTGGATACTGGAGTCTTCCCAATAAATTCTAAATATTCCAGCTATCTGAATCACTGACTCCAGTCTCTCATCTGTCTGTTCACTTAACCACTAAACAATCTGAAGTTCAATGTCCTGCCTTAAGAGGCAATGGGGTGGAATGGATAGAGAGTCATTTTTTGCAGTAGGAAGACCTGAGTTCAAATCTGAATTCTGACACATACTGGCTCTGTAGTCACTTAATCTCTCAAATACTAAATTATAGAACAGATGCTAGGCTGCATTGGCTGAGGGCCTTTCTCACTGGGGACTCCCTATAAAAAATTGCTTCATCCCAATCCCTAATATCCTATCCTGCTTTTGTTACCATATACCTTGACTCTAGAATTCATTGCCTCTTTACTATCTCTGTCCTCTGCCAAATAGTTTTCATTAGGTCAAGGATGTTCTCTCCACAGTTTAGTTTTAAGGAAGGAAAAGAGTAATTTGCAGATCTTGGACCATCAGGTCACAAGAATCTCAAATGCACCGTGAAGTCTTGGGTATCCCAAATGTCTTAGTGCAATTTTAAACTCTAGTCACTGTCATGCCTTTCTCAGCCAAGGTAGTGGGGAGAAGAAGAGGAGAAGGATGACAGACTGAGTTGGGGAACTTCATTGAGTAGGCGAATGTGATACCAAAGACACCAAATGTTCTGGACTCTGAAAAAAAAGTTCACTCTTCTGACATAAACTCTTGACTTCTTAACTGTTGTATTCTTTGTCCTAGAGAAGTTTGCAATTTCAGGCATTTCTTTCATTCCTCATGCCCAAAAACCAGTGATATCTTTTTAAATATTGTGCCTCTTAGCCCAAATAGTTAATTTTTTTAAAAAAATATTTTATTTCCTTAAATATTTCCTAATTATATGTAAAAAATTTTGAATTCATTTTCTAAAATTTTGAATCCCACATTCCCTTCCTCCCTCCTGCCCCTCACCTCTCCTTGAAAAAGCAAGCAATTTAATTTTGTTTAGGCAAGTGAGGTCATACAAAACATATTTCCACATTAGTCATGTTATAATATGGCCACACACAGACACAAAAACAAGAAAGATACAGAAAGTGAAAAAAGTATGCTTTGATCTATAGTCGGAATTCATCAGTTTTCTCTCTCAAGGTAGTAAGCATTTTTCATCATGGGTCCTTTAGAATTGTCTTGTAACATTGTCTTGCTCAATCTTAGGTTATTGTCTTGTCTTAAATCATTCACAGCTGATCACAGCACAATGTTGCTGTTACCGTGTACAATGTTCTGCTGGTTCTGCTCATTTCACTTTGCATCAGTGTCTTCCCAGGTTTTCTCAAACCATCCTACTTGTTATTTCTTGGAGCACAATGGTTTTCCGTCACAACCACATGCCACAACTTGTTCAGCCATTCTCCAGTGGATAGGCATCGGCATCCCTCCAATTTCCAATTCTTGGCTACCACAGAAGAAGCAGCTATAAATATTTTTGTACATGTGGGTCCTTTTCCCTTTTTTATGATCTCTTTGGGATATAGAGTTAGTAGTGATTTTCTCGATCAAAGGGTATGCACAGTTTTATAGCCCTTTGGGCATCATTCCAAATTGTTCTCCAGAACTAGTTTGTAACTCCACCAACAGTGCATTAGTGTCCCATTTTTCCCCCTACATTCCCTCCAGCATTAGTTATTTTCCTTTTATGTAACGTCAGCCAATAGCATAGCTGTGAGATAGTATCTCAAAGTTGTTTTAATTTGCATTCCTCTAATCAGTAGTAATTCGGAGCATTTTTTCATGACTATTATTGATCATTTTGATTTTATCTTCTAAAAACTTCTTATTCATATCTTTTGACCATTTATTAATTGGGGAATGGCTCATTTTTTATAAATTTGACAAATCTACTATATATTTGAGAAATGAGGCCTTTATTCAAAAAAACTGCTGTAAAATTCCCCCCCATTTTCCAGTTTTCCTTCTAATTTTGATACCATTAATTCTGTTTATGTAAAAACTTTAATTTCAATTATCCGTTTTACTTCCTGTGATTCTCTCTATCTCTTGTTTGGTCATAGACTCTTCCATTATCCATAGATCTGAGAGGTATATTTTTCTTATTCCCCTAATTTACTTATGATATCACTATTTATATTTAAATAATTTACCTACTTTGACCTGATCATAGCACACAGTATGAGATGTTGGTCTATGCCTGGTTTCTTACAAACTGCTTTCCACTTTTATACCAAATACTTAAAAAGAGTCCTCTTACTGCTTGCAAACTGTGAAATAAATATGTCTACTTGAGAAGAGTTCTTACCTTATGATACCACTCACACAAAAATTCAGGAGGTGGAGGGTGGCATTCATATCTATTTTGGCAGTCCTTGCCATAGTAATTGGGGAGAGACCTGGAGAAGAGAGATGCTCAGTGTTTCCTTGGCCATATATCCCTTCCTCCTAGCCCTGAGGAAGACCACATTTCCCTCCACAGAATCCTGAGAGAGGTTATGCCTTAATTTTTACAACCCTGGGGGAGAACATTCAATATTTATATAATCCCACAAGAATGCTCATGGACCCCCCCAAGCTTCTATGGAACAGTGAATGACCTCTAGGGATTACTAACTCATTTCCAGCTCTTCTTCATGAAAATTCTCAACTCCACCACCAAACACATGAATAAAAACTAGAAAGACTAAGTTTCTAGAGAGTCTACAAGCATTTAAGGTCTCCTGACAACTCCCCAGCCTTATTAACGTCAAGAAGGACTTAAACAGTTGTTTTCTCAAATCTCTGCCAGTAATAGTGGCAGGTGTTTTGGGAAAGGGTTCCCAGGAGACCTGGGCCATTTGTTCAGCTGGATGCTGGACAATAATTAAAAGACTGGATTTAAACTCCATCAGCTGTAAGAGCCATTCAAACTTAGGCGTAATGTTGTATACAAAAGACACAATATGGGTTGTAAAGTACAGTAGAAGCCCATTAGAAGATGCTTCCATACATTTAAGTACACACTGTGCATCAGTTCGTATCCCCCCAAGCCCAATAACTCCCTATAGCAGAGAGACATAGTAACCATGATTAGGGAGATGATAGTCCTACAACACTCCTATCTAATCAAACCACATATGGTACTATGCTCAGTTGTAGGCGCCATTTAAGGAAGACAATTATAGTATGGAGAGTACACAGAGGCAATCAGTGAAGTGAAAGACTTTGGAGTTATGCCATATTGGAGCTGGAGATATTTAGCCCAGAGAAGAGAATGCTTAGGGAAAATATGAGTCTTTTACATATCTGAAGGGTTATCACCTGGAAAAGATATACTTGTCAAAGAGAGGAACTATGAGAAGTGGACAGAAATTACACTGAAGCAAATTTAGACTTGATTTAAGGAATGACTTAATTTTTTTCATTTTGCTTTATTTTTCAATAAAAAAACATTTATTTTCTCTTCCTCCCACCCTTTCCCATGAATCATTTAATAGAAGAAAACTATTGTAACATATATGTAGTCAAGTAAAATAAATCCTCACATTTGCAAAGAAAAAAAGGACTGACTTATTTTGGATTTTGACTGTCAGGAGGTGGGTAATATAGATCATCATCAGTCCTCTGAATCAGGACTGGTCATTGCATTGATCAGAGACATTAGGTCTCTCAGAATTGTTTGTTTTTTAATCGTTCTTCTGATTTTGCTCATTTCACTTTGTCACTTCATATGTTTTCCCAGGTTTCTCTAAATCCATCCCTTTCATATATCTCCAGGTCAAAAGGTATGCAGAATATAGTGACTCTGGGGCTCAATATAAATTGATCTCCAGAAGGACCAGACCAATTCATAGTTCCAGTAATAGTACATCATTGTGTCTTTATTATTTTCTTTTATCAACTTTTCCAATCTACTGGGTGTGAAGTGGAAGTTTAGAATGACTTTAATGTGCATTTCTCTAATTATTACTGATTTGGAGAATTTTTTTATTTTTCAGAACAAAATGGCTTTTGACTTTTAGAGAATTGCCTGTTTTGTCAACTTTTCACTTCAATCAATGTATTTTGTGTAAAAAGTTTGTGAAACTTGGGTCAAGATCCTATCTCTGACATTTAAACTCTCTGAGCCTCAGTTTCCCCATCTGTAAAAGAGATACAAATAATACCTAGAATTCCTGCCTTGTGGTATTAGTAGGACACTCAGAATATATATATATATATACACATACACACACATACATATATATGTGTATATATATATATACATATATATATATATCACTATATAAATTCCAGATAGTACATCTTTGAATTATGCTGTGCAGTATGATACAGCTGGGTTGCAATCAGGGCAAATAATGAATTCCAAGAAAGGCTACATTATCTGAATTTGCACTGCACATTTCCATGGGGTTAGAACCAGTTGTCCCATTTTGCATTATTGTAACTTCAAACAGTATGAATTTGAATACATGTTTTGCTCCACAGGATTCATTATTTGCACTAATTAGGACCTTGCTGCATCGTAGAAAAAATAATTGGTTTTTGAGTCAGATGACCTGGATTCAAATAGCAGTTCTTCTATTTATTACCTATGTAATCCTGGGGAAGTCACTCATCTTTTCTGGGCCCTGGGAAGTTTCTTATCTGCAACATGGGGGTGGGATTGGGGATGTATTAAATGATCTCAAAGGTCTCTTCCAGCTCTAAATCTAATGGTTTGACTTGAAAACATTTCTATTAGATGGGCTTCATGGAGATAGGAGTCCTATCCTACCTAAATATTGTGTCTTTTCCAGGGCCCAACACATATTTAATAAGTAGGTGTTTATTAAATGTTTACTGAATTAAATTACCTTTGTAAAGGAAAAGAGAAGAAAAAGCATTTTATAATATGATCAGAGCTGAAAAGAACCTTAGAGATCACCTCATCCAAATCCCTCATTTTACAGATAAGGAAACTGAGGCTCAGAAGGTTAAGAGATTTGTCCAAGTTCACACAGATAAATACCAGAGACGGGACTCAAACCCAGGTCTTCCAACTCAAAATCCAGTTTTCCATACTGCCTTTCCTATCACAGCTCTGTTGCTTAGTAACTGTTACTTAGTATAGTTACTTAGTTACTTAGTAACTGTATAACAAGATGACTGGGCTGAAAGATCTGCGATATATAAGCAGAATATGAGAGCTAGCTCCAAAAGGTTCATGAGAACTGATTATTAGATTTTTCGATGTGAGCCTTTACACCTTGGAAATGGACAAACCCTGCAAAGTGGGGCTTGATTTATTGTCCTGCTAATTGTATAGACTTAAGAAAATAATGGAGGAAATGTTAGTCATTCAGATTAAACTTTAGTATGTTGTGGGAACTTCTTTTTCTTTTCTTCTGGAAAGCCACTTGTTAAATGCTTGTCGGCACGCTCCTATTAATATAACGCTTTCGACTCCAAAGCCTTTTGTCTCTAAAAACCAGTACATTTGCTTTAGAAGACACCATTAAAGAGAGTCTCCTGCCTGAAACCAAGTAAAGGAATTGTGCAATTAGAGAAACCACTTAACAAGACTTGGAGGCAGGCAAAGAGCTCCTCGGCCGGTCATGGCAACTAGACAGATGAGAGACATAAGGAGAAGAACACAGTGCTGGCATGCATTTTTATTGAGTGAGATGTGATGCTCTAGAATGTCGGCCGCATGTACTCTGAGTGGAAATTCCGCCTGTAACATTGCATTCACCAACCTGGCCTTCTCCATCCCCTATGCCTCCCCCACCCCAGCTCTGGCCTGCACACTGTAGCAGTGTAAGAAGGTCTCCAATGGAATGGGATTTCACCTCCTTGACCCCATCACGGAATGTTTGTAGTTTTTTCGTATTGTCTCTGCTAGTGCACTTGTGATAACAGGATGGGGGGCCAGCCAGGGGTTTCCTTGAGGCAGATTGCTGAATTTGGGTACCAGACCTCTTGGAAATAAAGGAAAAACAGAACCTTTTCCTCCCCATAGCCTTCAAAGCCTCCTTCTCCCCAGATAATTTAACCTTCATAATCTAATGACAAGGGACTTCGCAACTTGGTCCCTGCATTTCCCTAATTTAGAATATTTTCTTCCTAGTTCAGACTCTGTGTACCTTTCAGAAGGAGAGCATCTGTCAAAAGCAGATCAGGGAAGGGACAGCTGTACGGGGGAGGTGTTGAGTTCAGTTCTCAAGGATCCCAGACTTTGTGACCCGCTCGGGATTTCCTACTGACTGACCTCTGGACACTGGCATTTGCTAAGCTTTATACAGAGATGTGTGTCCCTTCTGGAGAAGGTTGGTCTAGGTTCCAAAGCAGGCTCAGAGGCCCATCTGAATCATGATTTCCTCTCTAAATCCCACAAAAGGAAATAACGACATGAGGAAATGTATTACTTGGACAAGGGGTTATGGGATGAGGAGAAGGCAACAGGGGCAAAAAAGGGGGCCAATGTGAACAAAATACTTGGGGTAAATGAGCCATGAGCATTGAGTGAGAGGGGTCCATCTCTGTGCCTCTGTCTCTGCCTTGTCTCTCTGTGTCTCTGTGTCTCTGTGTCTGTCTTTTTCTTTCTCATGAGTGTGTCTATTTCCTCACTCTATCCAACTGAAGAATGCCTCCCTGGCAATTTGGACACCCCCCCTCCCCATTCCTCAGGGAAAAACATAAACTTATCTCCCCATCCCATTTACCTCTAGCAAATGGCCTGAATGAAAAGATTTCTGTATGAAATTGTGGGTAGATAGCTCAGACACAGAAAAAAATTATACTTTAAATTGACAAATCTGTCCAAACCACTAAGGTTATAACTCTTATTTTTTTCTTCCAGCAGAACAGTAAAACAGACCTGTTATTGGCAGCTCATTAGCAGTGAGACAGAGGCCGCCCATGACATCAGCCCACCATTTGACCCAAATCTATTATTTCGCCAGAGATTCTTACCCTGAGCTCTCTTCAGTCACAGAGAAGACATCTATGGTGGAGAGTGCGTGGGCATAAATAAGATACAGATTGGAGACTTTTTGATGTGTTTAGCACATTTTTGTTACTTCCTTTAATACCACAGACCCTGCATTCTTCAAACATTAGCAGAACAAAAGACAAGCGTGAGGGGAGAAGAAAAGAAATATGTTTTTTTAAAAAAGATCTGTTCACTTACTTAACATTTTCAATTCGATCCCTTAAGAAAGATGGGGAAGAGGAGAATGAATACCACAGCTGAGTAACTTCAGATATAAAAAGTTCCTTCATTAAATCAGTTGTTCTTTAATTCATAATTGAACCTAAATAAAGAATGACTTATAGGCAGCTGGTTCTAATACTGAGTCCCCACCACACATGAAAGACACATTTATTCCTGTAGCAGCCTCTCTACCCTTGGGTGTTATCAGCTGAACATGTTTTGAACCTACCTAATGCATTTGAGGTAGCTTAGGTTTATTTTTCTTTCAATAAAATAAATGGTTTTGTAATTAAATTTCTGCACCGACTGTGCTTAATGGTTACATTGACAAGTGCTAATGTATGGCAAGAGAATGAGTTTGAGATGAAACATGTTGTTTTTGAATCTGCAAGCAATTTTGCAGCCAGGCAATCAAAATCCCTGTGCCAGGGAAACATTTTCATTAATCTGCTAACTTTGTGCACCCTGCCCACTCTGCAGCGCAAGGACACTCATTCCTCCTCCCTCCCCGCCTTTTTCTCAAAAAACAAAAATATCATGAAGCGAGCCGTTGTTTGAGACCATTTTGTGGTCTCTGGCAGGCGGGTCTGTGGAAATTCGCTGACTTTACACCGTGAAATGTTGCAGCTGTCTCCGAAGGGCCTGGCCGCCTCCGATGTTTCAGTCCTTGGCAATGAGTCAACTCGAAAAATCTGTCTCTCTCTCTCTCTCCTTTTTTTCCTTTTCCCCCCTTAGCTAAATTTATTTTTGAATAAATCTTCTCATAGAAAATCAAGAGCAACTATTACATATTTGGACTCAGTCTCTGAAAACCACTTCAAGCCACCAAGAAGTGTGCCTGTCCAGCTTCCCCCCACCCTTTTAACCCCCACTCTGTTGTATTTGCAAAACTTTCATGAATGGAAAATCAACCAGGCGCATTGCCGGATTCACTGTCCTTCACATCAATCACCTTCCATTTGGACATATGAAGGGGTGGGTCATCTTGTTCTCTCCCCAGTGTTCCAAGATGCCAGGCAGCCAATTTGGTCTATCTCCCCTAACCTCTCATGTTTTATCTGGCCACTAGGGGGATGGCTTTCCTGGGCAGCTTCAAAGTCTGTTATGGTCTCTGGCCAGAGAGGGCTTGCATGGGATGACTATGCTCTGGCATTTGGGAAAGTTCTATAGCTGGACAGAAACACTGAGGTTCAGCCTTGGAGGCTTACCTCAGATACACATCTGTGCCTTCCCTTTATTTTGTGATGATGGAAGCCATAGAATAAACCCTTGGCAAAGGCTCTGTCTCCTTACTCTACAAAGTCTGAGCTCAAAGAGGATTTCCCTATTAGTGGATGGAGGTGGGAAGGGGCAGTGCTGGGTGAAATCGCTGGGCCTCCTTTTGAAAAGGTCCCCCTTCAGTGAGACTCACAGCCTGCCTTATAGGAAGACACAGTAAATGACTGTTTATGTGGTAGGCATGTTGCTACCACACAGGAACTCTCCTTACACCAAATACCTTCCCTATCATAGATGTCTGAAATCCCATAAAGAGACAAGAACAGCACAGAATGGGAGGAAAAAATACCTATTTCTGAGCCAGGAGAACCTGAGTTGAAATTCCTGATCTGGTATATATTAGCTGTGCCAACTTCTGCATTTTGTCATCCATAAAAATGAAGATAATAACACTTGTGCCACCTTATAGGACTGTTTTTAAGCACTATAAATATATGGTAAGGGAAGAGAACAAGTGTCTGTTGAGTCAGATACCCATGTTAAGCACTCTACAAAGATTATCTCGTTTGATCCTCATAACAACATTATTATTACTATCCCCATTTTAGAGTTGAGGCAATAGAGGTGTGCATAAGTTAAGTGACTTGCCCAGGGTTACACAGCTAGTATCTGAACTGAATTTGAACTCAGGTCTTTCTGACTCCAGGCTCAGTGCTCTATCCATTGGACCACCTCAACTCTCTGGGCCTCATCCCTGTTGTCTGGCAATAACACAACTGGAGAAAAAATATTACAAGGCAAATATCCTTAAGTGAGGGGAAAGTGTGACTTAAAACTGAATTGTCAACCATTTTGGGACCATTCTCATTGCTAGAAAGTTTTGTCTTATGTGGAGCTGAGACCTGGTTCTCTGCAATGTACACCCCCTTCAGCTAGGGGATGGAGTGGGTAAGAGACCTGGCCTTGTAATCAGGAAGACCTGAGTGCAAATCCAGCCTCCAACTAGCTCTGAGACCCTGGGCAAGTCACTTTACCCATGCCTGACTCAGTTTCCTCATCTGTGAAATGAGGAGTACCTACTTACCCAGGGTTGTTGTGAGAATAAAATAAGACAATATTTGCAAAGCACTTTACAAGCCAGAAAGTTCTATTATGATGATCATTTATTATTGTTATAATTCTATCGTCATCCTCTGGCACTGGGGACAAGTCTAATTTCCCTTTCATAAGAGCATTCTTCAAATACTAAAAGACCTCTGTAATGGCCTATTCCCCCAGGTTTTCCTTTCTCCAAGCTAAATAAAATCAGTGCTGTTCAGTGATTCTAGCAAGACAGGGCATTTCGTCCTCTCACTGGTCTAGTTGTTCTCTGGACATATGCCAGTTTGTCAATGTGCTTCTAAAATGCGGCCCCCACACTGAACGCTGCACTCAAGATGTGGCCTGACCAGACAGAGTAAATACAATGGGACTCTCACTTCTCACTCTTGACAGTCTCCCTGCCATTATATAATTGACTAAAAGACTAGAGAATGCAAGATCTTGCTGTATTTATTGTTTTCCCATCATTTTGAAAAGAGATATTTGAGTTGGGCATGGTGGTACATGCCCCTAATCCTGCCTTCCAGGGAAGCCCAGGTTGGCAAGTCTGGAGCTTAGGAGTTCTGAAATGCACTGGGCTAAGCCCATTGGGTGTCTGCACTCACATCAGCAGGGTGAGCCCCCAGAATTAGGGGAGGAGGGGCATCAGGTGGCCTAAGGAATGGTGAGTTGGCTGAGATCAGAAACAAAGCATGGCAAAGTTCCTATGATGATGATCAGTGGGGTTGGGCCTAAGAGCACCCCCTTCTCTTCAAGCCTCAATGAGATGGGGAGACCCAGTCTTAATTTAAAAGGAAACATTTGGTGAGAGAGAGG
This sequence comes from Notamacropus eugenii, assembly GCF_028372415.1. NCBI lineage: Eukaryota > Metazoa > Chordata > Mammalia > Diprotodontia > Macropodidae > Notamacropus > Notamacropus eugenii. Next base: position 664,286,316 of record NC_092872.1, read on the forward strand.
TGGCACAATGGATAGAGTACTGACCCTGGAGACAGGAGGAACTGAGTTGAATTCTAACCTCAGATATTTACTAGCTGTGTGACCCTGGGCAAGTCCCTTAACCTGGATTGCCTCCAAAAAAAAAAAACAAAAGAAAATAAAAAGAAGCATTTGATTCAGCAGAACAAAATGTTGCTTTAAAGTCCCTTATCCAACAAAGTGCCTCCCATCTATACATTAATATTATTCAAGATTCCTTGAAAGATACAAAAACAGAGCTATTTTGGTTCAACAACCTGCTGACCATTAATATTAATCAAGGCATAAAACAGGAAGACATGTGCTTACCAAAGATGCTTACTAATGTGATGGAGGAAATTTAGTGACAAGCCCAACTTAAAGAAACCTCATAGGACCTAATTTTCAATTTAAATTTCAACTCAGTTTTCAAAGAAAGAAGTACTTTTTGATAGGGTTATATGATTACAATGACTATATGTCTCCTGACAACAGTCAGGTTCATTGTCAATCTGGTCATGACATCAGTGAATGGTCAGGATGAAGTGGATAAAGCACTAGATTTAGAGTCCAAATACCTGGGTTTGTATCCTGACTCTGCTACTTATACCGTCTGTATGACCTTTGACAAGTCATTTATAGTGAGATAATTGGTCTAGATGATCTATTAAGGTCTCTTTCAGCTCTGACTCCCCATCAATGATCTTAAAAACAAAGTTCAGGGACCATTAGCTTCAAATTATTAGAGAATCACACACAGGCTAAGATAAGGATAAAATGGCACCGACCATAATTTCTAAGTGTTGTTTTCAAGGGCTGGGCAACGTGGAGAAAATTAGTAAATTCACTATGGAGAAAAATAAATTTTCTTTTCTTTTCAGACTTTCCCACTTCCTTTTAATCATCCCCTTTCCATCTTCCAGATGCTTCCCCCTTACCCTATTCCAACAGAACCTTTCTTCATCTATCCATCAATTAATCTCATCCTTAGGTTCTGAACACTGAATTACTTTCAAGGCCCAAAGGAATACATTGCTAATGATGGAATTTCAGGTAATAATGATAAGCAACGGGAGGAGTCTAAATGCATAAGTATCTTTACTACAATTCCTTAAATCACATCACTTTGCACATAAACTAAACCTGGTTGGCTTAATAACTAGTCCGACCACAAATTCACTGCTCAAAACTAGAAAGGCAAGAAGGGAAGAACTAGTTACAAATCCCCCAAGTAGTTGATTTATCACTGTCCCAGGACAATGAAAATATTGTTTAGGGAGCCAAGATGGTGGAGTAGAAAGACACACATATGCAAGGTCTCCCCCCACAGCCCATAACATACCTGTAGAGAGGGACTCTCAACAAATTTTGGAACAGCAGAAGTAGGGAACAACAGAGTGGAAGAGATTTCCAGCCCAGGGTGACCTGAAAGGCCCACGGGAAACATCTGTTGTACCAGATGCAGAGTGAGCCCAGAGCTCAGCCCAGCCTTGGCCACACCGCAGCTTGTGAACAGCCCTTGGGGCGAAATCTCCAGTTGTGGAATCCCCAGTCCCAGCAGCAGCAGGTTTGAAGATCCCTCAACCCATAGGCACCAGAGGTCAGTGACAGGGTTTTTCCAGTTGGCCAGGAAGGGAGAAGGGCCTTCCCATAGCTCCGGCAGCAGGCAGCCGCCTCAGAAGCTACATCACAGGCGCAGCAGCTGCATACATTTTTAGAGCATAAAAACCCTGGGGGCACTGAGGAACTGATTCTTGCCTCTGCCCTGTGTGGAGGCCCCGGCAGGGCTGGTATTTGTCTCACACTGAATGGCACCCCTGTCCATCCAGCTTATCTGAAAATCAGCCCCCAGTGCTGACTTGGGAACCAGAGGCCAGGTGGCTGTGGAGAGGAAACCCTGCTAAGATTCTGGGGACAAAAATCCCTCCCTGTGTCCAGACCAGTACATGCTTGATTGTGCCACGTTGGATGAACTGAGATCTCACAGATTCCCAGAGTATACCCTACTCTTGACAAAGGACCCAAAAGTCAAGTAACTGGTTGGGGAAAATGCCCAAAAAAGGAAAAAAAAAATAAGATCAAAGAAAGTTGCTTTCTTGGTGAACAGATATCTTCTCCCATCCTTTTGGATGAGGAAGAACAATGTTTACTATCAGGGAAAGACATAAAAGTCAAGGCTTCTGTATCCCAAACATCCAAAATAAATATTCAATGGTCTCAGGCCATGGAAGAGCTCAAAAAGGATTTTGAAAATCAAGTAAGAGAGGTGGAGGAAAAACTGGGAAGAGAAATGAGAGAGATGCAAGAAAATCATGAAAAACGGCTCAGCACCTTGCTAAAGGAGACCCCAAAAAATGCTGAAGAAAATAACACCTTGAAAACTAGCCTAACTCAATTGGCAAAAGAGGTTCAAAAAACCAATGAGGAGAAGAATGCTTTCAAAAGCAGAATTAGCCAAATGGAAAAGGAGATTCAAAAGGTCACTGAAGAAAATAGTTCTTTAAAAATTAGAATGGAACAGATGGAGGCTAATGACTTTATGAGAAACCAAGAAATCACACAACAAAACCAAAAGAATGAAAAAATGGAAGATAATGTGAAATATCTCATTGGAAAAACAACTGACCTGGAAAACAGATCCAGGAAAGACAATTTAAAAATTATGGGACTACCTCAAAGCCATGATCAAAAAAAAGAGCCTAGACATCATCTTTCATGAAATTATCAAGAAAAACTGCTCTGATATTCTAGAACCAGGGGGCAAAATAAATATTCAAGGAATCCACAGATCACCGCCTGAAAGAGATCCAAAAAGAGAAACTCCCAGGAACATTGTGGCCAAATTCCAGAGTTCCCAGGTCAAGGAGAAAATATTGCAAGAAGCTAGAAAGAAACAATTCAAGTATTGTGGAAATACAGTCAGGATAACACAAGATCTAGCAGCTTCTACATTAAGGGATAGAAGGGCATGGAATAGGATATTCCAGAAGTCAAAGGAACTAGGACTAAAACCAAGAATCACCTACCCAGCAAAACTGAATATAATACTTCAGGGCAAAAATTGGTCTTTCAATGAAATAGAGGACTTTCAAGCATTCTTGATGAAAAGACCAGAGCTGAAAAGAAAATTTGACTTTCAAACACAAGAATGAAGAGAAGCATGAAAAGGTAAACAGCAAAGAGAAGTCATAAGGGACTTACTAAAGTTGAACTGTTTGTATTCCTACATGGAAAGACAATATTTGTAACTCCTGAAACTTTTTTCAGTATCTGGGTAGTTGGTGGGATTACACACACGCACACACACACACAGAGCACAGGGTGAATTGAATAGGATGGGATAATATCTTAAAAAAATGAAATCAAGCAGCGAGAGAGAAATATATTGGGAAGAGAAGGGGAGAAATGGAATGGGGCAAATTATCTCTCATAAAAGAGGCAAGTAAAAGACTTTTTAGTGGAGGGAAAAAGAGGGGAGGTGAGATAAAAAAACGTGAAGCTTACTCTCATCACATTTAACTAAAGGAAGAAATAAAATGCGCACTCATTTTGGTATGACAACCTATCTTACCACACAGGAAAGTGGGGGAGAAGGGGATAAGCAGGGTGAGGGGGATAATGGAAGAGAGAGCAGTGGGAGGAGGGAGCAATCTTGGGGAGGGATAGGATCAAAAGAGAGAATGGAAGAAACGGGGGGCAGGAGAGGATGGAGGGAAATATAGTTAGTCTTACACAACACGACTATTATGGAAGTCATTTGCAAAACTACACAGATATGGCCTATATTGAATTGCTTGCCTTTCCAAAGGAAATGGGTGGGGAGGGAGGGATGAAGAGAAGCTGGAACTCAAAGTTTTAGAAACAACTGTTGAATATTGTTCTTGCAACTAGGAAATAAGAAATACAGGTAATCAGGTATAGAAATTTATCTTGCCCTTCAGGACAAAAGAGAAGATGGGGATAAGGGAAGGAAGGGATGTTAGAAAGGAGGACAGATTGGTGATAGGGATAATTAGAATGCTCAGCGTTTTGGGGTGGGGGGAGGGGAGAAATGGGGAGAAAATTTGGAACCCAAAATTTTGTGGAAATGAATGTTGAAAACTTAAATAAATAAATTTAAATACAAAAAAAGAGAAAATATTGTTTAGTCTATGTCCCACTTAAAAGGAGTTCTGGAACCTTGGTGGTACAGTAGATTGAGATCTAGACCTGGAATCAAGAAGACCTGAGTTCAAATCTGGCCTTAAACACTTACTAACTGTATGACTCCAGACAAGTCACTTAGCCCCAGTTTGCCTCAGTTTCCTCAACTGTAAAATGGGAATAATAACAACACCTACCTCCCAGAGTGGTTGTGATGATCAAATAAGATATTTTTAAAGTGCTCAACACAATGCTCAGCACATATCTGGTGCTATATGAATACTGTTGTTATTAAAATATTATTGTTATTAAAAGGCAGAAGTCTTATTTGTAATGGATCAAATAATACTACATGAACAATTGGAGAAAGACCATTATCTGGGGGGGGAGGTAGAAGAAGGAGGAGGTCTGAAGGTACTTGAGCATCGGACCTAAAGGGTCTCATTTTTGACCTTGCTCCATCCTGGGTCCCAGTTTTCCCATAGGTGATACAGGAAAAATCGGCCCTCACATATGACCTCACATTCCAGGACTCTCCAAACCACAAAATTCCTGGAGTCTTCCCCTTATAGAATTTAAATTGTTTCCATTATGGAACATTAATGCAATCATAGGATTACAGAAGTCATCAAATCCATCTCCCTTATTTTTACAGCACAGGAAATGGACACCTAGAGAGACAGAGACTTGCCCAAAGTCATACAGCTGGGATTTGACCCCTGGGATGTGGATTTCAAATCCAAAATTCTTTTTACCGTACCATGTCACCCTTTTCTATGATAGAGCACTGAGGGAAAAACAAATTTAAAACTGGAAATCCTAGAAGAAAGTTAAATTAGAGGCAACAGTTTCTCCATTAGGACTTCTGTTTGTTGTTTCAAAGAGGTATAAATATGGGAGTTTATTATCATTTTTTCTATAGTATTTCCCTTCTCAGACTGAGAACTCCTCAAAAGTCAGAGACATTGTGATATATATTCTCAGAAATTCCCCTGATACTGAGCATATAGAGTGGTGTGCTTGGATACTGATGATGTTGAAAAGGATAAGATGTTTGCTTAGTATGCTCCAAGTAATCCATCAAGCATTTAATAGTCTCAACCAACATGGAGGCTCCAGCTATATTCAGGACTTACTATTCAAACACCCTGTTCACAATTTCCCTTAAAATCCATACAACTTAGCTCCAATCCTCCTTTCCAGCCCTATATCCAGCAGTTTGCTGGTCAATGTTTAGCATTCAGCTCTCCAGAAAGCCTCAAGACACACTTTGAAGTTTAATCTGCATTTACATTTCTCCATCACTTTCTTAAGTCTAGACATGGAGCAAAACAAGAAATTCAGCTGTGATTTATAGTGTCAGCCAACTTCTGAGGTGTAAATGCTCACAATAACAATTTAATAATCTGGTCTTGTGAGCTGGTGTGAGCTGGTTCCAGCACACCTTTTCACTCTGTGGTCCGACCAAACTGGTTTTCTTGCAGTTCCCCGCACATCACACCCCATTTCTTGTCTCCTGGCTTTTTTACATTCACATTCAAAATTAATTTTTAGTTTTCAACATTCACTTCAATAAGATTTTGAGTTCCAAATTTTCTCCTTATCTCTTCTCTCCTCCCACCCCATGACAGCATGCATTCTAACTACCCCTTACCCAAATCTGCCCTCCCATCACATCCCTTCTTCTCTTATCCCCTCCCTTCTATTTTCCTGTAGGGTAAGATAGATTTCTGTACCCTATTGCCTGTATATCATATTTCCCAGTGGCAAGTAAAAACATTTAACATTAGTTTTTAAAACTTTGAGTTCCACATTTTCTCCCTTCCTCCTTTCCCACCCACCCTCACTGAGAAGGCAAGTAATTTGATATAGATTGTACATGTGTAGCTTTATCACAGTCTATCCCCCATGCCTAGAATGTACTCTCTCCTCAGTTATATTTCTTAGACTCCCTAGTTTCCCAGTGGGATAAAGCAATTGGCCCATATTCATACAAATAGTAGGTACTAGAATTTGAACTCAGGTCTCTCTGACTTCAAGTCCAGTGACCTTTCTCTCTTATCATGTGGGCCTCCTTTGAGGAAGGAGTCCAGCAAATAAGGCTAGGGAAGATGCCATGATGGCAAATCACTTCTGCCTGCTTCATTATTTTCATCTCCCAGAGAGTAAGTAACTGCCCATCTCTGAAGGACATTTTGAAACATCTGTGAACTTGTAAAGAGGAAGCCTTCTGACATTCCTGGAGGAAAAGGATTACATAAGAAGACAATAATGTATTGAGATGCCCAATGGATGAAGAGCTGGACTTGGAGGCTGGGAAGATCTAAATGCAAATCCAGCTCTGCCATCTATTAGCTGGGCATTCATGGGTAAGATATTTAACCTCAGTGAGCCTTAATTTTAACATTTGAAAAAAATGTACAAAATGCTACCCTTAGTAACCACCCCTGTGCCTGTCAGGTTCAAATGAAATAATAAATGTAATGCATTCTGCAAATGTTAAGATCCTCCATCACTGGTAGTTATTATTATGATTAAGGAAAGAAAGACTTTATACTGGGAAATCCCTTGAATCTTTTTGATCTCTCTTGTTAGTACTGTTTCTATCAACTTGGACTAGAAAGCGTGGCTAAATAGATTATCTTGAACCCCCTGAGCAAAAATCTTCCCCAGTTTACAGTTTCACAAAATAAACAGTGGAAATCCTGTGATCACCACTGCACTCCCAGCTTGGACCGAGAACCTTGGTGTCTGTTACATTTGCCTGCAGTGATTATTCTTCTTTCAGATACTGTATCTTTTTGGCATCTTCCTCACATAGAGAAGGTAGATCAACACGCAATTCTCTCTTTACTCTAAGGGCCAACAGACCTAGAAAACAAAGGCAGAAGAGAGAATGTGCAGCTTTGTTGAGCATCTTTCATAAATCCAATCAAAAAGAGTCTCTGATCAACTGTCTACTGCATCATCTCAAAGTCAAGTCCCCTTAATCTTGGAAGCTGCTGGTATGAGACCTCTATTCTTTCTCTCTGTTTCTGTCTCTGTCTGTCTGTCTGTCTCTGTCTGTCTCTGCCTCTGTGTCTCTCTGTCTCTGTCTGTCTCTGTCTCTGTCTGTCTGTCTGTCTGTCTCTTTCTTTCTCTCTCTCTCTCTCTCTCTCTCTCTCTCTCTCTCTCTCTCTCTCTCTCTCTCTCTCTCTCATTAAACCCAGAAACTGAGGATCTCAGGATCTCCTTAATGTGGAGGAGAATATATAAATAAAGCATCCTTAACTCACACTGAAGGTCACCTGACCTGGGAAATTAATAAAGACATGAGAACGTAAGACCAGGAGAAAATATCCTCACCAATTCAGCCCCATGATTCCTGGAGCTCAGAAATTTGTGGAGGCATCAAGGAACAATCCAGTAGAAACCATGCTTAGCTGTTCATGATGGCAAATTCAAAAGGTTTGAAATATGCCCTTAATCACCTCTGATTCGTCCATGAATTTATCCAAATCCATGGTGAATTTTTTTCCTTCAGTCTATATCACCCATTGGGGCAATAAGTCCCACAAGCTTAATCTCCAGTGTCAATTAGGACTATCTTTGATTTGTCAAAAATTCTCTCTCAAGAATCAAAGGCCCCTCTTATTTCATCATTCTAGTACCCAGCATTTGGTGACCAACTCTGTCTGGCTACTTTCCATTCCTAGTCAAGAATTTGTTGACTCCTGCCATATCCTCTCTTAGCCTTCATCTTTCTTGACTGATAAGGCCTCAAGATTTTGATCAGTGTGGAAAGGATGCTCTTCCTCTTACTCTTAGTGGAAAGTGTATTATTTATTGCTGTTTAGTGTTTTTAAACTGTAAAACCATAGAAAAGGATTCAAAAATTATCCTACTTCAAAAGGACAGGCTCTTGTTCCTTTTCCAAGGACACCTCATTTATTCCACTGAGAACTTCTAGATAGCCTTGTTAAGTGGACCAAATTATTTTCATCACACCCCTAGATGGGGCATATGAATGGGACATGGAAGAGACCCTGGATAAGTGGATGAATCACAGATTTAAAACAAGAAGTTACGTTAGGAACCATGGAGTTTTGTAGATAAGGAAACTGAGGAATAGAGACTTCCCTGGGCTCACACAACTTATAAATAACTGGGGTAGGATCTGAACTCAGGTATACCTGACTCCAAGCACAATGTCCAGTCCTTTACACTATACTGCCTTTTATAGAGGAAGATAGACTAGGTCCATATCAAGGCATGTGGATAAGAAGTCAATTACTCACGAAATATTTATTGAACAACTGTGTGTTCTTCTCTGTGCTGGGTACTGTGGGGAATATAGGAAAAGGAGATATATTCTCTCCTCTGGAGGAGCCAACAACCTAAGCTGGAGAAAGGGGGCTAAGACAGTGCACATACATATCAACGTTTCTTTTTCTCACTCACTACCAAACAATTGGTTTCCATGTCTTGTCACCAGGTGCTGGGGCTAAAGGAGAGTATGTATAGTATCTTATAAGTCATCACCATCATCAAACAGTTCCTATTGACAGGCTCCTGTTATATCACTTTTCCCTACCCCTGGTCTTCCAAAAGAATGAAAAAGAAAAGAATTCTTAATGAAATCAGTCATCTAAAGTGACAACCAATGTTCCTATGAGTAGGGAGCCCCATCAGAACCTCAGACTCTCCTCTGTCCCTTTAATTACTTGACTTTCCATTTACTTTTACAGAAAGAAGGAGGAATCTGTCTGCACTGGGGGTATTCCAAGTATGGGAGGCAGACCTGATGAGTGTGCTGGTGTAGCTCATATTTTGTATAGCAGAACTGATTGAACATCATAATTCATTGCTTCTCATGGCCCTTTGGTCTCTCTTCAGTGAAAGAAGTAGAATCCATGAAAGAAGAAGAGGAGAAAGAAATATTGTCAACTGAAGTGAGACAGAAAACAGAAAGAGAAGGATGGGCAGGTGAAGAGATATGGTGAAGGCCAAGAACTTTGGAATAGTTGTGTTGGCATATTTATGACAAGCATTTTCTTAATGACTGTGCATCCCAAGGGAGTCATAAAGGTCATTCCTTGGGTCAGTCATGCTTGGAGCCAGACCTCTCCAGAGCTGCTTTCCAGATGGAGGATCTGGAGAAAGATGTCCTCAGAGAACGAGTTATAGGGTCTTGAGTTGAGTAGGACTGTTGATGGATATCTGAATAGGTCCAACACAGTCTGGCTTTTAGTATGTCAAGGTTCACTCAAATGACATGAAAGAATGCATGAACTTCAGGGATGGGAGAAAGGATTATCTCCAGGCATGGATCAAAGTCCCCTCACTAACTCTTGCACATGCCATCTCTGTGGCTTTGCTCAAACTGTCTACTCTTTCCTTTCTACCTGTTCAAAGCTCAAGTCCAACCTAATCTATGAAATCTTTCCTGTCTACTCTAGCCCATATTGGTCTCTTCCTTCTCTGACTTCCTACAGCATCTGTAATGAAATTTCAGGGACTCCATGAGAGAGTTCCCAATTCCTCATATTCCTCTGTTCAATTCAATGGAACTCCATTGTTTAGACAAGAAGACCCTTGTAACAAATATACCTCATTTTCTTCATCGCTAAAGAGAGTACTTGGGGGGTGGGCCCAAGATGGCATAGTAGAAAGATTTATATACTCTAGCTCTTCCCCCACAGCCCATAAAATACCTGTAAAGAATGACTCTTAACAAAATCTAGTGCAGCAGAAGTCACAGAATGGAGTGGAGGAGACTTTCAGCCCAGGGTGACCTGGAAGGCCTATGGGAAAGGTCTCCTGCATGGGACACAGAGCAGAGCCCAGCCCAGCCTTGACCACAGTGGGACAGGGAGGAGGACCAGAGCAGGCTTTGGGGGCAGAATCCCCAGTGGCAGCAGCAGTGGTTCACAGATCTCTCAACCCATAGGTGCCAAAGGTCAGTGAGAGGGCTTTATCAGCTGCCTGAGAAGGGAGCAGGTTCACCCCCATAGCTCCAGCCCCAGGGTGGCAGAGGCCTCAGTGGGCAGGCAGGGCTTCCACTGCAGGCAGCAGCAGACATCTATTGTTGGACGTCTCTTTGTAAAGCCCCTGGGGGAAGTGAGCAGCAGATCTGAACCTCAGCCCTGAGTGCTGGCATGGTTGAACTGTAGGTGAGGCTGCTGTGGAGAGGAAATTCTACTACTCGAAGATTCTGGTCACAAAAGTTTCTGGTTGCTTCCAGATCAGTGTGCAGGCTTGATTGTGCCATCTTGGAGGAACTGAGATGTTACAAGTCCCCAGAGTATACCCTACTCTTGACAAAGAACCCAAAAGTCAAATAACTGGAAAATTCCCAAAAAAGGGAAAAAAAAAAAGACTATGGAAGGTTACTTTCTTGGTGAAGAGGTACCTTCTCCCATCCTTTTGGATGAGGAAGAACAGTGCTCACCACCAGAGAAAGACATAAAAGTCAAGGCTTCTGTATCCCAAACATCCAAATAAATTCAATGGTCTCAGGCCATGGAAGAGCTCAAAAAGGATTTTGAAAGTCAAGTAAGAGAGGTGGAGGAAAAACTGGGAAGAGAAATGAGAGAGATGCAAGAAAATCATGAAAAACAAGTCAACAGTTTGCTAAAGGAGACCCCAAAAAAATGCTGAAGAAAATAACACCTTTAAAAATAGACTAACTCAATTGGCAAAAGAGGTTCAAAAAGCCAGTGAGGAGAAGAATGCTTTAAAAAGCAGAATTAACCAAATGAAAAAGGAGGTTCAAAAGCTCACTGAAGAAAACAGTTCTTTAAAAATTAGAATGGAACAGATGGAAGCTAATGACTTTATGTGAAACCAAGAAATCACACAGAAAAACCAAAAGAATGAAAAAAATGGAAGATAATGTGAAATATCTCATTGGTAAAACAACTGGCCATGGAAAATAGATCCAGGAGAGATAATTTAAAAATTATGGGACTACCTGAAAGCCATGATCAAAAAAAGAGCCTAAACATCATCTTTCATAAAGTTATTAAGGAAAACTGCAGAAGGCAGAGGGCAAAATAAATATTGAAAGAATTCACTGAACACCTCCTGAAAGAAATCCAAAAAGAGGAACTCTTAGAACATTGTAGCCAAATTCCAGAGTTACCAGATCAAGGAGAAAATATTGCAAGCGGCTAGAAAGAAACAGTTCGAGTATTGTGGAAGTACAATCAGGATAACACAAGATCTAGCATCTTCTACATTAAGGGATCAGAGGGTGTGGAATATGATATTCCAGAAGTCAAAGGAACTAGGATTAAAACCAAGAATCACCTGCCCAGCAAAACTGAGTATAATACTTCAAGGGAAAAAATGGTCTTTCAATGAAATGGACTTTCAAGAATTCTTGATGAAAAGACCAGAGCTGAAAAGAAAATTTGACTTTCAAACACAAGAATCAAGAGAAGCATGAAAAGATAAATAGGAAAGAGAAATCATAAGGGACTTACTAAAGCTGAACTGTTTATATTCCTACATGGAAAGATAATATTTGTAACTCTTGAAACTTTTCTCAGTTTCTGGGTAGTTGGTGGGATTATACACCCCCCCTCCCCCACACACACACCCATCCAGCCACACACACACACACACACACACACACACACACACATAGAGAGAGAGAGAGAGACAGAGAGACAGAGAGACAGAGAGAGAGACAGAGTGAGAGACGGAGACAGAGACAGAGACAGAGCACAGGGTGAGTTGAACAGGAAGGGATCATATCTAAAAAAATAAAATTAAATGGTGAGAGAGGAATATATTGGTAGGAGAAAGGGAGAAATGGAATAGGGCAAATTATCTCTCATAAAAGAGGCAAGAAAAAGCTTTTTCAATGGAGAAAAAAGAGGGGAAGTGAGAGGGAAAATGTGGGAGAAGGAAGAGAGCCAGAATGCCCAGAGCATCATCATCTGCAAACATTGACTGAAGTCCCTTAATAAATGTTTGCTGAGTTGAAAAAAAAAGAGTGCGCTCAAGGTACATGTTCAGAGTTTGCTTGCATTGACTAACTTTTTAAAAGCTGCTAGATAAAAATAATTTACCAAGACTTACAATGTTTTCCCATGTATGGAATCCACGAGCGAATGGATGGATGGTTGAATGGATTACAACAATAGGCTAACATTTATAATAGATCTTGCTATGGGCCAGGCACAGGGATAAGCACTGGGATAAGCAGTGTACAAATATCATCTCATTTGATCCTCATAACAACCCTCTGAGAGATACTATCATTGTTCCTATTTTGCCGTTGAGGAATGTGAAGTGTACAGAGGTTAATTGGCTTGCCCAATGTCACACAGCAGAAAGATTTAGAGCTGGAAGGCACAATAGAGTCCACAGAATCCAGAACCCTCATTTTACAGATGAGAAAACTGAGGCCCAAAGAGGTCAAGGGACTTGCCCAGACTCATATAGTTACTAAGATCCAAGTTCTTTCTTCTTCCAGACCCAGCAGGTACTCTATTCACCTCCTTCTCTATTAGAAAATAACACAGAATTATCATCAGTACCTTGATGAGAGTGGGAATTCCTATGGTGAACTCCATCTATCCTTCCATCAGGTCCAAAGTAGGGACTCCAGCTAGCCATCTTAACTATGGTTCCTGTTAAATTCCTCCTGCCACTGTGAGAGGACATCCATCTTATAGCCTCATCTTCAATGTCAGTCCAAACTTCAAAGCTGGTTTATTTATCAGGAGATAAAATGACTGATCTCAGCTCATTGTTCTTGAGTTTGGAAACTTTTAGGAATGAGAAGATGGGAAGCAGACTAAATCACAACTCATGGTTTCCTATTCAGTGTTTCCATAACAAAAATTCTGTCCTTGAAATAGAGATTTCCTCAATTGTGAAATAAAGTGGAGGAGACTGGCCAGGATAGCTCATTTCAAACAACCTTTTAAGCTCTGTTAGGTAGTGCAGTGGTGATTTTTTTTTTCAGTGCTATAGCATTGAGAGACTTAGATTATTTATAATACCCTCTTAGTCCATCCATTTCATTCAGTTTTGCAACATTTTATGATGTGTTTGACTCAGAGAAATGGTGCATCTGGCACTGGGAAGACTCATATCCCTTTATTTTTTCCCTTTTCAGATTTCCTTCCCTTTGGCATACCTTTGCAAAGGAAGTAAGCTTCAGCTGACCACATGTGCTTCTCCACCCTCTGTTTCAATTTGTCCCATTTCCCAGAAGGTCCTTCCAACTTACCCAGTACAAAGCCATACCTCAGTGAAGCCAAGACTTGCCATGCTTTAGCATTTTCACTGGCAAGGACCATCTCTCCTGGCTGAAAGAAAGGAAGTCCATCTACTAAGCTTATGAGGTCCTCCCTTGGCTTTGGAGAGAAGTTTTGTGCCTTTCCTGACTCCGTTTATAATTTCAGGTGGCAGTGGCTGTCTCCTAAGTGATTTTTTTCTTCACATGATTTTTTTCTTTCATAAAAGCTGATTTCCTAGTGGGCTAGTAGATGCCATTATTTTATAGCTTGACCCTAATGAAAACTCTGAAGTTGCCTGCTCATCTTTAAGGCTCCCCTCTGTACCTCGTCCCTACTCCAAGCACACTCAAGATGTCCCAGCCTCTCCTGCCAGGGAGGAAATCTTATGGATATGGTTTAACTACTTCTGCTATTTTCATGGCTTTGATGTGTTATCCCTCCTTGAGTAGAGGCACTAGGGAAAGGAATAAAATAGCTTTAAGGTTTGCAAAGCATTCTACCTATGTTAACTCTTTTAATCCTTACAACAACCCTTTAAGGGAAATGCTGTTGCAATCCCCATTTTGCAGATAAGGAAACTGAAGCAGAGGGTGATCAAATGTTTGCCCAGAATCACAGTGAGAGTATGTGTCCGAGACTGGATTTGAACTTCTGACTCTGAATTCAACACTCTCTCCACCATGCCAATTAGCTACCTGACACTTAATACATGCTAATGAATTCTCCGTCACAGAACTTTGGCCACCTCCCGGCACAATATTTAGGGTCAGAAAATACCCTTCCTGGACCCCTTAAATTATACCATTTATGCCAATTGACTACTTCATTTATGAATAAAATAAGCAAGCAGACAAAATTCCCTTTCACTCTCTTTCCCTGTCTTTCTTCTCTAGCTCTGTCATCCAAGTCACCAGATCTGAATCCCAGATTTTGTTGTATACCATAATGGCCCTCCTTGGTACTTATGCTGAAATTCCCAGATCATAATATCATAGATTTAGAGCTGGCAACGACCTCTGATTGGAAAAATCTAACCTCATTTTTAAAAAGATGTTAAGGATGTCAAATGTCTTGCCCAAGGTCATACAGAAAGTTTCTGGCAGTGACAGGATTTAAACCCAAGGATTATAACTCTAAATTCAGATGATTTTCATAAAATCATGCTTCCTGTGAGGAGGATGGATAGGGAAGAAGATTTGAATTTCCACCTTGATCCTTGACTTTGCTTGGTGAGTTTAGACTTAGCCAGAAGGTAAGAGGTTATGTCACAAACTCTAGATTCTAGGTCTCCAACTTAGTCCTCTGACTTTGTAGACTGTAAGTCTCTCAAGGATCAGTAGTTTACATTTCTAACTGGCTCATCCCCTGGAAACCTGCCTTTGGGCCATATATTTTAGACAGAAAAATAATAGCATGGGCAAACTCCTAGAGGCGGTGAAGAGTTGCTTTGGAGAAGACACAATTATTACAGAATGCTTCATTGAAAAAGGACTTCAGAGATCTACTGGTCCAATCTACTCATTTTATAAATGGGAAAATCAAGGCCCTTTCTGACCTCATCATGAAAGGCTAGGAATATCGTCAATCTTTTTAGCTTCCTTTACTAATCCATTATGGCTTACCATAGGATCACAGAGCTAAGAGACTTTGGAGGTCATTGCATCTTTTTATTGAAGAGGAAAGTAAGATCCATGAAGTCTAAGTTCACTCAAATCACCAATGGGGAAGCTGAGATTTGAAGCCAGGTCCTGTAACTTCAGTTCCAAGGTGGTTCTAAACCTTAGACTTTCATTTTATTCTACCTCTAAAGCCAATCTATTTTACTCTGAGGTGGGTAAGGAATTCTTAATTTAAAACTATCTCTTTCACACTTCAAGGAACAGAAGAAGGGGAGAATGGTGCAGCCCTTAGCTAGAATATTCTAGGTTTGGCCAAACCTCATGATTATCCTGTCAACACCACCCATTAATTTATATAGTTCAAGCATATCTTCTTTCAGCTCCAGTGCCCTGGGCACAGTAGGTATTCAATTAACATTTATTCCCTAGCAATGATTATAAGAAGAATGGAGAAGCCCCGTCTTGTTCACCTTCAAATGGTAACTCTCCAGGTAAATTAGCAAATGAGATGCAACCTAGCCTGGTGGCTAGGGTCTTGGGCTTAAAGTCTATGAGGCCTAGATTTAAAACTTACTTTGGGTCTTATATCTTAGCTTTTCCAAACCTCAGTTTCCTATCCGTTAAAAAAACATAGGGGCTAATAATGTATGTAATCCCTCCATTAAGGAGTTGTTTCAAAGTGCAAATATAAATGTCTTTAGGGGATTTTACAAACCTTAAAGCATTATAATAAGAGAATGCATAGTATCTTGTATAAAGTAGCTTATTGAATTGAATTGAAAATGACAAAGGCAGAGTCCAAAAAGCATCGTAAAGGTTCAAATATTAAAGAATCCCTTTTCATCCTTTCTCAATGTAGCTATGCTGGATGGAGGACAAAACTTGAATTCAGAAAATATGAATTCGAACCCTGTCTCAGACACTTACTAATTATGTGACTACTCTGGACAAGTAACTTAACTGCTATATGCCTCAGTCTCTTCATCTGTAAAATGGGGATAAATAACACCCACCTTATAAGGCAGTTGTGAAGACAAATGTGATAACAGACCTGAAATGTTTTGCAAATCCTAAAGAGTCATATTAATGTTAGGTATTATTATTATAACCACAAACATCATTATTACTATTCATGTCTGCAATTGGTAGAAATAAGATGAAAAAAAAGAATTGAGAAGCTGTAAGATAACAGTGAATTCCTACATGCAATACTAAGGGTTGTTTTATCCATCACTTCTCAAGAAGTTGTTAATGGAAGAACATTTACCACCACTGACCTACAAAGGCTGGCCTAGTACACACTGCTTAATTTCTGTCCACAGCATTTAAGGGAGAGAAGTTTAAATTATAGACAGCATGACAGATGTCCAGAGCCTAAGCCTCCTCCTGCCACACACTGTTTGTTATGAGTCATTTTGGATCTTGTCCATTGAAACACCACTTTTCTCTAGAAGCACCAATCTGTGGTAAGGAGTACATGGTGATGGATGGACACAGGAACCACTGAAAAGATTGGCCACAGGCTTCAAAAATGAAATGACCTTCTAAATCTTTCTTTGTCAATTTGGTTTTCCTCCATCCCACTCTGAGTCTCCCTCCAACCCCAGGGGAGGAGAGAGGTATCCCAAGACTGTTTTAAAAAAAAAGCTTTCTTAATTTTCATTTTTTTCCTTTCTTTTAATTTTAGGATAGATTTTCTTTATAAATCACCTTTATGTCCCAGTATATCCACTCCCCCTCCCCTTTCCAGAGACTCATTCCTTATAGCAAGAAATAAAAAAGAAAGAAGGGGAAGGCTGTTTGGCAACGCTAGCCAACACATCAACCATGTCTGACAGTACATGCAGTGTTCCAGACTCAGTCATCTTCACCTCTGTGAATAAGGGATGGAAGTGTATTCTCAGCTCTCTTGAATCAGCCTGGTCATTTTCATTACCATGTTCGGTTTTAACTTTTCATTGTTTTGGTTCTTTCCTATTTATGTTGTTGAACTGGTTTTCCTACTAACAGGGTCATCGTCTGGAACCTGGAATAAGGAAGCAAAGATTTTTTGCGACTCTTCTTACTGTACAGACCAGACCATAAACATTGTCCAGGCAGCCCCTGAATGATGGGAATTTCATGAAAGGCAGAACATCCCTCAAACCGGGGAGCTGCAAACTTAGAAGTTAACAAATAGTAAGAAGGGGTTTTCTGAGATTTTATTTAGCACCTGGGAGCTCAGACTTTAAAAGGGAGCTTCTCGTCCAGACAAAATAAAAATTACCCTCACTGCTAGTGACATAGCCTGTCAGTGAAGGGCTGGCCCTTTGCTTTCCTTGTGAAAAGATCCTCTGAGTGCACTGTAATTTAAAATCACGTGCTGCATTTTCCTGATGAATTTAGCAGCTGGCTGGTGAGAGGTAGCAGATAGTAGAGAAGAGAAAGATAATGGAATCCCAATATCCTTTTATTGAGGTAAGAGTTTGGTAGTTGGGTTGGGGGTGGGGAGGGTAGGAAGAAATGAAGGGGCCCAAAGGAGCAGGGCATGTAGTACCAGTCATCTCTGAATTCTCTGGATTTTGGCATCCTTGGGATTAGGGAGGAAGAGAGGATTTCTTACACAGGTCAAAGGGAATGGGTAGCCATCCAGCTAAAGAGATTTCATGCTTGACTGCCGGGAAATGGCCAAAATTATGATCTATTTGAGAAAGCAAATTGAAGAAGCAAGTGGGCCAGTTTAACTCTTCCTCAGACCTGGTGGCTCTGGCTCATGTTTTGGGTAGATGAACAAAGGCAGGCAGCTTTTTTATTTATCACAGGAGCCCCTTTGGTTCTAGAAATATCTTACTTTGCAAAGAACACTAGTGATTAAGTCAGTGTAGAGACCATTTATGCCAAAATCTTCATAGCAGCACTTTTTGTGATAGCAAAAACCCAGAAACAACTCCAGTAGCCATGGGCCAAGAAAATACAGCACCAACTGTGGCATATTAATGTAATAGAATATTATCATGCAGTAAGAAATAGGAAACATGAGAAAACATGTATGAATCAATGAAGAGAGAGGTAAGAACCAAGAAAATAATACACACAATGAATATAATTGTGGAAATAAAATAAATAGCAAAAAGAAGCCAAGCTCTGGGTAATTTTAATAACCTTTTGCATTCTCAGGAAAGCAGAATGAAACACAGCTTCCTCCTCTTGGTTATTAGGGCAGAGCATGGTGTTAGTGTCCTTTACCTAAGCTGTTTACCTTTGTTACAAAGGAAGGTTCAACACTGGGGGTAAGGTAGAGGTGAAGGTGGGGTCATATGTAGAAATGACTGTGATAGAAAAAAAAGGATCAATAAGACTTATTTTTAAAAAAAAGATTCATTTTAGAGAATAGTTCTCATCTAAACTACCACACCTATAGACCACTCATAAAGTTTTTCCTCCTTTCCTTTCTATCATTTTTCCCCCCTCTCTCCCCATGTTGTAATCTCTGCCCTTTCCTCCTTTTCCTAGGATATAATCGTCATGGACAGGTAATAATGTGTTTGTGCTCTTTTTGTTGGAAAATAGAATTCAAATAGAAGGGAACCTTGAACATCATCTTGTCCATTCTTTTACTTCCATATAGATGCAAGATCAGCGAGAATCGATCCCATTTTTGAGCATCCACAGAAAAAGAGATTTTGCTGTCTTTAGTAAACCATTCCAAAGAGTTTAATAGTCCTACTCAGGCATTCTCCCTTACATAGTCAGTCTAAGCCCTTTATTGTGCAATTTAAATCTTGTTCCTTTGTTCTGTCCTCAATAAAATAACCTGCCAAGGACTAACTAAAAGGTCGTTAGATACCTTCATTAATCCAAGTTCTTAGGTTTTATTTTCTAATCTGTTGTAACTCTCCTGGGAGTCCTCTGCCAAATAATCTAAAAACAATTTTTTCTACGTCCTTCTTTCACTCTTCCATCTTACTCCTTTTCTTCATTCATCCTAGCCCACAAATGCCATTTGGTTCTGCATGCCGTTAGATCAGTAAATGGCCCAGAGTTCCTACGATGCCTGAGAATCTCTCCCATCATCATCCTTCTTCTTTTCTATAAAGGACACTTGTATAAACTCCCTCACCCTGTAGTTATAAGTATGAATTTGAAACTTCTGAATACTTGATTAAAATAATAATAATAACCTCAGGGAAAAATACCTTGTGGCCTTCACTCAACAAAAGCAGACTACAGACGCCTTTCCAAGGTGCTCTGAGTTTCCTGCAAAGAGTTAAGCTGTCATTTGTTGCCAACACAGTGAGCCAACTTGTTGAAGTTGATCAAGTTTTATTACTTCTGTTTTTCTTATAATCTGCCTTTTTTTCTGAAGACAAATGAGGGAACCCTGCTTAAAGCCTGGCTTGTATTTTGGGTTCCTAGAGGCACTACTCTAATGAATGTGGTTGAGCTCTTTTCACCATACTGATGGGTGTCAGTTTCTTGGACATTATTTAGAAATCTGTAACACTGAGCAGGCCTGTTGGTGTAGTGGAAAAAACATTGGCCTGAGCGTCAGCAGATCTGGGCTCTTAGTCCTGGCTGTGCTATTAACAAGGTATGTGACCTTGGTCAAGTCACAACTTCTCTGGGCTTTGGGCATCTTCAAGTTGTAAAATGAGGGAGTTGGACCAGGGATCTCTCAGAACCCTTTGTGGGCCCAATCTTCCAGAATTCCAGGACTCTAATCTCTCTTGTACATTAATAGTCACCAAAATATTCTAGTTGCTACACCAGAGGAAATAACTGTAATTCTGCCTATTTCATATGCAGTCAAGAGACTCACATTTGGCTTCTCTAGTTCTTAACTATTCAAGATGTGGAGAGCCCCAGCCTCTATACCCAAAGTATGTAAAATCCCTGGGAAATTAATTTTCAAAGTTGATGCTGGGCAAGTAGAAAACTCCAAGCCTTGCTCCCCAAGTCTCAAATTCAGAGTCGTACAGAGCTCTATTTAAAGTGGTATGTTTTTCTTGCTCCAATTGTTTAAGTGGCAGAATTTTGTGATATTTTAACATTCATAACCATTTGTGATCTAAATACAACTCCATGGTCCAGGAGTGTGTGAGGTAATAAGCAAATGGAATTCATTTTAGTTTTGATTTTTATCTGCTAGTTAACGGAAGATCTCTACGCTCCTATGACTGTCCCTCTAAAAATAGTTGGGGTGAAGACAGCAAAGATGGGGGAGGCAGAGGCTCTGCCCCTGCTCCTGGCCTTAAATCCCCATGATGTTGTATTAATTCACAAGATCTTTTCACCCAGTTTTACTGCCGATGAAATGGAGGTGACATTTGAGAACTCTGCAGATTTTCCGTTCTTTGTTATAACTGAATGATTTCAGGATTCCCACTATTGTCACTGATATTCTGATATCATATCACCTTTTCAATTTAGGATTTTCCAACTCACACTACATCTTCCATACAGTGTAAGGTTGATCATCATTTTCTTATATAGGATTAGGAATTTAGGGTTAAAAGGGAGATCAGAGGTCATGTAGTCCAACCCCCTAATTTTACAGGCTTATTGTGGTAAAATGACTTGCTCAAGGTCACACTGGTATAATAAGTTGCAGAGTCAGAATTCCAATCCTGCTTCTCAAATGCCTAATCCAGCCCTCGTTCTTCAGTACTACAGTGCCTCTCATTGGTTAGATTTCTATAGTGTTTTTCATTCAGATTTTTTTAAAGGACTCAAGAGGCGCATTATTTATCCAGCATTTTAGATAGTATGCAGGATGTAAAAAAGTGACAAGGAAAGAAAATAGAATTAGCAGGATTTAAATAAATCTAAGGCAGCTACATTGCACAGTAAATAGAGCACTAAGCTTGGATTCAGGAAGACCCATCTTCATGAGTTCAAATCTGACCTCAGATTCTCACTATCTGTGTCACCCTAGGCAAATCACTTAACCCTGTTTTCCTCAGATCTTCTGTAAAATCAGCTAGAGAAGGAAATGGCAAACCACTGCAGTATCTTTACTAAGAAAGCCCCAAATGGGGTCCAGAAGAATTGAACAGCAAAAAACCAAATCTAATAACCAATCTCAATCCGGGAGAGCAGAAAAATGAAACATACTTGCCTTCTATTGGTAGAGGTACAGAATTATAGATATAGAACGTTGTATACACTGTCAAACAATGTCATGAATTTAGTTTTACTTTGTTAAAAGGGAGAATTCAATACTGGTCATATCTAGAAATTATTGATGTACTAACAAAAGACATCAGTGATATTTATTTTAAAATAGTTTAATCCATGTAAGGAATAGTTGGCAAGTGTAAGTACATCCAAGTGGAACCCAGGTAAGATGTGCTTATGTTTAAGTTGCGGGTAGGCACTGTGCTCTTTCTTTTTAGCTCCTGGGATTTAACTGAGCCACAGATGTATTTTTGAGAGTTTTAGTGTTTGTCTCCAGGCTTTTCTCTCAGTGGATGAGACACTCTCTCTCACACCTCCCCATCTCTGCCCCCTCTCTTAACTTTTCAGTCCCCTGAGGATTAAGACAATCCTTGAGCTTAATCAAATACTGATTACTTTACAACATTAGAATGTTTAGTGCCTCTTTATGTGTGACTATAAATTATGCTGTGCAGGAGACTTGAATAAAAAAAAAGATGTTCACAGAAAATAAAAATGTGCCTTTTACCGAACACCAAAATATTCAGATAAAGCATGAAAAAAGGAAAATCAAACCCTGGTCAGTCATTCTGAAGGTTTGCTTCCACTGTGGCAAATACCTGCCAAACAGTGACTGAATTTGTCATTTTTTTCATTGTGTAGAAGCACCCTATATTTTTCCTATAGGGAGGTAATTCAGCATTAAAAATGTTTATCAAAAGTTTTACTTGTTTGTTTTACTTAACCATAAAATAAAAATGTGAACTAAGTTAGAAATACTGAACCAATTTCTTCTCATATGCTTTTAAAAAAATATAAAAATTTTGTAATGTACCATAGATACACAACTAATATAAAATTAATAGTGATTAAGAGTCACCCCAGAAACACCAAATTACCAGTAATGAAATTCAATGATTTCTGTAGTAGGAAGCTTTATGCTGGAAATTCAAGTAACACCCAGTCAACCAAAATATAAGCAATTTTTTCTGTGTAAGTCTTGCTTAATAGATGGAGAAATAAAGGATTTATCTGTTTGTCCCTAACTATTTCTAGCTGGAAAACCAGAATTCATGAGTAAAAGGAGAGTCCAATCCCAACAGGATCTGCAAGCGGACATTTGTTTTCTAAATCCTAAAGAAAGAAAAGACACATTTTTGAGAAATGCCTTTTAAGACATTACATGAAAACTAAGATTTCAATCCTGGGAGACTGCCGTCTTCCTGACTGTCCCAACAGCCGAGTTGAGGGCCATGTTTAAACATTCTGTGGTGTAACTGCTAGGGAGGAGAAAAGATTTCGTGTTGTTATGATTTGAGAATTGTACTTTGGCTTCATTTCGCATGTTCTCTTTCACATTAAGTGAGCTCTGATTTAACCCTTCTCAGGAGACCCTTCCCTGACATATTTTTTCCCCTAGAAGGAAGGGCACTTGTTCAATCAAGTCCCCGGAGAAGTAGGAGCAACCCCTGGAGCATTTCCACCATTAAGTCAGCCTCTAGTCGCCTTTTTCCATTACTTCCACAAGACTACACGTATTATATAGGCGATATTATTGAAAGAACTGGGGCCATTTTTGTGCTGACTCAGCACATGGTTTCTCTTTTCCAGATTGCTAAAAATAACTTCCTTCTGGGGGCAATAGCTTCAGAGCAAGCAAAAGGCAGAGAAATACAGAAGAGCTTTAGATCCACCTTTCAGACTTGAAGAGTCTCAAAGCATAGTGCAAAATCCAAGAGAAAATTTTCTAATTTATTTAAATTTAAAAGAAAAAGAAGAAAAAGAAAAACCTCTCAGGGAGTTAAGTCCCAGAATGTTTTAACTGCTTGTATTTCACAGAAATAATACACTAAGTTGTATTTGTCCCAGATTGTTCTCCAAATGCATGGTTTTCTTGCAGCTTTTAAAGTCCTGGACAAAATAAAATAATGCAAATCACTAGACTCCTATTTTATAAGGTTATAGCTAGGGTATATTTGTCTGGATCAAATGTGTATGGCATAAAAAGGAAGATGGAATAGCATATGCAGTGGTCATAATAGCCCAGGCCAGGTTTGGGTCACCACATTTCATTCCTTTCCCCCTGCCCGTTCATTTCTTGGAGTATTTGGAAAAAGGGGTGTGTGATGCCTAAATACACACACTTGGGAACACAAGTGTGAGGCTGCATGTCTCTGCCCTGACACGTTTTCTTCGCATTTTTCTTGGGCTGAGGTCCCTTTCAGACACACTTAGCCAGCAAGCTTTGGCGTTCAGAGTTCCTGGGGCTACAGACTAGCCAGGTAAACGATTTTGAGCCCCAGCTCTGAACTCCAGTTCAGATCCAGTAACTTTTCAGCATGCTTAGCCCTTCTGTGTTTTCATCATCTCAGAAGACAGTGCCTGCCTGCCCTGACTCCCTAATCAGAGTACTTTGCTATTTAAGGAGAGCCCTGCAGTTGGCATTCCAGAGCACAAGGACCACCAGCTGAGCTTTAAACAAGTACAGATGTGAAGGGCAGGGGAGACAAGGGGACATTCCTCTTTCCTCCCCATGCCTGAGGCTAAGGAAGGTACAAACATGCTGGAGGCCTGGGCAGCAGGGCATGCAGGAACCCACTGCTTTACTCCCCAGCCTGTAAAATAGTCATCATGTCCCAAACTCATTTTGTCTGCTGGCCCAAAGGATGCCCAATGGATGTGGGGCAAGGGAAATTTCAGAGAGAGTCATGATTCTGGGGTCCAAGGACCAAGATTCCTAACTTTGAAAGCATCCTGAGGCCCTAGGAGATGACTCCCACCATGTCAGCCAAGCCAACCCCAATCTTCCTGTCTAAATTTCCCCAAAGTGGGTACTGTTTGTCCAATGCACTGGACTTCAAGGGTCTGAACAGAGGGCTGCCTTTCTCAGCCTCCAGCTTCATGATCTATAATTCTTGTCCCTCAAAGTTCCCACCTGAGACTTCAGACAGGTAATAGCTAGAACCAAAGAATCCTTTTTTTTGAGAGACATAGTAGTGAGCTACTCTGAGGTTTAGAAGATGGCAGTCATTGGTAAACATGAAATGGGAAAGTAAGGGACCACAAGACAGATCAAAGAAACAGATAAGGACTTTCTTCTACTCCCACCCTTAGTAAAAAAAAAAAATAAATAAATAGAAACACCCAGGCCAAGGGCCAGTCTAGCCATTTGAGAAGTGAGGGTCTTGAGGACATAGTTTCAGACCTCAAAGGGGTATAAGAGCCTGAGTGTGATTCTCCTAATAGTATTCATTGGAGGGGGAGAATTCAGCCCTAAACCAATTCCCATTTTGGAGTTTTTGCACTCTGGATCCAGAGTGGTGCTTGTTTTCTAGAAAAGGTGGGTGCCTGTCTGAAGGGCATCAGGTAGACAAACTTTTCTGCCTGCTGTTCATGGGGTGGATGGATGGTAATAGGGAAACTAATTCTCTCTGTTGTCTCCATAACAAGAGACTGGAATCCCAAGCCTAGATGGACTTCAGAACCACTGCTATCCAGAGGACTGACTCTCCATCCTTCCCACCCTTAAGCTAAAGAGTTCTCAGTAGGATGGTAGGGGGAGAAACTAAGAACCTGAGTTGCTAACAATATGTTCCCTTCTTCCTCTTTTCTGGAAAGTCACCATATAAACACTAAACCATCTCCCTCTCCCCACTCACTCTCCGCCTCTGTCACCCTTCTTAGAGTCTCCTACCCATCAGGGATACAGCAGAGGTTCCAAAGAAGACCCCAGCATGGGATCCCAAAAGCATGTCCTGTCCCCGAGCTCCCTCCCATTCCCCACTTGACCCAGGCCCTAACCCCAAGTCTTCCAGTCTCCCTTTCTTGCTCAGTCCCATTTCTTCCATTTTGCCCTGAGAGAGTGATGAAAGAATGAAGGGTCCTATCCTCCATCCCCACCGCATGACATAGAAGAAAAAAAAAGACCCTGGCTTGAAGCCTCAGAGCACCAAATTCGAGTCCTGACTCAGCAACTTAGCATGACTTTGGACAGGTACTTTTGAACAAGCATCTTTAGATCTCCATTTCCCTATGTGTAAAATAAACGCAGACTTCCAGTTCTAAATCCTATGGGGCTAGGGGCCACCACTTTCTTCTGCATCTACCCCTAACCCCACTGCCCGAAGTTTCCTTCTCTGCAACTCCTAAACTTCCCCACAGCTTAAGACACAGGAGTATCTCTTCATTCAAGCAACAATCTAAGAACTCTTTCTTCTGTCCTTTCGGGACCCTTTCTGGCTTCAGTTATCCGTACCTGCATATACACATACTACCCCCCATCTCGAGTTTCTTTCTTCTTATTCACATCTACCTGCATCTCAAGACATCGGAGCACCGGCTCCCAAGCCCGTCCACTCCCCATTTCAAAGAAAAAGAAAGGACGAAAATGGGCTCAGTAGCTCAGAGAGGCAGGAAGGCTACCCCTAACCCTATATATAAATCCGTCCCTCCTCCACAGATCCGGTCCTTTTTCTGCTTTTCCTACCATCAGAAACCCGCCTGCTAGCCCGCGCGTTTCTGAGTCCTTTCCCGTCCCCCCAGAGAGCTGGGGACCCCAGCACATCCCCGCAACCCCAGCCGATAGCATAGCGTGGCTTTCTCGTCTGAGGGGCGGCGGGGATGGGGATGGGGAGGGAGGGAACCCGAGAAGGAGGCGCAGAGGGCACCGCGGCGGCCCATGCGGGAACCAGCGGAGGCGCAGCTTGGAAGAATACCTGCAAGTCTCAAAGCCGCTGAAGGAATGGACTCCCCGATCCTGATTTATTCTTCTCTCTGGGCATAGAGGTGGAAAGAGGAGCTTTCCAGGGGCGGGAAGACAAGAAGACCAGAGCTGCAAACAGGTTCTTCCCTCTGGTCACCATGCCCTCCGTCCCCAGGAAAATGCGTGCGCTCTGGTCAGTGGTCTCCGAGGCAGAGAGAGGGAGAGCGCGCACGAATCCGGGACAGGTAGGCGGGTAGGGTGGCCGGCGGCAGCGGAGGAGAAGAGATTCTGGGCTGAAAAGGTTCGCAGCCCCTAGGCAGGCCAGGAGGAGCGGGCTGGAGGGTGCCGTGCCACCTGGGCAGGGAGAGGAAGGGCAGGGTCCCCGCGCTGAACCCCTGCTGAACCCACGAGCACCTGCAACCTTCCTTCAACGCGCAGCCAGGGGAGTAGGGAGTTCATCCCCACCCTCAGGTTCATGGTAGGGTCAAGGCCACAAACAAAGGCCAGACAGCTCAGCCCTCGGCGCCGCCGAAGTGTGGGAGGGGGTGTTAACACCTTCAGCAGCACCCAGTACCTTTCCAGGAGGGCTACGTTGTATCTGGAGTCTGGGAGTTCCTTTCTGGGATGGACACGAACTACGGACTCGGAATGTGTAGGGGTTATTTTCTGACGGTGTGACTCGCTCCTATTACCTTTTAGAGGTGAATTAGACAACACATTCGGACATGCCCCGTTCACGTTTCCCCTATGTCCATGGACTTCTCTCAGAACTTAATTCAAAAGCAAAAACTCGAATTAAAAAAGCGAATGTATCGAACCAGATTTTGTTAAAGGTACAACGACAGTTAACTAGAGAGACCCAGGGATTTAACTGCCAGTGATAGGGCCTACATACATTCGATTTGCGTAACTAAACGAGTTTTCCCTATGTTTTCTTCTTTTGTTTTAAAGCAATGTTTGGCTGAACAAATTTCCCCGCAGCAAACAAACCCAGATAATTTAGTTATCCTCCTAATAAATTCTTAAAGTTAACCCCCCGACCAATATTTAAAATAATTCCAGGATCTATCAGGGCCCACCTTATTATGGTCAGTGCTAAGTCTCTGTGCAATTAATTATATTTTGATTGTTTTTTTTTTAATAATGTGTCTAGAGGAAAAGTGAATCTGTTGATGTCACTCAATGACAGAATTCAACTGTCCTTCCAAGAGAAAATCTCAGCTATTCCCCAACAAGAAGAGACACAAGTAACAAAATGGATCATTTTTTTCAAATAAAAAAAGTGTTTTTAAAGGGGTTCCCCATAGTCAGAAGCAAGTTTTGCAAAGAATTCCGAGGATCAGAAGACGGAGGCTGACTTAGCCCAAGTTAACTTTAAATTTTTTTTCCTTAATTTTTGCAGAGCCAAAACTTAGAATCCCTGCTTAGGACAAAGAGAATAAGATATCCTTACTGGGAACTGAATTACCCATGTGTGATTCTCTCAAGTCTGAAATTGAGAAGATAGGAAAAATCTAACACCTCATTAGGTGGTAGATGCTAGAAAACCACGACTACGGTGAGCTCTGGCCCTGAATTTATTGTGAACCAATACATGCTTAAATGTGCCGTCAGTGAATTGCATTTGTTACTTGTAGCTATCTCATCAATGGCAACAACCACCTCAAAGCCTTTTTTACAAATAGCTAATTAGTGAGCTGATTACTGAAGTCTCCCACTTTCTCCTCACCCCCTTTTAGTGGTTAGTTACTGAGTTCCCTATTTAATTTGTGGGAAAGTGATGTGTAATGATTTTTAATCAGCTTCATGTCTAAGTGATTCAGTCAAAAATGGGGTACAGCGTTTCCCACTTTTTGTAAATGACTAGAACCCAAAGCCAAAGTATACATAACTAGCTGCCTTTAAATCACAATAAAGGGAAGAATTTACAAAATCAAAGCAATTCATGTGTGAAGTGGGCAATGTCATTTAGTTATTTTCCAGTCTCAATGAACAGTTTTTCTCCACCTAATTAAACACATTCTGTGACATTCTGGAACCATATTTGGTTTTGTGTAACTAGGATTCCTTGCCAAACTTTAAGAAAAGAGCAAATATATACTTCACCTAACTCCCTAAATATTCATTCTTCCCTTTTAGAGCCAATCATAGGGTGCTAATGCCTCCATCCAGAGAGCTACTATAGAGACTTTTTTTAAAAAATTGCAATTATATAGATCAGTAGTTAGTTTGTTTTGAAATGACTAGAGACTAGACATATAAATTTCCTGGGATTAAGAAAAAGACCGTAAATCTATCCTGGGCAACTGGCTTGTCATCTTTTTAATGTGGGATAAATTATAGCACATAAAAATCTCCTATATCTAGTTTATTATAAGGGAATCATTTTCTTTGTTGCCAGAGAGATCCACAATGGTGAATTTTATTGTAGCTTAGATACTTGTTAAATCTGGTGATTAAACAAACACCTTTAGACTATGCACCCTTGAGAACTCCTATTCTTCTTTACAATATTCTACTATTGAGAATTTATTTTTTTCATTCATAACATTTGCTGGAATCAATTGTGAGCACAACTAAGACTTTCCCCCAAATAACTATATTCCAAACCACCACAACAACAAAAATGAAGATCTGCGATGTGAGGGAGCGTCTAAACATGCTTCCTGTCAGCACACAGAGAACAATCCGAACCAAAATCAGTTTTCTGTGATTACTTTTTGCTGTCTGTTTTGTGCTGTTTGCCCTCTGCAAGGAAGCTAGAACCGGTCACTGACCAGTTTTTGCACAATTGCGTGTGTGTGTACTTTTCAGTTTGTTTATTGGAAGCGTTGAGTTAGTCTTTTTTTTTCTTTTTTTTTTTAAAGAAAGAAAACCTTAAGCTAAGCTAAAATGCATGAGAATCTATATGTTTATTAATTGGGGAATTCAACTTATCTCCCCTTTGCTATTCATCTGAAATTAATTAAGTGTGTAGAATTACAAGGTGGGTGTATCCAAGCCAGCAGGCCTGGCTCTGGCTAATCAAAAGGGCATTTGTTGAATGAACACAATTTAGTTAAGGTTAATCCAGTGAAGAGGATACCTCCCTGGTCTTAATTACTCTAGGTGATAGATTGTGAACTCAGAAAGTAGGAAGGAAGGGAAATTCTGTCCTACTGAATACCAGGATTTTCTAATTTAATTTAGCCCTCTGTTTTCACAGAAGCAAACAGTTTCCATCCAGAGAGCCCGAAGACCTTCTGAGCCCTCTTTCATTCAAGGTGGGGAGGGCAGGGAGGGAAAGGGGCATGTAAAAAAATAAAAGCTGGGAGAGTTTGAAAGTTTCAAAAATACAGAAGGTAACTTGTTATTTATAGACATGTCCATTTGTTGATTTGATCTTAGCTCAGTGAGTCTTTTATCACTTACCCCTGACTAGCTGACTACTCGGTCCTCAGCGTTTGCACACCCGAGGAAATGTGGAGTGATTGAGGTCTGCTGGAATAAATGAGAGAAGTCCTTATGCCTCCAGGACTGGATGGCTGAAACAGCTGCATTTGAAAGTAGGACACTAATATGTAGTATTAAATTATACTGAAAAGATGTTTAAAATTATGAAGAGGTTGCAATGGGATTGTAAGCAGATATATCAGCGAAGGTGTGGTCTGGGTGGAGAATGGCCACATGAGAGAGAACATCCATTGGAAACTACCTAACAGGCTTTATAGATTATTCGTACGTTATTAAAATGTTCATTTCTAAATAAGTAAATCAGCCTTCATGGGGCTGCATCTACATACTGAGGGTGACTGCGATCTTCACTTTCCACCAGGATCCTTTAGGCAGACTCTGTAAGTAAGCTATTTGAAATTCAATGTTTTTTTTTTAAATGTTTTCCCCCACCCCTGGAAACAAGAGTTATATTTTCTCATATATTTATTTTTGTTCCTATCTAAGGTAAATCTTCTGAATAATTTGTCCTCTCCATTCATAATATCCAGAAAAAAAATTAGCAAGTGATTTGCCTTATTTTTCAGCCTCATGATATATTTCTGCTAAAGTAGGAGTTTCTGTTTCTGATTTATTAACATTTGATCCCCTGGTTTCCTGCCATTGATCAAGCCTAATACTTAGCTCAGCTGATGAGTTTTATATGAAATCTGATATTCCAGGAAGAGGAGAGAGTTAGTACCATTTTTCAATATTTTCTATCCTAAGTCTTTTAAGAGTGTAACGCAGGAAAAACACCTAGCAGGCACTATTTTTTCTTTTTTTACCACACTTCCCTGGTATACAGACTTTTTGGAAGTGAAACATTTATCAATAGAACAGATGTTTGTGCAGTGTCATTCATATCCTGTAAACTGTATACACATTTACACCCTATTGCCCAAACATGGTTTCACCCTACTACTGACCAGCTGTCTACCATGCGATCTTTAGTTAAGTCACGGTCAATAAGGTCAACTCCCTGGGAACATCTGTATTTGATCAGTTTGCCCAAAATGGGAACCTTCCTAATTCCTGATTATCCCCAAAGTCTCTTAAGAACCAACAATGACAATAACTGATTTACCACCACCATCCAACACTTCCTTCTAGAAAACTGTCTTCTTTCACCACCCCAAAGTGCTCCACTCTCAAATCCCATGCTGATGAACTGAGCTGAGGCGGGTTTGTAGTCACTAATCCTGCAAATGGATTATTAAACCGTTGGGAAATTCCTACTTCATGCCCCTCTGGAAAGAGTCTATCCTGATGCTGCTCTAATCATTGCTAAAATATGGGCAATCCTTTTTTTTTTTGTTTGTTTGTTTATTTGTCTTGTTAATTAAGTGAGGTAGCAAGATAGTGTAATAAATAAAGCCCAACTACAAAGCCAATGTCAGAGTTGACAAGATTTCACCCGGCTTCAGAACATGGGTGGAGTAATTTTGGCTTCCATAATGTTGCCACGCTCCTGGATTGCAGACCAATAGAGGACTATTTGATTGAGTTTACCCAGTTCTTTTTCAGCCAAAGACTTCAGACCAGTGCCATTAACAAATTATTCCAGTGCTGCTGATCTTGCAAAGAACAAAGTGAGAACCTCTTCTTTTTGAAAGGGCAGTCACCACTTTGGAAAGTTCTCTGGGACAATCTGACAGTCCTGAGGTTTTAAGTTAATGTGCAGAGTCCATATGTTTAATCACCGTAATATAACAACTTTTTAAATCTGAAAGCAAGGTTAAGTCTTCATTTCAGTGCAAACTTTGAAATTAAAGTTTGTTTCCCATCAGGAAATATAAAAGATGCTATTAAATCTTGTCATATCAATCTCAAAAGAATGGGCATCCTTTCAAAAGGTAACTTGCAACTAACCGTCTTCTCAGAGGGTTGTCATGGGGAAAGCACTTTGTAAATAAGCATGAGTGGTTATGACAGCAGTAAGCAATAAATATTTCCAGTGAACTGCTTACAAAATCTGTTCACAAGTTAAAAGAAATACACAAGTCCAACTGTTCTTCACACTTAAAGCTGTTGCTGTGGATGATGACTGCTATTACTGTGAGTAGGTGAAGCTGAAAAAAATCAATACATGTTGAGTGTTAAATGAGAGAGGACACCCAGTAATGGATAGAGAACTCAGTTTGGTGTCAAGAGAGATCTGCGTCCAAATCCCCTCTACGATACTTATGAGTTGTGTGACCCTGCTTGGAATCTTAGGTTCCTCATCTGTCAAATTGAGGTAGTAATAGCTGTCCTACCTACCTCAAAGTGTTCTTATGAGGCTCCTGTGAGATAATGTAAAGGAATTCACAAACTTCAAAGTGATGTAAAAGTTCTAGGTATTATTGTTTTTGTATGGAAATCACTGAGCTAGACATTGTAAGGGAAAGATGAGTAGTGGGGGAAAAAGGCTGACAGTTTCAAAGAGCTGCTAGTCTAGTTAGAGAGGACCTACAAAAAGTTGAGTAACAATATTTCAGTGTTTCTGGGGTCTCTAATTTTCTTGGCCAAGATGGACCCTTCACCAACACTGAGTACAATCTTTGTACAACTAAGCAGACAGTCTTTAAAAGTTGCTGTGGTCAAAAAAAAATTCATATTCTGCGTGGGATTCTTTGGCTATTCCAGTGATGAGTCTCTCCAAACTTAGCTAGTCTAGTCTTCAGAGGCCAGACACACAGTCTATACAGGTCTGTACTCCAAACATTTCCAATTTGGTCCAAGCTACCAGATCTTATTCTTTTCTGCCAAAGTCTTAAGAACTTAGAGTTATCTCCCCTGTCCTAATGAGGCATCTGAACTTTGTGCAGTGACACCAATCCTGGAAGATAGGTCTTGATGAGTTGTTTGAGATACATATAGGTTAAATGGCATGATTAGATTATAGCTTTGGAGCTGAAATGGATCTTGGTTATGGAGCTAATAGGTGTCAAAAATTTGAACTCAGAAAAAACAATAATAATAGCCAACGTTTATATAATACCCTAAGGTTTGCAAAGCACTTTAGAATTATTGTCATTTTATCTTCACGATAACTCTGGGAGGAAGGAGTTATTATTATCCATCTGTAAAATCATCATTTTACAGATGAGGAAACTGAGGCAGGCAAAGAGGTACACAACCAATAAGTGTATGAGGCAAGATTTGAGTTCAGATTTTCATTACTCCAGGTCTAGTGCTCTGTTTACACTGTACATACCATCTAGCTGCCTCTAAATGACAATCCTAATCAAGATTGTCCTGATTCTAAGTCCAACATGCTATCCACTATGCCACATTGCTTCTTACACACTGATTTATTTTCTGACTCGACCTGTGATTTATTGTGTAGCAATTCAGTGAAGAAGCACTATCACTGCTGATTGAGACTTTTCTTATAGAGTTGTGGTCTCTCTGAGAGATTAAGTGACTTGCCCAGCTATCATATGCCTGAGCCAGGACTTAATCCTTTTAGTGGCTAGGTGGCATAGTGGATAGAGCCCTGGACTTGGAGTCGGAAAGACCTGAGTTCTAATTCTACCTCAGACATTTACTAGCTGTGTGACCCTGGGCAAATCACTTACCCTCAGCCTAGGTTTTCTCATCTTTAAAATTTGGATAGTAATAGAACTTAGCTCACAGGGTTGTGGTGAGGATCAAAATGAGATAACCTATGGAAAGCACTTGGCAAACCTTTAACACCATGTAAATGCCAGCTGTTACTAATATTAACCCAAGGTCTCATCAGGAAGACTGGTTCTCTGTATTCTCACAGTAATACAAGGCAGTAAATAAGGCTCAACAGAATGAATGCTACCAACAACAAAATACAGATGAACAGCCTTTTATTTCTTATTTTATATTTATTTATTTGTGCTGCAACTCTTGCACTGACACTGCAGCCTGCCTCTATTCATTGAAACTGTTCCCAGAGACAGGATTGTCTGCAACCTGGTGCTCCAATGCACGGAGAGCTCCGCCTCTCTCTGGGATGTCAGTATGTTGACACCTCTCCACCCTGTCATGGACTGCTGTGTCCCATGTGGCTTCACTGTGTGACTTGGCCTGCTTCTTCAGCGTCTCCAGCCTCATTCCCCTCAGTTGCAGTAGGTGGCCTGATCTCGCCCCGCTGCTCGGCGATGGAGCCAAACCTGCCTCTTGTCCATTCTTGTTGCCACGTGTCCAGGGCCGGAGGGTTAGCTTGTGATGACTTCCTCTCACTTCGGTTCAGTCCAAAATAAATGAGTTACTTGAAATGCTTTGCAAGCTCCTTCTTTGTCTCCTCTTTCTCAGACCTCCTGTTTATTCGCAGACATATCACGATTAGCTGATGAT
The DNA here is from genome assembly GCF_028372415.1 of Notamacropus eugenii. Classification (NCBI taxonomy): domain Eukaryota; kingdom Metazoa; phylum Chordata; class Mammalia; order Diprotodontia; family Macropodidae; genus Notamacropus; species Notamacropus eugenii. Next base: position 664,319,933 of record NC_092872.1, read on the forward strand.
GGAGATTTGACGTGATTCACCCCGGCTGCTTTTTTTTTCTTTCCATCAACCAAAATTAACAAACTACCAGAGAGTCCGGGGAGAGTTTTTTCCACCCCAGAGGGATTAACTTTTAAAAGTCACTCAGTATGTGGAGAAACCTCTCTTGGCACTAACACTAATTCTTGCTCCCAGACTTTGGCATTCTGGAAAACTTCATTTGCTTACATAGTCTTAACAACTGTCTTTATACTGTTGACTCAAATATGTTTCCCCACTCAGATTCTCTCCTCCTGTCAAGTTCCATGTCTCTAGCTGTGCCTTTCTCTCACAGAGCCACATTTAGTGCAGGACAAACAGTGCTTTGTCTCAAGGTATTGACAGGCTTAAGGGCGGGGGTGTCTTCCTCAGTACAAGGTAGGGCAAGAGGAGAGGAAGAATCTTTCTGGCCTTGAATGCTTTCCTGGGAGTGCCCACTTTTCTTATGCAGAGACTCCAGGGAAGTCAGAAACCTGGGGAGTGGCTTGATATTTATAGAATATCTAAATATAGATGGCTCAAATTTTCAGAATGCTTTCAGGTGTGCAATTTCTACATAGATTAGCTTATTTGAGATTCACAATAATGCTGTGAGGTAGGTGCTAATATTATCCCCATTTTACAGATGAGAAAACTGAGACAGACAGCTGTACATAAATTGCCTCAGGCTATAGCTAGGTAGGACCCTGGCTAAGTCAGGAGCTGAACTCCGATGTTTCTGACTTCAAGTTCAGCACTCCATGCACTGTGCCAGCAATCAATCTATCTATCTATCTATCTATCTATCTATCTATCTATCTATCTATCTATCTATCTATCTATCTATCCATCTATCTATATGTATATATATACACACATATGCATGTATCTACAAGTATACATGTCTGCATATATGCATACATGTGTCTATATGTATATGTGTGCATGAAATATGTATATATGAAAATATGTGTGCATATACAAATGCACATATTTAGATATAATTTTGAATCTCTTGGAATTTTTTTCATGAGAAATCCTCATGCTGATATCCAAGTATGGGATAAAGGGAGTAGTGGTACTCAAGATCCATCAAATAATCCAGCCCCCATTGCATACATTCATTCTCACACCCCACTTGCCCATTGGGGATAGACCCCCTACCTAGCCTTAATTCACTCTGAGTCTCCTTCAACCCACTGAATTCAATAACTCACTTTACTCACTGTCATTGTCTGTCCTTTCCACTTAACAGACTCATTCCATAGTTACTCACAAACTGTTGAGTTGAATCCTCCAAGTATCTGATAGATCCCCATATAGCCCACACTAACTCATGTTCATGACACTAATTTCTCTGTCTGTCTCTCTGCCTCTGTGCTCTCTGTCTCTGTTTCTGTCTCTATCTAAGCATTTGTGGACAGCTGTGTGCCTTTACTTCTCACACATAACTATTTCCCACTCAGACTCCATCAATCTGCACTATAAGTGGACATACCCAATATTGATGAGATTATATATCCCTTACAATACTGAAGTGTTAGGTGCTAGGCACCCAGTAGGCAGTATGAGTAGGAGTTTAGGGAGGCTTTCCTGTCTAGTCGGGAGGTATGACTTAGTCACAATTAGAGGACCATATAAGACAGAATCAAACCAAGAGGAGAAAGTGTGTGGTTGCAAAAGAACATACTCCAGACAGCAGGCAGGGGTCTCCATCTGGCGCTGGGTTCCTAGACTTGCCCTGTTAACTGAACTAATTTTTTTTTTTACTACTCTAAGGGAGGAAGGAAGGGGAACTGGTCAAGTGGGGTCTAGTCCTTGGAATATGCACCATGTTCTCTGCCTGCTGTATGTCGTGGTTCATTCTGCTTCCTGGGCAAACATAATGAAGGGACCCTTGCTTTCCACGTCAGAGTAAGCTTAGGTATTTTATGACTGTTTTCTGTTGGTGAGTAAAAGCATTTTAACTGACTGCTAAACCAAGGCTGAATACACATGCAAAAGACACAAATGATAGATTTATCTCTCCCTGACAGGTTTTGAGAGAGGTTGAAGAACTGTTACAAGTCTTTTGATAAGAAGAGAGGTAACAAGTGTTATGGCCAGCCACCTTATATCTACATGCATGGCTACCATGTGCCCATGAATACCTGGTGCTATTGATTGATTTTTTTAACTATTATTTTTTGTCTCCTTTATGCACCCTAGAGGCAATGGAACTTTCCCATCTGACTTGCAGCTTGTACGTGTATTGTCTCCCCCATTCAAATGTGAGCTCTTTGAGGTTAAGGACTGTCTTGCTTTTCTGTTTTTATTCTCATTTTTAGCAAAGTACTTTGTACATAGTAAACAATAAATGCTTTATTCATTCATTCATTTCCTCCTGGCTTTCTTCTTTCCTCATCTTCGATAAATACAGACCAGGTCCCCACGTCATCAGCTTCACAAGAGCCATGGGAGGTCTGGCAGATGCAGTCCGTAACTAAGGTTGCTGGTTGCCATAGCAACCAAGCTAGGGGAGAATCCAGTCCTGAGGAGTGACCTGCTTCACCCAGTCCTTCAGTGAATTGATACAAGTGCTGAGACACCATGCCCTACAAGCAAGGGAGTGACTTATCCATCATCTGTGCCCCAGCCAGAAGGGAGCTATGTAGGGACATGGTTGTAGCAGTCATACTCCCTCTGTATGACCCTACTCTCCCTAGGGACTGAGGTGGTAGATGAGAGTGAGTTCCTAGTTCTGAAGACTTTTGTGTGATGTGTCTGATATGAAAGCAAGCTGATATTAATTGGTTAAATGCCATTGAAGAGAGGCCAATGGGTTACTGACATTGGTGTGATAATCATTTGCAAATGATACTGAAGAGAAATCAACTAGTTGATTGATAGTGGGACAGTGATTATTAGTTAGATGATATTGAAGAGATGAATAATTGAGTCAATGAAAATAGAGGTAATATATCAGATGAGCACACATGGGTTATAACATTAGAGAAAGAAGTCCCTACACCCTCAGTTTCACCACCAAAATTTCAATGGGGAATGCCAATCTTGGTCTGGGGACCTGAACTACTGAGACTGGGAGAGTAAGTTCAGAGCCTATGTGCACTACTCTAACAATAAGCCATCAAATCAGCTAAAAGACTTAGACAAGACCTACCCTTAGCAGGCAGCTCCATTTCTCTAATCTCCCAAAGGGGATCTCTGACTTTACCTAAGAGCAAACTGTCCAGGTTCCTCGGAACCTGATCTTAGGAGGGGATATGTGATTAAGAGAAAACAAGTCAAGTAAGGAAGAAGCAAAGGAACAGAGACTTTGATGGTGAATGACTAATACCAGAATGGTGTCCCAGATGGAGTCTTCATGGCAAATGGGTTGAATCAAGCCCTATTCCTGCATTCTTGGAAGTTCTCTGGGCAGGATTCCACTCTGCAGGATCAGGGATGCTACAAAGCAAAGACGACAGTAATCGGTAGAAGCTACTTAACTTTTATGGGCCTCACTTGTAAAATGATGGGGTTGAACTAGATGATCTTGGAGGTTCCTTATTGCTCGAAATCTGTGACTTATGACCTAATGCCACTGGGTATAGAAGAAGATTTCTCTGTCTGCCACTTTCCTCTTAGCCCCTACCTATCACAAGAGATAGAATAGCATGGGGTCAAAGAAACATTTTACTACTGGAAGGTCTGGTCCTCTGGAAATGAGAATGGAATAATGAATACAGTAAAGTAAGCTGCTCATTGCTTAGCTACATGGTTAGCAAACACTAATAAATATCCCAGACCTCTTTACTGTCTCTCTTTCTTCCCTGCCTTTTCAACTACTGATCCTAAGAGTTGCTTCTCCCCACTCCCTCCCTCCACCCCCAGACTAACAATAAATCTGGACATTTATTGCCTCCCTCCTTTCACTTGCCCCTTGACTTTTAAACATGAATCTAAGTTTTCAACTCAATCGAGCATTTATGAAGCAGTGAACCGATAAGTATGTAGGTGTGCCAGGAACTGTGTTAAACATTGGGAATATAAAGATAAAGTAGAAACAGTTCCTGTCCTCAAGGAGCCTACATGCGGAATGGGGAAGGAAACATAGAAATTATTAATACTTATCCTTATGGAATTTGCAATCCACTTTTTTTGTGGTTTTTGTTTTGGAGATTGGGTCTCCTTTTCTTACCCTGGTTGGAAGCCACTCATATCACTGATTCTCCTTCTAACTCAAACAGAAATTTTAACCTTCTCCATTTCTGATCTGGATTGATTCATCCCTCTCTGATTAGCCTGAGGGCTCATTATATTTCTGTTATATTTTACACCTTATATGTCCTAAACTCAAGAGATCCACAAACCTTAGCTTTCCTGGTAACAGGGATTCCAGGCATGTACCACCATGTTTAGCAATCCCCTACTAGGTGGCGCCATAATGCACAGAGTGCTAGAACTGAAGTCAGGAAGACTTACCTCCCTGAGTTCAAATCTGATCTCAGACGCTTACTAGCTGTGTGACTCTGGGCAAGTCACTTAACTCTGTTTGCCTCAGTTTCCTCATCTGTAAAATGAGTTGGAGAATGGTGAACCACTCCAGTCTTTGCAAGAAAACCCCAAATAGGGTCTTAAAGAGTTGGGTATGACTGAAACACAATAACAACAAAATTAGAAAAATAATAACATATAGTGGATAGAGTGGCCTTGGAGCCAGGAAAACCTCAGTTCAAATTCTACGTCTGATACTTTGTGGCTATGTGATCCTGGATTTAACCTGTCTGAGTTCTAGGCAGTCCTCTGACTTTAAGATATGAAGAAGGTGCTGATATACATTGTAAAGGAAATTTTCTCCCTAGGCCCTCAATGAAATCTCAGGTCCAGGCCATATCTTTCATTTAAATACCAAGCAACCTTGTTGTGTGGGAATGTTGGAAGGCTGGAATGAGGTATGCAGGAGATCATAGAGGAGATGATTGGGGAGTGGTCTGTGGGTCATGTCATTGTAAAAAATAAAATAAAATCAAACAAGGCTTTGAAAATCCAAAAACAAGTTGAGAATTACCATCTTGGAGAAAGAGACCAAAAGTTGTAGTATCATTTCTCTCCCCCTTTTGACCTTTCTCACTTTTGTAAACATAACTAGGATGTCAAGATAAAGTAGTGAGTAGGAATGAAATTTCTTTGAGGGGCCAGGAGTGAAGAAAAAGGGGTCTTTGAGTCTTTTGGATTTAGCACATTGCCAAAGGAATGAAGGTAAGAAGCCATCTTAATGCCTTCCTGAGTTCAAATCTCACCTCAGACACTTGATACTCACTAGCTGTGTGACCTTGGGCAAGTCACTTAATTCCAGTTGCCTCACCCTGGGTCATCTCCAGTCATCCTGATGAATATCTGGTCACTGGATTCAGATGGCTCTGGAGGAGAAGTGAGGCTGGTGACCTGCACAGCCCTCCCTCACTCAAAACAAAGTCACGTGCAAGTCATGTCATTATTTCTCTGATGGCATGGTCCTCTTCACACCCTACAACAATCCTCTATAAATGGAAATTGCCTAGGAGAGCACATCAATATTATAGAGATGAAATGTGATCAGGAAAACTAAGGGCAGTGGTTTTAGTTTGTAGAAGCAATCAACCAATTAAGTGCCAGGCTACCATGTACTAGGAGCTATGCTAAGTGCTGGAGAGACAAAAAGAAGCAAAATATAATCTCTGCCCTCAAGGAGTTTATGATCTAATGGGAGGGAGAAAGAACAAGCAAACAAATCTGTTCAAGCAACTGAAATACCAGATAAATAGACATAATTAACAGAGAGAGAGAGAGAGAGAGAGAGAGAGAGCACTAGAATTAAGGGGAAAAGATTGGGAAAGGCTTCCTTAAGAAAATGGGATTTTAATTGGGACTTATCCAACTACAGGAATATGGTCTTAGAGAATCTCCCCCAGAAAAGAGAGCTTACATCTCCTTGGTGTCTGGAGGTCACCTAAGGCCATAGCCACATGGACAGGAGATTATATTTGGGAGAAAAAACATGCAGAATGACCTTGATGGTGAAGTGATGAGAGATACAGACCTATAATCAGAAAGACCTGAGTTCAAATCCAGCCTAAATACTAGCTGTGTGACCCTGGGCAAATCATTTTATCTCTGCCTCAGTTTCCTTATATGAATAATGGAGGTAATAATAGCATTCCCATCACCTCTCCCCCCAAATGAAACAGTAATTGCAAAGCACTTAACACTGTACCTGGCACACACTAGGAACTATATACATCTTAGTTATTGTTGCTGTCATTATTATTATTTTACCCACCATGTCTTCTTCCCTTTCAGTCGGCAGGCCCTATATAATCAATTGGGAACTCAGAATTTTGTTCCCTTCTCTCCATGACGTGTAAGCCTACGGGAAGTAAGGATCCAAATCCTGAAGAACTTTTAAGATCCTAAAATGGTAGAGCTGGAGGTTAGCTTTGAGATTGCCTGGTGTCGTTCCTGCATGTTGCAGATGAGGAACCTAAAGCCTAGAAAGGCAGAGTGACAAAGAACTCATATCTCCCAACTACCAAGACTGGAACCGTATACAACAACAGTATTCAAGCTTTTGGCTACCCCTGAGATTTTTGTTACTATAGATGGAGGTGCCAAAGAAAATATTCTGAGCCAAAACACTTGGGTCAATAGCTGTGTCGATGCAGTCTCGTTACTTCCAGGGAGTTGATAAGTCCTCGTGTACTCTGCCCTGGTAAGACTCTCCCCTGGACTATTGTCTTTAGTGCTGGGTACTGCCCTACTAAGGACTGAGAAGCTGAAGAGCATTCAGAGCACAGTGACCAGGACAATGACGGGCCTGGAGGTAATGGCATATGAAGATCCATGAGAGCAATTCAGGATGCTCAACCTAGTACAGAGAAGACTGGGGGCAGTGTGGGAGAGGCTGGGAGTGAGAAACAAAACAACTGTCTTCATGTCTTTTAAGATCTGTCACTAAAAGTAGAATTAGATTTTCTCTGCTTGACTCTAGAGAGTAGAACTAGAAGTAATGGTTGGAAATTTTTAAGAGTCAAATGTTGGATTGATATAAGGAAAACCTTTTTTAACATTTAGAGTTGGCCCAAACTGGAATGGGCAGATTGGGGAGGTGGTGAATCTGCTCATAGCAGATCTTCAAGCAGGGGCTGGATGACTGCTTGGCAGGTATGGTCCACTGGGGTTCTTGGTCAGGCATGGGTTGGCATGGAGCTGCGCACTCATAGAAGGGATCTTGGGAGTCCCTTCTGTTTCTATGATTCTTTGACTTTCCCCTTATAGAAGGCCACACAGGCACTTATGAACTGACCCAGAGGCCCAATCTCTACAAAGTTATGGGTACAATGATGTGGTACTTTGATATCCTCCCAGCATCCCTTTCATCTTCCTGTACCCCTGGCTTCCCAGGGTCACCCCTACCTCAGAGGCTCCAGAGGTCTTATCCAGGAAAACAAATTGGGCTCCATTTGAAGTTCCCCTCCCCCCTCCAAGAAAATAACTTTTTGGTTTATTCTCATGCCATGAGTGCACAGAAGACCTGCAAGCTGCACTAATGCAGCTGGGAACCTCGAATGGTAACCACCCAACCTCCATTTCCAAGTAGACAATCCCACAGTTAAGCCTCTCAGAGATCCCCTTTTCCCTGCCCCACCCCCACAATGCTTTTACCACATTGTAAACTATACATTTGCAAATCTTGCAGTTAATCCAGAGAGCAGCATGTGTGCAATCTAATATTACTCTGGGAACCTAAAGGCACTCTTGTGGCGCAGGGAGACTATATTATAAGCCATCCATCGAACAGTTCAACTGGTTAGTATGTTCCCATTGCTGTGAGAACCATATCTTTGGAATTTCCTGACTGGGTATACAGAGGGTATGCATTCCAAAGTTTTGTTTGCCTTTAGCCGAGTTCTCTGCCTTACTTTACCCTGCAAGGGTTGATTCTGTTGCTGTATCTGAAGTCTCTCCAGCTTGGCCAAGCCTGCCAGATTTTGTTTTCCACCTTAGAGAACATCAAGTCTTATCCATACCATGAAAATGCATTGAGGGTAGGCAAATTAAATAAATATTTAATTATTGTAAATAAATATTTTAATGAACAAAGCAAATAGGGCTATATTTGGGGACCCTGAAGAAAATTGCTTCCTATCAACTTGTAGGTTTATTATGATGGTCCAGGACATCAATCAAAACTAACCATCTGCCCTTACTTCCCTTGCTTTATGGACCAGTCATCAGTCTAGGACCCCAAATCTTCCTGAATGCCCTCTCTACCCCACCATGGGGGAAATAATCTACTCAGCATTGGGATGAACCCTGCAGCAGAGCTCACCTTGCTAAGAATAGGAGTGTGAATACATTAAACATGATTCACCCTTCTATAATCAGTCAAACACTAGGACTCCACTGGCTGACCCCTCCTTTGATCATTTCCCTCTATGTCAGCCACATCCTTCCCATGTCTTCCTTCCAATCTACTTCCATTCAAGCATTAGTAAGGTACATTTTGAATGAAACCAGTGCATGCCTGTTGGGAATTCAGTCCATGTTGTTCCTCTCCAATAAAAGATATCTTTCTTCAGGGCAGGAAATATTTCATTTTTGGCCTTTTTTTATCAGCAACTAGTACAATGCATGGTAAATGGAAAGTACTTAGTGTTTGTCAAAGTGAATTATTATGACAAGGGCGCTGTTTTATTACTCTTATCTGTTTTGTTATATCTAACTGAAACATTTGTTGACATTATTTTATTATAAATTTCATTTTTATTCAGCAAAAAGACAATAGCATTGGTCAGTGTATGATGAGTGATTAATAAGGATTAATAAGGACTCTGGGATGTCAGAAGAAGGGGGGCATTCCTATTATCTTTATATAAGAATAGAATGTGCCTTCCCTGTTTGAAATGGTGCTTAGGAACGTTTCATTTTGGAAACTTCAGCCTCTGGGGTATCGAGAAAGTAAAAATTTTCAAACAATCCTTTTTATTTAATTTATAATTTTATTAATAATAGGATTTAACATTTATATAATACTTCAAATATGTTATATCATTTGATTCTCACAACAATCTTATGAGATAGATGCCATTATTATCCCTATTTTACGTGACTTGCCCCAAGATCACACAGCTAGCAAGTGACAGAGGCAGAGTTTTTAATTCAGGTCTTTCTCATCTCAAAGTCCAGTATATTTAACCAGTGTATATCATCCAAAGTTCAGTATAATATCAATTATATCAGGGCTTCTTCAACTTTTTCCACTTGTAACCCCTTTTTGAATTTTGGCAGCATTCCTTAGCATTGCATGGCCCGAGGGCATGCACAGTGCAAAGTGCACATGCTTTGTGTTCAAATCCAAGGCTGCAGTGACATTGCTGGATGCAACATGGAAAAGCATTGTCAGAAACACCTCAGATTGATTACATGTTTGATTTTGAATTAGTTTTTGATTGTTGCATGTTCAGAAACTTTTTACTGTTGCCAAATTTTTTGTGATCCCATATGGAGTCTTGACCCACAGTTTAAGAAGCACTGTATTATACCACTCAGTTAATTTATATCTTTCATTTTAACATCATCTTCATTTTTCCATTTATCCCTCCCTACTTCTCCCAAAGTACCATCTCTTACAGTAAAGAAAAAGAAAAAAAAAAGAGTTCGGTAAAACTGACAAAGCTGTCAACCAAGTCCTGTATTATATAGTATTTCACCCCCAGGGTCTCTCATCTCTACAGAGGTTGCAAGGGTTGATTCTGTGACCACATATGAAGTCTCTCCAGCATCTCTGTGGAGAAGAATGGAACTCAATTCTCAGCTGCCTCCTTTCAGGGCGAGCACAGTGGTGACAATCATTTCATACTATTCACTTTCAACTTTTGTGGTTGCTGTTTTCCATTCATGTTATTATAGTCATTATTTGTATCAAATAATTCTTACGAAACCCTGCCAGCCAAAGTTCATTCTGGGGAAAAAATGTTAATACATTGTTTGCGTGGCTCTGCAAATCTAGTGTGTGCTGAAAATAATGAATCATAAGTTTCCCTACCCAGATTTGTGATTTTGAGAATTTCCACACTGCTTTTGCAATACCTTATATATTTTGTACATAAGAAACAAAAAGGGGAAAAAAATCCTTCTCCTGAAAGTCATTGCCTAATTCAATTTACTCAATTTTTGCCTGAAACCATCCTGAGCTCCCTCTAGTCACCTGTCAATAACCAAGACCTTCACAATGCAAGCAGAAGGATGATTCATCTTCTCTAAAGTACATTTGTTCAAGACACAGTCACTAAGGAGGAATTGAATTACGACTTAATGAATGGAAATAGCTGTTCTGAAACATCAGAGTGTTACTGTCTTCACTTTAAAAAAATCTCCAGGTGTTTCAACATCTGGATCTCATAGGAGAGTCATCTCAGGCTCATGCCTTCCAATGAGACAGGCTTGTTATGGTCCAACAAAGTAACTGGAGGGGCAGGGCTGGGGGCAGTGTATATGGAATGGTGGTTGTTGAAGTCAGTTACATACGAAAAGAAGTATAGAAGGACCCAAGGTGGGAGTATCATTTCCTCAGAAAGATAAATGAGTTGGAGTAAAATAATGCCAGTGTTTGATTAGAGCCCATAGTGGTGGGGGTGGAAGAGGGGAGGTGGATTCCTTTCAGTTCCATCTGTAGAGCATCACAGGCAGAAACACTCTTAAGGACCAAGACTTTAAGCCCTTTGAAGGCTACGGGTGGCCAGAGGTATGCCTATGACTTGGGGAACTGAGCTGGCTGGATACTGGCTGGAAGGGATACTGACCATGTGAAAACATGACCTTGGACAGGAAAGTAGACTGATCAAACTTAAATACAGTTTCCCCTACTCTTCTCTATACTCATGGTGTATTTGTTGCATGCATATAATCCACCACTAAACCTAATACAGATTTTATATGATAGACACTTATTATGGGTTGACACTAGAGATCAAACATTCTAGGGATTTTTAACCTTTTTTTAAAAATCACAGACCCCTTTGGCATCCTACTGGAGAGGCCTATGGATTTCTTCTTAGAATAATATTTTTAATGCCCCAAATATGTAGGACATAAGGAAATTCACTATACTGATATACAGTTAACAAAATATTTTTAAACTCTCATACCTCCAGATTAAAAACCCCTGAAATTCCTTTATTTGACAAAAGAGGGAACTGAGGACCAGATATAGCAGCAACTCATTCAAGACCACACAAGTAGTAAGTGACAGGGTTAGGATTCAAACCCAGGTCCTTTAATTCCAAATTCAATGTTTTTTTTTTTTTTATATGCTTACTGGATTTCCCATATGCTATTACCTCTTTGTGATGCAAAGATCTTAGAGTCAAGTCTAGAAACATTTATTAAGTTGGGGACTGCTAGAGAAAGAAGTCTAGGTTAACATGGCTGTCCTGGGCACTTTCTTTCCAGTAGAGGTTCCAGTGATCCAGGCATGGTGGTATCTAAATCCTGTTACCAGGGAGGCTAGATTGCTAGATTACTTGATTTAAAGACTGAGTCAGTCAGCTGTGTCTGTTCTATTATCTGGTACTCCTGGTGGGTAACTGTGAACTGGCTAGCGTGAGAAATGGAGCAGCAGGTTAAAGGTCCCATGCTGATCATTACTGGGACTGAGCCATGAGGCAACCACCTATATTTCCAGCCTGTATGACATATGGAAATCTAATTTCAAAAAAACAAAACAAAAAACAATGGACATTCTGAGAGGACCTGTCCAATTCAAGAAAGGAGACTCAGGAGTGCATTGATCACCCCTTATGGAATCCTGAAAGTTTTGGCAACAATAAAGTCTTCTGAACTCAAAATGATCAAAAATTAACTAAAAATCAAATGTGTAATGAATCCAAAGTGTTTCTGACAGCACTTGTCCATGTTGCATTGAGCAACTTCACTGCAGCCTTGGTTCTGAACACAAAGCATGTGCACTTTGCACTGTGCATGCCCTCAGGCCATGTAATGCCAACGAACCAAAGCAAGAAAAGGGGTCAAGTCAGTGGGAAAAGTTTAAGAAGCCCTGAACTAGACTAAGAATACTGCTGACAATGGTAGAGAAAGTAGTATGGAGAGCCTGAAGAGAAATTGAGCCAGGAAGACCTGGAATAAAGTCTTCTCTCTAATACATGCTGGCAATATGACCTTTGGACAAGTGACTTATCTCCTTAGTGTCCCCAAGCAACTCTTTAAGATTGTAAGCCTTTACACATGTATAATCTAGATTGAATTGCTTGCCTTCTCAATGAGGGGGAGTAGAGAGGAAGGAAGGGAGAGAATTTGGAACTCAAAATTTTAAAAACAAATGTTAAAAATTGTTTTTACATGTGACTGGGGAAAAATAAAATACTAAATAAAAGTAGAAAATACTTTAAAAACACTATAAGTCTTATATATTTCTATACGTCTATGTTATAGATGTATAGAATCATGTATATGTGGAAGGAGTTTCCATGCTGGGAGTTCTATACACTGTGGAAATCAAAGATTACATTAGAAAAAAACACAACATCTTATCTTGGGATGTCTTAGTATATCTGAATCAGTGTCTTAACTGGCTTCCCTACCCCCTTAATCAGATGCACATTTGTATAAGGAGTTTTGAGATTTCTACACATAAGAGGACGTGGTTCTGCAACAACTTCAATACCTTCCAGTTTTCAATATCTGTTTATAGTCCCATGCCCCCTTTTGCCATGGTAGATTAGGAGATAAGCAAGAGTAGAAAAGGAAGAAAACTTGCATGGGTATTGAGCATGGTAGTCTCTTTTCTTACCTGGCATCACATTTCCTCACACTAACATTTCATTGGGTCCTCACCAAGACAAACCAAGATGTCAACGTGGAAGACACTTAGGCTAAAACTGAGAGCGTTACTCTGGGAAACTGAATTTATTCCAGACTTAAAAAAAAAATAGATGAACCTAGGAACTTCCATTGAAATGATGAATTGAATGGGCACCCCTTAATCACTTCAAAACAACAAGAAATGTTCCAAATAAAATAAAAAAGTATAAAAACAAAACATGAGGGAGGAAAGAATTTCTCATAAGGAAGTATGGGTTGGGTGGGGCTGGCCTATGAGTGAAGGTCAGTCTGACATATAGACAGGTATTCCTTGATGCCCTGCCTAGTCTCAGCCCTTGAAGAATGCTCAGATGTTCTCATCTTGCTTTCAATCTAATCATGTGGAAATTGTGGGGAGACAGTTTCCTGTTATTAGTGACTCAGAGTTTGGTACCATGTGATGAAAGAAGTCTGCTAATTGGATTAAGAGCCAGAACAATGACTCAGGAGTTGCTAAGCCAGAACTAAGTATGTCTACAACAGGTGCTACCCTGCTCATCTCTCAATTTCTTTGCTTATTGGATTTGAGTGAGAAAAGCTACTTTGAGCTAGTACTTAGCTGCCAGGAGGAGGGGAAGGTATCTGGAGGATTTCCTTCAACCAGTCACTGTGTGTCTTTGGCAGTCACTTGGCACCTCTGGGGGATTTTGTATTTATTCTTTCCTGATCTTAGTTTCATGGGTATTCTGATGTGGGAGTACCCAGGCTGCCTGGTGAGCTAAGAAGATACAGAGATTCCATCAGATGTCCCACAGATAACTAATTACTAGCATGTTAATTACTTGCTAGCGCACAAGGCACATAAATGTAGAAAGACATTTTTCTTTTGAGATTATAACATATTTTTAAAAGATCAGCTACAAAAGAACTATGGATGCAGTAGAAAAATTCTTGGGTTTGGAGTTGAGGTCAGAGAACCTAGGTTTAAATCTCGGTTTGCCACTTACTAGATGTGTAATCTAAGATAAATCATTTAACCTCTCTGGGCTTCAATCATCTATAAAATGAGAATGATGGACATCCAAGATCCCTTACAACTCTAACCCTATGATCCTATGAAAGATATAGATCTAAATGGAGACCAAATAAAGATAGCCTAAACAATGAGTGGGTCAAAGAACAAATGAGAAAATAGTAAATGTTTCCATAAAGAGAATTATATGAAAACAAAAGGCATCAATAAAACTTTTAAAAATAAAGAGACCTTTAACACTGAGACAGCATAAAATTCATAGGATGCAGTTAAAGCAGTCTTTAAAGTAAAATTTATGTGTCTGAGCACAGATATTAGCAAGAGATAAAAAGAGAATTAATGAATTCAATGTATAATTAGCAAAATTAGAATATCAACAAATTAGTGCTTAAACAAAAAAGAAACTTTGAAAGCCTAAGGAGAAAGAAAATTCAAAACAAAAAGAACATAAAACAAATAAATGCTTTTTAAAAAATCTGTCAAAATTGAAAAACCATTAATTTGATTTTTTTTAAAAAGTAGGAGAAAATCAGATTTCCTAAATTTAAAAAATTTGCAACAAGTAGAGAGGAAATAATGAAAATTATCAGAAACTATCATATGCAAACATGCCAACAAAAATGAAATAGATGAATATCAACAAAAATATAAATACCTAAATTAACAAACCAGGAAACAGGCATTCCAAACAATCTAATCTCAGAAAGAGAAATTGAACAAGGTATAAATACATTGCCAAAGCAAAAAACCTAGCAAAAAAGAGCTCTAGCCCTGGAGTTAGGAAGACTTGGGATAAAATCCTGTCTCAGACACTCGCTAAATGATGAGTTTTCTCAATGGGACAAATAATAGCATTTACTTCATTAGGCTGTTTTGTTAAGGTTCAAGTGAAATATTGTGTGTAAAACACTTTGTAAAATCTTACATCACTATGATATGAATGTTTTTTGAATACAGACTGAAGCATTCTATTTTTCATTTTTTCTCTCATTTTTTTCTTTTATTTAGTCTTCTGGTACGAAAATGACTAATATGGAAATGTTTTATATGATTGCATATGTCTAAACAATATCTGATTGTTTACTGTCTCAGGGAAGGGGAGGGGAGGAAGAGAGGAAGGGATAGAATTTGGAACTCACAACTTTAAAAAAAAATCCAAATATTAAAAAATTGTTTTTAACATGTAATTGGGGAAACGTTAAATATATATAAATATATACGTATACAAAAAGACAAATATGGTCTTTATAAAGGAGAAATAAAGTAGAGAAAAAGAATTATAAACCAACATTATGGATATTATTGATAGAAAAAATGTAAACAAAATTGAGCAATCAGACTATAGTAATATATTAAAAAATTATTCCTACAGGTAAGTTGGATTTATAGCAGGGATGCAAATGTGGTGCAGTACTAGGAAATCAATTAGCATGATTAATTATACCAACAACAAAAGCAACACGGTTATATGTTCCATCTATCCATCCATTCATTTTTTTCTTTTTTCCTTCCTTCCTTCCTTTTTTCTTCCTGTCTCTCCTATTTTTCTTTTTTCCTTTCCTTTCTTCTTTTTCCCTTTCTACCTATCTATCTCTCTATCTACCTATCTACATATCACCTACAATTTAGTGCCAGTGAGGAGACTACCCTGGCTAGAAAGAACACATGTTGTTCAATTGCTTAGATCTCTTTTCATAGCTTTGGCAGCTTCTAACAATGCATCAAGATTTTCCCTTATTGCTATAGGCTGGAGAAATGTACATCATCCACCTGCTTTAGTTCTAATAGGTAAAGATGCTATGCCCTTGACAAGTGAATTTCATTTCATAAATGAATTCATAGTGTTTACAAGTGCCTAACAATGTGTTTGGGAGAGGAGTAAAGGGTACAAAAGGAGATAGTCTCTTACCTCACAAAGTTCATTGTCTAGATGGGGAGGTAAGGTTCATAAAATATAAAAAAATTAGTTATAATGGGAATCTGGCACAAACAACTTCTACCCATGTGGAGGGACTGAGGAGCCTGCTTCTAGAAGAGTCATGATGAAGTGTAACAAAGGTATCTCAGAGAGACATTGAAGCATGCATATCTTTATGATGATCTTTGACTGATCCACTAACCACATGGTGATGGCATTCAAAAGGAAGGTCATTAGTCTCTACCATCTTTCTTTGGTCATTTTCTCTTCAGTTCTGCTTTGGTGGTTTGGCCCCTTGGTTCATGTTATCTGGTGAGACACCAGTACTATTAGGGGAGAAAGCCCAAGGCTTCTACCTTTTATGATCATATGGTTCTATTAGTCTCTGGATTTGCTCTTTTCCATTACGCATAAAAAAATCTTGTTAGTTTGGAAGGGCCAAGTGAGTACTCTAGTATCCCAAAATTCCAGGTTCTCGGTTTAGAAATCAGTACAGAATCAAAGTAAGGAGTGGTCTTTGGGAATGACCTTTGGGTCATTCAGTACCTAAAATAAGGACTCATCTTGAAAGTGATTTCACTTTTGATTTGAATCTGGACAATCTAACGCTGTTTAGGAACTGATTTATATTTGAGCATATTACACTCAAAGACAGAGGTGTAGAGTGTGTTCTCTGAGGGGCTACAGGGTTAAGGTTACTTGTATTTTTGTTCATGCTATATCTTTGAAAAGCATATCCCTTTGTGAAAGATAATTGATGCTGAATGATTAAACGGAACTAGGGCACTAATAATGGGTACCTAATAGTGAAATAAACATAGCTTGTGGTAGCTTAAGCCAATGACAGCAGAAAAAGACACCCCTCAAATATAGGATACTTTTTGTACCCTGAGAAGGTAGCCAGCCTTGCTCTTGTAAAGTGAAGACAATTTTTTATTAGTAATAAGTAGTTTTTTCTTATTCATTACAAAAAATATATATTTTTCCCAGTTCATTCTCAGGATGTTTTGGAGTCACTGAACTGGATCTTTTGAGTTTTTCCTCAGGAGAGTCCCACATTCTACTCACAAAGTGGGAATGAGCTTCTTAGACAACTGCTTCTTTCATTCTTCTGATATGGAAGAATCCCCAAAATACAATTACTCTGAATCCACTTCACAAATGGAAGAGTTGATATTCTTGTGATTTTTAAAATTAATTAATTTATTTGTTTTAAGTTTTCTACAATTACTTCCATAAATCTTAGGTTTTTCTCCCTCCTGCCTCATTTCCTCCTCCCTCCCTGAGATGGTGTGCAATATTACATGGGTTCTACACATACATTCTTACTAAATATATTTTCACTTTAGTCATGTTGCATGGAAGAATTAAAATGAATGGGAGAAACCATGAGAAAAACCAAAGCAAAACAAAACACAAGAGAAAACAGTCTGCTTCATTTTGTGGTCTAATTCCATAGTTCTTTCTCTGGATGTGGAAGGCATTTTGCCTCGAGTCCATTGGGAATTTCTTAGGTCCTTGCATTGCTGTGAAGAGCTAAGTCTACCAGAAAAATTCCTCACACGCTGTGGTTGTTACTGTGTGCAAAGTTCTCCTGGTTCTGTTCCTTTCACTCAGCATCAGTTCATTTAGGACCTTCCAGGCCTCTCTGAAGTCTTCTTGTTCATTATTTCTTATAGTCCAATAGTATTTCATTACATTCATATATGACAATTTGTTCAGTCATTTCCCAATTGATGGACATCCCCTTGATTCCCAGTTCTTGGTCACCACAAAGAGAGCTATTATAATATTTGTTGTACATGTGGAACCCTTTCCCATTTTTATGATCTCTTTGGGATACAGTCCTAGAAGCAATATTGCTGGGTCAAAGGGTATGCACATTTTTGTAGTCATTTGGGCATAACTACAAGTTGCTCTCCAGAATGGTTGGATCAGCTCACAACTCCACAAATAATGAATTAGTATTCGAACTCTCCCAGATCTTCTCCAACATTTATCATCTTGTTTTGTCATGTTAGCCAATCTGATAGGTGTGATGTGGTATCTCAGAGTTGTTTTGATTTGTGTTTCTCTAATCAACAGCGATTTAGAGCATTTTTTCATGTGATTATAGATAGCTTTAATTTCTTCGTCTGAAAACTCCCTGTTCATATCCTTTGACCATTTATCAATTGGGGAATGACTTGTATTCTTGTACATTTGACTCAGTTCTCTATATAATTTAGAAATGAGGCCTTTATCATAGACACTAGTTGCAAAAATTCTTCCCCAGTTTTGTACTTCCCTCCTAATCTTGGTTGCATTGGGTTTGGTTGTGCAAAAACTTTTCAATTTAATATAATCAAATATAATATATTATAATATAATATAATAATATAATATATTATATTAATATAATATAATAATATAATTTAATGTAATATAATTTAATTTAATATAATCAAATTATAAATATAACAATATAATCAAAATTACCCATTTTGCATTTCATAATGTTCTCTATCTCTTGTTTGGTCAAAAATTTCTCCATTCTCCATAAATCTGACAAAGACACTATTCTTTGCTCCTGTAATTTGTTTATGGTATCACTCTTAATACCTAGATCATGTAACCATTTGGACTTTATTCTTGTGTACAGTGTCAGGCATTGGTCTATGCCCAGTTTCTATCACACTTATTCAGTTTTTCCAGCAGTTTTTGTCAAACAGTGAGTTCTTATCCCAGAAGCTGGGGTCCTAGGGTTTATCAAACAGTCGATTATTGTGTTCATTGATGACTGTGTCTTGAGTACCTAACCTACCGCACTGGTCTACCCCTCTGTTTCTTAGCCAGTACCAAGTGGTCTTGATGATTGCTGCTTTATAATACAATTTGAGATCTTGTAGGACTAGGCCACCTTACCTAGCATTTCTTTTCCTTAGTTCCCTTGATATTCTGAATCTTTTATTCTTCCAGATGAATTTTGATATTATTTTTTCTAGCTCTAGAAAATAATTATCTGGTAATTTTATTGGTGTGGCACTGAATAAGTAAATTAATTTAGGTAGAATTATCATTTTTATTTTATTAGCTTGGCCTACCCATGAGCAACTGATGTTTTTCCACTTACATAGATATGACTTTATTTGTGCAAAAAAGTGTTTTGTATTTTGTTCATATAGTCTCTGTGTTTGTTTTGTCAGGTAGAATCCCAGATATTTTATAGTGTCTACCATAACCTTAAATGGGATTTCTCTTTCTCTTTCTTGCTGTTGAGCTTTGTTAGCAATATATAGAAATGCAGGTGAGTATTGTGGGTTTATTTTTTAACCTGCAACTCTGCCAAAGGTGTTTATTATTTCAAGTAGTTTTTTACTTGATTCTCTGGGAGTCTCTAAGTGTATCATCATATCATCTGCAAAGAATGGTACCTTAGTTTCTTCTTTGCCTATTCTAATTCCTTCAATTTCTTTTTCTTTTATGGCTAAAGAAAACATTTCTAGTACCATACTGGATAGCAGTGGTGATAATGGACATTCTTGTTTCACTTTTGATCTTATTGGAAATGCATCTAGCATATCCTCATTACATGTCATGCTTCCTGATTTTTATTTTATGGAAATCTCCATTTATTCCTATGCTCTCCAGTGTATTCAATAGGAATGGGTGTTGTATTTTGTCAAAAGACTTTTCTGCATCTATTGAGATAATCATATGGTTTCTGTTAGTTTTGTTGTTGATATGATCAATAATGCTGATAGTTTTCCTAATATTGAACCAGCCCTGCATTCCTGGTATAACTCCTAGGGTGATCATAATGCATTATTCTTAAGATAAATTGCTGTATTCTTTTTGCTAATATCTTATTTCAAATTTTTGCATCTGAATTCATTAGATAAATTGATTTATAACTTTCTTTCTCTGTTTTGGCTCCTCCTGGTTTTAGGTATCAGAACCATATTTGTATCATAAAAAAAAATTTGATGGAACTCCTTCACCAATTTTCCCAAATAGTCTATATAGTATTGAAATTAACTGTTCTTTAAATGTGATAGAATTTGCTTGTAAATTCATCTGGCCCTAGAGATTTTTTCCTAGGGAGTTCACAGATGGCTAGTTCAATTTCTTTTTCTGAGATGGGGTTATTTAAGTATTCCATTTCCTCTTCTATTAATCTGGGCAAGTTATATTTTTTAATTATTCATCTTAGATCATCACTTTGTCAAATTTATGGGCATATAGATGGGCAAAGTAATTTCTAATTATTTTTGAGTTCATCCTTTTCATTTTTGATATTGGTAATTTGGTTTTCCTCTTTTTTAAAAATCAAATTGACCAAAGGTTTATCAGTTTTATTGGTTTTTTTCATAAAACCAACTCTTAGTTTTATTTATTAGTTTAATAGTTTTTTAATTTCAATTTTATTAATCTCTCCTTTGGTTTTCAGTATTTCCAATTTGGTATTTACTTGATTGTCAATTCATTCTGTTTTTAGCTGTTTCAGCTGCATGCCCAATTCATTTGATCTGATTTTTCTCTATTTTATTCATGTAGGTGTTCAGTGACATAAAACTTTCCCCTAAGAACTGCTCTTCCAGTATTCCATAAGTTTTGGTAGGTTGTCTCATTGTTGTCATTCTCTTGAATGAAGTTGTTAATTGTTTCTATGATTTTTTGTTTAACCCACTCATTCTTTAGGATTAGATTATTTAGTTTCCAATTAATTTTTGGTCTGTTTTTCCATGGATCTTTATTACATATAATTTTTTTTGCTTTATGATCTGAGAAGGATGCATTGACTATCTCTGTCTTTCTGCACTGAATTGTGAGTTTTTATGCCCTAGCACATGTTCAATTTTTGTATATGTGTCATGTACCACTGAGAAAAAGGTATATTCCTTTCTATCTTCATTCAGTTTTCTCCAGAGATCTATCATATCTACCTTATCCAGAGTTTTATTCACTTCCTTAACTTACTTCCTTAACTTCTTTCTTGCTTATTTTGAGGTTAGATTTGTCAAGTTCAGAGAGGGGAGGTTGAGATCTCCCACTAGTATAGTTTTGCTGTCTATTTCTTACTGTAACTCCCTTAACTTCTCCTCTAAGAGTTCAAATGCTATACCACCTGGTGCATATATGTTTAATAATGATATTGTTTCATTGTCTATGGTGCCTTTTAGCAGAATATAGTTTCCTTCCTTATCTCTTTTGATTAGATCTACTTTTGCTTTTGCTTTGTCTGATATTGGGATTACTACCCCTGCTTTTTTTTATACCAGCTGAAGCATGATATATTCTGCTTTAACCTTTTACCTCTTTCAAATGTGTTTCTTGTAAACAATATATTGTTGGATTATGGCTTTTATCCATTCTGCTATCTGCCTCCATTTTATGGAAGAGTCCATCCCATTCACATTCACAGTTATGATTACTATCTGTCTCTTTCCCTATATCCTCTTTCCCCCTATTTATGCTTTTAGTTCTCCTTTCTCCCTTTCCCTCCATAATAGTTTTAATTTTTGACCACTGTCTCTCCCAGTCTTACCTCCTTTCTTTCAGCCTTCCTCCCTTTTATTCCCCTTTCCCTTACTACTTCTTCCCTCCCTTTTAGTCTCCCCTCCCTTTTCATTCCCTCCTATTGTTTATAGAGCTAGTTAGATTTCTATACTTAACTGAGTTTATTGTTCCCTCATGAACTGAATCAGAAGAGAGTAAATCTCAAACAGTGCTCTTCTCCCTCCCCTCATTCCCTCTACTGTAATATGTTTTTGTTCCTCTTCCTGTGATGTAATTTACCCTTTTCTTCCTCCTCCTTTTCCACATCTTCCATTACAATCCCTTCACACCCTTAAATCACATTTTTTAATCATCATATCATTTAATTTATATCCACTCCCTCTATCTATGTATTTCCCTTTTAAATATCATAATAAATATACAATTCGCAAGATTAACAAGTATCATCTTCCCTTATAGGGATGTAAACAGTTTGGCCATGTTGAATAACAAGTTCCCTCCTCGTCCCCATTTCCCTTTTTATACCTTTCTTGAGACTTGTGTTTGAAGGTTGAATTTTCTATTGAGCTCTGGCCTTTTCATCAGGAAGGTCTGCGAATCCCTTATTTCATTGAATGTCTATCTCCTGGGGTTCTGTGCACCTCTCTCACTCAGTTCCACTGGATTCTCTTTCTGAACTGATGTTTTTGAGAACCCACACTGCTTCAGACTGCCAGGATTCCTGCTCAGCTTTGTTATGGTGGAGTTTGCACTGGTACAACCTCTGTGCTGTGTACTCTGTGCTCCTCCCTTTTAAACTCCTCTTGTGATATTCATTGTCACTGATTGACTCTATTGTTTTAAATGTCTCTGAACAGGTTGCATGGATGGTCAATGAATCCAAGTACTGGAAATTATAGTTTTTGTTGTACATCTATCCCTCAATTATTCAGAAAATTCTGAGTTTGACAGAATCAGAAATAAAGAAGGAAGCATTGTCTAAACTCCAAAAGTGAAGATAGAACCAAAAATTCAAAGGGGAAAAATCCTCAGGGACAAACCTCTCATTTGTAGTTATTTGAGCATAGACTTGAAGTAGGCAATGCTGAAAGTGACAAAAAAATTACTCAGTCCCTCTTCTGGCCCCCACTTTTGGAATGTGAATGTTGTCACTCAGGTACAGTCACACCCCTACCCTTCCTACTAGGTAGTTCCTGCTCCTAAGTCACTGCCCTTGACTCTACCCACACAGAGAGCTCTCTCTATGCATGTATGGGGAGAGAAGGTAGAGAAGAATTGAGCATAGTTATGTATCCTAAAATCTAGCTTTGTCCCAGGTAGCAAAATGGTGCTCAGACTGATTTTTCATGTAAAGCAAAAGAAGGAAAAACCCTAGACTCAATTTAGTAAAACTTTTGGAAAGTTTATTTTTAAAAAAATTATCAAATTAAAACCATAACATTATTTCTTATTTTTTAGCTTGAAGACCCTATCTAGGATAAAACTCTGGCATTTTAGACAGAGAGATTAGACCTCTTCTTCTCTGTATTCTAGTGCCAATAATGTTCCATTGTCCCTAGCAGTGTCCCTTTGAATATTTAAGCAACACAGGAACTCTGAAGCAGTTAAGATACATCTAATTTTTATCTAGTGAAAGCTGCATTTGATACTAATTAAAAGAAAAGATGGAAGGACAGACTGGAAGGTCAATGGGAAGGATCTCTTCTGTGGGGCTGGAGGAGCACACAGCTCACAGCACACAGGCTGGACCAGCATGTCCCCACCATGGCATGACCAAGCAGGAAGTCCTGCTCTGAGGCAGTGGCCTCACTGCAGAATCTCAGGCATATCAGCCCAGGATGGAAGTTCAGTGGAACCGAGCAAGTGAGAGCCATGGAGTCCCAGGTATCTGCCGCGGCTGCTCCTGAGACTATCACTCTGCAGATTAAATGTCTATAAGTCACCTACTTGAACTTCTGGGAGCCAAGATGTCAGAGTGATCAGTAAATGCTCTCTCTCCTTCCTCTTGTTGACCTTGAAAATATATTTCCCTCAAAAAATCCTGGAACAGTGAGTTCAGCAGAAGGGGCAAATAGTCTCTTCACATGTGAGGCTAGAAAATTGCAAAGGGGGAGGTCCCTCTTGCTGTGGCTAAAGGGGACCAATGCAGGACTGGAACTGTCCCAGACTGAGCTGTCCCACCTCAGCAAACCTGGAGGAGATCCTGAGCTCCAGGGGTGTGAAGCCTGCAACTGCCAACACCAGGACCCCAGGTGTGCCTCAGCACCCCAGGAGAATTGGGAAGACACTAATGCAGTTGGGATCACCAAGAGCTGAGTTTGCCTATGCTCTAGCTCAGCAGAGGTGACCTGCTATAGCCAGACCACCCCTCCCCCACACTTAACACAGCTAGCTCCAGGACAACTAAGGGAAAACCCAGAAAGAGTTCACCTGGCCTCTGCTTTCTCATACCAGTCATCTCAGCACCAGGTAAACTGCAGTATTTTAGCTTCTATCTGAAAGAACCAGAGGCCACAACACACAAAGTCTCAACTTCAAGGCACAAGAACCGTGGGACAGAGCTTCTTGTGTCCTAGAAGCAGAGATCTTCTTTAAAAGCCAGGAAAAGGGTGATTAGCATGACTAAGAAGCAAAGCAGAAAAGATAAGACCATAGAATCTTTCTATGGGGACAAGGACCAAAACACAAATATCAAAGAGGTCAGCATTGAGACTCTACTCCCATCTGAAACTTCAGAAGGGAATATGAACTGGTCGCAAGCATAAAGAGCACTCTGGGAAGAGCTGAAGAGGGATTTTAAAAGCCAAATTAGAGAAATAGAAGAAAAACTGATCAATGATTTTAAAAATATGAAAAAAGAATTCCCAAAGAGAACAGCTCCTTAAAAAGGAAAATTGGACAAATGGAAAAGGAAGCACAAAACCTAACTGGGAAAATTGGAAAAATGGAAAAGGAAACACAAAAGAAAAGATGTAAACATAACTTTAAAGGACAGTAAAACCTTGAGTAAATGTCTGCTGTCTCAGGTGGAAAAAGGAGCAACCATCTTGTACCTAAAGAGAAAGGAAAATGGAAAGTCAGTCACCATGATCCTATTTTAGTCACAGAAAGTAGAGCTATCTTCAGTAACCAGGACTCAGGCACTGACTCCCACAAGCAGCTGCTGCATCTTAATGCTCAGCTTCTTCAGTCTTTAGTCTTCCACTCCAGCACCCTTTCCATCTTCTCAATAACTCAAATTGTAGGTGTTAGTGATAGCACTGCTGCTCCTGCTGCTGCTATTGTTACTGCAACCAACTGCCCCCTGCCACAACTAAGACTCAGGCCAAAACTCCCAACTCAATGGAATTTATAATTCACTGCTCCTGTTTCCACAGTCACATCCAGCTCAGAGACCACAATTGTCTCAGTCCCTTTTAAGACAGAAATTTAAAATACTATCTAGAACTTCATTTCTCAGAGACCCTCATAGCTAGTCTCTGAATATTTTCTCTGCCTGAAGAGACAGAGAAAGCCCTTTACATTCATCTCTCTACAGAAGTAGATAGAGACAGACAGATAATGATACACAGAGATAGAGATGAAGACCAAGATAGAGATTTGGAAGTCATTATGAGAGATGATAATTAAATCCAAGGGAATAGATGAAATCACCAAAAGAAGGTGGTCCAAGACAGCATCTTGAAGACACCAAAATTTGGAGGTTGATGAAGAAACCAAGGAAAATAAAGAATGATAAAAGAAGTAGAAAAAAATCAGAAGAGATCATGGCATGGAAGCTAAGGAAGAAGAGAGTGCCCCAAAGGTGGGGGTGTTCAAACAGTGCCTGAGTTGCAAAAAGGTAAAGGGGAGAGAAATGACAATGGAGAAAAGGTCATTGGGTTTAACAATTAAGAGAGCACCAGTAGTCTCTGAATAAGCTATTTTCACTGATTCAGATGAAACCAGGAAATATTGTCCCTTCCCAATAGTAACACCACCTTCCTTTATCAGTAGTCAGACTTACCAGACATCAGAAATAAAATATGGTTTATTATTGCTCAAATATTTAGAAACAAAGCTCTGATCACATGTGCTGCTTGGCTTTGGGAAGTTTCTTCCTAACAACATTGATGTGGTTTTTGTTTGTCCCTACCCAGACGGATGGGTTTGTTTTTCTGTTTCTGACTTTCTCTGTCTGTGTCTGTCTATCTATCTCTGGCATAAAACTTTGAATTATGGGTGTCTTTCTGATCATCTGCAAACAACTAAGTCTACTAATAAGCACTTTGAACATGAAACATTTACTACAACAATTTAAGTGCATTAACAGGAATTGTCTATGTGCCCAACAGTAAGGAAATCTGGTAATTTTCCTCTTCCTTTCCCAAAATCATCTTTGGGTCAGAAAGGTCAATTCTACCCTATTCTTCCTTACTCCTGCTCCAAGCCTTGCATGAATCATCTTTAAGTACTAAATTGGGAGTGGGAGAGACAGCAATGAAGCATAGGTAGGGTTAGAAGAATACCATCTCCATCTCATCTCATGGCTTCCTCTGTAGTCTTGGTGCCCTTGCTCTGGACTCTATGTGCCATTTCCATATCTTTCTTTGTTCTAGTTCTACCTACCTACCCTATTTCTGCTCATAGCTGTAACTTCCCATGAGTCTCCTCATTTCCAGCTCCATCTTGCTCCCAATCTTATCTCTAGCTCAATCAGCAACTGAGCATAATTTCCTTTTTTAGAGAAAAGCAAGTCCCCACTTTTCTTTAAATAATGCCCATGTCTTAGGCATATGACATTATGGAAAAATGAATCCTTATCTATTTGCCTACAACAAGTCCATGGGATTGCAGGATGGTGAGTCTTTTCTTCTCTTTATCTGTTGTGAATGCACAGTTCCTGCATCTCTAGGGAGGGTCAACACACAGCTGTGCCTTCCCATTGCTTTCATAGTCCTTCATCTTTCGCCATATTTGCAACATGCATTTTCCACCATTGCTGCTATTTCTGCCCATTGTAGTGGTCCTTTCCCAATGCTATTTCTTCATTAATGCATTATTCAGTTATGCATTATTATTAATTAAGGTTCCTTACTTTTAGCAATCCTCTGCTTTCTATGCCCCAGCAATTGCTCCATCTCACCAAGAAATGGTGTCAGTTCTTGAATAGTCAAATTGTGGTGGGATTATCTGCAATCCCACCTGCCATATTGCAGTTCTTTCATTCCAAAATGCCTTCAGGCTATTTCCTCCTACTCTTCTTTTACAAAGCATCACCCTACAAACAAAGAGCCTGTTTGAGCACTGTGGGAACCACTTTCTCCCCATCCTGCTGGACCTAGTCTCTGTTTTCCAATCCAAGAAGCATTAGGATGAATCTAAACCATTTATTTCCTTCCTCCTTCAAAACCCAGACAAGCTGATTGTTGGCCAGTACATCTCTCTAAATCTGTTTTTTAGGATTCAGAACAGCATTCAGCCTCCCTTTCTACCTCCTATCTTCCTCCAGGTGACTGAGCCAAAAATCTACTAGAAGGAGGAGCCAGTGACTTATTCTCAGCACCTGCCTCTGTGAGTCAGAGCAGGGAAGGGTCATCCTGCCACAAGAGTGAAGATTCATATCTCCCTAGCAGTCACAAGCTGAAGAATTAACCTTGGCAAGGAGAAGGGTCAACTTGTCAGAGATTGGAACAAAGGATGGGTGAAATATACAGAAAGGTTTTGAGTTGCAGAGCAGGGGAGATGAAGAAGATTATGAAAGAGGACCTTAATTTTCTCATTAAAGTAGGAGACCAGGTAATCCGAGGGACAGACAAGGAGGTAAAAGTTATGTTGAGGTCTTGAAGGGGATTTGGGGGGTGCAATAGAGATGAAAGAATAACTGTGCTGAAGCGAGGGTGCAGGAAAGCAGGATGCACAGTATGAAACAAATAGACTCCAGAATCAGAGGCTCTGGGTTGAAATCCAATATCTAATGCTCACTACATACATAATCTTGGTCAATAAATTTAACTCTCTCATTTGTATTTGACACATCCCTCTGGGTTCTCTTACCCTCCTTTACTCACACTGACCAATTGGGTCTCCAGAAGAGATGCTACTACTACTACTTTTAGGATCCTGAATGTAACTTTGTGACTTGCTATCCCACTAATACAAGCTGGAGACATCCTACTACCTTGCTTCCCTGGACAGTCAGTGGCACAATGGATAAAGAACCAGGGCAGAGTCCTGAGTTCAAATATAGTCTCAGACATTTACGAGTTATGTGACCCTGAGTAAATCACTGAACATTTGTTTGCCTCAGTTTCCTCATCTGTCAAGTGGGGATAATAATAATACCTACTTACCAGGGTTGTTGTGATGACCAAATGAGATAATCATTGTAATGCACTTAGCACGATGCCTGGCCCAAAGTAGGTGCTAGATAGATGTTGGTTATTATCCTCATTCCCTTTAACCACCAATCACAGATTCAATAGTTCTTTTGCAAAGGTGCTAACTAAAGATGTACAGCAAGAACATAGTTACCAAGTATGTCTCCCACCAAAGCACACAGTCTCCTCAGGGGAAGAGTGGCCATATATTTGGGGCTTGATGTCTGGAGAGTCCTCATGGAGTTCATTGCAGAGTGTGGTATTGTTGCTGGACAAGTTACTGTGCTGGAGAAATGGGCTGGCTCTGCTCATGGCATGATATCTCTGATCCCAGCAGGTCACTTAACAGCTGAGCTGCCTCCTCAATAAACTCACTGACAGTGTGGGCAAGGGTAGAAAGGAAGGAAGAAAGCAAGGAAGAAAGGAAGGAAGGATGGAAAGGAAGAAGGGAGAGAGAAAGGAAGAAAAGAGAAATGAAAGGAAGGAAGGAAAAGAAAGGGATAGAAGGAAGAAGGAAGAAAATGAAGAAAAAAGGAAAGAAGGAACAAGGGAAGGAACAAATGAGGGAAGGAAGGAGAGAAGGAAGGAGAAAGGAAATAAGCATTTATTAATTACTTACTATGTGCACCTAGCACTATACTAGACACTAAGGATACAAACAAGCAAAAAGAAAGACATTCCTGCCCATCAAGGACCTTACCTTCTAATAAGGAAGACAGTGCACAAACAGGAGCTGAAAAATGGGAGTGGGTTGAGGTGTCTGAGGGAGGGCCAAGAGCAGAGACAAGGAGAAATAAAGTCCAGAAAGTCAGGACCAGAACTTGGAGGGGAATGAAGGCTCATCAGTAAAGAATTAAAATATTTTCCCCGTCTTTAGTAGAGTCTAGGTTAGGAAATACTTTTCTAGACCATACTTAGTCAAACCCTCTAGGGACCTGAGGTGAAACTGTTGGTTTTCCTGATATTTCTGGCAAGACACACTGACCAGCCTGTTTTTTAGAGGGGCTTATTACACCACACAAGTCACAAGTTCTGGCCAATGCTGCACCATAATTCCTACTTTGTAGCCTACGCATGTACATTCTGTAACCAAGTGCATAATGTACCCATTAAAAATGACCAAGAAGCAGACAGGAAGCTACAAAATTATTGGTTTTGACCATCAAACTGGCATTTGCCCAAGCACATTGGCAAACTGCTTACATGGAAATAAAGAAACCATCTGACGGATTTGTTATGATTTACCCCTAAAATGTCTAGTGTGGACCATTAGCCAGCTAGCAGGGACAGGGAGGGGGCAGATCCCCAAACTCCGTTGTTCACATCTTCTAAATCTAATAACCTCTTGACTGACTATTTTCACACTGCTTCCAAGCAGGCTTAGACCTCCTTTATTCTAAAAAAAAAAGCTTGCCTCAACCCCGACACTTTCTTAAGCTATCATATTCTCCATTTCTGTCAAACTGAAAAAGGGTAGTTAGTTATTCCAGAAAGGAAGATCCCATGCATGACAAAATATTTACTGTAGCACTTTTTGTGGTAGCAAAAATGAAAAGGAGTATGTGTGAAAAAATGGAAGAACATATTGTGGCTTAGGGAATGTAATGAAAATATGAAGAATTCAGAGGAACATGGGAAGACATATAAATTCATACAAAGTAAAGAGAGTCCTGCCAAACCCCTAACAAACACAATGATGACAAAAACAAAAATAAAAGTATCATTCAAAGATAGCTGACCTGAGATTAATTGCAATGAAAAATCTTGGTAATGGAAGAAAGAAAATGTAGTACATTGTTCCTTTCAGTGGACAGTTAGGGGATTATGGGTGGGAAATGTAGCACACATCATCAGCCTTGATTGCCATCATTACCCCTTCACTGCTAAGTAATGTTACAATGGAAAGTTCAGTATGATATGGTGGCGGAGGGGGGCGGGATTACTGGGAGTATATTGAGAAATTAATATGAGTTTTTTAAAAATCAATAAAATATGAGGGGAAAGGAGAGAGCATTTCTTGCTTTGCATGGACTTTCCTCCATCTTTGCCTATTGAGATGTCTCCTTTCAAGATCCAACTCATTCAATGCCTCCTTTTTGAAGCCTTCTCTGACACCACTATCCTCCCCAGGTGAAAGTGATTTCTCCCTCCTCAAATATTTCTCAAAGCTCTATGCCTGGAGTTCTCTCTTGCATGTCTCCCCAGTACCTAAATAGCAGGCATTGCACATGGTAGGTGCTTAATAAATGTATCGCTTTGCAGTTATTGCATATTTTAAAAATCCTTCTAAGTAGCACACAATAAGTGATTGTTAGGTAGCTAATGAGTGATAAGAAGAAGGTACATTAAAGGGGGGAGGGTTGGTGAAGGTAGGATAGAGTGGTAAGAATAAAATAAAGGAAACACAGTCACTGGCAAGCTAAGCATAATACCAAGGTGTTCCTATGGTTATTCTGGTTGGTAATCCTGTAATTGAAGGAGCCATAACTGTGAGAGGAACATGATGATTGTGGTGTAACCTCAGAAATATTCACTGCTGTGGCTTTCCATATAATTACCAAGGCCATCTCTGGAAGCAGGAAAGCCATGTTCAGCAATGTAACTACGTAAAGAAGGATCATTTGCAAAGATCCCAAATAAAGGGCTTCTTGGCATGTGATTTGGTGCATCTGTCTTTGTCACACAGATAAGCCTGCATGCAGAGTGAGCACACCTGGCCCACACTCTATGGACACACCAGTGGTTACCACACAATTATGAAGGAGAGTGTCCAGGCAAAGGAATTCACCAGTGACTTAACACTCTTCATTCATATTCTCAAGAGGAAACTTCTTTGCTTCAATTGAAGCTTAGTACATATTCAGGTTGATAGGGTTAAGTATGTTCTGATGATCCCCCCAGACAGAATTAGGAGGGGTACCAGAGTCTTCCTCTCCTGCAGGAGGAAAGGGATAGGGAGAGGGACTAACTCAAATTTTAGTGTTTTAAGGTTTATAATGCTCTTTTTTTAAATAAACCTTATAGGAGTGGGTACTAATATCTCCATTTTACAGAAGCAGAAATTGAGGAACAGGGCAGTTAAGAGGCCTGCCCAGAGTCACACAGCTAGCAAGTAACGGAGAGGGGGGATTAGACCCAGGTTATCAAACTCCAAATTTGGTGGGTTTTTTTACAGCTTCCATTTATCTCTGTTGTATTGAAGCATTCCTGGACGGGCAAAGCAGGCTTTAAGGAACCCAGAAGCAATTCCCTGGTGATAATCCCCTATCAAACCCCAATTTAAAATATATCACTCAGCAAGATATTTATACAAATTAGAGATATAGTGAAATAAGCATCAGATAAATCAAAGACCCAAATTGATGATCATATAAATCAAATGAGATTCCATCACATCAATTCTCAAACTAGAAAATGGTGACCAGTGCTCATTGAATCAAGTGATTAGAATAATTTGGGAAAGAAAAAAATGCATATTCCCTAAATTCAATGCAATTCAATCCAACAAACATCAGTCACAGAATATACATAAAATGAAGAGATTAGACTAGGTTGCCTCTGAGGTTTCTTTCAGGTCCAAATCTATGATACTGCATTTAAAGCACTGTTGTAGGCACTAGAGATACAAAGACAAAAATAAGCAGTCCCTATTCTCAATGAATTTACATTCTGCTGGGGCATATAACAAGCACAGTAGCAAATAGATGAAAAAATTAATATGGAATATCATAAAGTATTGGAGAAGGAAATGGCAAAGCATTCTAGTATCTTTGCCAAGAAAACCCCAAATGGGATCATGAAGAATGAGGACACAACTGAAAAGAAATGACTGAACAAAAACAAAAATCCTTAAAAGAGACAGAGAGAGAGAGAGAGAGAGAGAGAGAGAGAGAGAGAGAGAGAGAGAGAGAGAGAGAGAGAGCTAATAACTAGGGATAAAGAAGGGCATAGGGTAAGGCCCCATATAAGAGGCATCATCTGTGTTGCCCTTTATGGAATTTGGGGGGGGGGGTATAATCTATGTGGTGAAGCTGAGGAATTACTTCATTCCAGACAGAAAAGTTTAAATAAATACTAGCAAGGAGATTATAGCAATATATCACAAAAATCATACACTATGATCAGGTGAGACTTATACCAGGAATACAGGGCTGGTTCAATATTAGAAAAACTATCAGTATAATTGGTCTTATAAAAACAAGAACAATAAATCATGTGATTATCTCAATAAATGCAGAAAAAGTCTTCAATGAAATACAATACCCTTTCCTATTAAAATGTTGGAAAACATAGGAATCAGTGGACCCTTTCTTAAAATGATACGTAACATCTATGTAAAACCAAGAACAAGCATCATCTGTAATGGAGATAAACTTGAAGCCTTCCCAATGAGATCAGGAGTGAAGTAAGGATGCTCATTATCACCACTATTATCTCAAAATGCTAGGTGTAACAACAAGACAAGAAAAAGATACTGAAGGAATAGAATTGGCAATGAGGAAACAGGACTATCACTCCTTGCAGATGATATGATTGTAAACTTAGAAAATCCTAGAGAATCAACCAAAAAATTTGTTGAAAGAATTAACAACTTCAGTAAAGTGACAAGTAAACTCACATAAATCTTCAGCATTTCTATGTGCTATCAATAAATCCAGCAGGAAAAGATAAACTCCATTTAAAATAACTGGACAATATAAAATACTTGGGAGTCTACCTTCCAAGACAAACTCAGAGATTATATGAACACAATTACAAAAATGCTTTTCATACAAATAACTTCAGCTCTAAACAATTGGGAAAATATTAATTAGTATTTATTATAATATTAATAATAATATCATTATATATAATAATATATAATATACAATATAATAATATTAATTAATAATAATATTAATTGCTCATGGATAGGTAATGTAATAAAAAATGTAATAAAAACTACAATTTTACCCAAGCTGATTTTTAAAATCAGTGCCATACCAATTAAACTACCAAAGATTTCTTCTATAAAGCCAAAAAAATTTATCTAGAACAACGAAAGGTCAAGAATATATCAATGAAAAAATGTTAAGGAAGGTGGTCTAGCAGTTCCAGATTTCAAATAATATAGCAAAATAGTAATCATCAAAACAATCTGATACTTGCTAAAAAATAGAGTAGTGGATCAGTATAATAGATTAGGTATACAATACACAGGAGTTAATTACCATAGCAATCTAGTATTTGATAAACTTAAAGATCCAAGTTTTGGGGGTAAGAAGTCACTATTTGATAAAAATTTCTGGGAAAGCTGGAAGGCAGTTTGGCAGAAACTAGGCATAGACACATCATACTGCATACCAAAATCAGACCAAAAAGAATGAATGATTTAGACATAAAGGGTTAAATAAATAAATTAAGGTAGCATGGAAAACCGTAACTGTCAAATCTATAAGTAAAGGAAGAGTTTATGTTCAAACAAAAGATATAGGGGATTACAGGAAGTAAAATAAATAAATTTGATTACATAAAATTAAAAGGGTTTTGCGCAAACAAATCCAAAGCAGCCAAAATTAAAAGGGAAAAAAATTGTGTCGTTTCTCTGATAAAGGCCTTATTTTTCAGGTATATAGAGAACTTCGCCAAATTTATAAAACTAGAAGCCAATCCCCAGTTGGTATTTGGTCAAAGGATATGAACAAGGAATTTTCAAAAGAAGAAATCAAAGCTATCAAGTCACATGAAAAAAACTCTCTAAATTTATTTAGAAGAATGCAAATTTAAACAACTCTGAGATCCCACCTCACATCTATCAGATTGGCCAATATGACAGAAAAGGAAAATGACAGATGCTAGAGGGTATGTGGAAAAATTGGGATAATAATGTATTGTTGGTAGAGCTGTGAACTAGTCTAATCATTCTGGAGAACAATTTGCAATTATGTCCAAAGGGCTATAAAACTGCATATCCTTTGAACCAGCAATAACCACTACTAGATTTGTATCCCAAAGAGATGCAGATGTGTATTTGTACAAAAAATATTTATATTAGTTCCTTCTTGGGTGGTAAATAATTAGAAATTGAGTGGATTCTCATCAATTGGGGAATGGCTGAACAAGTTATAGCATATGATCGTGATGGAATACTATTATGCTATAAGAAGTGATGCCAAATGCTTTCAGAAAAACCTATTCAGACATACAGAAACTGATGCAAAGTAAAATGAGCAGAACCAGGAGAACACTGTACACAGTTACAGCCATATTGTAACTGTGATCTTCGTGACTTAGCTCCTCTGATCAATATCCTGATCCAAGATAATTCCAAAGGACCCATGATAAAAAATACTATCCACTTCCAGAGAGAGAGCTGATGAACTCGGAATGCAGATGTGAAACATATTTCTTTTGCTTTCATATTTTTATTATTTTATTTTGTGTTTTCTTTTTCAAAATGACTAATATAAAATTATTCTTGCATGGCCTCATATAATCTTTAGAGGCAAGAGGAAGGGAAAGAAATTGGGACTCCAAGTTTTTAAAAATGACTTAAAATTTTTCCACATGTAATTGTAAAATATGTAATGAAATAAAAATAGTCTTTTAGAAGACTGTCTTTTATCTTTCCTTGTGTCCCTGGGGCTTAGCACAGTGCCTGGTACATAGTGGACTTTTTAATAATGCTTATCCACTGACTGCTAATCAAGCTCCATTGGTTAGACATTGGTGCCTAGTGAGGCCAAATTTGGCAACAGATAGACTTCATGCAAATAAAAATCTGTCTTCTGTACCTAGCCTGAACACTTGGCCAGCGCCAGCTGTCTATAGATATATGCCATTTGCCATAGTAGAACATATTAGAAGGCTTAATGCTAACTATCCCTAGTGCAAAGCATGAGATTTAATGATGGCATGCCTCTCATCTTGATGTAAAAGGGACTTTGTGTCTTGCTATGTCCTTGTTCACAGGTTTCTGTTGTAGTATATATATTCTGTTTTCTCCATTGGAATGGGAGCTTGCTGGGGGCATTATCCTCTCTCCCAAAGTTTCATAAATAGCAGTGACCTAAAACTCAAAAAGAAACAGGAGACCACTAAACCTTATGTAAGGATTGCAATGGGCTGCATATTGCCTTTAAAAAAATAGCCCATAAATTAACATTATCTATGTTTTATTGTATCTTTTTTTATTTTCTTAAATGTTCCCCAATTACATTTTAATCTGGTTCAGGCAAGGGTGTTGTGGACCACAATACTCACAGTGTGGCTGGCACCTCTGCTGTACAGGACTCTGCTCCTTAGACTAGATAACCTAACTGGTTGTGTAGCCTATTGATTTGTGTTACCAGCAGGAAAGGACATGGATTGGAAGAGCCACTTCAGGAGTCTAGCTACTGCAGACCCAACCCTGATTCTTGGGCTGGATTTGGGTCTAATGGCCCCAGAAGCAGCAGCTTTAAGGCTTCTAAATCATCATCATAACAGCCTGGAGAGACAGTTGAACACTAAGTATATGACAGGCAACATTCTATTGAGTTGGTTGTGATGAGGCTTAATTGACACAGATGTGTGATGACCTCTGAAAGCAGTAGCTGGTCAGATACATGTTATGCCAACCAAGGTCAGCTGTTAGAAGAATATTTTGCTTCCTACAATAGTATGTAATGAAGAACAGTTTCCCATTTCACATAATCTGCAGACATCTTCCAGTCAAGTCCAGTAGGATCTCTCTGCTGCACTGGAAGGGGCTGGTTGAACAAGATGAGCTTTACCATTCGTATCAGATAAAAGGACCCTCAGCTAAGTTTTACAGTGCATGTAGATATGTTCCCCCAGAGGAAAGAATGGTGAGATGATGACACAAAGGGCCTCCAAGTGTTTTGTGTGAGTGTGTGTGTGAGGGTTGGGGGTGGGGGATAGGTAGAGTTTGGGGATGACTTCAATGTAGAACAATACAAAAATATTGGAAGAAAAATTGAACATGTTTTGAACTACGATTGTATAAATGGTGAGTACATTCTATGTAGTCACATACATTATTATCTTTAAAAAATTCTCAAATCTTATAAATAATTCTAGTAGCCTAATAATAGCTGATATAAGTACAGTACTTTAAAGTTCATGAAGTATTTTATACAATTGATGTATTGGAGCCTCGCAACAATTCTGGGTATTACATATTTATATGCAAATATGATTCTCCCCATTTTATAGAGAAGGGAACTGAGGCATTATAGGCATTATTATCTCAATTTTATAGGGAAAGAAACTGAGGCTCTGAGGTTAAATACTTTGCCCATTGTCACATGGCTAATAAGTTGTACTTATTAAGGCAAGATTCAAACCCAGATAATTGTGCTTCCAATCCCAGATCTCCACCTATTATGTCACATCTATGGTTGGAAGGGTAAAGCTGGGGCAGAGAGATGGAAATCAGCAGCATGGCCTGAAGGTTGGGATATGTGGCATCAAACAAAAAAAAAAGGAAAAAACCATTAACCATTGGATTGATTGAATTCAACAGTGTGTCAGTTTAAAAGAATCAAACCAAACCTGTACCTTTGCTTTCAGATTCATCCTGAGTGAATGTTTCTTATTACCCTGGTTGGACTATAGAAATTGTGTGGGAAGCAGTTTCTATCCTGATCATCATGAAAATAAAATATGTGCAAGAAAGAATGTGACATATTACTAATTTTGTTTCCATTCTCTGATGTTTTGGTTTATAACAGACAATGGACTCCTCTCCCTGGTATTACCTGGCTTTTCTGGAACATCAGTCACAAAAGCAAAGTTTTCTTAAGTGCAGGCACTTTCGACAGGTTAAATCCGTAGGAAAACTAGACAATGCTCCTGAGTGTTATGCCTCTCTGAGAATTTGGCAAAAGCCAGCCTCTGAATTCCAGAAGATTAGATATGCAACCATCATTTCTGGGGGAAGAGATTCTTCACATAAATATAGATCCACTCATTTCCCAAGATTAGATAGACAGATTGATAGATAGATAGATAGATAGATAGATAGATAGATAGATGGATGGATGGATGGATGGATGGATGGATGGATAGATAGATAGATAGATAGATAGATAGATAGATAGATAGATAGATAGATAGATAGATAGATAGATAGATAGATAGATGGATGGATGGATAGACAGGTGGATAGAAGGATGGATAGATAGATGGATGGATGGATGGATGGATGGATGGATGGATGGATGGATGGATAGATAGATAGATAGATAGACAGATAGATAGATAGATAGATAGATGGATGGATGGATAGATAGGTGGATAGAAGGATGGATAGATAGATGGATGGATGGATGGATGGATGGATAGATGGATGGATGGATAGATAGACAGACAGACAGACAGACAGACAGACAGACAGACAGACAGACAGATAGATAGATAGATAGATAGATAGATAGATAGATAGATAGATAGATAGATAGATAGATAGATAGATAGATGGGTAGATAGACAGACTGACAGATGAATGGATAGATACATTTTAAAGACCTTTTTTATGTCAAGGTCTAGCACCTAACACAAGGGATAGACTTTTTATTTAGTCTCTTACCAATCACTCACTCATTCAACAAGTTGGTATTCAACCCAGGTCTCTACTAGATATTGTGAGGAAGAGATGAAAAAGAGGATCCTCAGCTCTTGGTTCATGGAGTTCAAAATATTGTTTGGAAAATAAAATGATTCTATATGGAAAAAAATGCTCATCGATCAAGTTGAATTGAATTAAGGTCATAGATTTAGAGACAGAAAGGTCCCAAAGAAAGTATCATCTACTAACCCACAGTGGTACATAATTAGACATATATTTTTAGATATAGTCAATGTATCTCTTTTATTACTATGCACACAAACATGCATATATGTGTATACACACATGCACACATATATTACAAAAGATAGCTTTTATATGGTGAGGAGGGACAAAAGAGCAAATAGATAGGGGAGCAGGGAGGAAGTTATAGTTGGACTTTCTAAAAGTGTCTATGATTAAAAACTTTAGCACATGAGAATAGAAGAAAGCTCCAAAGGCGGACATAGACCAGCAGGGCAACCCTGACACTCTCATGTCCAATATGTAATATGAAACAAAATAGGCTATATGTAGTGGAGATTCAGATTCTCATATTCAGACCTTTTTTTTCTTTTCATCTTTGTATAAGTAAATTTTCATATTTGTTGATGTTTGTCAAATTCATAAAAATAAGAATTTTAAAAAGTCATCTGGTTCCAATCTCATCATTTTTACAGACAAAGGAACTTAGGCTTGTATATGGATAACTGATTTTCTCAAAGAAGGATATGTACTAAGTCTCAGAGCTTGGATTCAATCCAGGCACTCTGACTCCAAATCCAATACTCTTTCCACCGATAGAATTGAGTTGACTAATTAAATTGGACTGGAATCTCTCTTTTCTCCCAATTATCTCTTATCATCTCTAGAAAGAGGTCAGATTTTGGAGTTCAAAGATCTGGGTTTGAGTTCTGCTTTTGCCAATAATGAGCCATTGGATCACATCACTTTACCATTCTGAGTCTTGATTTCATTTAATTTGAAATGGATCCAGTTAATACTTTTATTACAATAATACTTTTGTTACCGCCCTTACAAGGTTATCATGAGGACAATGTTTTGTAAATTATAAAGTGCTGTAGAATGCTAATGATAACTATAATAACTTACATTTACTTGGTGCCCTTACAGTTCATAAAGTACTTTATATACAATATCTCAATGCTGTTGGAGGGAAATACCACAGGAATTATTATCCTAGTTTTATAGATGAATGAATCAAGCATTTATTAAGTGCTTTCAACTTACAAAGAACAAGACTAAATGCTGAGCATAAAAATAGAATAAAGACAAGTTCTGCTGTCAAGTAGCTTACATTCTAATGGGGGAGACAATACATATAGAAGTTTTCAGTTTCAAGTCAGCTGGAAACGTGGCATGTTTACTTAGGGTACAGGGCAGAGTAAATGTCAATTGCCTCCTCCTTTAGGCCATTTCCAGTGATAAATTCATATCAGTTTCTGATGTTGAACCATTTGACAGTGCCAAGAACTTGGGTGGCAAGAATGTTCCTTTCTAGGTCTTCAGTACTTGTGACTGTAGCAGCAGTTGCCAGGCTGCATCTCCATAGAATTTTCTTCCCAGGATGATGGCCAGGGCACCTGGCTGGAAACATTGTTATTTCCAAGGCTCTTGGGTTCAGGGTCCCAAGCTGTCTCTATCAGGGTCTGAGGGGAGATGGTGTTCAAGGTGGTGATCAGAATTTCTGGCACATCTTGCCTCCCATTTCTCTCATAAGACACCTTACTGCTTTAGCTAGGCTGACTTGCCTTCTCTGCATGTGGAAGGTGCTTGGCAGCTGGTGAAAATGGCTGATCCTTCCTCCAAAGGAGTTACTTTGCCGGATGATGGCTGGCCTGCAAGCAGGATCCATGGGTTGGAAGGTACTGTCACTCATATGGTTCCTGTGCCTTTCTGCCTGTTGATGGTATCTGGTGAGCAGGTGTTACTGATGGTGATGAGAAAGAGGGCCCTCCTCTGCAATGATTTCTTCCTTCAATGATGGCTGTGGGGGCTGGACTGAAACATGTCTCTTGTTTCAGGAGGAACTGTTATTACCAAGTCTCTTGGTCTCAGAATCCTGAGCTATCAGATAAAGGAAATCAAAATCAGAGGTGAAATGTGTTGCCCATAATCACGCAGCTATCATCACCATCATCATCTTCATCATCATCATCATTGTTGTTGTCGTCTTGTTCCAGTGGCCTCTCTGGGGTGGGGACAAGGATTTATTTCTTAAGAAGGAAGGACATAGATTATAGCAAATCATCGCTTTTCCTTTGGCTCTCCAGACAGTTGAGGTTAGGCTGAACTGGGCCATTATGGTCCTACTCTCCCACTTGGTCAAAACAGGCTGCTCCCAAAGTGCCAAGGGTGACAATAAAATGATTTTCTATATTTCTGGATCTCCAGATGATAGCTGAGACACAAATGTTGTCCTAATGTGGTTGGGATTCTCTTCCCTAGACACACCCAACGGCAAAGTTCCAGGTATGTCTTAGTCATGCAACCTGATGATTAAATAAGGTAAACACTAAACGTTGGTACTTCATATTTCCACCCTTGTGATCTGATAGAACCTTCCTGAGGTCACAGAAATGCCTACCAAATTTCTCTCCCCTTTCTATTTCTTCTTTTGACCAAAGCCTGGCTTAATGGTTTTGAGCTCTGGATTTTAGAGTCAAAAGCCCTGAGATTCAAATCCCGGCTCTCCCCTTACTACCTTTGTGAGCACCTCTCTGATCCTCAGTTTCCTTATCTATAAAATGGGAGAGCAGCAGAGAGCCTGGTAGTCTAAATGCTCTCTTGAATTCTTTACAGCTCTAAGTTCTAAAATTCTAGCACACCCCATTCTGAAATGTGGAGATCCAGTGCTGCTGTTTCTCCTCTGATCCAAAGTTCCATTTAATCAGTCAATCAATAAACATTTATTGATCACCTATGATACACTAAACACCATGCTAAGAGCTGGGGATACAAAAAGGGACTACAGGCAGTCAATTGTTGAATTTAAAGCCATAAGGGACTTCAGTGATCTTCTAGACTGGCCCTGCCCCCAACTTCCATTTTATAGAATTCAGATTACTCTGTTTTTGCAAAATAAGTAGATCTCCCTGCTTGTGAGGTTGCTGTCCCTAGGACTTGCTACTCTTGTCTGGAGCTTCAGGCTTCCATCTGCATCCTTTACCCCTGGGATGCTCATTGGATACTGAGAGCAATGAAAGCTCCTTTATTCAGGGCAGGAGGACATGTGGAAGTACAATAGATAGGTAATTACAGGGATGGAAAGAAGATGCAGATTCCAGTTCAGAACTGGGGAACCTGGGCTTGCTGAGAATTCTCATTCCAGATGTTTCAGCTCCACCACTCACATTCCATATATAATTGGGCTTTGCCACACCCACAGAGTTGTTGCTATGGAAACATGAGGACAGGGATTTTTTTGTGTTGAGGGGAGGGGAGTTTGGAAACTGCGCAAGCTACTCAGTGTTACCAAGTTTCCTGTATTCTTGACCCTGACCTTGAACAGACTTCTGGAAGCCTAGGAGGAAGACACAACAGGAAGGCAGGGCTTGAAAGAACCGATGAAGGGCTAACAGAACCATTCTCCAATAGATCAGTGGTCAAAGGATATATAAATAAGCAATTTTATTTCTTTTTTCTTTGTACTTAATAATATTTTATTTTTTTCCAATTACATGTAGAGATAGTTTTCAACATTCACTTTTATAAAACTTTTGAGTTCCAAGTTTTTTTTCTCCTTTCCCTCTCTCTCCCCAAGACAGCATGCAATCTGATATAGGTTATACATATACAATTATATTAACTGTATTTCCTCATTAGTCATGTTGTGAAAAAAGAGTCAGAACACAAGGGAAAAAACATGAGAAAGAAAAAAAAAAGAAGTGGAAATACCCTCAAGAAGCTCACATGCTAATGGGGAGACAATCCAGTTTATCTTGGTGGTGTGACTTGCACCCAGCTTTTTTCTGCCACTGAGATAGCTCTCTAACCACTCTTATCATTTAAATGTTTATGTGTGTTTGTATGTGTATATCGAGGGAAACTATTTGGATGTAGCTATAGGTATAAGGCAAAGGTCAACAGGTCTACATGGTCCTCTCTGTGTTTATTAAGTGAAGCTTTAGGCAGGAGTTTTTAATCTGGGATCCATAAAGTTGTTTTGAAGTCTTCTCTTCCCCAGGATTTCCACCAGATTCTTGTAAGACAGGATTCTGAGTCCACTCACCATTTTGATCACTTGTTTTACATAGTACTCAAAACTGAACACAATCCTCAAATGCAGCAGAGCAGAGCCCAAGACAGTTACCTCCCTCGTTCTGGATAGGATGTTTCGGTTATTGAAGTCTAAAATCAAATTATCTTTTTTTAAACTGTCGTGTCACACTGATGACTCATATCAAGTTTGTGGTACACTGAAAACCGCAATTCTTTTTCATGTGAACTTTTATCCAGTCACATAGCTCCCATGCTATATTTGTGCAGGTTTTGTAAAAAATCTTGTATGGAATTTTATATTTTACCTTGTTAAATTACACCTTATTAGATTCATCCCATCATTCTAACCTGTTAAAATGTCTGTTTTCATAACCCAACTCTGTCTCACCCAATTTTGTGCCATCCAGATACTTGAAAATCATGCCATCTTTGCCTTCAATACTCACCAAAATGTTGACTAACACTAGATCAAGGACAGACCTCTACATTAAAGACTTCCCTGCAGATTGACATCTATTCATTAAGTCAGTTGCTTAACAGAATCTGAACCCTTCTAACTTAATTACTACTTTACATCTCTCTATCTTAACCAAAAGGTTACATTAGGCCTCAATTTTCCTGTCTCTAAGATGGAGATAAAAATACTTTTCAAATCTACCCCACAGAGATATCACAGGGCTTAAATAAAACAATGTGTGTGAGAGCACACTGCAAAGTGTAAAGCTAGACCAGTGTGAGAATTTGTTATTGTTCCACTATTAAGTGAGAGGCGTATTTGGTGACCTATTGCAAGCCAGGAAGCAGAGATGCCCTCCAAGGAGCATGAGAAGCCTGGAGGCCACTGAGAAGAATGTCCGAGGTAAGGAGAACCAGCTGTGCAGGACCGGGGGTTTACACCAGTCCTGCCTGACGTTAGGATACCTCTAGGGTCCTAAACATGATCTGTATCAGTGTTTCTCAAGGCTTGCTCTAAGAGGTCCAAAGACGATCTTTTATAAAACAAGTTGGTGTTTGTAACACAGGAATGTCTAGACTTTTTTTTTTTGCCTGGATTAATAGTTTATTTATGCATCTAGATAACTTTGTAGGAAATAACAGTGTTAGTAAGGCCAACTTACTAATTCTGTTGCCATGGACCTTGTAAGTGTCAGCTTTGCTCTATAACATGGCTACAGACTGACCCTTCCCCAACCAACAACCTCTATCCTCAATCACACACTGACACCTAACCATAGTGTTGCATTTATTTAACATATTTATTAAGCATCTACTATGTGAAGGGCATTGTGCTGGATGCTAGTACTTCTCCTTGTTACTAACACATACAACAGTCCATCTCCAGGCTTACTACCCTGCGTTGGCTATCCCATACTCCTGGATTGTAGTCTCTTCTCATTTCAGCCTCAAAGAGTCTCTCTATCCTTTTAAGATGCAGCTCAAACACAATCTTTTGCATGATATTATTAGGGCCCTCCTACTCCCAAAACACCATGCATTGAACTACTTGGTATTAATTGTTATTATCATTATTTTGGTTATCATTAATAGTAAGAGTTAGCATTTATACAATGTTTTGCAGCTTAGAAAGGTCATTTTACGTATATCATCTTATTTGCTTTTTTACAACAACCCTTTAAGGTAGATGGTGTTATTATCTTTGTCATACAGATAAGGAAACTGAGACTGAGAGAGAACCAGTCACACAGAGTTCAGGGTTACACAGCTAGAAAGTGTCTGAGGCAGGATAACAGCTAGGCTCTTCCTCTCTCCAAGTCTATCACTCTAGCCATTGTTCTGCCTAGATGAATTTATCCTCTTTATATTTATTCCGTAGGTACTTTATTTGGCACTTTATTTTTCCTTCCTCAATACATATACAATCACCTTTAACACTGAACACAAGGGAAATTTATGAGCTGACTTCTGGGTCATGATAATTTAGCACAGGTGGCATCTAGGACCAGGGGGCTTAAGTGAGGAAGCATGCATTGGAGTTTCTGGATGTCTTTGCCTTCCTCTTTATGTTTCCTTTAAGGGTATCTTAGTTTCAGGGGTGGCAAGAGCTGGCTGTGACAAAGCCATCATCCCCTAGATAACCAACAGGTATAATAGCAGTA
The DNA here is from genome assembly GCF_028372415.1 of Notamacropus eugenii. Classification (NCBI taxonomy): domain Eukaryota; kingdom Metazoa; phylum Chordata; class Mammalia; order Diprotodontia; family Macropodidae; genus Notamacropus; species Notamacropus eugenii. The sequence continues at coordinate 664,363,527 of NC_092872.1, forward strand.
GCAGGGTCAGGCTTTCAATGAGGAAAATATTGGCGTCAGAGAAAGGCCACCAGAAAAATCTATCTCGGTTGTTTGATTAGGACGATGACCAGGGTAGAGGTGAAATGCAAAGTGCTTAATTAGTGGCCTTGCAAAAACTAATCTATGTTCTAACAAAACTTAAATATTGGCTTCCAGCTAACGATACAAATAGTAGTAAGTAAACCATTGAATTCTGTGGTGGTCATTCTGTTGTGCGCACTATGATTGTCTTGACTTTAGCATGGCTTTCTTTGAGTAGAACTAAATCTCCTGTCCTGAACTCAATCCATGTTTGTACATTGAGCACTTCTTTTACTTTCTCCCTTTTTAAGGAAACCCTAGAAAGTCAAAACAATAAGTGTCCCTATAGAAGCTGACATGGGGATGATGAGCTAATGAATGTGAGAGTAGGGAACCTAATCTCTTGGGAAGTCAGAATGCCTTAGTAATAAATCCAGTATTCCAGCACATGGCTAGGTTACAAAATGGTGGTACAGATAACTAGCCCTTGGACCTTAGCTAAGTAATTGCCTTTAGCCTATATGCTAGAATTTTTATGAGTATATGTATGTATATATACATATGCATATACAAATATACATGCATTGTGCATATTCATATGTGTGTATATGTATGTGACATATGCATGTATGTGTATATTTATGTGTATATACATTTCTCACCTCCCCCATTAATATGTAAGTTCCTTCAGAGTAGGGGTTTGTTGGCTTACTTCATTCTAAGTATTTACACCACTAGCACTTACTTAGTGCTTGGCATACAGTAAGGGTTTAATAAATGCTTACTTTTTTCTCCAACCTTTCCCCACCCCAAATAATGGCTTCACATTGATGCTTAATCTAGCACTAGTCACATATCCTACCTTTAATCATTGTCACAGACTGAGTCTTAATGCTACTATAGACTGAGATGATGAAGGATCATGGCCTCCTGAATCAGAGGACCTAGGTTCGAAAATCGGATCAATACTTGCTGCCAATAAGTGACTTAATTATCCAGACATCAGTTTTTTTATCCCTAAAATGAGGAAATCAGACTCAATGACCTTGAGTTCCCCTTTAAGCTTTAAACCTATGATCCTATAAACTACAAAGGTAACCACCAACTGGCCATGTCCCTACTTGTGTCAAAGGTTACTATGAAGATTAGATGAAGTAGTACATGTGAAAGTGTTTTCTGAGATAGAGGGCACTACATAAACGTATTATTGTTCCTAACACTCATTCATACAAATGTATCATTCCCTCTGGGCTACTGCCCCAACTGGTGCTAGTATTAATGGGTTGGGTTTCTGGGTAGTAACCACTTTTAAAAGTTTCAAGATACCTTATGGATCTGACCTAACAAAATTATGGCCCCCAAGCTCCCAGGGATGGACTTTCTCTAACAATCAGCTGGGAGTCACAATTAGCTCAAAGCAACAAGATTTACTGAAAACAAGAAATATAACTAAAAATGTCTCTTAATAAACCTGGAGTATGCTTTACCACCAATAACCACAACTTCAACAGGAAGAGTTAGAACAAGTTTAGAGTTCTTGCGAGTGAGACACACACTTGTAATAGAACCCAGGTGGCCAAGCAACTCAACGCCTCCTGGACTGTAGGACCTCAATGTGCTCTCTTTCCTTATGGAATCCTTATGATGTTCCCCTTGGATGTAGAATCTTCTACTGGGCAGATCACATGGCTGGATGCTCTGGGTCAGTTCCTCTCCACAGGACTCGATGTCCAGGGTTAATTCTTTCTTGAACTCACAGTTCACTCTTCCCTGATACCACAAGTCATGCTCCTAAAGGTTGCTTCTTCCCTCATATTTCTGTCTCTCTGTGTCTGTGTCTGATTGGAAAATGTGTCTCTGCTCCCTCCACAATGTCTTAAATAAATTTTCTAACTCCTGAAATGATTGCATACCATAGGCTAGTGGCACCAGCCTGTCCAATTGATAGGGTGGGGGGAGTGGAAAATAAAGAAATCCTCCCCTCCTCTCAGGTACAGGCAAGGGAATAACACCTCACAAAACTATATCCAGGCTGGACTCTTTGTAGAGCTGGAAGCTTGGCCTTTTAAAGGGTCATCAAGGGCAAAACCAATCATTCCTAGCCAAAGCTATTGCCAATTCCAATAGGAAAAAACTTCTCATACTTTATAAGAATGTGGGCCAAGGAGGAATCTTGATAGTTGCATACCCTATTTATCTGTGCCATAATTTCTGTGGTTGTATGGGCTGGCAAGAGTTGGAATGGGAATCAACTGGTTAGAGGCCAACTATCCCTCCTACACAGGTGGTTACACATTTGGCAGCTTTCAACATTAATAAATTAATTATGTACTTATATAAATAGATACTCCTTTTATTGTTTGCTAATTATTTTATGTCTGTGAGTTGGCTTTTTGCCTAAACTTCCTCAATAGCAAAGATCATGCCTTTTGTTCCTTTTATATTTCTTGCAGTTAACATAAGAAACAACATTGTGTAGTGTATGGAGTGCTGGACTTGGAAAGGGAAGTGTCATGAAGAGGGGGAAGTTCTTACCCTAAGGACACAAGTCCTTGACATAACCCTCAAGACACCTACTACCATTTTGGCCACATATTGGTGAATGCCTGTTTATTGACTGTTTGAAGAGACTGATTGGTGAAACAAGGGAAAGCCAAAGCTAATCTAGACTTCTGTTCTCTAGCTCTATTACCATCTTCTCCATGATCCTCTTCTTAAGAGGAAGGAATATTCCCAAATGTCAAAAGTCATTGTCCAAACCCTTTTGTACAAATCCATTCAGCCAATTATTGGTGCTTTCTACAAGAGGAATGTCAATGGAGGATCTGCAATGTCCATGCCAAAAGTGATACCTTCTTAGACATGTAGAACATTTGCCAAAACTAGTGAACATGCCTGTGGCTTTGTAGATAATCCATCTGGCCCATGAAGAAAGTATGTTAACCTCAGAGATTTAGAGATAGGCCCTAGTACAGGCATGTCCTCAAAGACTTAGGTCTTTGGTGAAATAAACTATTTCATATTTTTTTGATGGATTCATGAGAAGTAGCCAGAGACATTTCCATCCCTGCTCCCTTTTAGCTCTCTCTCTCTCTCTCTTTCTCTCTCCCTCCCTCTCTCTCTCCCTCCCTCTTTCTTTCAGTTAGGGACCCAGAGAGATATCTAAAGGTTTGTACTTTCTGGAAGATCCTCAGTAATATGAAAACCTGGAACTGAGATGATAATTTGCAATCCTGGAAAAGGGAGTAGAGATCCATGTCAATTTAAAGATGCAATTATTATTGGACAGATACAAAAAGGTATGATATAGAGTATTGAATTCAGGGAAAAGATCTTCTTGCAAATAATAGGGACCTTATATTTTCTATTGCATATAAGTTTTTTTTTTCCTTTGTAAGATTTGAGAGACAATAGGAGAAGATGAGGAGGGAGAGAGTTCCAGGCATGGAGGATAGCCAGTGAAAACTCAGTCAGGAGATGGAGTGTTGTGGGGGAGGAATAGAAAGAGGGCTAGTGTTACTGAACAGATGAATACATGGAGGGGAATAAGGTGTAAGAAGAATGGAAAAAAAGAAAAAGCTCCAGTTAAGAAGGATTTTGAAAGCCAAATAGATTTTATGCTTGATCCTGAAAGTAATGGGGAGCCACTGGAGTTTATTGAGTAGAGGATGTGACATGGTCTGACCTGCTCTTTAAGGGAAATGAATTTGACAGGTGAAAGGAAGATGAATTGGAGTGGGATAAGATGTGGGGTAGGGAGACTGATCCACAGACAGGCTATTACAATAGTTCAAGGTTGAGGAGATGAGGACTTGTACCTGAGTGGTGGAGGAGGGGGCATATCTGAGAGAGGTGATAAAGATAGAAAGGACAGGAGTTAGCGATTGATTGGACATGGAATATAGGATGAGATAGAATGAGGGGTTGAGGGTAACACTCAATTTGTCAGCCCAGGTGACTGGAAGGATGGTGGTACCCTTGCCAGTAATAGGGAAGTTAGAAAGAAGGAAAAGTTGGGGGAGGGAAGAAGAGACAATGGAATCAGTTTGGACATTTTCAGTTTAAGGTACATACTGGACATCCATTTCAAGATATCTAAAAGACAACTGGAGATGTGAGATGAGATCGGGAGCGACTTAGGACTAAACAAGTAGATTTGAGCCACATAGAGATGATTATTGAAACCATGGCAATTGATGTAATCACCAAGGGAAATCATCCAGAAGCAGAAAAGAAGAGGGCCCAGGACAATGTTTTGGGAGATCCTCCTCCACCACTGTTAGCAGGAGTGAGGCAGAGAAAGAGCTCCCAAAGGAGGATGGGGGCAGACAGACGTTCACCATATCTGAACATGTATGGCTTTTTCAGCACTGTCAGTTCATTTCTCTCTGGAAGGAGGTAAATGGATTGGTTCATGTTCGATCTTTTGAACTTGGGTTCATCATTGCATTGATCAGAATTCTAAAGTCTTTCAAAGATACTCCCTCACACACATAAAATTATCATTTTTATTTTCCTATTTCTGTTCACTTTACTCTGCATTGATTCATAAACATCTTTCCAGTTTCCTCTGAAACCTTCCATTTCATCAACTCTGATGGCACGATAATAGTACCATAATAATGAATAATAATTCATATAACACAATTTGTTTAGCCATTCTCCAATAGGAGGGCAGTCTTTTAGTTTCCAATTTTTAGCTACCACAAAAAGAGCTTCTACAAATAATTTATATGTATATATACACACATACAAATATATACTTATACACATACACATACATATATACATACATACATACATACACACATACACACATACACACATATCTTTTTCCTCTTTGTTCTGTTTGGGGAATAGGACTCACAGTGATATAGTTGGGTCAAAGGGTATGCAGTTTGTCAACTTTCTGGTCATAGCTTAAAATTGCTTTGCAGGATGGTTAGACCAATTCTGAAGTCCACCAACAGTGCAGTGATGTATATGTTTTTCCACATTTGTTGTTTTCCTCTATTGTCATCTTTGCCAGACTCACAGGTATGAGGCAGAACCTCAAAGTTGCTCACTTTGCATTTTTCTAAATATAAATGATTTGGATCATTTCTTCATATGATTGTCAATATCTTGGATTTTTTCTTTTGAAAACTGTGTCTTTAAATTTTTTGACCATTTATCTTCTGGGAGATGTCTGTTAACCTTACAAATATCTTGAAAAAGAGATTTTATCAGAAAAGTTTGTCACTAAGATATTTTCCCCACTTACCTGTTTGTCTTTTAATTTTTACCAAATTAGTTTGTGGAAAATCCATTTACTTTTGTAAAATCAGAATTGTGCATTTTGTCTTATGTGAGCTTTTCTGTCATATTTGGTCATAAACTCATTCCCAATCTATAGATCTGAAAGATAATTTCTTTCTTTCTGAGAGCATTTATTAAGTGCTTACTGTGTATAATGACTGTGTTAGAGAGGAGTTGGATCTGTGATTTCATTGGTATAGGGAACTCCTGGGTAAGGAAAGTCATTCTGCCAATATTGCACCTTCTCTTTTATTTGAAGAGGTGCCTAAATCATGGAGAAGTTAAGTGACTTCTTCAGGGAGACATTACCAGTCTGTGTCAGAAATGGGACTCTATTTAGATTTAGATTTTTAAAATATTATTTTATTTATTTTTAGCTTTCAAAATTCATTTCCACAAGATTTTGAGTTCCATATTTTCTCATCATCCTCCCCTTCCCCATCCCAATATGACATGCATTCTGATTACCCCTTCCTCCAATATGCCCTCCCTTTTATCTCTCCCCTCTCCTTATTCCCTTCACCCTTACTTTTTTGTAGGGCAAGATAGATTTCTATACCTCATTGCCCAGTTGCATGCAAAAACAATTTTTAACATTTGTTTTTAAAACTTTGAGTTCCAAATTATTTCCCTTCTTCCCTCCCCACTCATCCTCATTGAGAAGGGAAGCAATTCAATATAGGTTATACAGGTGTATTATGACATAATAGTCATGTTGTGAAGGACTAACTATATCTCCCTCCATCCTATCCTGCCCCCCAACTTATTCTATTTTCAACTTTGACCTTGTCCCTTTTCCAAAGTGTTTGCTTCTGACTACTCCCTCCTCCAATCTTCTCTCCTTTCTGTCATCCTCCCCACTCCTATCCCTTTTCCCCTTATTTTCCTATAGGTTAAGATGTCCAATTGAGCATGTATATTATTCCTTCTTAAACCAAATCCAATGATAGAGACTTAGATTTAACAAGCATTTATTAACCATGCCAGAACCCATGCTTTACAAATATTATCAAGGTCATTTTTCTATCTGTTATGGCCACAGTTACCTTTCTATGTGGTGTATATATAACAGTAGCTTAGTAAATGTTGAGGAGAATGAGTTGAATTGAATACTTGATTCTGCTAATAATTAAGTGATAAAATAAGATCTAGCTCCTTCATTGTGATTTATGGTATGCATAAGAGAATGGTTTGATTTTCTAGATTATTGAATACAATTTTGGGAGATTATTAATTGACTGTGCAAAGGGAGTGTGTTCTGTATTGAGAGTTCTGTTTGAAAAGCTCTGTCCTGGAGAATCTCTTGGTTTCAGGTTCCTCTAGTCAGGAACCAGCAGGCCTTATAGGTATCTACTCCTAGACCTATGCAAGCAGCCCTGGTTCAGGTGCTTTCTCTCAGTTGTCAAGGCCTCTCATCACACTGCTCAGCTTCCTCACCTAGCCCTGAATCCCTGAACCCAAGCACAATTCTCAGATCTTCACACAGCCCTTGAAGGGATGAAAGGGAGGGTCAAAAGATACTTTTCAGGAATCCCCAGGCTAATAGGGCATGTGGAAAATAATTACACTTTTTATTTACATGGAACTTTATATTTTACAAAAAATTTTCACATTCATTGCCTTATTTGCCAAACCCACCCCCCACCACCATGAACCAGATAAAGCAGAATTAGATTCATTTGATATGTGAGATCCAGAGAAGGTAAGTGAGGGTATCTGGCAGCCTTTTTATCCAGACTCTTTTCCCTTTCTACCCTCCTTGCATCTCAACCTAACCCTGGAGTCTAAAACCATTCCCCCAAATGCTTTGTCCCATCCCTACCAACAGCAAAACTGCTGTCAGGCACAGACGGAAAGGATGTTTCTCATTAACAGGATCAGAAAACGCAGTCCTCTAATAATGAAGGCGAACTCAGGCTTTATATGGGAGTGTTGCTTTCCTCCAAAGCTCTCTGAAGAGTACATGAAATTGGTAAATTATGAAAACATTAATTAGATTGTTAGATAGAGCCGACACTAATCCTCAAAACATGTGCAGCAAGCCCTTTGATGGGACCTGCCCAATGCCTTTAGGGCCTGGCTGGCATTTCTTTCCCCAAAAGCTTATTATCAAGGAAAGGAGAGGAAAAGAGAGGAGAGACAAGGAGAATGGAAGAGGGAGGGGAAGAAAAAGAGAATGAAAAGGAGAGAAGAGGAAAAGAAGGAAAGAGAGAGGAAGAGAGGAGAGGATAAGAAAGGAGAGAAAAAGGGAAAAGAACAGAGAAGAGAAAGGAAGAGAGAAGAGAGGGGAGGACAGGACAGGACAATCACACATTTTGAGATCTTGTCTGCCTGGACACCCCACAGCAAGAGTTCCCTGAGTCATAGGCTAGTAGGAAGCCTTCCAAGGCTACTCAAACCCAAGTACTCCCCACTTTCACTCTGTCAGTGTGATTGCCACTCATGATTGTACTTGATGTCTATACAAATTACTGTGATACTCAATTGTATCTGAGTTAAAACTTTAGTTTTTATTCTCTAGTGGGAATGACATTGGATCTAAGATTTCGTGGTTTTCATTGCACAGCTAGTATGTACCAAAGGCAATACTTGGACCCAGGTCTTCTCAACTCCAAGACCATCCTTCAGTCATCTACATCAGACTTCAGTCACCTACTTTTTCTCCTGAAATAAGACCATTAAATACCACCTGGTTAGTTCATATATCAGGCCTTATAGGAAGGGATTTCAGAGAATGCCTTGCAGTGAAGGAGAATAAGCTCTGAGTTTGCACTCTAGGGACCTGGGGTTTAAATTCTACTCTGATACTTATTACTTGTATGCCCCTGGGTCAATCATTTAACCTCCTCATCTCTAAAAGGAGGCAGTTATACGATCTCTAAGTCCCTTTTAGTTCTAAAACTGTGACCTAGTCCAATACTCTTAGTTTTGAGATCCTTGAGGACATGGAGACCCAGAGAAATAAAGTGATTTGCCCAAACTAGGCCACATAGATAGTAAGCAGAAGTTAGGATTTGAACCCAGGTCATGCTATCAAGAAAAAGAAAACACCCCATCTATTTATGCAAACTTGAATCCCAGTTGCTGTTGGTAATCTGCTTCTTCCTGAGCTCTCATCCTAACCCACCAATCAATTCACAGTCCCATTAGGCACCTCAACAGATGCTCATTCTTCTTGTCTAGTTTGACCCAACTTTCCCAAAGTCTACAGGAGTCCAAATGGAACAGCTAGATAGGTTGTCTTCCAGGCTCTCATCTTCAGGGATGTTCTAATGTATCAGCACAGGCCATTCTGTAAACTTTTGAAGTCATCTTCAGCCCACTGTAAACCGGAGGAACTAGATGTATATTGGGTAAAACTCAAACAGTGTTTGATTAATCACCATCTCCGAACACCAGAAGTGATAGCTGGGTTAGAAATGTTGCCGTTATCTAAATGGAGTACTGCCGGGCCTGGGGTTCCCAAACAAATTGACCCTCCTTTATTTATAAACAGAACTGAAGGATGAGCTCCTTGGTTTATGTTTGGAAAGGGACATTATTCATTTTTATTCATCATACCTGCTTTTAGTGATATTGTCCACACATCTCATGCCAAGAGAATCTTAACAACCAAAGTGGTTTATGTGCTTTTAACACCAATGTGGAGGGTTTGTGTGTACATTTAATCATACTGAGGTAGAGTAGGACTGAAATGCAGTCTGTGAGATGAGTGAGACCTGCTTTGGGGCTTTTTTTTAGGGTTGGCAAGAAAGATGAAATTGGGCGAAGCTTCATCTGCCCCAAGGTGTACATACCTGGACCAGAGGCAGTTGCAGAAAGACATATCAAACCTATGGATCACTCAGGAAAATAAATCAGATTCTTTGGAGGGTTGGGGTACTTTAGAAAAAGATAAATAGGGCCTCTGTAAATTTACATGTGGGATAGAAAAGTAGCCTTGAAAGGACAGGAAGTTTCCTCTCTGAAAAACTATGTAGGACATAGCATTTGGGTAGTGTTTTTATTTCTAAAAACACTTTCTAGCTTCATTGTCTCAATAACTCCATGAATAAGGAAGAGAATTACTCTAGAATCATAGAATCTTGGAGTTTGTAAGGGACCTCAGAGGTCATTGATTCTAGCCCATCTCTGAATGGAAATCCCTTCTCCAATATTACCCCAGAATGGGCATCCAGCCTTGGCATGAAGATTTTCACCGAGAGTGAGACCCGCCATGTCCCAAGGCAGCACATTCTACTTTGGAATATCAGAAGATTTTTCCTTATATCAAGTCTAAATCTACCTTTCTACAACTTCCAGCCATCACTCCTAGTTTCAGCTTCTGAAGTCAAGTAAAAAAGTCTACTCTCTCTTCCAGATGGCATCCCTTCAAATATTTGAAGATCATTATCACATATCCCCAAGTTTTCCCTCCTTCAGGCTAAATATCACTAACTTCTTGAAGTGATTCTCATCTGGTATTGGTTGTACCTTCATCTTCCTGGTGAGATTTATTATTATCACTATAGAATCCTCTCTCTCTCTCACCCCACCTATCTCATCAGTTGTCAAATTTTGCCATTTCTACCTTCATAACATCTTAATGCTACCCCCTTCTCTCTAGTCACACAGCTCTCACCTTGCCTCAGGTTCCCATCACCTCTCACCTAGGTTACTGCAACAGCCTCCTAACTGGGTCTCCCCTTCCTCAAATCTCTCCTCACCCCAGTCCATCTTCCACACAGCTGCTGAAGTGATTTTCCTTAAGGAGAGATCCTACCATATGACTCCTCTATGTCTACTGCCTCTAGGAGAAAATGTAGATTCTCTTGTTTGGCTTTTAAAACCCTTTACAGCTAGGCCTTAACCTATCTTTTCAGCTACATCACAGGATACTCCCCCTAGAGCACTCTTCTTTGTAGGCAAACTGACCTTTGTTTCTCAAACAGGACACTGACTCCCATCCCTATGTCTACGTTGGCCACCCCACTATGCTTGAAATGCATTCCCTGCTTATTTCAGCCTCATGGAATCCTTTCGACTCTTTAAAAGGCAGCTACAATTCTAAGCTGTTCTTTCTTTCCATCATGCCACCGCACAAATTATTTCCCTCACTTCACTCCGCCTTTGTTTGTGCAAGATCTCCCAGTTTTTCCGAAAACTTTCATTTTATTAATTTTTAAGACATAACAGTATTACATTACACCTGTATACCATGATTAGTTCAGTCATTTCCAATGAGCACCCCCTTAGCTTCTATTTTTTTGCCAACACAAAAATTAGAAGGGATTTCCTTGCTTTCCCTCCTAGTTTTTCTTAGTGGGTGGAGGAATTGGGAGAGAGAGAAATACCTGTTAATTCAAAAAAATAAAACAATTTAAAATTTTTTAAAACTCCCCACAGCTCATAATCTTCAGCATGAAACCATTCAAGATTTCCCTAATTGCCAGTGCCCTCTCACGGAAACTACTTTGTGTTGGACTTCTCTGTTTATTTTTGTATTTATTATTATTTGTGTAATAATTGTATTATTTATGTGTATATTACGTGTATGTGTATAGATAATAACGTATATATTGTATGTATAATGACTGTATTATCTGGTATATTTATATATATGATGTGTATAGGAATATATAATATATAGTGTATACATTATATGTATGATAATTGCATTATTTATAGATTAGGTGTATGTATATACATAATACATAATGTATATATTACATGTATAATGATTTTACTTATTATATTTATATATATTGTGTCTATGTATACATAATACCTGTATTATATGTATAATAATTGTATTACTTGTTATATTTATGTACTTTATGCCTCAGTTTCCTCATGGTGTGCGTTCATCCTTCGTTGCCAAAGAAGACCATGCCATCAGAGAAATAATGACATGACTTGCACTTGACTTTGTTTTGAGGGAGGGAGGGCTGTGCAGGTCACCAGCCTCACTTCTCCTTCAGAGGTATCTGAATCCAGTGACCAGATATTCATCAAGATGACTGGAGTTGACCCAGGAGGAGGCAACTGGGGTTAAGTTGTCTTCCCCATTAGAATGTATGGTCCTTGCAAAAAAGGATTATTTCATTTTTTGTATTCCTACCACAAGGAACAGAGCCTCACAAGGAGCAGGCATTTCATTATTAGTTTTTGATTGGTCATTTGATGGATCCTAGTTGATTTCCTCTGGAAGCACTCCAGTTTCTCAGAAGCCTTCTTACAATGAGATGCCTAGGAATGAATATCATCCTTCAGATGAGATCTGACCAAAGTAGATTAGAATGGAATGCACTCATCTCCTTCTATATTGGCTGTTTTTCTTGTTCATTCATTTCTGTTGTATCTCACTTTTCATGATTCTATCTGGTGTTTTCTTGGCAAAGGTACTAGAGTGGTTTGCTACTTCCTTCTCCAGTTCATTTGACAAGTGAGGAAACTGAAGCAAACAGGGTCAAGTGACTTGCCCAGGGTCACACAGCCAGTGTCTGAGGTCAAATCTGAACACAGGAAGATGAGTCTTCTTGACTCCAGGTCCGGCACTCTCTCCACTGTGCCACATAGCTGCCCTTTCTCCTTCTATATACTATGCCTTTTATTATGAAGTCAAAAAGGAGAATGGCTGGCTTTTGGGGGGTTGGATAGGTAAGGGGAAGAGCTGCTATGTCCTACCATTAACTCATATCAAGTCTGCAATCCATTTGTCTTGAGATCTTTTTCACATTAAGTATTATCTAACCCTATCCTATACATGTACAATTGAGTTCATAAATTTAACTATAGGGCATTATAGTGATTCCTATTCCATTTCATCTTACTATATTTGCTCCTATATCCTAGTGTGTCAAGATCTGTTTGGACCCTGGCCATGTCAACCAATGTTCCAACTTTCCATATAAAAACTGAGTCATTGGCAGATTTGATATACATGCCTTTATCCAAGTCTGTAGTAGGCTCAAGGGGCACATTCCAAGAGTTGGTGAGGCAAACAGCTTCTCCTACCCATTTCAACATTTAGCAGTAAATTCTCTCTAATCAGTTACAAGGTTAGTGTGGCTACCATGCCACTAAAGGAATAATCAAAACAAATCATCTAACTCGTCTATAATCCAAAGGGGTTTACTGAAGGATATAGTATAGCAAGCTAGATCTTTAATGGATTAGCAAGCATGGGGAAAGAAATTGATGCCAGGGCCTCTTTGGATGGTTCCAGGTAAGGGTGTGCTCCTCTTGGCCTATAGAGGGCCTGGTCCCATGCCAACCATAGGCATGCTGATACAAGCACTAACATCTGTATGCTCATTGCAAGATAAATATTCAGCAGCAGGGCAATTTGAGGCTGGATTGTTTGCTTACAAAAGCAAAGATGGCCTTTTCTCAATCTCAATCTTTCTTGACTTCTCTGCAGTTTTGGATAGTCAATTACCATCCCCTGATCATTCTCTCCTCCTTAGGTTTTCGTGATACTGTCTTCCTGGTTATCCTCTTATCTCTCCAACAATTCCTGCTCAGTCTCCTTTGCTGATTTTTTTTAACCTTGTTGTATCTGCTAACCATGGATGTCTCCTAAGGTTCTGTCTTGGATCTTCTCTTGTACTATTTCAGAAAGTGACCTCATCAGGTTGAATACACGGATAATTCCCAGATCTATAAACTATTTAGAATGCAGACCCTCTGTCTCGAAATCCAGGTTTCTTTCCACTATACCAATCTTAATTCTTCAGAGGAAGGAAATTTTCCTAAAAGGGGTTGTGGTTGTCTCTATACACAATAAGCAAGAAATGGAACCAATACCACTCAGGAGTTGGGTCCATTTTTGAGATTCACCACAGGGAGAAATTCATGAGATGAATCACAGATGGATCACAGTAATCATACAAGGTGCTGGCCAATTAAAATGCTACCCAGAACAAAGTCATTGGCAAAAATGTTGAACACAGAGCCAAAGGCAAATGCCCAAAGACTTCCTACAAATTTGACATTGATCCATTAAAGACTGCTCTTTGGGTTTTATCATTCCATCACCTGAAACCACCTTTCTGTATTTTAATCATTTGAAAGGCTATTAAATGCCTTACTGAAATCCACTTATACTGTGTGTGTATCCTTCTGAACTATCAGTAGAATTCCCTGGCTATTACAATGGAGCTGAGTTTTCCTTAATAAGAGTATTGCCTCTAACCATGAAGAGCATATGCCATCCATACCTCATCCCGTTTCTCTTGTCCATTACCTTGAGTAAATTATCCATGGAATCCATCTAAACCTGCTGGTAGGCTTCCTATAAATTTCTTAAACATTATTTTACATAGGTCCTATTGGAGGTGTGTTGCCCATCTATTATTACCTTTTGCTCCAACCCGCCCACCTCCTTTGATCTTTAAGGTTACATCTGTTATGCAATCCTTTGCTACTAAAATGTTCCAGCCGTGTCTATATGGTTAGGTGTTAGGAGGTACAGGTGGATAGAACACTGGGAGTGGAGTCAGGAAGACCTGAATTCAAATCCAGTCTCAGACACTTACTAGCTATGTGACCCTGGACAAGTTGCTTAGCCTCTTTTTCCTCAGTTTCCTCATCTATAAAATGGAGATGTTAATTGTTGTGAGGGTCAAATGAGGCAATGATTGTAAAGTACTTAGCACAGTGCCCAGCACATAGTAAGAGTTGTATAAAGTTAACTATTATTGAATGTTAGCTATTAGATGGATGGCTATTCTACCAATGTACATATTAGAAACAAATACTACAGATGGGGCAGTGTATAGTGTTGAACCTAAAGTCATAAAGACCTGAGTTCCAATCCTGCCTCAGACACATACTAGCAGTCTGACTCAGTTTCTTCATCCATAAAATAGGGATAATCACTCACAGGGTTGCAAAGCTCAAATGAAAGAACATGCAGACAGGTTCTGCAAATCTTAAAGAAGTCATAAATGCTAACTTTTACTGTTGTCGTTTTTGTGGTTACAATTTACAAAATGGGCCCAAAATTGACTAGGAGAAAGAGAAAAGCTGCATTGGGGAATTGAAGTTGCTTTTAATGACCAAAAGCTACTCCCTAAAAATGAAACACTGTCTCTTTAATACTCTTCTTCCCCAGTAATACTATGACTGTGAACCAATAGAAGGAGGAAATTAGGTTAGTCTGCCATGACCTGGTCCTGATGAGCTCATGCTGACTCAAAGGAATTACTACTTCCTGTTCTAAATGTTCTGAAACCTTCCCTATGACAAGTTCTAGGATTTTTCCAGAAATTGCTGCCAATTTCACCAATCTGTTATTTGGAGATTCCACACTTCATTATATTATTTATAGGGAACTTTCGACCGGCAGAGGTTGGAGGACTTCTGCAAGGTCATGTATGGAGTGGTCTCTGAGAAGTTAATATGGCAAAATCCATAGATGCTGCCTGACTTGGAGACAGGCTATTGAGCTTGAATCTAGCATCAAACAGTTCCTAGCTTTGTGATTAGGGGCAAGCTATTTTACCTGTCAGAGACTCAGTTTTCTTATCTGTAAAATGAGAACAATAATAGTGAATGTGCAAGGTTGTTGTGAGAAAAGCCCTTCTCAGACTTCAAGCCCTGCTAGGGACAGTGGTGGACCCTAGGCTAAAATCCAGATCTGCTAACTCAGCCCAGGCAGGGCTATCTTCACTTATTAATCACCCACATCCTATATGCTCCCAAAGTGTTCTAGACACTTAGGAAGAATGGAGAAGAGGTGACACATAGGACACAGTGGCTTCTTTCAGAGAGGGAATCCTGATCTAGTTGGGGAAATGGGGTGGGGAGGAAGTTACACTTACGAAGCAGACAAAATAGTAATTATTCCTATTCAAGAATCTGTGGGGTGACCTGTAAGTGTTACTGTAAGCGTTCAAAGGAGGAAGATCAGTGATGGGTAGAGCAGTGGGGGAAGGCTTCATGGACAAGGTGAGATGTCAGTTAGCCTTTGAAGAGAAAGCAGAATTTAAACAATGAGAAAAGAGAGTTGTTTGGAGCCTAATTAGTATAATCCCCTACCTCAGTGAGCAGACTTCTTTTGTGATGTCATTAAAAAACATCCTCTTCATTCCCAGTAGTTTGCTGTGAAATGGAGTCCACTGACACCCACTGCTAAGCTAACACCTCAAGGATAACAGCAGCAATAGCAGTAAAAATAGCACTTTAAAAGTTTGCAAAGTGCTTTACAAATATTATCTTACTTGATCCTTACAAGAACCTTGGGAGGTCAATGCCATTATTATTCCTAAGAAAACAGAGAGAGAGAGAGAGAGAGAGAGAGAGAGAGAGAGAGAGAGAGAGAGAGAGAGAGAGAGAGAGAGAGAGAGGAAGGGAGGGAGGGAGAGACAGAGACAGAGACAGAGAGAGACAGGGAGAGACAGGGAGAGGGAGAGAGAGACAGACAGAGAGAGAGAAAGAGAGAGAGAGAAAGAGAGAGAGAGAGACAGGAGAGAGAGAGAGAGAGAAAGAGAGAGAGAGAGAAGGAGGGAGGGATGGAGGAAGGAAGGAAGGAAGGAAGGAAGGAAGGAAGGAAGGAAGGAAGGAAGGAAGGAAGGAAGGAAGGAAGGAAGGAAGGAAGGAAGGAAGGAAGAAGGGAGGAGGGAGGGAGGGAGAGAATAAGGTTGCATAGATATCCAAATATTTATAACAGAACTTTTTTTGTAGTAGCAAAGAAAGGAAGTGTGACATGATAGACAGTGTTGAACTTAGAATCAAAAATATTTTAATTGAATTCTGGATTTAATTCTGCTTCAGATGTTTATGACCCTAGAAAAGCCATTTAACTTTTACTTGCCTGTTTTATCACCTAAAAATGAGGGACTGGATTTCCAAGTTGATTTCTAAGGTCCCTTCCATCTCTCAGTATATTATCCTATGATCCAAAGAATAGGAAATAGAATAGATATCCATCAATTGGGAAATGGCTAAACAAATTGTGGTCCATGAACATGGTGGAATATTTCTGCACTGTAAGATATTATGAATATGAACAAAACAGAAAAGTATGGGAAAGCTGATATGAACTAATACAAGGGGAAGTTAAGCAGAATCAGGCAAATCCATGACTACAACAAGGTAAATATGGAAAGAAAAAGAATAAGTTTAAAGTCATATATTTATAATGAGATTGAGAAGAAGAGAGGAAAGTATCTGCCTTCTTCTCTTCTTTGCAGAAGTGGGGGGGGGGACTATGAGAATGAAGATGTGGACATATATGGACATACACACATATGTGGGGGCTGCTAGGTGAAGCAATGGACAGAGCACTGGCCTGGAATCAGGAAGACATGAGGTCAAATCCAGCCTCAGACACTTATTAGCTGTATGACTTTGGGCAGGTTACTTAACTTGTTTGCCTCAGTTTCCTTGTCTGTAAACTGAGCTGGAGAAGGAAATGGCAAACCACTCCAGTATCTTTGCCAAGAAAACCCCAAAGGAGATCATGAAGAGTCAGACACAATTGAAATTACTGAAAAACAACCATAAAACCATACACACATATACATATGTGTATGTGTATGTGTATATACATGTATTAGATTTGGTTAATGTACTGATTAGTTTTGCTGAATTTCTTTTATTCTCTTCTTTATCTCTTTTTTATTCTTTGTTTCAAAGGAAAGTTCCCTGAGAAGGGGAAAGTATATATTAGGAAATAAAATCATTTCTTTTAAATGAGGGTTTTTTAGATGAGTAAATAATTCTCTATGTGACACCCAGAAAGGAGCAATGAGTAGCCAATGTCCCCACTTGCTGTCTCCCCAAGATAACATACCTTCCTCACAAAGCCTTTCAATTTTCCCTAACTACTAATGCCATCTTTCTTAATTCTCTTATTATTTTATTTTGTATTCCTTCTGTAAAAAATTGTCTATGATGTCTGCTATGGCAGGATGTAAGCTTTCTGAGAACAGGGACCATTTGATATATATATATTTTTTTTGATCCCCAGTGGCTAACACAATACTTAAGTTTAAAAAATGCTTATTAATGATCAAATGGTTGAATCCACCTCTCCAATGTAAGTCTAGAAACCCATCTTTCCAAACCTCTTTGTTATTCAGATCTTGCCGACATATCTTCTGTCTCACACAGTCTGGAAAGCAGACAAACTATATGTAAGGATTTTCCCTCTCCTCTTCCCACTGTCTCCCCCAAAACATAAAAAAAAAAACCATTTTTGGGGGCAAACTTACCTCTAATCAAATAAATTAATGAGATAACATGGTGTAATACAAAGAGCATAGGTCTTCAAGTGAGAATCCCTGCATGTGAGTCCCAGTTCTGACAGCAGCTATGAGACCTTAGGCAAGTACCCAACATCTCTAAGCGTCAATTTCCTTGTCTACAAAATGGAGACTTGGTTCAAACATTTCGTATGATTGCTATGAGAAAAATGCTTTGCAAACTTTTAAACCTACAAGAAAATGAGCTATAATAAAGATGATCAGTGCTGAAATGCCTCTTCCCTTCTACTCCTCTGCCCTTTTGCTTGCTTCCATGTTCAAATTTAAAATTATGCATGAAATTTCAGTTGGCTGAGGTATTCATAAAATTACAGAATAATAAAAACAGAATCTCAGTCAGAAGGGGTTTCAGAGACCATCTAGGTCCACCTGAGGACCTAGAGGGACATGTGTGACCTTTCCCACCCCTGCTAGGCCAAGTCATCATTGAACAATAATCCTACCTACAACATACCCAACAAGTGTTGGACCTCCAGTGAAAGAGAAACCACCGGGGGATGAGGCATAGTCTGCTCTTGGAAAGCTCTAATTATCTGGAACATTTTACATACTTCAAACCTCTTCTATTTTCTCTTGCTGCCCAAGATCTGCCCTCTGAGACCAAGAAAAACAGTCCTTCAGGGACTTCAAGATAATTCTCATGGATTTTCCCCTCTCTCCTCCTCAAAGAATCTTCCATTTTCCGGAATAAACTGATGTAGGTTCTTTTCTTTTTTGGAAGAAGGAAGGCAAGATTATTGGGTTAAGTGACTTGCCCAAGGTCACACAGCTAGTATCAAGTATCTGAGGCTGGATTTGAACTCAGGTCCTCCTGACTCCAGGCTTGGTGCTCTATTCACTGCCACACCTAGCTGCCCTTAAACTTACATAGTTTCTAAAAATCCCTCCTCATCAAGCCTGATCTGGATATCCTTCACCATCTTGGTTCTTGATGATCCTCCATTCTATTTTAAAATTTATCAATGTCCTTTCTAAAATTTCTGTTGTTTCTCAGTCATGTCTGACTCTTTGTGACTCTTTTTGGGGTTTTCTTGGCAGAAGTACTGGAGTGATTTGCCATTTCCTTCTCCAAGTCATTTTACAGATGAGGAACCTGAGGCAAGCAGGGTTAAGTGACTTGCCCAGGGTCACACAACTAGTAAGCATCTGAGGCCAGATTTGAACTCAGGACAATGTCTTCCTTCTTTTAGGCCTATAACTCTATCTACTGCATCACCTAGCTGCCCTCCCAAAATTTAACTGAACATAAATATTCTAAATCAGCAACAACCAGAATGACCCTATCACTACCCAGAAGTAGCTAGGGCACTGGGTCTGGAGTTAGGAAGACCCGAGTTCAAATAAAAACTCAGATACTTACTAGTTATGTGACCCTAGACAAGTCACTTTGCCTCTGCCTGCCTCAGTTTCCTCAGCTGTGGAATGGGGATAATAATGGCACCTCCCTCTCAGAGTTGTTGTGAGGATCAAATGAGATGATATATATCAACTGCTTACTTAGCACAATGGTTAAGACAGAGTAGGCACTTCATTAATGCATGTTCCCTTCACCTTGCCTTGAAAGATATGCCTTTATTAATGTCATCCAAGATGATAACCCATATCCCTAATAATGCATAGTGAGTTTGCCCTCTCCTAAAACTGCCAAATCTTTTCAGGCAAATTACTATTATGACATAACCATACTTGCCCCATCTTGTAGTTGGGAAGGATTCTTTTTTGCCTTAAAACAAATTCAAGGGGCGGAGCCAAGATGGCAGAGTAGAAAGACACATATACTCTAGTACTTCCCCCACAGCCCACAAAATACTTGTAAAAAATGACTCTCAACAAATTCTAGAGCAGCGGAAGCTACAGAACAACAGAGTGAAAGAGGTTTCCTGCCAAAGGTAACCTGGAAGGCTGACAGGAAAGATCTATCTCACAGGATGCTGAGCAGAGCAGAGTCAGGCCCTGGCCACACAGCACTGGGAGGAACAGGACCTGAACAGACCTCTGAGGCAGAATCCCCAGCAGGGAGGGTCTCAGATCCCTCAATCCACAAGCAACAAAGAAAGATCCAAAGGTCAGTGTGGGAGAGCTTTCCCAGCTGGGAAAGAGGGGAACAAGATTCCCCCAGCACTGGCCCCAGGTGGTGGCAGCAGCAGCAAGTGGCTGACACTATGAGGAAGCAGCCTGAGTCCATTGTCCAGGCAGCTCAGCTTAAAGCTCCTGGGGTAATAGAACAGCTGATCTGAACTTCAGCCCTCAATGGTGGCCCCACCCCCACCCAAAGCCCCTGAGGGAGTTAAGCAGCTGAATCTCAGCCTTGAGCAGGGTGCTGGGGAGAGGAGGAGTACTAGGAGCCTCCTCTTGACAAAGGATTCAGAAGTCAAGTAACTGTCTGGGAAAATGCCCAAAAAAGGGGAAAAAATAAGACCATAGAAGGTTACTTTCTTGGCGAACAGGTATTATCTTCCGTCCTTTTGAACAAGGAAGAGCAAGGCATACTGTCAGAGGAAGTCAAGGCCTTTGTCTCCAGTACTTCCAAAATGAATATGAAATGGGCTCAGGCCATAGAAGAGCTTGAAAAGTGTGTCAGCAGTCTGCTAAAGAACCAAAAAAATGCTGAAGAAAATAACACCTTTAAAAAGAGGCTAACTCAGTTAGAAAAAGAGGTCCCAAAAGTCAATGAGGATAAGGAGGCTTTAAAAAGCAGAATCAGCCAAATGGAAAAGAAGGTTCAAATGCTCTCTGAACAAAATAGTTCTGTAAAAGAGAGAATCGAGTTCAGGGAAACTAATGACTATGAGATAAGCCAAGAAGTTAGAAAACAAAACCAAAAGTTTGAAAAAACAGAAGATAATGTGAAACATCTCATTGGAAAAATAACTGACCTGGAAATAGATCCAGGAGAGACAATTTAAAAATTATGGGACTATCTGAAAGCCATGATCAAAAAAAGAGCCTAGGCATTATCTTTCATGAAATTATCAAGGGAAACTGCCCTGATATTCTAGAGCCAGAGGGCAAAATAAATATTGAAAGAATCTACCAGTCATCTCCTGAAAGAGACCTGAAAAGAAAACTCCTAGGAATATTGTGGCCAAATTTCAGAGTTCCCAGGTCAAAGAGAAAATATTACAAGCAGCTAGAAAGAAACAATTTGAGTATTGTGGAAATAAAATCAGGATAACACAGGATCTGGCAGCTTCTACATTAAGGAATTGAAAGGCTTGGGATAGGATATTACAGAAGTCAAAGGAACTGGGATTAAAATCAAGAATCTTTTACTCAGTAAAACTGAGTATAATACTTCAAGGGAATAAATGGTCATTGAATGACATAGAGGACTTTCAAACATTCATGATGAAAAAACCAGAACTGAAGAGAAAATCTGACTTTCAAACACAAGTATCAAAAGAAGCATGAAAAGGTAAATGGGAAAGAGAAATCATAAAAGACTTTCTAAAGATGAACTTTTTATATTCCTATATGGAAAGATATTATTTGTAACTCTTGAAATTTTTCTCAGTATTTGGGTACACACACACACACACACACACACACACACATACACACACACACACACACATAGACAGAGAGCACAAGTTGACTTGAATCCGAAGAGATGATAGCCATAAAAAAATAAAATAAAAATTAAGGGGTGAGGGAGGAAAATACTGGGAGGAGAAAGGGAGAAATAGAATGGGTAGGCTATAACTCACAAAAGAGATAAGAAAAATCTTGTTCAATGGAGGAGAAAAGGGAGAAGGTGAGAGGGGAAAAGTGAAGCTTACTCTCTTCACATATGGCTTAAGGAGGGAATAACGCTCATTGAATTTGGTATGAAAATCTATTTTACACTACAGGAAAGTAGGGGAGGAGGGGACAAGTGGGATGAGGGGATGATAGAAGAGAAGGCAAATAGGAGAATGGAATGGAAACACTTTTGAGAAGGGACAAGGTCAAATGAGGAAATAAAAAAAGGGGAGGGACAGGGTAGGATAGAAGGCAATATAATTAGTATTACACAACATGATTATTATGGAAATCTTTTGCAAAATGACACATATATAGTCTGTATTTAATTGCTTGCCTTCTCAGTGGGGATGGGTGGGGAGGGGGGGAAGGGAGAGAAGTTAGAATTCAAAGTATTAGAAACGAATGTTGAGAATTACTATTGCATATAACTGGGAAATAAGAAACATAGGTAATGGGGTATAGAAATTTATCTTGCCCTACAAGAAAAGAGAGAAGATGAGGATAAGGGAAGGGTGGGGTGAGATAGAAGAGAGAGTACATAATCAGAACACAAGGTATTAGGGGGTGGGGGAGGGGAGAGATGGGGAGAAAAACTGGAGCTCAAAATTTTGTGGAAATAAATGTCAAAATCTAAAAATAAATAAATAAACACAATTTAAAAAAGAATTTAGGGCACAGTAAAAAAAAAATCCAAGTGCATTTATTTCTATTAAATTGTATCTTCTTACCATTAGAATCATAGCCCATCATTCTATCCTGTCAAAATCTATTTTAGATCATGACTTCAACATGTTAGGGGGTATTTCTAGTTTCATGGTACCTGTAGACTTGACAAAGATGCCTCCAAATTACCTTGTGTTCCTTTTACACATACTTCTATGCAGGGCTGTGTTGGTAAATGTTTAACCACCAGCTCTCCAAAAACAGTTAGGTGGAGCAGTGGATAGAGTGCCAGGCCTGGGATCAGGAAAACTCATGTTCATAAGTTCAAATCTAGTCTCAGACACTTCCTAGTTCTTTGACCCTGGGCAGGTCACTTAACCCTGTTTGCCTCGGTTTCCTCATCTGTAAAATGAGAAGGAAATGGCAAACCACTCTGTGCCAAGAAAACCCCAAATGGGGCCATGAAGAGTTGGACATGACTAAAAAACAACTCAATAACAATTTCCAACAGCAAAAATATATGCACAACACACTTTTAAATTTAATATACATTATTAACTTGGACTCTATCTTAGTCCAAGTTATCAATGAAAAATAAATCAAGCCCTGATTTGTACCATTTGCCAATTTCCTAGGGGTTAATGTTCATATTGAATATTTAACAATCAGTTCTCACCAGTCAATCAACTTACTATGTAACTAGCATTATGCTTCATGTTGGGAATATGCATAAAAAATGCAAAAAGAAAGATAGTCTCTACTCTCAAGAAACATATTCTTTTTTAAAAATTCTTTTAAATTAATTTTATTTTTAATTTATGAAATAAAACAAGTATTTCATAACATAGTATAATAATAAAGATGATTGCACATGAAACTGAAAATCTATTATGTATAACTTGCCATACTTATTAAATATATAATAGAAGTAGCACTCAAAGGCATGAAGATTGCAGAGATGCCCATTAATTGGGGAATAGTTGAACAAGTTGTGTACATGATTATGATGGAACACTGCTGTGATAAAAGAAATGATGAGCTTGATGATCTTAGAAATCTTAGATGGATAGACTTGTCTGAAGTAATGAAGAGTGAATTGGGTGGAACCAAGAGAACACTGCATATGGTGACAGCAATATTGTTTTACAGATGACTTTGAGTGACTGTCATTTTGGCGAGTATAAATATCCAAATTAACTACAAACCAAATATGAAGGAAGAGGATATCTTCAGTCAGAGAAAAAAACTGATAAATAGAAGTAGGTATAGAACGATTTTTACATAGATGTACAATTGTGTCTAACAGTAGCCATCTCTAGGGTGGGGGAATGAGAGGAGGGAAGGAAAAAAGGGGGAAGAGGGGCTTACATTCTAATGATGAAGAAGACACATGAGAGGAAGCTGAAAAGGAGTAGAGAGAGAGAAGATACCCTGAAGAGGCATGATGGAGAAATCCAGGAGAGTGTAGCCTGGTGACTTCAGCATCCAGTTGTTTGTATGTGTGTAAGCTGTGTCCCCCACATAGAGCACACACACACACACACACACACACACACACACACACACACAGAGTAAATTCCTTGTACACAGGGACTGTTTAATTTCTGCCTTTATGTTCCCAGCTCCTGCAGTGTCTGGCATATAGTGGGCATGGAATAATTATTTGTTGACTAAATAAGGCCCAAAGATGTAAGAGATTTGCCCATAGTCAGAAGGTTACTAAGTGCTAGCTAGCACCAGAGCAGGTTTCCTGACTCCACATATAGTACTCTTTCCACACATCAAATTTTATAGGTGGGAGGGACTCCTGTTAATTAGACACAGGCGGGCTGGTTGAGAGCTAGAGAGCTAATGGTCACATTTTCCAACAGGGCCAGCAAAATTGGAGAAATTCCAAATCTGAGGCACCAACTGTGAGTGAGTTGACCTCTCTATCTGCATCCTGATTCCTACTCTGGAGCTCAGCTGTTCTTGACTTGAGTTATTAAAAGTTGTGATGAAACAGACATTAACTCCCACTTGCAGAAACTGTCCCTTTGGCTAATGGCAAGTTATTCAGGGTGCCAGATGTCATCATCTGATGATGGGCATCTTTGGTGCCCCTCCTGCTGAATCAAACAGTTCCACAGTAACTTTGATTTCAATAAGCCACCCTCCCCCACTTCACTCCTCACCCTTTTGGTTCAGGAAACCTTCTCTGGGGACATTTTTTTTCCAGGAAACCCACCCTGACCGGCCTCATTTTTCTAGGTGAAACTGACATGTGAAGGTGAAAGCCGTGTGTACACATATGCACAAAACTGACAAAATTCATGTGATAGAAATGGCTGAATTCAATGACTCAGGTAAAAGGGGATATAAGGGATATTATTATTTTTTTCTAACCTAAGGTCAAGTAACTGATTGAACTGAGGATTTAACTTTTCTACAAGTGGTATCTTGGTGCTTATGTGTATAGACATGACTCTAGTCTGATTGATAGACAACGTTCTTAGAGTCTATTTCTTTATTTCATTGTGGTTCAAGTACTCGCTGGTTCTGTTGCTCCAGAAACTTTGTGGTCAGACTGGAAAACTCCATTTGTTTCTCTAAGGACTGATCATGTGTTTCCTAAAAGACCTAGATGGAAAATAAGATGAGACTGTGGAATTCAGTAGAAAATATTCTGGATTTAGAGTCTGAGTTAGAATTGTGGCTTTATTATTTAGTACCTGTTTGATCTTGGGCAACTTCTTTGGCCTTCAATTTCTTCATCTGTAAAATGAAGGAGCAGGGATTAGATGATTTCTGGTCTCTTCTTCTCCTGAAGCCCATGGACTACTACAGAAAGTTGACTCTTAAAAGGTCAGATGACAAGTCTGAAATGACTCTCTCTCCTCAAAGAGCTCATCAGTTTCCTATCTTCAGTAAGAAGAGTTAATGTTTATATAGCGCTTTGAGACTGGCAAAAATATTTTACATATGTATCATTTAGTCCTCACAATAACCTTGTGATATAACTGTTATCTCCATTTAACAGTTTAAAAAAACTGAGGCTGATCAAAAAGTTGGATCACTTGCCCAGTGTCACACAGTGTCTGAAGGCAGGATTTGAACTCAGGTCTTCTCCGTTTCATCACCTTACTTCCTCATGAAGACAGACCCAAATTTCTGCCATCCCTGGACTTTTGTTTTGATAGTGGCATCACACAACTTAAGGCAGAGTGGTATTGTGCTCCAATATGGAATCAACATAATGCAGGGGAGAGATCAAGGAAGGACCCTGCTCTGCCTCTTACTAACTAGCTGACCTTGGCAGGTCACTTAACCTCCTTATATGACAGTTTTATAGCCTCATCAGATTGAGAGATAGAAGAAACCCTCAAGAACAAGTCCCAAAGCCCTCATTTTACAGATAAGGAAACTCAGAGAAAAGAAAGAGTAACCTGCTCATGGTTACCTGGTTACCAAGCGTCTGAGGCGGTACTGGACCACGGGTCTTTCTTACCCTGAATATAGCATTCTCCACTGTACCACCTTCCCTTTCCTATGTCAAAGTGGATGGAAAGAGGGAATCTCAAAAGCTACCTTCTAGATCCAACGTTATGATTCTAATTTGTCTTCAAAGGGTTAGGGCTGCCCCTCCAGAGATCACTTCTTCCAGATCATTTGCACTAAGAGAAAAACCAATCTTTCCAATTAGTTTCCTACATCTAGAGGAGACACATTTGACTAAGTGGCCAAGAAGCAGAGGGGCAGCCGAAGCAAACCCAGAATTTCCTCCCCTCCTACCCATTGGTGTTGAGAGCTTTTTTGGCAAATGTATGAGCTTGCGTTTTCCCAAAATAGGGAACAGCTTGGGTTCTTTCCCTGAAACGCAACACCCAATCCAGTCAATACAGCGTGATCTCATTCTGCCCCAACTGGGAGAATGAGAAATGGTCTGTGAATTTCTCTCCTTCTCTCTGTCAAAATAAAGGCAGAAAAAAATACACCTCTGCAAAAGTGTTTTCTTTCAGCCTTTATTTGCACACATGCTGTATAATTATGGTCAGCAAGAGGGCATTTTCCATGCCGGCACACAAGGTATTTTCCACACAAAGGTTTATGCTGGCGTGAGGCCCACCCGCAAGCTATTTACTTGTGCGGCGTATAGAAAATGGCCAGTGGGACTCAAGTGAAATAGTTACATGTGTGTTTCTAATAGAAGACAGCATCTTATTTTCACACCCCCTTTTCTCTTTCTCAGATAACTAGTTTATTCTGACCTGCTCAGCTTTGGTCCTTCAGTTTGGGGCTGAGACGGGGAGCAGTATCATTTAGTCCCTGGTGTTCACTTTAAGATCCTTCTGACTGGCATTCCAAGGTGTTCTCCGTCTGGTCCCATTCTTTCTATTGAACCTTATTTTTCCCTACTGCCCTATAGGTTTTTTCTACTCCAGCCAGGGCCACACCTTCATTGTTCACCAGGAGAGGGAGGCATACCAAAGCTCATTCCCACCTTGGTACTTTTGCTCTAAATGAGATTCAACAAACGTTTATTAGTGACATACTACACACAAGGCATTTTTCTTAGTCAGTTACTTCTACCTGAAATGCCTCTCTCCACTCTTCAGCTTTTCTAAATGCTACCCATCCTTCAAGGCTTATTTCAAGTTCCATCCCCTCCATAAAGCCTTCCCTGACCATTCTAGCCTATTTCTCTCCTTTCTATAAACTCAACCAATCAATCTACAAGTGTTTAGTACACTTCTATTATGGGAGATATGGACAAGTGGATGAATTTATTCATCTCTGGTAGCCAGGCAAGTGGGTCCAAATGATGAAAAAAAATTTCTTCTGGTAGCCCTGGGAATAAATCAATGTAAATCAAATAAATCAATAAATCAATCATTCCATCCTCAAGGACTTTATAGTTGAATTGGACAAGCAACACGATACTTCAAACAACCACTAAACTATGCAAGACAGTATATCATGAAGTGTTTCATTTTGTGACTGATTATCTTGGTTAGAGGGGAAAGGGGAAGGCTTAAAATGGACTAAAGCAGTCAGGAAAAGATTAATGAGACAGGTGGGGTCTTTAGTTGTCCTTGAAAGACAGAGGAGGGGGCATAGAACAATGTAGCTCTAAATAATAAATTTAATATATAATAAAGTTCTAAGCAATTAGGTAGTACAGCTGGGCTTGGAGTCAGGAAGACACTTAGTAGATGTGTGACCCTGGCAGGTCACTTGATGTCTTTTTGACTCAGTTTCCTCATCTGTAAAATGAACTGGAGAAGGACAGTGACAAACCACTCCTGTATCTTTGCCAAGAAAACCTCAAACAGGGTCGTGAAGAGTCAGACATGACTGAATGACTAAACACCAACAACAAATTATTTAACTCTTTGATGTCTTCTAAATATCACTCAAAATCAATTAACATCAATAAGCTTTTGTAAAGAGATATTTACTGAAAAGTTATAGTAAGAATCAAAATACAACCATCTCAGAAACTGAGAGGGGTGTTATCTCCCCTTGAAGTTCCCCCTTAGTCCCTGAGGGCAGTATAACAAATTTTAATGTAATTTTTAAATTTTTAATTTATGGAATAAAACAAGTATTTCCATAACACAGGAGAACAAAAAAAGATGATCCTACATGAAACTGCAAATCTATTATGTGTGACTTGCTATTCTTTTAAAATATGTAATAAATTGAACATGTCAATTTCTTTTCTTTTTTCCCTCCCCACCTCCCACTAGACATGATCACCATCAGAGACAAATAGGCGTGTGTGTGTATATATATATATATATATATGCATATACATATACATACATTTACATATATACACACATATACATATATATCACATATATCATACATTTGCCAAAATATATATACATTACATAAATACAACATACACAGTATATATACAACATTATTCTATACGTACTTCTATTTATCAGTTCTTTCTCTGGATGCAGTATCTTTCTTCATATGTCCTTTATCATTAATTTGGGTATTTACAACATTCAGATGTAAAGTGTGACTTCAAAATATTTTCAAAGTCAAATTCATTCATTTCTAGATGGAGCTTCGCTGATGAACAGATTGATATCTTGCTGGTGGAACATGATGTCTTAGATACTGGGTCACTCCACTGTTGGGATGGGTCAAGAAAGTCTTCAGGATTGGCTGCTTCCCAGTCTCCATCACTGGAATGCTGGTGACTCTTCCTAATTTTTGATCTCACAAGGTTTTAGCCTAGTCTATTCCACCCCCAACACTCATTCACCTAAAAGCAGGAAGAAAAGAAATACAACTGAGACATAAGAGACAACAGTGTTGTACATTCAAGGCCAAATATTGGCCCAAGTCAGAGGAGTGAGCTGCCCTCACTACCTTTCTCTTCTAGAGCTCTTCAAGAGCTTACAGCAGCTCTTGCTTCACTCACCACCAGGAAAGAGAGAGATTGAGTTTCTTCATTGGAGCTTTTTGTATTCAGTTTCACTTCTGGATCAGTATCAATTAAAAGCTTTTTTTTATGAAGTAGGAAGTAGAAAACAAACAATCACTGGAAGGATCCCTGTGCATGTCTGCTGTAGAGAGAGGCAGGCCCACACCACTACACATCATCACATACTTCCACAAATAGACTCACCAAATTCCTCCCAAGGGTCAGCAGCATGGATCAACCCTGCTGACCTGCTCCTGTGTTATAAGCAATATCTTTCCTTTCTTTTTCCTATTCCTCTTTTTGCAGAGTTTGTTCTAGTGGAAAGAAGATGTGAGGTTCTAAGTGTTGTTATAAGTATGTCAGTGTCCTCTGTGAGTGAGGGGATAAAAGAAGATGCTGAGAGATGCAGAGGACTGTCATCTGGGAGCCAAGTCAATGCACATTACAAGACATAAGTGCATTTTGGTAAACTCACGATTTAAAAAAAATCCTTTAAATGACTGCTGACACTCCTGTCATTTCAGGAAGGGGAGAGTATTGGAGACTGTAGAGACCCAGAAGGGAGTCTCCAAGTAAGACCCCCCTCTTCCACTCCTCTCCATAAGACTGGGACTGATTCTAGACCCAAAACATTTGAATTCAGTTTATCTTACCTTCATGGGATCACTGCTTGGATCTCTAGAAATTCCTTCTCTTCTAGGGAAGATCCTTGCAGTATATCTCTAAAATGGGAGGTGGACTCAAAGTTGGAGTTTGGGGGAAACACTAACATCTCTTAAAGAGTGAGGCTTCCCCAGCCACAGGAAAATCTTCAAAGGTAAAGCCCAGGGCAATGTGAACTTTGGAAAGGGGATGCTCCAATGGGAACTCTGTGGAGGGAAATCAGCTACTCAGAGCAAGGAGCAGGGGGGTTGAAGGAGGGACCCCCTACCATGGCAGTAAGTCTGCCTGTTTGATTCTTGGAAAGCCTAATTAAATTATCCTTATCAGAATGCCTCTGAACTTAACAAAGCAGATAATCAGTTCCAGAACCAGATACTGTGTGTGGGGCCAAAATTATTTTACTTCAAAAATTTGGAGCTTGAAAGGAGAGATGTTTGGGTAATGGAAAACATGGTCCCTCCCTGGCCTCTGCCCCCTTTTACCCCCAACCTACACCTGAGACACCCCAAACCATCTGGCCCAAGAGGCTAAAGGAGTTCTTAGCACCCACCTCTAGACTCTCCCAGAAAAAGCAGAGTCTTGCTTTTCACAACGAAGTCCCTTTTTATATAACTGCTTTCTCAGTAGCTAGATGCTACCAGAAAAAGGCTTCGTATAAGAGACTTCTCAAAGAGTAATGGACTGAATCCAAAAAGATAAAATTTAGCTGGGATAAATGTAAAATTCTTTCCTTTGGGTAAAAAAGAAAAACTTCACATACATTTTTTGTGGTGGCAAAAACAAAATCACAATACAATCAGAATGATGCAGAACTGATTAGATGACTAGACAGAGAATAATTGTTAGTGGCTCAGTAAATCAATAAATATTTATTAAGTTACTACTATGTGCTGGACGCTGTGCTAAGTACAGGGGAAATTTGAAAAAGAAAGACAGTCCCTGCCTTAAAAAACTTACATTCTAATGGAGAAAAATAACATACAAAAGGTAGCTGAAAGGCAGATGAGTAAGGAAGAGATGTTACCTGGCACAAGGGACCATGATGGAAAAGTCAAAGGAGTGCAATTGGCTAGGAAATGAAGAGATCCCTGGCCTGGGTGCCCTCCTTAAGTGGAGATCCTGGGATGAGCTCTCCACTATGCCTTCCAGTCAGAAGGTCCCCAGGGTTCATGACCAGAAGTCTCCATTGGCTTTTGTGTTTGACCTTGTGCTAGTTAACATTTTTATCCCTGAACATTTTATCCCTCCAAGCATAGATGGCATGCTTATAAAATTTGCAGTTGACACAAAGCCAAGAGGGACAGTTAACAACATATTGGGTAACTTAATCAGGATCCAAAAAGACCTTGAAAAGCTAAAGCAATGGGCTGAATCTAATAAGATGAAATTTAATATGAGTAAATGTAAAGTTTTGCATTTGGGTACAAAAAATCAATTTCCCAAGTATCAAATGAAGGAAGCATGGATAGAAAGCAATTATTCAGAAAAGGAGATGGAGATTTTAATGGACAAAAGCTCAATGTGAACCAGTAATGTAATGCAGAAGCCAAAAAAAATGTGTTCTTAAGCAAAGGAGAAGAGAAGGGATTACATATTTTTAGAGCACCTACGATGTGACAAGCACTGTGCTAGTATTATCCACATTAATATATTCTATACTGCTATAAATTATAAAATAATTAATCTAACAAATATTAATTCAGTTCTTGATAACAATAATACTGAGAGCTAGATGTTATTATTGTTTTCATTTTACGGTTGAGGAAATTGAAGTAAACAGAGGTTACATAACTTGTCCAGGGTCACACAGCTAGTAACTATCTGAGATTGGATTTCAACTCAGGCCTTCCTGATTCTAGGCTCAACACTGTTCCATATATGTCTCAGTCATGGGAGGTGAGGGTCCCACTGTACTTCACCTACATCAGACCTCTTACTGTCTTCAGTTCTGCGTATTGAGGTTCATGAAGGATATCGATAAATTGAAGAGGACAGCCAGGTGGTGAAAAGTTTTAAGTTCATGATATATGAGTATCTTCTGAAAAAATAAATGAGTGGATCTCTCCTGGAGAAAGGAATACTTAGAGGGAACATGATAGCTTTTTTAAGTATTTGAAGGGCTGTAGAGTGAAGGAGACATTAGTTTTATTTTCTTTGATTTCAAAAGGCTGAACCAGGAGCAAAGGAAAGAAGGTAACAAGAGTCCAGAAAACACATTCCAAACAACTAAAGCTGCACAAAAGTGTATGGGCTGCCCCAGGAGGAGCAGAATTCTTCCTTCTTGGAGGTCTTCAAGTGAGGCTGGATGACCGCTTGTCCAGTGTGTTGGCATAGAGATTCCTTTCGAGTATGGGTTAGATTGGATGGCAGCTATTGTCCCATCCAACCTCAAATTCTGTGATTCTCTGATAAAAGGGAAGAGAATAAGAGAACTGGAAACCATGCTAGAAGAAAAAAAAATCCATTGAAGGAACTGGAGATGTTTAATCTAGAGATGATATGAGAAGAGGTGGGGCATTCTTTTCAAATTTTTAAAGGATTATTATTAGGTAGGGGTTTTCAACTTGTTCTGCTTGACCCTGGGAGAGAGAACTAGGACCAAGAGGCAGAATTATTTATAGGGAAGCTGATTTGGGCTCAATAATTGAATGAGTTTCCCTGAGGACTGAGAAATGCTTAGCAGGTCCTGGTCATAGCACAAATGGAAGATAGATTGCTTGCCTATTCATAAGCTTACTTATGTGTATATACATATATGATATATATGTGTGTGTATACACATATGTATGTATATGTGTGTATACATACACATGCACATATATGTATGTGTGTATATATGTGTATATATATGTATCTATTTGTGTTAAATGGCAGCCATCTCTAGAGTGGGGGGAGAAAAAAGAAATTTACATCATAATTTGGTTGTATTCTTTTTTATTGTACTGTTATACGGGAAAAAACTATAAAGGACATATGAAGAAAGACACTATCTACATCCAGAAAAAAAACCTGACAAATAGAAGTATTTATAGAATAATTTTACATATGTACACCTATGTGAGTCTAATGATAGCCATCTTGGAGGTGGGGAGAGAAGAAGAAAAAGAAATTTACATGATAATTTTGTTGTATATCTGAATGAAACAGTAAGTTGTACAGAGCAGATTTGCAGTTTGATGTACAATAATCTTTTTTAATGTACTATGCTATGGAAATGCATGTTTTATTCCATAAATTGAAAATAAAACTTAAAAAAAAGGAAAGAGAGAAAAGAAAAGATGCCATCCCTTCTCTCATCAAGTTTACAACCAAATAGGGGAACAGATCAAGGGAAATAAATATATAAGAACGCACATAACAAACCAGAAAGTCATGGCCATAAGCAGATACAGCTGTGTAGAAATAGAGGCATAACCTGCAGAATGTTGTTCTAACCAATATCTTCTCATAATAATATAGTTAATGCATTATAATCAAAACCTTATCCCAATATCATGAAACCTGATGTGTCCTCATTTGGCCAAATGCCCAGTAGGTAGATTGAATGGGCAACAACAATCCTAGTTAGCCTCAATGATGCCATTTCCCCTTAGTGGCAGTCATTGGTTGTAGTTATGTTACCAGAAGAATGTGTAGGGTGTGGAAGAGCTTACAAGAGTCCTTTTTAAAGCATAGTATAATATTTTTACTATAGGGTAGCTAAGTAGCACAGTAGATAGAGTCAGGAAGATCAGAGTTCAAATCTGACCTCACATATTTACTAGCTGCGTGACAATGTTTAAGTCACTTAACCCTGTTTGCCTCAGTTTCTTTATCTGTAAAGTGAGCTGGAGAAGGAAATAGCAAACCACTCTAATATCTTTGCCAAGAAAACCCCAAATGGAGTCACAAAGAGTTAGACTTCACTGAAAAGCAACTTACTGATAATAGTTATGTTATTGATTACCATTTGAATCATAGCATCATAGATTTAGAATTTAAGAGGACTTAGGGGTTATCTAGTCTTACCATTCATTTTACAGAGGAGGACATTGAGGTCCAGATAATTGAAGCTACTAGTCCAAGATCAGGAAGCCACTAAATGAGAGCTGAAATTGAAATTCAGGTATCCAAACTCCAAAATTCAAAATTCTCACCAATGTACCATTTTGTGGTACATAGGGAGTGTGAAAGCAGAAAAAAATTATCCTAACAATGGAGATCTGGGGTTGAGGTTAGAGAGAAAATGACCCAGGGTGAGAGTGAGAAAAGGAGGGGGCACCAGAGGTGGTATGGGGAAGGGAAGGAAGACTAAAAAAAAATTCAATTCAACTATTAGTTTAAGTGTCAGATGTCTCCAGGAAGTTCTTGGAAACTGACCTGGAGCATGAAGACATTCATTGATGACTTGCATCCAGTCCTTCTGCAACTTCTAATTTGCTCATTCTGAGCATATCCCTCTAGATGTCAGTTTCCTGCAGAGCAGAGGGAGTCTTAAAAAAACAAAGACAAAAAACAATTTAACTTGAACTAAAGCCACTACAATCATTCCAGGAGCCCTGAGCACCTGACCAGCGTCCATGATGGTGGTATGTGAGAGAAACTGAGCTTTATTTAAAGCAAGAGATATTATGTTTAACCATAAGAACTTATTTTAATATTTCAATGAATTGAACATCTCTTTCATGTGGATGCTTCCTCCAGTGGTGTAGAATATGATTCATTCATGCATTCTTGATCTATGTGATTTTTTTTGTCCATATTGTCCCACAAATCCCCCAAACGCTCAATGTGCTAGAGTCCTTCTGTTAGTTTTTTTCTTTAAACATTCCATGTTTAAATATAGCATTTTTAAATATAGCATGTTTAAATATACATTCATCATCCCTTGCTCTTGCTACATGACCAGTCTTTCTCCTTTTCCAATCATACATTTCCTGGAGCATATCGTTACACTACTTCCCAACACTTTCTATAAGATGCTGTGGTCTTATTATAATCATCATGAGCCTTTCCTTTGTTCCTTGAATTGCTTGCCATTTCTGCACTATTTCATGGCTCATAGCATCACTGTGAGAATATTATTGTTTGAAAGACAGGCTTCTGCATTAAAAAGCAAGTTGGGATAACTTAAATCACTGAGTTATTTCCCACATGCAATGCAGCCTGCTGTCTTCTTATTTAATTCTGGGCCTAACTCATTGTCCATCTGCAATTCCTATCCAAGACACATCTGTTGATAGACAACAAATGCCCATCCAGTTGCA
Source organism: Notamacropus eugenii (assembly GCF_028372415.1). NCBI lineage: Eukaryota > Metazoa > Chordata > Mammalia > Diprotodontia > Macropodidae > Notamacropus > Notamacropus eugenii. Next base: position 664,397,861 of record NC_092872.1, read on the forward strand.
TGCCCTTGTTTGGACAATAGCCATTCCTTATTCATTTGGATGAAAATTGTTAAGCCAGTCTCTTTTGAGTGGCTTTCTTTTAAGAAAGACCTTTATTTCTTTGGGGCTTCATGAAACCAGCTGAGTATCATTCATAAACAGGAACAATTAGAAGATCTTTCTGTCTATAGGCAATCTCTCTTCAGCTTAAACTCTGCACAGGACATACTCCATTCTCACTTTTGATGAGTATACAACAACACCGTGCTTTATATTTCATTTCATATCAACAGTCAAAGTAATCTCTATATTTGCACCAATTAAAGCAAGGATTCTGAACCTTTTTTTGTCTCATGGGCCCTTTTGGCAGTCTGGTGAAACCTATCAAGTCATCCTCAGAACAATGTTTTTAGGTATATAAAATATAATGCGAAGTATTACAAAGGAAACTAATTATATTGAAACGTAATATATTTTTTAAAAACAAGCTCATGAACCCTCCATTAAGAACTCCTGGATTAAGGAGTTATTTGATGTTAACATATGCATGGCAGACACATTGTTTAAGAAGAATCTTCAAAAATGCATTTTGCTTTGAAATGTTCTGTTTATAATAAACGAACACGAAATGTTCTTTTTATAATCAACAGACTAAACAAGCAATCAACAAACCATTTGTTAAGCACCTACTGTGTGCCAGGTTCTGTGTTGGGCACAGAGAATATAAACATAAAGAATAAAAACAATCCCTATTCTTCAAGTTCTTACACTTTAACAGGAGGGACAAACTTCTCATGTATATGTAAGTATACAAGGGTCCCAAAGCTTTAGTGTTGGTAGCTTAAAATTGTATTAGGACATTTGGGATACTTTGTATATAGAATATATATAAAAAAATGCAATGTGGTTTTGGGAAGGGGACCTAGATGAGATGGGAGCAGGGGTCCAGGAAAAGCTTATGTAGAAGGTATTACTTGAGCAGGGGCTTGGAGAAATCTAGGGAGACTGAGGCAGAGGTGAGGAAGACAGACCATTCCAGGAATTCAGAACAGCCAATATAAAGGCACAGAGATGGGGCATGTGTGGAAGGAAAAGGGAAGGGAGGGAGAGAAAGAGGAAAGGAAGGAAGGAAAGAAGGTAGGAAAGAAAGGAACAAGTATTTGTTAAGTACCTACTATTATGTTCTAGGCACTGTGCTAAGCACTTTACAAACATTATTTCATTTGATCCTCAACAAATTTACAGTTAAGGATACTAAGGCGGGCAGAGGTTAAAGAACTTGTCTAGAGTCACATAACTATTAAGCGTCTGAGGCTGGATCTGAACCTAGAGCTTTCTGACTCCAGGCTGAGAAAATACCACTTAGTGGTCTGTTTCTAGGCACACCTTATTTACCAAGTCTTGTTTAGCCATTCCCCAATGAATGGGCATCGACTTTTTTCCCATACCTTGCTACTACAAAAAATACTGCCATAAATACTTTGGTGTTCCTTGAGGACTTTCTATCTATTTCATTTCCTTGGGTTATAAGTTTAGTAGTGGAATCTCTGGGTCAAAAGAGTATGGGCATTTTAGTCACTTGCCTAGCATGATTCCAAATTCCTTTCTGCAATGGTCCAGTCAATTCACAGTTCCACTAAGAGCACATAAGTATTTGTATTTGTCTTTCCAACAAATTTACAACATTGACCTTTCCAATCCTTTGTCATCTCCAACTTCATTTCCTTAAGTGCCATTTCATTATTAGGAACTGAGATAATGGAGTCCCTAAATGTTGTAGTTCCATTGTCATAAGTGATGAGAATAAGGCAACATAGAAACCCTGATAAATCTGTTCCATTTTTGTCTCTTTTTTTCTTTCTAGTTTCATCTGCAAATACCCTTGGGATAACTGGACTTACTTGAGTTGTGCGCCAAGCTTTTGGCAATCATTTTCCTTTTCACTACTCTTTACTGTTTTATGGGGCAATACAACACCTTTGTAATGTTTTCCAAATGAGTTAATATTCTAAGTTAATGTGGCCTTTGGCTGATGGACTTTCTAAAATGTGGTGCCAGAACTGAGCATGATACTCCAGCTGTCATCTGACCATGGAAGAAGTGCAAGGGAGCCTATTACCACCCTGGGCAAAATCTTGGGCACTATAGATCCTCCTAATTCATCCTATGACAAAAGTATCTTTTTTGGCTGCCATATAACCATTGACTCATGTTGAATTTGCAGTCCACCGAAGCCTCCAGATCTTTTACAGATCAAGTCTCTTGCTAAGCTACCTTAATTTTATACTTGTAAAGTACAAGGAAATTGGAGATAACAAAAGATTGTAAAGGTGATTTTTTTAATGCAAATGGATCAATGGATCAAATGTCTATATTTATCCCATTAAGTTTCATCTCATTAAATTGGATTCCGTCTTCTAGACTTTTATGATGTTGTTGATGGACTCCTGAATCTATTACTCAGTGTGGTAGCTCTTCTTTCCAGCCTGATATCATCTGAAAATTTGACAGGCATTCTATCAGTGGTTTAGATATTACCCAACTGAAAGCTGAGGTCTGTATTAGATAATCTTACAATAACAAACAATATCACAGTTATAACAATTTATATTTATATAGAACTTTGCAGTTTACAATGTGCTTTCACATATTTTGTCTTATCTAACACCAACTGATAATAAAGATACTGCAAGTATTATTCCCATCTAAAGAAGAGGAAATAGAATCATGGAGTTGAAAGGATTCACCCAAGGTCACATGGCAAATAAGTGGAAGAAATATGACTCATTTGTGGGTGTTTCTGATTACAAATTCCATGCACTATGCACCATGTCACTTTCATGTTGTCCAGTTTTAGAATTCTCCTTGGCTTCTTCTAGTATTTTAGGGGGGTGGGGGTAGTTGGGGGAAGCTATACAAGCTGAAGGAACCCAAACAGAGGACAAAGACAAAAGTTTCAGAGACTACACAGTTGGCCCATTGCTTGTAGTTCTCTTTCTTCATTATGAGCTACTAATGGGCATAAGCCAACCTTGGCTAGGGGAACTGATCTACTTCATATATATTTCAAAGTGTGCATTTGTGATGAGTCAAAAGGCAAAGACTATCCAGTAACTAGCCAAGGAAAAACTCCCCATTTGTGGTCATGAGAATTATATCAGTACATTTGATTGAACTTTAAGGAGAAGTTGACTATAGAAAAGCATGGCATTCCCTGAAGTTCACCATGTGCTGATTGACTGGTAAGAGGCATATCATATGGTCAAGCATTCAATCACAGAAAATGGTATCAGAGGCCAGCTAGTCCAACCCATCCCTGAACAAGAAACCTATACACAGGCAAAAAAAAAAGGATTCACTCTACCTTTATCTGAAGACCTCCAGTGTCTTCAAGCCTCCTGTTTCCTAAGGTAACCCATTTCATTTCTGTGTAGATTGATTTGTTAACAAGCATTAAGTACATACTATGTTCCAGGCATTGAATTAAACATCAGAGATAAAAACAACAATATTAATAACTAAAGTTTTCCACTGCTTTCAGCTTTTCAAAGCCTTATTTATATCTATGTATATAAATGTGTCTACATATATAACATATATTTACACGTACATGATATATAAACGTGCAGATAAAAACACATATAATACCTACATTTGTTATTTATTATATTCATTATGTCATATACATACATGGACATATAGATACATATCCATGTATATTTATTTGAATTTAAGGATTTTGCCTTTATTTATTTGTCTTTAAAATACAAGAGCAGATGAATGTTTCCCCTAATCCTCTAACCCAGTCTCAATGACTTATTCTGTCCTGCAAAGAACCTAGGCAGAGCAAAGCACTTTAAACTGTCTTTAGATTAAATTATTAGACCTCACTCTAATCACTAGCTGAGACATGGTCCATCTAGAATGTGACAAAAAGGATTTTTTATGCAACTACAGTGTTTTCCAAATGGTCTTCATGAGTGGAACATGGAGGAGTGTATAGGGAAAGACACAATAGGCGTATAACAAATAATTCATAGTTGATAAAAGGGTGAGTAGGAATACTCATCTTAAAGGCAGTGGGTAGAGTTAAAGTAGAGGAGGCAGAAGGGATAGGAAAAAAGAGATATGCATAAAGCAAACATAAAAACAAAGATCAGGAGTAAAATATTTTTGGGAATGTATATGTATACATATATTTGTATATATACGTGTATATATATATATCTATAGAAAAACATAGCTAAACTTTATTGTAGTGTTCTGGGGGGAGTGGGAGGAAGGAGAAAAAGAACAAAGTAAAAAAAGGTACACGGCAGAAACAAAAGAAAACTCACAAGGAAGCAAAGAATAGATGTACAATTCTCAACACAACATGTATTATTCATCACACAGGCTTTCTTGAAATGAAAATTCATTGTTACATATTTTGAAACCTCCCTTATTTTCTGCTATGCACATGACATGCCCTTTTTTCTTTCTTACTTTGTAGTTAAGTTCCAGCATTTAAGTTCATGATATCTTTTGTTTCATTTCTCTATTCTGTATTTGTGTTTTGGTCCTTGAGTCCAAAATAAAAATTTTTTTAAAAAGGAGAATTCACCTTAAAACTTCTGTTTTACAAGGTGGAAGAGAATTGCCCAACACCAAAATGGCCTGACTTGTGAACATAAAACCACAAAACCTCAGAGAAGGAGGACCAAGGAGCTTGCCCTGTTGTTGTTCAGTTGTGTCCAACTCTTCATGACCCTTTTGGGGGCTTTCTTGGCAAAGATAGTAGAGTGGTTTGCTATTTTCTTCTTCAGTTCCTTTTACAGATGAGGAAACTGAGGTAAAAAGCATTAAGTAATTTACCCAGTGTTACGCAGCTAGTAAGTGTCTGAGGGCAGATTTGAACTCAAGTCTTCCTGACTCCAGGACCAGAGCTCTATCTACTGCATCATGTAGTTGCCTAGGAATTTGCCTAATATATTTTATTATTGTTGTTGCAGCAGCTAGGTGGTACAGTAGAGCGAATGCTGTACTTGGAGTCAGGAAGATTTAAATTCAAATCTAGGCTCAGACATTTACTTTCTGTATGACTCTGGGCAAGTCATTTAATTTTCATCTGCCTCAGTTTCCTCACCTATAAAGTGGGAACTATGATAGAATCTAACTCATAGATTGTTATAAGGATAAAATTTGCAAAACACTTTGCAAATATTAAAGTGCTATGTAAATGCTATTATTATTATTATTATTATTAGGTATTATTTATTTTATATCAATATATATTCTGTTTCAATCTAGATCAATCTGTTCTTTTGTCTTTTTATTCAGAATCGATGAAGTGAAATGAAATAAAGTGTGCTATAAATGCAATAAGCCATAGCAACTATAAGTATAAAACTCATTTTCTGTAAATTACATTTCCATGGGATGGTTCCATTACATATAAAACATCCTTCTGCAGATAGTACTTCCTAAAATAGAATATAACTTTAGACATTTTAATGTTTGCGAAATGTGCAAAAACTCCTTTGGTAGATTAAATTACATAGAAGAGCATTTCTATAATACTCAATGTCTGATTCACTAAACATCACTGAAGTACTCAAAGTTTAACAGGCATTATAGAGTTTTACTATCTTGGTAAACAATTCCATGTAGATGTCAATTTGATTTAGAAAAAGAAGGCTGTGGCTATGTTGGGAAGATTTTTTTTGGAACTTCAAACAATTCTGACTCTTTTTAAAGATTCTAATTCTTTTTTAAATATTTATTGAGGTCTTTTGTTTTTATGTTATAGTCATTTCCAGATATATCCCAAAGGCACTCAATGAGCCAACTCTTGTAAGAAATAAAAACAGTTAAGTAAAACCAATGAACACAGCAACCATATCTGACAGTGTATGAAATGTTACTCATGCATCGTTCCCCAGTTCTCCAAAGAAAAGAAGGAGGTATTTTCATCTTCTCATCTCTTCTCTAAGGCCAAGATTGGTCATTACAATTACATTTGAATTAATTTGAGTTTTCTTTTTATTTACATTCTTTTACCTTTAGGGGCAAGTATCACTTTCAGTCACAAGGGAACAGGGGCTCTGAGGAGCAATATCATTTCTGGTTCCAAGAAAGTGGGGGACCCAAGGGACAGCATCACTTCTATTCTGAAGGAAACAGTGACAACATTTCTCCCTGGACCATGCCACATTGACAGTACCAAAAACTTCCAAAGCTCTAAAACCAGCTCTGAAAACAGCAGTACAAAAAAACCCTGAAACTTGGGACAGTGCCCCACTCACTCAGGTAACAGAGCCCAACTTTAAGATTGAAAGTCAAGAAATAGACAGGGAGAATGATCAAATGACCTCCCCCCCCAAAAAAGAACTGGACCTTAAAAGAGTTACTTTGGTGAGAGGAAAGATCAAGACACAAACTCCATGGAAGACAATAATATCAAAACAGCTATAAGCAAAGCCTCAAGAAAAATGTGATTCAACATAAGCCCATAAAGAATTCCTGGAAGAGCTAAAAATGACTTAAAAAATTAAATAAGAGTGATAGAGAAAATAAATGAGATCAATGAAAGAAAAATATGAAAGGACAATTAACACCTTGGTAAAAGAGACACAAAAAATACTGAAGAGAATAAATTAAAAGCAAAATTAGCCAAATGGAAAAAAGAGCTACAAAAGTTCACCGAAGGAAATAATTCCTTAAAATTTGCAGTTGGGCAAATGGAAACTAATGACTTCATGAGACACCAAGAAATAGTAGAACAAAATCAAAAGAAAGAAAAAAATAGAAAAAATTAAATTTCTTAACAGAAAAGCAACTGAACTGGAAAAGAGATTGAGGAGAGATCATTTAAGAATTATTGAACTGCCTGATGGCCATGATCAAAGAAAGAGCCTACACATCACATTTCAAGAAATTGTAAAGGAAAACTACCAAGACATCCTAGAAACAAAAGAGAAACTGAAACAATCCATCAATCACCTCCTGAAAGAGATCCCAAAATGAATACTTCCTGGAATATTACAGTCAATTTCCAGAGCTCCCAAGTAAAAAAAAGAAAATATTTCAAGGAACCAGAAAGAAACCTTTTCAATACTATGGACCCATACTCAGGATCACATAAGATTTAGCAGCTTCATGTTAAAGGAACAAAGGGCTTGAAATATATTTTAGAAGGGAAAAGAAATAGGATTACAATGAAGAATAACCTACCCAAGAAAATTGAGTAGAATCCTCCGGGGGGGGGGGGTGGGGGTGGGGGGGAGGAATGGGAAATAAATATTTAATGAAATAGAAAAGTTTCCAGCATTCCTAATAGAAAGACTAGAGATGAATAGAAAATTTGACTTTCAAATCCAAGAATCAAGAAAAGCACAAAGTGAGCATGAAAGATATCATAAGAGACTGGATAAGATTGAACTATTTACATTCCTATATAGAAAGATGATACTTATAACTCCTAAGAACTTCATCATTATTAGAGCAGTTAGAAGGACATTACATAGAAGGACTCTACATAAACAGAGGGCATGGAGGTGAGTCAATTATTTGGGGATGATCTAAAAAAATGGATTGGTGATAAAGAGAGATGCCCTGGGAGAAGGAGGAAGGGAAAGGAAGAATGAAGAATATGGTCTTGCATAGAAGAGGTGCACAAGGAAAAGTTTTTGCAATGGAAGGGGAAATGGTGATTGTGGGGAGATGGGTAATGGTGGGTATACCTCGCTCTTATCTTTTCAAGAGGGGAAAATATATACTCATTTTTTAATAGAAATCTATCTAACAGCAAAGTAGGGAAGTAGGAAGAGAAAGCGTTAAGAGAAAGAGGAGGACATGATAAAAAGGAGGGCAGACAAAAGAAGGAAGTGGTCAGAACCAAAGCAGACTTTAGGGGAGGGACAGGACAGAAAGAGAGAGAGAGAAGGATAAACAGAAGAAAATAGGGAAATGCACAGTTAGTAATCATAACTGTGAATGTGAATGGGATAAACTCACTCATAAAATAAGTGGAGAGAAGAATGGATAAGAAACCAGAAACCAATTAATTATATGTTGTATACAAGAAATACATTTGAAAATGAAAGACACACAGGTAGTTAAAATCAGGTTCTAGAGCAGAATGCATTATGTTTCACCTGAAGTAAAATTGTCAGAGGAAGGAGACTTGAACTCAGACAAATTAAAAGCAAAAATAGACCTAAATAAAAGAGATAACCAGGGAAATTACATCTTGCTAAAAGGAACCATAGACAATGAAGTAATATAAACTAACACTACATATATATGCATCAAACAGTATATCATTCAAATGCTTAAAGGAAAAATTTACATGAATTAAAGAAGGAAATTGTAAAACAATACTAGTGGGGGACCTAAGCTTTACTCTCTCAGAACTAGATAAATCTAACGATAAAATAAATAAGAAAATTAAGGAGATTAACAGAATTTTAGTAAAGTTATATGTGATAGACCTTGGAAGTGGGGGGAGAGGAATGAAAGGGAATAGAAAAGAGTGTATACCCTTTCCTTAGCTGTACACATCTTGACAAAAAAATTGACTATATATTAAGGCATAAAAACCTCATAACCAAATGTAGGAAAGCAGAAATATTCAATGCACCCTTTTCAGACCATAAAAATTACATTCAATAAAGGGTCATAGAAGCATAGACTTAAAATTAATTGGAAACTAATTTCATTCTAAAGAATAAGTGGGTCAAGAACAAATCACAGAAACAATCCATAATTTCATTAAAGAGGACAACAATGAGATAACATACCAACATTTGAAGGATTCAGCCAAAGCAATTCAAAGGAAAAATTTATTTCTCTAAATGAATATCAATAAAATAAGAAAAAGACCATGAATTATGCATACAACTAAAAAATAGATTAGCAATTTAAAAATGCCTGATGGAAGTTCTGAAAAATCAAAGGAGAGATTAAAATTGAAAGGCAAATAATTGAAGTAATAAATAACACTAGGAGCTGGCTTTATGAAAAAAAAACCCCAATAAAATAGACAAACCATTGGTTAATTTCATTTGAAAATAGAAGAAAATCAAATTACCAGAATCAAAAAGGAAAAAGGAGGATGCACTATCAATGACAATGAAATTAAATCAATTATTGAGTTACTTTTTCCAATTATATTCCAGTAAAGCTGATCATCTAAGTGAAATGGAGCAATGTTTACAAAAATATAAATTGCCTGTATTAACAGGAGAGGAAAGAAAATACTTAAATAACCCTATCTTAGAAAAAGAAATTGAATGAACCATCAATGAACTCCCTAAGAAAAAATTCCCAAGACCAGATGGATTTACAAATGAATTCTACCAGACATTTAAGGAACAATTGATCCAAATATGATATAAACTATTTTTAAAAATAGTTCACATTTTTATATAAAAAAGAAGTCCTACCAAATTCCTTTTGTGACACAAATGTAATTATGATACCTAAACCTGGGAGAGAAAAAAAAAACAAAGAAATAAATAAAATACTAGCAAGGAGGTTATAAAAATGTATCACAAAGATCATGTACTATAACCTGGTAGGATTTATGCCAAAAATACAGGGCTGGTTCAATATTAGGAAAATCATAACAATATTAAAAATGACAAAAATCATGTGATTATTTTAATAGACGCAGAGAAGAATTTTGACAAAATACAACAACCATTCCTACGAAAAATGCTAGAAACAAACCTTGCTTAAAATGATACATAGTATCTATCTAAAACCAAGAGCAAGAATTATCTGTAATAGGAATAAGGTAGAAGCCTTCCCAATAAAATAAAGAATGTCCATTACCACCATTATTATTCAATATTGTGTTAGAAATGCTAGGTACAGCAATAAGACAAGAAAAAGAAATTAAAGGAATAAAAACAGGCAGTGAAAAACAAAACTAGTTCTCTTTATAAATGGTATAATGGTATACTTAGATAACCCTCCATTTGTTTTTTGTCTTTTGTTTTCTAAGAAGACCAATGACATCATGGGGTGATGTCTTGACTCGTGTGTGAATTGGATTTAGGGGAGGCAGTGTTGTACAGTCATCAGTTTCACTCTCTTCCAGAGTCATCAAAATCCAGTGGAAAGACAAAAAGTCAAAATGACTGAGGATGGCCCAGGATGCAGTGGATGACCTTGGTGTCTTTGATGTCTGACCAACCTCTCATAGCACCTGCTTCAGTTGCCTTCATGGCTGTTGGAACAAGCTGTTCCCATCCACCCATTCCATAGTGGTAAGTCTTCATACTCTTGGGGTAGACAACCCCCAACTTACTGAAAGGTTTGAGACCTCTTAGTGACCCTCAACTTCATGTAGCCTGAAACCTGAGACAGTTTTACCTTGGTGTGGTGGCCACACATGCTATAGCTTCTTAGGTGGGAGTTGAGTAACAAGTAGTCGCCAAAGATGCATGAGTAGCCCTGAAAGTAACTCAGTAAGCTCTCACATCAGAGGTGCTAGTCCACCTTGAACATCCCATACACTCTAAATAACCCTAGAAAGTCAGCTAAAAAACTAGCTGAAATAATTAACAACTTTGGCAAAGTTGCCGGTTATAAGATAAACTCACATAAACCATCAGCATCTATATATTAAAAAAAAAAGAAAGAGAAATTACATTTAAAATAATTGCAGAAAATGAAAAACATTTGGTAGTCTACCCGCCAAGACAAACCCATGGATTATATGAACAAAATGACAAAATATTTTTCACACAAATAACAGATCTAAACAATTCAAGAAATATTTGCTGCTTATGGATAAACTGAAACAATATAATAAAAGTGGCAATTCTACTTAAACAATGTATTTATTCAGTGCCACACCAAACAACCAAAGAATTATTTTATAAAGGTAGAAAAAATAAGAACAAAATTTATCCAGAAGAAGAAAAGGTCAAGAATAACAAAGGAACCAATTTTTTAAAATGTGAAGGAAGATAGCCTAGGGGTACCAGATTTCAAATATATTGCAAGACAGTAATCATCCAAACAATCCAGTACTGGCTAAGAAATAGAGTGGTGAATTAGTGGAATAGATTATGTACATAATACATAGCATTAAATAACCATAGTAATCTGTGTTTGATAAATTCCAAAATCCAAGTTTTGGGGACAAGAACTCACCATTTGACAAAATTTCTGAGAAAACTGGATAGCAGTTTGGTAGAAGTTAGTTAGGGAAAGATCTCATACCACATACTAAGATAAGGTTAAAATGGGTACTTGCTTTAGACATAAAGGGTGGTATCATAAGGAAATTAAGGGACATGGAAAATTTTTACTTGTCATATTTATGAATAAGGTAAGAGTTTATGACCATAAGAGAGATAAAGAAAATCACAGAAAATAAAATAGATAATTCTAATTACACAAAATTGAAGAGTTTTGCACAAATAAAAGCAATGAAATCAAAATGAGAAGAAAACCATTATCCTGCGGGGGGACTATGAGGGAGGATTTTACAACAAATATCTTTGACAGAGACCTCTGTTCTCAAAGATATAGGGAACTTAGTCAAATTTATATTTAAAAAATGAGTCATTCCCCAATTGATAAGTGACCAAAGGATATGAATAGGCAAAAAGGATATAAAACTGTGCATACTCTTTGATCCAATAATACCACTACTAGGTCTGTATCCCAAAGAGGTGAAAGAAAAAAGAAAAGGACTTATATGTATAAAAATATTTATAGGAGCTCTTTTTGTGGTGACAAAGAGTTGGAAGTTGAGGAAATGTCTATCAGTTGGGGAATGGCTGAACAAGTTGTGGCATATGATTGTGGTGGAATAATACTGTGTTATAAGAAATAGTGAGCAGGATAGTTTCAGAGAAAAAAACCTGAGAAAATCTATATGAACTGATGCAGAGTGAAATGAGCAGAACCAGGAGAACATTGTACACAGTAACAGCAATATTGTAAGAATGATCAAAAGTGAAAGACTTAGTTACTCTGATGAATGCCGTAATCCAAGACAATTTGGAAGGACTCAGGATGAAAAATGTTATTTATCTCCAGAGGGAGAACTGATGAACTCGGAGTGCATATTGAAGCATACTTCTCTCTTGCTTTTTATTTATTTTTTGCAACACGACTAATATGGAAATATACTTTGCATGACTTCATATATATAATTGATATACCACTTGACTTCTCAATGGATGGGTGTGTTCATCCTTCATTGTCAAAGAAGATCATGCCATCAGAGAAATAATGACATGACTTGCACTTGACTTTGTTTTGAGTGTGAGAGGGCTGTGAAGCTTCACTTCTCCTCCAGAGCCATCTGAATCCAGTGACCAGATATTCATCAGGATGACTGGAGATGACCCAGGATGAGGCAATTGGGGTTAATTGACTTGTCCAAGGTCACACAGCTATTGAGTGTTAAGTGTCTGAGGTGAGATTTGAACTCAGGTCCTCCCGACTCCTGCACAGGTGCTCTATCCTCTGCACCACCTAGCTGCCCTCAATGCATGGGTAGTGACAGTAGAAGGAAAGAGAATTTGAACTCAAAAAAAAATTTAAATGACTGTTACAAATAAACAAGAAAAAACTTGTTGAAGAATTCAATGTGCTGTTATGTCTTTCAAAGAATTTTGTATTATTTTTAGGTATACATGGGTAAACGTTGTTGAAGTTTTTAAGAACAATGAGATCTTAATATTATCTACATCATTCCCACAAAAATTTTACATTGCTATGTGGCACCTACCATTGCACGTATGCACAGGAAGGTGATACTTAAACAGATATCATCCCAGAGTTCACTAGTTGGTATTATGTTTGTACTTTGATTTCTGTTTTGGAGGGTTTCTGGGAGGAAAAAAAGCTTTAAGGTAGAAGGAGTGGTATTCTCACTATTACTCACAATATAAATGGAAAAGCATATATGGAAAAGCAGGGCACCTAACTTCTGGGTGCTGACTCTCCTCCCTCCTTCTTCTTAGACCCAATGTGTAGACAGTGGAGAACTGGAGCAGAGGTTGTTCTTCTAACTCTTCCATACCCACTGAATAAAGAACTAATTAATAACTATACATTGGTGCCATTTGTAGAGCAGCCAGAGAGAATTATACATTTTCCTTCCCTTGTCTGTTAAAGAGAAATTGGCTTAAATCTTACATTTCTGTTAAGCTCATTAATAATTTCTTTTCCTTTTGGGAGAAAGTTGAGCTCAGGAGAAACTGATACTGCCTGTACATCCAGAAGTGCTAGTCATTGGCTTGCTGTCTAAATAAGTCATCTCCCCTTCTCCCACCTCCATTGCTCACTCTACTTTCATTACTATGGTTTTACTTCCCCTTTTATATGAAAGAAAATCTATCATCTACTAATCTTTATTTATGTGATTAATGTGGGTATGGGTAGAGATTTGGGGAAAAGTTTGGACTTTTGAAAAGGGATGCCTTTCCTGAGGCTGTTTGAAGAAAGCCAAAAGTAGCCTGTGACTCATTCAGAAGTCACATATAAAATGGTATATTATCTCATTGTTGTCATACTACCTAACATGCCTTTTTATTTTTTCCTAAGATATGTTTTAAATTAATTAGTTTTTCAGGACATTATTATAGAACCTTTATTTAAATCCATACCTTTTGCTTATATTTCTTCTATTTCTATTTTTCTTTTTTCATTCCATAAAGAATATGGTTAATATCTTTGCCTTTTTCATATTTACTTAGTTATTTCCTTGGCTTGGCACATGGTCTGTTTTTGAAAAGGTACCATGTGAGGTTGAAAATAAGTACATGCTTTAATGATTCATTCATAAGACATCATAAGTCTTTCAAAATCTAACTTTTCCAGCACAGAATCATAGATTTAAAGCTGGAAAGGACCTTCAAGAATATCTAATCCAAATACCTTATTTTACAGATGAGACAACCAAGGATGAGAGGGTTAAGTGACAGACCCAGATTTATTCAAATAGTAAGCAGCAGAGACAGGCTTTGAACCTAGGACTTGGCCTTGGGTCTGTGAAGGGCTACTAAATTGTCAATCATGTGTGAAAGCAGAGCACTCTTATTCCAGATATTTTTCAGGAAAGTTACTCTGATAATTCTCTCATCCTCACTCAGCAATAATTTATTCCATAGTGATCTAGACAGCTGACTTATTGTTTTAAAAACCTATCACATTTTTATTAAATGCTGATGCTAATGAAAGATTTTTTTCATTGAAAACTATCTTGGGGAAGTAATATGCCCATTGAAAACACTGCATTAGCCTCTGACAATTAATATTTTGATGATCTTGGGAAAGTTATTTAATCTCTCTGAGCCTCACTTTTCCTTACCATTAATATGGGAATAATAATACCCATAACAAGATTATGAGAAACAACTGAAATATTGTAAGTAGAGCAATTTCCAAACTGCAAATTATTGTATAAAGTAGGTTATTATTATATTTAAATGAAATTAAGAAATATCTATCATGGGGGTGAAGCCAAGGTGGCAAAGTAACAGCAAGGACTTTCTAGAGTGCTCCTACCAAGGCCAGTCAGATACATATGAAAAATGGCTCTAAACAAATTCTGGAGCTGCAGAACCCACAGAATGACAGAGTGGAGCAAATCACCAACCTAAGACAGACTGGAAGGTCACTGGGAAGTGTCTATTGTGCCATGCTGGGAGTAGAGCACAGTCCAGTATGGGTTGCAAGTGCACAGAGAGGACCTGAGAAGGACTTAGGGGGACTGAATCTCTCACACCTGTGGTGGTTTCCAGACTTCATGACCCCAAAATGCTGAGGATAAATTGAAAGATTATTGAGAAAAGCCTGTGTGACCAGTGCAGGAGAGTGGAGTGGTCCGGCCCCAGCCTCAGGGTGGCAGAAAGGAGAGGAGGTGGAGGAACCAAGCAGGGGCAGCTGCAACAACTGTTTGTGGAGCTCTAGGCCCACAGATCATAGGGGGGATCAAGCAACTCACAGTAGAGTCCCCTCCCCCCTGGAAGCAGAGAACCACCTTGATAAAGAGCTCAAAAGTCAAGTAAATGGCTGGGGAAATGAGCAAAAGAGGGAAAAAGGATCAGACTATAAAATCCTACTTTGGTGACAAGGAAGACCAAAGCATGCAAACAGAAGAAAACAAAGTCAAAGCTCCTCCATGCAAAGCCTCCAAGAAAAATATGAATTGGTCTCAGGCAATAGAAGAGTTCAAAAAGGACTTTGAAAGTCAAGTAAGAGAAGTAGAGCAAAAATTGGAAAGAGAAATGAGAGTGATGCAAGAAAATCATGAAAAATGAGTCAACTGCTTGCTAAAGGAGACTCCAAAAACACTGAAGAAAATAATACTTTAAAAAAATAGACTAACCCAAATGGCAAAAGAGATCCAAAAAGCCAATGAGGAGAAGAATGCTCTAAAAAGCAGAATTGGCCAGATAGAAAAGCAAATCCAAAAGGTCACTGAAAAAAATAATTCCTTAAAGATTAGAATGAAGCAGATGGAAGCTAATGACTTTATGAAAAATCAAGTAATTATAAAACAAAACCAAAGGAATGAAAAAATAGAAGACAATGTGAAATATCTAATTGGAAAAACAACTGACCTGGAAAATAGATCCTGGAGAGACAATTTAAAAATTATGGGACTACCTGAAAGCCACGATCAAAAAAAGAACCTAGACATCATCTTTCATGAGATTATCAAGGAAAACTGCCCTGATATTCTATAACCAGAGGGTAAAATAAATATTGAAAGAATTAACTGATCACTTCCTAAAAGATATCTGAAAACAGAAACTCCTAGGAATATTGTAGCCAAATTCCAGAGCTCCCAGGTCAAGGAGAAAATATTGCAAGCAATCAAAAAGAAACAATTTGAGTATTGTGGAAATACAATGAGGATAACACAAGATCTAGCATCTTCTATATTAAGGGATCAGAGGGTGTGGAATATGATATTCCAGAAGTCAAAGGAACTAGGATTAAAACCAAGAATCACAAAAATGGTCATTCAATGAAATAGAGGACTTTAAAGTATTCTTGATGAAAAGACTAGAGCTGAATAGAAAAATTTGAACTGCAAACACAAGAATCAAGAAGAGCGTGAAAAGGTAAACAGGAAATGCAAATCATTCGGGACTTACTAAAGTTGAACTGTTTATATTCCTACATAGAAAAATAATATTTATAACTCTTGAGATTTCTCAGTATTGGAATAGTTGGAGGGATTATATACATACATATACATACATATAGACAAAGGACATAAAGTGAGTCGAATGGGAAGGGATGATATCTGAAAAAATAAAGTTAAGGGGTGAGAGAGGAATATATTGGGAGGAAAAAAGGAGAAATGGAATGGGGCAAATTTTCTCTCATAAAAGAGGCAAGAAAAAGGTTTTTCTATGGAGAGGAAAAGGAGGGAGGTGAGAAGGAAAAAGTAAAGCTTACTCTCATCACATTTGGCTTAAGGAGGGAATAACACGCATGCTCAATTTGGTATGAAAATCCATCTTACACTACAGGAAAGTAGAGGAGAAGGGGAGAAGTGAGGTGGGGGGGGTGATAGAAGGGAAGGAAAATAGGAGGAGGGGGTAATTAGAAGTAAACATTTTTGGGGAGGGACAAAGTCAAAAGAGAGAATAGAATAAATAGGGAGCAGGATAGGATGGAGGGAAATATAGTTAGTCTTTCACAACATGACTTTCATGGAAATCTTTTGCACAACTACACATGTATAACCTATATTGAATTGCTTGCCTTCTCAGTGGGGATGGGTGGGGAGGGAGGGAGCAAAGTTGCAACTCAAAGTTTTAAAAGCAAATGTTAAAAATTATTTTTACATGCAACTGGGAAATAAGAAATACAGATAATGGAATATAGAAATCTATCTTGCCCTACAAGAAAATAGAGACGATGGGAATAAGGGAAGGGAGTGGTGTGATAGAAGGGAGGACAGATTAGAATAAGGGGTAATCAGAATACCCAGTGTCTTGGAATAGGGGGAGGGGAGAGAACTCAAAATCTTGTGAAAATGAATGTTGAAAACTACAAATCTATAAATTAATTAAGAAAGAAATATGTATCATGTACAAGGTACTATGATGTTCAAAGGTAATTAAAAAACAAAAAATGCAAAATTTTACAACCAAAGGACCATTCATATGCAGGCATAACAACTGAACAACTGTGCCCACTTGCTAAATATCATCAAGGTTGTTGTCTGGGAACTGGTACAATACAAACAGCATCTGTCTTTTCTTTAACACCCCCAAGGAATTCCTGAAATCCAGGAAGTTTTTCATAAAAAGAGAGTTTAGAATGATGTGGTTAGTATAAGGATCTTTCAAAACCTACTCCCTTTAACTCAAAGGAAAAAACTCCTGCTGGAGAAATGAAAGACAGGAATTCATCCACAGAGTCTGAGGCCACTGAGGAATGAAATTCTTGACTTGTCCCAGGAATGAGCCAAATTTGACCTGAACATTCATGATCAATGCATGGATCTTCCTGGGGAAGAATGTGAACCTTGAATCAAGGACTAACCATAGAAAGAGAATTTGTCATATTCTGGTAAGAAACCTAACACTGGTTCCCTTTGGTATGAAACAGTATGACAATAGACAATTTCCAATATAACACCAGAATTATCGAAGGGCTTTATAAATGGCTGGAATTATTTCCTACAGGTTTTAGTACTTGGACCTCTTTGGAAGCAAGTCTCCATTAGGCTGCCGTAGAGACTGTTGCTCCTTACTTTTTCTGCTATTGCTTTCAAAGAGAAGTTTTTTACTGGACAGGACCTCAAAGGCATCCATGAATTTGTCTATGCACAGAACAATGTTACCTTGGCAGTTTAATTTGATTGAATATTTCCCTGGGATATTTATATGGAACCCAAAGAAAATAAGGATCATTTTTAATACTTGCCAATTTGGCATCCAATATCTCCAGCCATAAACATTATGTCTAATATACCTGAGAAAATGTTGATACACTGTGATGTGGGGCAGACATCATACAGATTAGTCTAAACAAAAACAGGAGAGTGACATTCAGCTCCATTCTCCACCAAACTGTAGTTATTCATTTTTGACATAAAAGTACAATTTGCATATCCTTTCAAGTCTGTTTGGCTGCAAACACATGTGTGTTGGGCACATAGAAATCCAAAATTTGTAAATTATTCAGAAATGACTGCCAAATTGTAATCAAGCAATGGAGAAACATTGCACAGCTGCAAGTCCATGAGGATGGGGGAGAAGTTTCTCAGGGCTCAGGAGTGTGTTTTAAATAGAACAGGGCTAAATTCCCCTGAGAAAACACCATTCAGAATTAGAAAAAAAAATGTTTACTTTGTTAATACATTCTCATGTATATGTCAATTTGTTTCATTTATTGAACATTACAGGCATGGGGCAGGAGGGACAATTTCTGTATTTTGATGTTAAGTAAGTAAGGTGCTTTCCAATGGAAAATTAAACACCATGGTTAAGCTGTGATGTGAATTCCTGCCACAGACCCCAAACATCTTTTGTAACACATGAGTAGAGAGTAATTATATTAGGAGTTAATTAGTTATTTTGTAGAATACTCTCAGCATCCTTTATTTTGCTACTTCCTAAAAAGAATAGAGGTTGTAGAGACTCTATGGCACAAGTAGTTACACTACTAGAGAAATACATGTTTGACTCAATTCAGTTGTTTTTAAAAGTCAAATTCAGTTCAACAACTGTCCTCCCTTAAACCTGATGATGCCAAATGCCCCATTCAACTAACTGTTTTTTATTAGCACTGGATAGACACAGCATTATTCTGCTTTGCTTCTGGAAATAATGATGAGGAGGAGGATGAGGATGATGATGAGAATGATAATCACTTGCACATCTTTATTTAGTACGTTGGAATTTTCAAAGCATTTCCTTCAAAACAATCAACAATCACCAACATTTATCAAGTGCCTACCACTTGTCTAATACTACACTAATTCCTCTGGATGCAAATGCAAAAAAATGAAATAACCCCTACTCACAAAAAATGTTTAACCTGAAGCTATATACGACAGAAATTATTATTTCCATTTTAGGGATGAGTAAAATTAGGCTCAAAAAGGTTACATAACTTTCACATACTTGGCAAGCATTTATTTAACACCTACTTTGTGCTAAGCATTGTAGAAGTGCTAGGGATTCACAGACAAAAATGAAACAGTGCTTGTCCTCAAGGAGATTACATTCTATTGGGAAAAACACATGCAAATATAGGTGTATAAAGAATAAATGCAAAATAAATATGATGTCATTTAGAGAGGGAGAGATTAGGAAAGACTTCAAGTAGTGCTCCAGCTGAGTCTAGAAGGAAATAAAGATTTCTACAAGAAGGTAGCACATTCTAGGCAACAGCCAATGCAAAGGTACAGAGTATTTAAAGAAAAATAAGGAAGTGATTTTGACTAAATTACACAGTATTATAGCAAGTAACTGCCATTATCAGGACTTGAACACAGCATTGTGGACTCCAATGTATCATTCTTTGTGGTAAAGGAGGAATATCTCTTTCATATTCCCTGAAAATGGCTCTTAGGATGATTCTCAGAGCTGTTAATAAATGTAAGTATTTGGTTAGGTGGCACAGTGGATAGAGCACTGGGTTTAGAGTAGGAAGACTTCCTAAGACTGGGATAGTAAACCCATCCCCACCACTACTTCCACTGGAAGCACAGCCCTACCTTGATAAAGGAATAGAAAGTCAAGTGTTTAGCTGGGAAGACGAGTAAACATCATAAAAGAACTCAGACTATAGAACCTTACTTTGGTGACAAGGAAGATCAGGCCATACAACCAGAGCAGAACAGCAGAATCAAAGCTTCTATGTCAAAAGCCTCCAACAGGAATATGAATTTGTCACAGGCCATGGAGGAGTTCAAAAAAGATTTTGAAAACCAAGTAAGAGAAATAGAGGAAAAATGGGAAGGGAAATGAGAGTGATGCAAAAAAATAATGAAAATTGAATCTATAGCTTGCTAAAAGAGACCAAAAAATACTGAAGAAATAACACCTTAAAAACAGACTACCCCAAATGACAAAAGAAGTTCAAAAAGCCAATGAGGAGAAGAATGCCTTAAAAAGCAGAATTGACAAAAGGGAAAAGGAAGTCCAAAAGCTCTCTGAAGAAAATAATTCCTTCAAATTAGAATGGAGCAAATGGGAGCTAGTAACTTGATGAGAAATCAAGAAATTATAAAACAGAACCAAAGGAATGAAAAAATAGAAGACAATGTGAAATATCTCATTGGAAAAATTGGAAAATAGATCCAGGACAGATGATCTAAAAATTATTGGACTACCTGAAAGCCATGATCAAAAAAAGAGCCTAGACATGATCTTTCAAGAAATTATCAAGAAAAATTGGCCTAATAGTCTAGAACCAGAGGATAAAATAAAAATTGAAAGAATCCACCTATCACTTCTGGAAAGAGATCCTAAAAGGAAAACTCCTAGGAATATTGTAGCCAAATTTCAGACTTCCCAGGTCAAGGAGAAAATATCGCAAGCAGTTAAAAAGAAACAATTTGAGTATTATGGAATTACAATCAGGATAACAATACAAGATCTAGCAGCTTCTACATTAAGAGATTGAAGTGCTTAGAATATGATATTCTGGAGGTCAGAGGAGCTAGGATTAAAACCAAGATCACCTACCCAGCAAAACTGAGTATAACCCTTCAGGGGGAAAAATGGAACTTCAATGAAACAGAGGACTTCCAAGCATTCCTGTTGAAAGTACCAGAGCTGAATAGAAAATTTCACTTTCAAATACAAGAATCAAGAAAAGCATGAAAAAGCAAACATGAAAGAAAAATCATGACTTTTTAAAATTGAGCTATTTACATTCATACATGGAAAGATGATATTTATAACTCATGAGACCTTTCTCAGTGTTAGGGTAGTTTGAGGGAATAGACAGACAGACAGACAGACAAGTAGGTAGGTAGGTAGATAGGTAGGTAGAGGGCACAGGGTGAGTTGAATATGATATCTAAAAAATAAAATTAAGGGTGAGAGAGGAATATTTTGGGAAAAGAAGAAAGGGAGAGATAGATGGGATAAATCATCTCTCATAAAAGAGGCAAGAAAAATGTTTCACAATGGAGGGGAAGAGGGAGGAGGTGAGAAGGAATGAGTGAACCTTACTCTCATCAGATTAGGCTTAAAGAGAGAATAACATACACATCAACTGCGTATCTTACCCTACAGGAAAGCAGAGGGGAAGGGGATAAGAGGGGGGAGATGATAGAAGGGAGGGCAGATTGGTGGAGGGGGTAATCAGAAGCAAGCACTTTAGAAAAGGGACAGGGACAAAGGAGAAAACAGAATAATTGGGGGGTGGGATCGGATGGAGGAAAAATATAATTAGTCTTTCACAGCATGGCTATTATGGAGGTGTTTTGCATAACTACACATGTATAACCTATATTGAATTGCTTGCCTTCTCAATGGGGATGGGTGGGGAGAGAAGAAGGGAGAGAATTTGGAACTCAAAGTTTTAAAAACAAATGTCAAAAAAATTGTTTTTACAAGCAACTGGGAAATAAAATATACAGCCAATGGGGTATAGAAATTTATCTTGCCCTTCAAGCAAGCAAAGGGAAAGGGTAGGGGAGGGGGGAGGGATGATAAAAGGAAGGGCAGAGTGGGGGAAGAGGTAATCATAATGTATGCCATCTTGGAGTGGGGAAGAGGGAAGATGGGGAGAAAATTTGGAACTCAAAATCTTGTGGAAATGAATGTTGAAAACTAAAAATAATTTTTAAAAAAAACAGTCAGGAAGACACCTCTTTGTGAGTTCAAATCTGACCTCAGACTTACTAACTTACTAACTGTGTGACCCTGAGCATGTCACTTAACATTGTTTGTCTCTGTTTCCTTCTACGTAAAATGAGCTAGAGAAGGAAATGACAAACCACTCCAGTATCTTTGCCAGTAAAATGGTAAATGGAGTCACAAAGAGTGGGAAATGACTGAAAATGACTGAACAACAAAAGCCTCAGCCCTGATACTTTCCACCGTCTCTCCAGTGTCTTCTTCTCTGTTTAGGAGTCAGCTAAATATTTCCTTCAGAGGATCTGAATAGATGGAAGACCATTTCAAAAGTAATTTGAGATCACAAGGTGATGTTTGGTACAACAGAACATACTTAATAAGCCACAGAATTCAGACTGTAATGAAGACCATGTTATTTGGTAATCTTTCAAGAGAAAGAATTATGAATTAGTTCAGAGACAGTGAAAACACTTTGTTTTTGTCTTTCTTTGTATCTCCAGTGCCTAACACAGTATTGTGCACATAGTAAGCGCTTAATAAATGACTGTTGACTTGCCTTGTGGTAAATTATTGAGAGTAACTGAACTTTGGTCCTGGGTTCACTCATTCATCATATACTCAACAAACAATTAGTGACCATGTATTGTTTCTTCCCTTAGACTTTTAGAACCTGAAAGAGCTGTATGTCATAACTGAGTTTTAACTCCTTCAAATTTGATTAAAACTTTTTTGGAATCCCCTCCTTATTTGGAATCCCCATGCAGCCTTAGAGTCTGCAAAATAATTTGTACACATCATGTCACTTGGGCATCATGGCACCTTTATGAGGTAGGCACACTCGGGCATCATGGCACCTTTATGAGGTAGGCACTGCAGGTGTCATCCTGTTTTACAGATGCGAAAAACAGGTTTGGAGAAATTAAGCGAGAAAGGAAATTATTCTCATGAGGTGAAAAAACAAGATGAACACAGAAGATAGAAGCAAGGGCAGGTTACTGAGGAGGAATAGAAAAGCATGGGAAAATCCCATTGGAAGAGTCAGAACGAGCTGACTGGTGAGGGAACCTTAGAAATAATTTTAAAAAAAGAAGGTTTGTGGAGTGGGCTTTGAAAGGAAGGAAAAGGAGCATCACAGAAGGCTAGGCCAGCTGCTCAGGGAGGATAGAATGACAATAACTGACCTCAGAGAGAAGCAAAGCTGCTAATTTTTTTTTTATTTTGCTTGTTTTCTCTGCCAAGGAGAATGACCTTTAAAATGGAAAGGACAGAGCCAAAATGACTAATAGAGAGTTGATACCCAAGATCAGTAAGGTGATATCAAGAGCTTTAGCTGACCTTGATGAATTCAAGTCACCTGGCCTACATGAACTCTATCTTCAGGTACAGAAAGAACTGGCAGATGTGATTGCTGAATCATTGTCAGTGATATTTGAAAGATTACGGAGGACAGTGTATCTCTACTGCAAGACTGACAAGGGGCAAATGTCCTAGTTTAAAGAAAAAGATTGGGGGGTGGGGTGGAAGAATGGAATCCGCTAACTGTAGATCAGAGAACTTGGCAAAATACTAGCATGTATTATTAGGGAAAAAAAGAATTATTTTAACAATTATTTAAAAGATCTACTAGGTGCCAGGCTAAGGATTTTACAAATATTCTTTCATCTGATCCTTTCAACAACCCTGTGAGGTAGGTGCTGTTATGACCCCCATTTTAAAGGTGGAGCAAGTGAGGCAGACAGAGACTTGTCCAGTGTTACATACCAAGTATCTGAGGGCAGATTTGAACTCAGATCTTCCTGACTCCAGACTTAGTCCTCCATCCACTGCAGTATGTAGCTAATTAGTGACTGTCTAGAAAAATGAAGCTGTGATCACAAAGAACCTCCATGGCATTATAAAAAACAGTGTACCGAGTTAATCTAATTTCTTTTGTAATCCTCTGTTCACAGGCTAAGGCCCAGAAAGCACTGACATAGACACATCAGACTCCAGAAAGAGTGAATAGACTGTCCCAGAATTCATCAATTTGGTGATGTCCTACATAAGATATTGTTCCCTAGGATGGCTAGGTGGCACAGTGGATAGAAAGTGGGATCTGGAATCAAGAAAACCTGAGTTCAAATCCAGCCTCCAACATTTGCTAGTGTGACCCTGAGCAAGTCATATATTCTCCATTTCCCTTAGTTTCTCATCATAAAATAAAGATAATAAGAGTACCTACCTCCCAGGCTTGTTATGAGGATCAAATGAAATTATCATAAAACACACAGTGCTTGGCACATAGTAAGCACTATATGTGTTATTGCTATTATTATATGTAAGCAATTTGATGGTTGGAGAGGATAGAAAAAAACTTTTGTGTAAAGAAAAAAGATTAGATTCACTTTTGAATAATGTAAGATAGGGCATCTTTCATATGTGAACAATTTGAATGCTGAGATCTGCAGAAAAAAAGAAATTGTGTGTGTAACACCCTTTCTGGGCTCATTTTCTTACCTTCTACTCCTATCATTGTGTGCATCTCTGTAAGGTAGCCAACTACTTCTTTTCTCAGGGATCTAGAGATAACTGCTTCTAGTTTTATTCATCATGAGCCCCCATCTTGAGCACTTTCCCTTCCATCAATTATCTCTTTTTTAAACAAAATTTTACTGATGTCATTCCTCAGATATTTGGATCCTGGATGATCCTGATGTTTTTCTTGAGTTGTTACTAGAAGATTCATCCATCTTGCTAGAAGTCTGCTTCTGCTTCTACTCCATTTTAAAATGTTGACACTTAAAAGAATCTATGATCTCATTGATACAGGTATTTCCTCCAACGATGTAAATCATGATCCATCCATCTATCCTATACAACTCCTGCCCATGTCCTCTTGTCAGTTGGTCAGGCTAATCTGATGTGGTACCATTGTGATGCATGTTAGAGTAAGACTTTCCCATCAGTCCAGTTTGAACATGGAAATCTCCTGCCACACTGTCTAATAATAGCAATTTCATCGTAACATCCCCACCTTCTTGCATTGGGTCTGGCATATAGTGAGTACTCTAATAAATGCCTATTGTTTAATTTTAGAACTATCTCTGCTCCTTCTGTCAGACTTCCATAGAATGTATGAAGCCACTCCTGTTGTCAGGATAATAACTTTGACATATTACATTTTCTATTTTCTTCAGCTCATTTTCCCAGTACTGTACACAATCCTCATTTGATTTTTCTTGGTCACTCCTACTACATAGAACAGCTATGTCAACATGTTTGAAGGGATAAGTGTCATTATTTTAAATTAAATAAGCCACCATTTGACTAAATTGACTTATTATTCAGGTTTACGTTAATGCATCCTGGAGCAATTAAAAAGCACATTCATATTTTAAATGCTTTGTTAACTCCTATAGTAACCCAATGGAGGGTCTCTCTTCTGGTGTGAGGTCTTAGCAACTTTGCCTGTTGACAGCCTAAAAAGGAAGCCACCCTTATTTTGGCTATGACTGTTGCTACTCCAAAGCATAAGCAAAAAACCATAATAATTATCAGCCAGTATTTCCAAAGCACCTTCTATGTACTAGTTACTCTGCTAAGCATTTTACAAATAGTATCTCATTGGATCTTCATAACAACACTGGGAGGTAGGTAGTATTATTATCCCCTTTTTACAGATGAGGGAACTGAGGCAGACAGAGATCAAGCCCAGGTCACACAGCTAGTAAGTGTTTGAGACTGAATTTGAATTCAGATCTTCCTGACGGTCAAGTCCAGTACTCTAATAACTATGTAACCTAGCATCCCTGGGATATAGGTGACAGATTTTACTGTTGAGTTGTAGAGCCATGTCCCAGGGGGTGATTTTAATTCTCTCTCTTGCCATCATTTTTTAAGCAAAGATATTATTGAAATAACTCGATAATAAAAGCAACAACAGAATATTACCCCCATAACCACTGAACTCACTTTTCCACAAATACACATACCTTCATTGGGAACAGTGAACCTGCAAGGAGGTCACATTATGCACACCTGATGAACAAGTAGTTTCAGGGTACATTCATGGAGGGGTGCCATTATTCGCGAAAGGGTGACTGCTGATATCTTCTCATGAGTGTTGTTCCCTGCTGGACCTGCTTCCTTTGGAGATGTTGATCTCCACTTAACTCTCCAGGTGTGACACTCCACAGCACCCCACCAGGCTTCAGGTTTCTACAACAGTTGGTCCTCAGCTATCTATCTGTAATCAGGGTCAGCTAAAACACTTTATAAAAGCCACTGAGGTTGCTGTTGTGAGTAAACATCTACTGTACCAGGAAAGATTCCAACTCTGTCTTGTCCCCTTTACACTTCTCAGGTTCAGGTGGTGGGGATACTAAGAGTTCAGGGATTAGTAAGTTTTATTTGTAGGAGCCTTACTTTTGCATCATCTTGTTCATCTTAACCAGTGTCCTACTCCTTTATCAACTTTCTTGTGAAATTATGAATTCCTCTTTTGGCTTAGTTGGGTGTTTCTGCAAGGACAGAAATAACTATGGGTCATTTTTTTAGCTTGGGGTTAAGGCACAAGATGCTATTGCCAACCCTCCAGCAAGGAGTATATTTTTAGAGCACACTTTTAAATGAAGATAAGGTAGGAGAGAGTGCTGGAATTGACTTCACAAAACATGGGTTAAGACCCTAGCTTTACCATTTATATTCCTTGAGCAAGTCCCTTTACCACTCTGGGCCTCAGTTTCCTCATCTTTAAAATATAGGTGCTGTATCAGATAATTATTTTCTAGAGCTGGAAAAAATAATATCAAAATTTATCTGGGGGGGGGTGGAGCCAAGATGGCGGAGTAGAAAGACGCACATACACATAGCTCCGAACCCACAACCCACAGAACGGCTAGAGGGGTCCAACTCACGGTGAATTCTGCACCCAGAGGCCATGGAATATTGGAGCGAGGGAGATTTCTGTTCCAGAGAGACCTGCAAACCTCTCGCAGGGGGTCCTTCATGCTGCGCTGCAGACTGGGCGCCGGGACTGGGAGCAGAGGGCAGCCCTGCAGCAGCCGCGACACCGTGAGGAAAAGATCCGAGCGGGCTACGGGGACGGGATCTCCAGCAGCCACGTGGGTCCCTCCACCCACAGAGGGACCTGCAAACCTCTTGCAAAAGGTCCGTCGAGCTGCAGACGCGGAGCCCAGCCCAGACCTGCGGCGGCTGCGGCTCTGAGAGGTACAGATCCGAGCAGGCTTCAAGGATGGGATCTCCAGCGGCGGCACAAGCCCCCCCACCCACAGGTGACGAGGGTCGGTGAGAGAGTCTCTTTGGCGGGTTGAGAGGGGAGTGGGGTGCCCCCATGGCTCGGGCCCCCCCCCGGGAGATAGAAGCTGAGAGGCGGCTGCAGACAGGGGCTCCCCAAGTGGCCGGGAGCCTGGATCCATTGTGGAAGGTCTGTACATAAACCCCCTGAGGGAACTGAGCCTGAGAGGCGGCCCTGCCCCGACCTGACCATCTGAACTTAATTCTCACACTGAATAGCAGCCCTGCCCCCACCAAAAGCCCTAAGGTGGGAAGCAGCATTTGAATCTCAGTCCCCAAACACTGGCTGGGAGGACCAGGAGGTGAGGTGGGTGTGAGGAGAATATTCAGAGGTCAAGTCACTGGCTGGGGAGAATGCCCAGAAAAGGGAAAAGAAATAAAACTATTGAAGGATACTTTCTTGGAGAACAGACATTTCCTCCCTTCCTTTCTGATGAGGAAGAACAATGCTTACCATCAGGCAAAGACACAGAAATCAAGGCTTCTGTGTCCCAGCCCACCCAATGGGCTCAGGCCATGGAAGAGCTCAAAAAGAATTTTGAAAATCAAGTTAGAGAGGTGGAGGAAAAACTGGGAAGAGAAATGAGAGGGATGAAAGAGAAGCATGAAAAGCAGATCAGCTCCCTGCTAAAGGAGACCCAAAAAAATCTTGAAGAAATTAACACCTTGAAAACTAGCCTAACTCAATTGGCAAAAGAGGTTCAAAAAGCCAATGAGGAGAAGAATGCTTTCAAAAGCAGAATTAGCCAAATGGAAAAGGAGATTCAAAAGCTCACTGAAGAAAATAGTTCTTTCAAAATTAGAATGGCACAGATGGACTCTAAGGACTTTGTGAGAAAGACAGATATCACAGAACATAGCAAGAAGATTGGAAAAATGGAAGATAATGTGAAATATCTTATGGGAAAAACAACTGACCTGGAAAATGGATTCAGGAGAGACAATGTAAAAATTCTGGGACTACCTGAAAACCATGATCAAAAGAAGAGCCTAGACATCATCTTCCATGAAATTATCAAGGAAAACTGCCCTGAGATTCTAGAACCAGAGGGCAAAATAAATATTCAAGGAATCCACAGAACACCACATGAAAGAGATCCAAAAAGAGAAACTCCTAGGAACATTGTGGCCAAATTCCAGAATTCCCAGGTGAAAGAGAAAATATTGCAAGCAGCTAGAAAGAAACAATTCAAGTATTGTGGAAATACAATCAGGATAACACAAGATCTAGCACCCTCTACATTAAGGGATCGAAGGGAATGGAATAGGATATTCCAGAAGTCAAAGGAACTAGGACTAAAACCAAGAATCACCTACCCAGCAAAACTGAGTATAATACTTCAGGAGAAAAAATGGTCTTGCAATAAAATAGAGGACTTTCAAGCATTTTTGATGAAAAGACCAGAGCTGAAAAGAAAATTTGACTTTCAAACACAAGAATGAAGAGAACCATGAAAAGGTGAACAGCAAAGAGAAGTCATAAGGGACTTACTAAAGTTGAACTGTTTACATTTCTACATGGAAAGACAATATTTGTAACTCTTGAAACATTTCAGTATCTGGGTACTGGGTGGGAGTACACACACACACATGCACACACGCACACATACATAGAGACAGAGTGCACAGAGTGAATTGAAGAGGATGGGATCATATCTTTAAAAAAAAATGAAATCAAGCAGTGAAAGAGAAATATTGGGAGGAGAAAGGGAGAAATTGAATGGGGCAAATTATCTCTCATAAAAGAGGCAAGCAAAAGACTTATTAGTGGAGGGATAAAGAGGGGAGGTGAGAGAAAAACATGAGGTCTACTCTCATCACATTCCACTAAAGGAAAGAATAAAATGCACACTCATTTTGATAGGAAAACCTATCTCACAGTACAGGAGAGTGGGGGACAAGGGCACAAGCAGGGTGGGGGGGAGGATAGAGGGGAGGGCATGGGGAGGAGAATGCAATCCGAGGTCGACACTCATGGGGAGGGAAAGGATTATAAGAGAATAGAAGTAATGGGGGACAGGATAGGATGGAGGGAAATATAGTTAGTCCTATACAACACAACTAGTATGGAAATCATTTGCAAAACTACACAGATTTGGCCTATATTGAATTGCTTGTCCTCCAAAGGGAAGGGGTGGAGAGGGAGGGAGCTAAAGAAGTTGGAACTCAAAGTGTTAGGATCAACTGTAATGTTCTTACCACTGGGAAATAAGAAATACAGGTTAAGGGGTCAAGAAAGCTATCTGGCCCTACAGGACAAAAGAGAAGATGGAGACAAGGGCAGAGAGGGAGGATAGAAGAGAGAGCAGATTGGTCACAGGGGCAATTAGAATGCTTGGGTTTGGGGGGGGAGGGGATAAAAGGGGAGAAAATTTGTAACCCAAAATTTTGTGAAAATAAATGTTATAAGTTAAATAAAAAAAAATAAAATAAAAAAAAATTTATCTGGAAGAGCAAAAGGTCCAGAATATCAAGGGAATTAATGGAAAAAATGCTAGGGAAGGTGATCTAGCTCTACCAGATCTCAAATTGTATTATAAAGCAGCAATTATCAAAACCACTTGGTACTGGCTAAGAAAAAGAAGGGTAGACTAGTGGAATATGCTAGGTACTCAAGACACAGTAGTCAATGAATATAGCAATCTACTGCTTGATCAACTCAAGGACCCCAGCTTCTGGGATAAGAACTCACTGTTCAACAAAAATTGCTGGGAAAACTGAATAACAGTGTGGTGGAAATTAGGCATAGACCAATGTCTGACACCATACACAAGAATAAAGTCCAAATGGGTACATGATCTAGGTATAAAGATTGATACTATAAACAAATTAGTGGAGCAAGGAATAGTGTATTTATCAGATTTATGGAGAAGGGAGGAATTTTTGACTAAACCAGAGACAAAAAACATTATGAAGTGCAAATGGATAATTTTGACTACATTAAACTGAAGTTTTCACAACTAAACCCAATGCAACCAAGATTAGGCGGGAAGCAGAAAACTGGGAAAGAATTTTTGCAACTAGTGTCTGTGATAAAGGCCTCATTTCTAAAATATATAGAGAACTGAATCAAATGTACACGAATACAAGTCATTCCCCAATTGATAAATGGTCAAAGGATATGAACAGGCAGTTTTCAGAGGAAGAAATTAAAGATATCTATAGTCATATGAAAAAATGCTCTAAATCACTATTGATCAGAGAGATGCAAATCAAAACAACTTTGAGGTACCACATCACACCTATCAGACTGACTAACATGACAAAACAGGATGATAATGAATGCTGGAGAAGCTTTGGGAGAGTTGGAACACTAATTCATTGTTGGTGGCGCTGTGAGCTGATCCAACCATTCTGGAAAGCAATTTGGAACTATGCCCAAAGGGCTACAAAAATGTGCACAGCCTTTGACCCAGCAATATCACTTCTAAGACTGTATCCCCAAGAGATCATAAAAAAAGGAAAGAGTCCCCCATGTACAAAAATACTTATAACAGTACTCTTTGTGGTGGCCAAAAACTGGAAATCGATTGGGGAATGGCTGAATAAATTGTGGTATATGAATGTGATGGAGTACTATTGTGCTTTAAGAAATGATGAACAAGAAGACTTCAGAGAGGCCTGGAAAGACTTATATGATCTGATGTTAAGTGAAAGGAGCAGAACCAGGAGAACTTTGTACAAGCAACAACCACAGTGTGTAAGGATTCTTTCTGGTAAACTTAGAACTTCATTGCAATGCAAGGACTTAAAAAATTCCTAATGGTCTTTTAAGGCAAAATGCCTTCCACATCCAGAGAAAGAACTATGGAATTTGATCGCAGAATGCAGCAGATCATTTTCTTTTGTATTACGTTTTGGTTTGTTATATTATTTCTCCCATTCATTTTAATTTTTCTATGCAACATGACAAAGGTGAAAATGTATTTAATAGGAATGTATGTGTAGAATCTATATAAAATTGTATGCCTTCTCAGGGAGGAAAGGGGGAGATGGGGAGAAGGAGGGGAAGGGAGATAAAAAAATCTAAGTTATATGGTAATGATTGCAGAAAGCTGAAAATAAATAAAATTATATATATATATGTATATATATATACATATGTTGTTTCTTTCTTCCAACACCCTTTCTCTCTTAGTGACCTCATTAGCATCTATGGATTTAACTACTACTTCTATACTAATGACCCAACTCTAAGAGCCCAGCTAATAAGACTAGAGCCCAACACCCTAAACACCTGAATTTTTCCAATTCCCTCCTATAAGTCAGATAAACACAGCATACTTGAGGGCTGCTAGTACAGGCTCATTCTTGATTTGGTCAGAAAGGAAAGACATTAAGAAGAGTTAATAATCTTACTTTATTCTAGTCTAGTTTTCTTAGAAGAGGTTGCTGATAATGAGAGCACAAACTCTTATAGCATTCCCTGATCACCCTTCTCACAGGGGTCTGCAGGAAGGGGAAGAGCTATCCCTACGTCTTCATGGGGTCAGTAGACACAGGCACAATTTGTGCATCCCCCAAATCCCCTCAAGTGCCAATGAGGGTCAGCTGAGGTGCATACAGCACTCCCCACTTGTGCATTGAACCCTAAAGTTCTCCCCAAGCCTCAATGGGAGCCAACTGAGGCACAAACAGCACCTATACATTCACCACTAAGGTTCCCCATTCACTGTCTAGTGACCACCTGCTTTATAGGCCAATGGACAAGGAAGTCATATTGCCAGAAATAGCCTCCCAAGTTTTACATCACCTCATTCCTGTATCTCACTGCAGAGTTGCAGAGGGTGTTATGTTATATATCATTATATTACACTGCGCAAGCGTAGTGGAGATGTTTTGAAGCTTAACTGTGGGATCTCATATCTAGTACCTGGGAAGAGGAGATTGTTATGGCTATGGATCCTGGGAAACCGAACTGTAAGAAATAATAAAATTTATTTTTATAGTAAAATACAATTATAGTTAAAATAAAATATAATAAAATAATACAAAATTTTAAAATTCACTTTATATACACTAAAATTCACCTTACATACACCACTCAATATGAATAATTGAGCTGCTGAGTGGTACAGTGGATAGAGTGATGAGACTGGAGTCAGGGAGATTCATCTTTCTGAGTTCAAATCTGGCCTCAGATATTTACTAGCTGTGTAACCCTGAGCAAATCACTTAATGTTGTTTGCCTTGGTTACCTTACCCCACCTGTAAAATGACTTGGAAAAGAAAATGACAAATTACTCCACTATCTTTGCCAAGAAAAGCCCAAATGGGGTTATGAAGAGTTGGACACATCTGAAACAACTGCAGAACAATGAAAGGGTATTTGATTTTCTTCCCTTGAATAGCTAAAGCTGGCATTTAGGTCTTCCCAACATATTCTGAGATCCTTGCTTTATGTAAGAGACCCTGAACCTACTGCCCAATCTCACCCCCAATAAATCTATGAGTCTATAAAAGACACAGTGTTAATCACACATATTTTTCTACCATTATGCTTGTAACATTTCAAAGCCTTATTTGGCCAGTAGAGGAATTTCACCCAGGTCTTTTCCCCATCACCAGGTACTATCTTCTGAAATTCACTTATCAATCTAGAATTGCCCTAATACAGATATTTCACAACTGTATCACCAATAGAAGTCCAAATACAGTATTTGAAAGCATAAAATGATGTTATTAGAGCATCTGAGAAGAGAAGAATATAGCTTCACTGAGTGAAACTGTGAGCCAAAGATTATTGCGTGCTATTTAGTCTTGAAATCAGGCCATCAAAAGTCAAAATAGAGACCAGGGCAGCTGAACCTAAAATTCTCCATTAAGTAGTATCTTTAATGCTACATGAGTGTCATCAGTGCATTGTCAGCATCAATATTAGATGTGTGAGTATTGAATAAGGGTGGGACTGGAAATCATTCCATCTGATTTTAGCCTTGATATATTGTCTAGGTGAGAACAGATATGATCAGTGAACTAATGAATCATGGTCCTTGACTAAGTGTGAAAAAATCTTTGAAAGTCATTTGATAAAGTGAAATGATACCCTTCAAGAGACTTATTCCAATTGGCTGGAGGATTTTGTTAAGCTTTCTTCGTCCCATCTAGTTAGCTGGAAAGAGGATATTCCAGAAATTGAAACCAGCACATCCTTCAGGTGGTACCACCTAGGGGGAAAGAGAGGTCTCAGCTTCAGCCTTGGACTCAGATGTTAAAACAAAATCCCTCTCAGCTAATTGGAACAATAGGCTTTCAAAGACTTCAGGCTTAGTTTTAAGGCATATGATTGATTGACTGAGATATGTTCTCATTTAGTTATGCTATCAAGATTGAAAGGGGGATAAATGGTTTTGATCTCACTTAGCAATTATATGTGTGTGTGTGTGTGTGTGTGTACATTTACTTGTATATGTATTATATAAGTATATACCATAATGTGTGTGTATGTGTGTAATCTCCCACAGCCCCCAATTCACTAGGCCTGGAAAAACAGTTGGCCTATTCCTTGGTCACCACTGCTATTTTCAGACCTTCCCTCTGTCCCTATTACTCAGTAACCCCTCCTCTGAGACCTTCCTTTTGTCCCTATTACTCAGTAACTCCATCCATCAATATTACTTAGTCCAGATTCTTGCTGCTGTGATCTACCAGCCTTATAGGCATTCTCCTTCCATTTTCAAGGTCAGCACTTTTCTATCCATCTCAATTCCTGCCCTCATACTGGGGCACTTCAATATATACTTAGGTGTTCCTTCAAACACCTTGGCCTTTCAGTTGATTAGATTTCTCAGTTCCATAACTCCTATCTCCTATAGACCTCAGTGACTCATGGAAGTGATTACAATCATAAATCTCACCAACAACTCTGCCATTTTCTTGACTTTGAAGTTTCCCTTTCTGATTATAACCTCCTATACTTTCAATTCTACTGCTTCACTCCTCCTATAATTACTTATTCTTCATCCTCAACTCAGCCTCTAGTGTTCCCATTCTACCCACCCTACCCCCCATTCTCCTAGTCCATTCACCCCTACTCTGGGGTTCCCTTTCCTTCTTTAACAGTTTTAGCTCTATGATCACTAATAAATTCAATAGTTCCCTGTACCCTTCACTCCCATGACCAAGCCCAACAGCCACTGGTCTTACTAATATACATGTCCTACAAATCCTTAACCTTGGATCACCCCAACAGCACCATCTGTCATCTCTGTTGATGTTCCTGAGCTTCTGAACACTCCTGGAACAAGTCTTATCACTGCGTAGGCTGGGTCCACTACAAATTCATGTCACCCTATTTGTACTGTTCCCTTGCTGTGGCATGGAAATTTTGTTACCCATTCCCCCTGAGCAGCTATTCTAAAACTTCTCCTGTCTTCAAGATGCCTGGATTCCACCCCTTTCAAGAGGTGTGTTTACCTCTGTGAAAAAAAATCAAGACTCTATAACATAAATTATTGTATCTGCCTTACTCCACAGGTCAAAAACCCCTCTACATCTTTAGCCTGTCTCTTGACTCTTTTACTCCTGTGTCCAAAGAAGTGGCCCTTCCCATTGCCAAGGCCAAACTGTGTGTACCTTTGACCCCTTTCTTCTCTGGAACCTGGTCATTTCCTCTCTCTCTCCCACCTTCAATATCTCTCTCTACTGCCCACAAGCATTTTGAAGACTTACTCATCTTCAGAAGGTTGCCATCTTCAAGGTATTTTTCTATTTATCTTCCATTTCATTGCTAAACTCATAGAAAGAATTGTCTCTACCAGTGGTATCAAACTCAAATGGAAATGGGGCCAGTAATCCATATATAAGGATTCCTGCAAGCCACATATAGACTTAGTTTTAAAATGAAATGTTATCTATGTTTTATTTTTATATATTTCACAAAATATTTCCCAATTATATTTTAGTCTAGTTCAGGGAACACTCAGGAGTGTTGTAGCCATAAATCTGATACCTCTGGTCTATGTTGATTGATTCCATTGCACCCAATTTATCTCCTGACCTCACAAACCTCTACAGAAACTGCTGTTTCCCAGGTTTTCAATAGTCCTTTAACTGTTAGACATGATAACCTTTTCTCAGTCCTTGTCTACCTTTCTTTGAAAATGTTTCACCATCTCTACCTTTTGATCACTCTTTCTTCCATTGACTTCTTTGACAAAATGGTCTCCTAGTCCTTCCGCTTGTCTGACCATTTCTTTTTATTCTCCCCAGGACTATGTACTGAGTCCTCCTTTTTCCTTTCCCTGAAACTCTCCCTTAGTGATCTCATCTGCTTCCAGAGATTCAAGGAGCACCTCTACATAGCATCTCAAATTCATATATCCAGCCCTAATATCACTCCTGAACTCTAGTCTGTCATGATCACCTGTTCTGCTGGATGTCTCCTAAGTGACCCTTAAGCATCTCAAACTCAATGGACTCATTCCCTTCCCCCTTGCACACACGAAACTTGTCCTTCCCACCAAATTCTGAGTCATCACTGATTCTTCTCTTTATCCTTCCATGACCAACAGTTGCCAAGCTTTGTCTGTTCTACATTTGTAACATCATGTCCTCCTCTTCATGACCATTTGCATCCCTTTCCTAGACTACTGGAATGGCTTTCTAATCAATGTCCCTTCTTCCAATCTCTTACTTGTCTAATCCATCTTTTTTACAGTTGCCAAAATACACATCCTGAGACATATGTGTGACAGTGTCACTTACCTGCTCTAAAACTTTCAGTAGCTCCCATGGCCTATAAGATAAAATATGAACTCTTTACCCTGGCATTTAATGCCCTCCACTATTGGTTCCCACCTATCTTTCCAATCTCATATCAAAATATCCCCCTTTAGGAAATGTATACTCCAACCAAACTGTTCAAGGATCACTCCCACCTTCTATCTCAATGGAATGTAAACTAATGACCTGTATACCTTCCTCATTCCTGCTTCTCAGAATCCTTCAAAGTTTCTCCTAGATGGCTCCTCTTCCATGAAGTTTTTATTCTCTCTTCTAGATACAGATGCTTTCTCCCTTTTCAGTTTTCCTAGTCTTATATCTATTTAAATACATGTTGCTAGGTGGTGCAATGGATAGAGCACTGGGCCTGGAGTCTTGAATATCTGAGTTCAAATTCAGCCTCAGGCACATACAAGCTGTGCAACATACTAGCTAGGCAACTTACTTTACCTGTTTCCTCATCTGCAAAACTGGGATAATAATAGCACACATCTCTGAAAGTTGTTGTAAGGATAAAATAAAATATTATTTGGAAAGCATTTCAAAAACCTTTTAGTACCATATTTGTTAAGTCATTTTTCAGTTGTGTCTAATGCTGTGACCCAATTTGGGATTTTCTCAACAGCAATACTGGAGTGATTTGCATTGTCTTCTCTGGCTTATTTTATAGATGAGAAACTGAGGCAAACAGGCTTAAGTGACATGCCCAGGGTCACATAACTAGTAAGGGTCTCAGGCCAGATTTGAACTCAGGAAGATGAATCTTTCTGATTTCAGGTCCACCTGTCTATCCACTGCAGTGCCACCTAGCTGCACCAAAGTGCCATAGAAATTCAACGAATATAATTAATATTGTTATGTTATAGCCCCCAAGAGAATATAAGTTCCTTGAAGGCAGAGATCCCTTCATTTTTTTCTTTCTATTCCCAGCATCAAGCATATAGGAACTTTACAAATATCTGCTGATATGACTGAACTGAATACTTACATGTCCATATATAATTTTATGATAACAATGACATAGATATTGAGTTTTTTGAATTCCTAATAAATGCTTTAGGGATTTGAAGACAAGTCCACTAGTTATTTTCAATGTCAGAAATCCTAATGAGGGTTAATTAACTGAGACATCAGTCCACTCCCACTTCCACCTGGTTGAGCTTTAGTCTCTACCCACAAAGTCCCACATGAACACCAGCTAACTAAGTTACCACCCACTCACAATGCCTGATAACTAGTCTATGCCACACACTGTAGAATAGCAATATAGACTTATACAGATTTCATAGGATCACAGAATCTGTATTGGAAGGGGGCTCAGAGGCCATCTAGTCCAAACCATATATATGTGACATCCCTTTTACAGCAGTCCAAACAATTGGTCATCCAAACAATTGGTTGTCCAATCTCTTCATGAAAACCTCCAGGGAGAGGAAGCCCACTTCCTCCCAAGACGTCCCATTACATTTTCAACAGCTGTCCTAGTTAACAGGTGTTTCCTTACATCAAGTCCAAATTAGTCTCTGCAGCTCCCATTCATTACTTACAGTTCTGTCCTCTGGGGCTAAGCCAGACACATCTCAATCCCTCTTTCATATGTCAACTCTTCCAATATTTAAAGACGTGCCTTCATGACTCCCCTAAGTTTTCTGTTCTCTAGCCTAAACATTCTTCATTTCTTCAGCTGATCCTCTTATGAGATAGCCTTGAAGTCTCTAACCATCTTAGACATCCTCCTCTGGTTACTCTCCTTGTCAATGTCCCTCCTAAAATGTTTTGCTCAAAAGTGAACTGAATACTCCAGATGTGACCTGACCAGAATGGAGTCTGACATCGGGACTACCACCTCCCTCATTTGGAACACTATGTCTCTCAAAACAAACTAGAATCACATTATATTTTTGTTTCATTTCTGGCTGGATTTCCATACAAAGTCCTGAGCTGTAATGCTACTACACAGCAACCAAATAATATACTCCATGTTCTGCCTGTGCAAAACTCTCCTGGCCAGACTCAATCACCAGCAACATGAAGTGCTTGCGTTTGTATTTCATACTCTGCGTCTAATTACTGCCCCTGGGGTATAATTTCCCATGTGTGTCCCAGCTTGGTGCATGCTTTGCTCATATAACATAAAGCTGCTTCCTACCTGACAATCCTCAGACCCAGAGGGAGCAGGCTCTGCTTCAGCTGGTGGAATAGTTTAGTGAAAGGACTGCTTGTTTGGTTTGGACCTGAGCTTGGAGCTCAGTTCTGCCTTTTACTACTTATATGCCATTTAACCTTCCCAGACCTCAGTTCCCCATCTGTTAAGTGAGGGTAGAGGATGGACGTGATGACCTAGGGCCCCTCCCAGTTCTAAATCTGTGA
The DNA here is from genome assembly GCF_028372415.1 of Notamacropus eugenii. NCBI lineage: Eukaryota > Metazoa > Chordata > Mammalia > Diprotodontia > Macropodidae > Notamacropus > Notamacropus eugenii. The sequence continues at coordinate 664,436,023 of NC_092872.1, forward strand.
TCTTATAAAGTCCCCTTGCTGCCAGGGATGGTTGCCAGGAAAAAATGAATGGCAAAACCAGGACTATGCTGATTAATGTTTAGCAACCAGCAACCAAAAAAAATATGCACAGGACACATTTTTAAGCTTAATTTAAATCATTAGCATTTTATCCCTCACTTTCCTAAAGCTAGAAAATCAACAAACATGATAAATCAATTGCTAATATGTAGCCTTTGCCAGTTTCCAATTATGGATTGTACATCCATTATGTACTACCTGCTATTTCCTCTAGACTTACAACAAAGTTGTCATGTAAATTTCTTTTCTTTCTTTTTCTTTCCTTTTTTTCTCCCTCCCCATAAGATCGGTTAAAATGATTGAGAGGGGAAGTGACAAATGTTGGAGGGGATGTGGAAAAATTGGGACCCTAATTCACTGTTGGTGGAATTGTGAACAATTTCCAGTAATGGATATAAGCACAGTGTCTTAGGTACAGCACATGCTTAATAAATGCAATTAACTTTCCTTGGCGTGAATAACTCTATCAGTCCATGAGTCAAGGTGTGAATACTCACACTAAAAATTGAACAACCAGCTGGGTCCAGCATAGCCCTGATATATGGTAAGTCACATCATGAGCTGCTCTGGGTCCCAGTAGAATATAAGGTTCTAGTTCTCTGGCACCACAAAGAGAGCTGCTATAAACACTTTAGAATAATATAGGTTCTTTTCCTTTTTCCCTTATCATTTTTGGAAATAGACCTAGTATTGCTCGATCAAAGGCAGTTTAGTAACTCTTTGGCCATAATTCCAGATTGCTCTCCAAAATGGTTGGATCATCCACCAATAATAAATTAGTGTCCCAATTTTTCCACATCCCTGCCAACATTTGTCACTTTCCCTTTCAATCATTTTAGCCAATCTGGTGGGGAGGGAAGAAAAAAAAAGGAAAGAAAAAAGAAAAGGACATTTACATGATAGCATTTTGTATGCCTAGAGGGAATAGCATAGTAGATTTGCAATTTCATGCACAATCATCTCTTTTTTTAAAAATTATACTATGTTATGGAAATGCTTGTTTTAGTCCATAAATTAAAAATAAAATAAATTTTAAAAATATACAAGGTGCTTTAATCCGAAGCTAATTTCATTTCTGGCTTTGGATCTCCAGTATCTAGCACAGTGTCTTACATGTAGTACATGCTTAATAATTGGGCTCCTTGCAATTAACTTTCCTTGGTATGGATAGCCCTATCAGTCCATGAGTCAAGAAATAAGCCAATACCTAATTACATAGGGTAGCTAATTAAGGCAAAACTGGGACTAGAACCCTCCTACACTATAGCCCAGGTAGGATACCTTTGACTGTACCAGACTGCCTCTGGTACAGGTGAAATTTCTTCACCTTTCTAAGTCTCAGTTTCCCTCCATGTAAAATAAAAAAAAAATTAGCAAGGTCTTTTCTGAGGTCCCTTTCAGCTCTAACAGTTCTTGTCTGGGGATTACTCTTTTCATCTCTTTCCAAGTTTTTCTTTAAAATACCTTTTCTGTTTCTCTCCCTCCTCCCCCCACAGCACTGAGTTCTTCACTCCCTTAACTTTACAAGACCACCAAGTCCTACTAAGGGTCTGGGGGTTTTCACAGCTCTTTATTGGTTGAAAGGCATAGATTTATGCTTGAGAAAGCATTGAGGGAAACTCTTTGTCCTAAAGACACCATACCAGACATTCTAGGGCTGTTTCATCAACGGACTGTCAGTACAGATCACAGACAAGGTGGAGTTTTTTAAAACATATTCTTTGTGAGTCTCTCTCCATGAGAAGTGATTTAAAAGCTTACTTAAATTGCACTTTTCTCTTCATACCTTATTGTAATCAACATCTGCTTTTTAAAAGAAAACAGCCTTCTTGCTAGAAGAACAGCTGAGGCCTGTCAGAGCTACTTACTGGGACCCAATGTGTCTGCAATCTGGAGGAGGGAATCACACCCCACGTGCACATCAGACCCTGGGCTGGATGGAAATGTTATGGGGGCCTGAACTGGAGCAGCTTCAGCGATGGCATCTGTCTGCACACTCCCAAGAAGCCCAGAGCCATCAAAATGTTTTCAGTCCATTAGTTAAATCAAACTAACACCCAGCAATCAATGAATGGCCAGCAGCCTTGGCTCTCTGGGACTCATTCCTTCTCCCTCCGCTTCTATTCTGCCTGCTCAGAGTGAGTCAATGCTGCTGCCCATAGTGAATCTCCCCTGCTGATGAACTCCATGAATGTTTAGTGTCTGTTTTCCTGCATGGCACTGAGCAGAGAATGCCTTATATTCATGGAACCTCAGGGTTGGAAGGGGCCATAGAGATCGCCTAATCCAACCACCTCATTTGACAAAAGAGCAGATGAAATCTGGAGGAGTTATACTGACTTGTGAAAGAACCAAAACTAGAACCCAGGTCTCCCAACTTCCAGTCCAGTATCTTTCTCCCCTACTTTACCTTCACTGTATTTTTCATCATCTTTTTGAGGATTCAGGGTATATCATATTTTTTCCAACTGGATCATAAACTCTTGGGGATATAAAGGGTATCTGTTACTCTATCCCCTCCTCAGCTAAATCCCTTACAGCACATATGTTCATAGGTTGAGCTGTGGAAAGAGACTTTCGAAGTCATCAGTTTCAACTCCATTTTGTAGATGAGGACTCTGAGCTCCTAAGAAGGAAGAGATTTTGCTAGAGGGACACAGGTAATAAATTTCCCAGGCAGGATTCTGTCCCAGGCCCTGTAATGCTAAATCCAATGTTTGACCCAGTACAATGGTGCCTTCATAGTATACGTTCAGTAAATGCTGTTCAACTAAATTATTTGATTAGCACCTGGTGTGGTTTCCATTTCTCCTCTCTGTGGCTCTCCATACTCAGCCTGTGGATATGCAGAGAGGTTCTAGGCCTTTTTTTCTCCACAGGTTCCTCCTAGGTTCATGCTGAACTTCAGCTCATAGGTTCAGAGTACAAGAATATCCCATTTGTGATGGGAAGGGCAATAGGTTAGAGGATGAGGTGCATGGGGTTGGTCATCGCATATTAATATTTAATGCAAGATCTAGATGACTTTGGAACACTGGCAACACCAGGTGTATGTCATCCCTTCCTCCTTCCCATTCAAATCTCTTGTTCCGAGTAGCTCAATTTGGTGGGGGCAGGAAGAAGGAGGCCGCAAAACCCATCAATCTTCTCCCTGTTACAGCTCTGAGGTGCTCTGCTCTGCCCTCTCTCCATCCATCTTGTGCCTTCTTCCAGAGTCAGGAGCAGAGTCCGGATTCTTCCACTCATACTGGTCCAAGATTCTGTTCTCTCAGCTCTCAGGAGAGGAAGAAATGAAAAAGTAGAGAGGAAATAGGGAGAGAGAAAGGTAGAAGAGATTGAGAAATCTTACTGTAGACAATATGGCTCCCCTACTCAGAAAAACAAAGTAGCTAGCAATTATCAGTCAATCTGTGAGCCAACTAACATTTAAGTGCCTACTATGTGCTAAGCACTGGGGATAAAAAGAAGGTAAAAGCTCTCAAAGTGCTCATAGTCTAATGGGGGAGATATAAAAAAAAACAGGTTTATATACAGGATAAATTAGGGATAGTCTCAGAGAGAAGACAGCAAAATTAATAAAAACCTCCTCAGACACAGTTATTGGACTGGTTTGTTTTTCTTAAGTATACTTCTTTGTTACAAAAAGGCCACAATGGTGGAGAGGGGTATCATTGAAAAGTGATATTGAGGTTAAAAAAACAACAACAACCTTTTTAAAGTCCTACCAGACATTCTGAAGAAAAGGTTAATAATTTCACAGGACCTAGAAAACAGGATACATGAGACCCCAGGTTCTTTTGCAATATGTGGAGGGGGGGGTGATACAGAGTGGGAAAAATATGGAATCTCTTAAAATATCCATCATTACAGAATTCATTAAGAATAAAGAAGAATAGATCAATTGTTGGAGGGTTGGAGGATAGGGCTGGGTTTTTTAGGAAGGCTTCTTGGAGAAGATAACCTGTGTCACTGACATAGGGACTTCCATCAATTGTGAAGTTCACAAGCCATCAATACTTTCTCATCTTTTGTCATTCTTATTTATGCCCCCCATAAAAGATCTACCCAATCAATGGGAAGCCTTCTTCTGGGCTTTTTCCTAGTCTATGGTCACCAATGCTGCCCTCAGGGCTGTCCATCTGTTCTCTCTCACTCTTGCTCAGTGGCTGACCCACCTCTTTTCATGATTACACATTTCCTGAGGTTGGGGGGAGAGCTTTTATGTCACTTCCTGTGCATAAATCTTTATTGGTAACACATCAAGCAACCTGTTCGTACCCACCATATGGCTCTCCACTGCCCATTGAGTCACTTGACATCTTGATTCTTTGGAGATTGTGATATTCCATGATCCTCAGCCTTATAGCATCATTAAGAGAATATTCATATTAAAAATTTGGGATTTTGTTTCAGGAAACAGCTTAGAATTATCAAAAAGCATTATAGAATTCCCTGCATACAATGCAGGCTACTTCCTTCCCCCTACTCAAACTCTTATTGGCCATCTTTTGAATGTATTTTGTTTGTATAACTTCTCTTGGCATAATAGTAATCTCAATGTCTTGAAAGCTAGGTAGCTAGGTGATGGAATGGATAGAATGCCCAGCCTGGAAGAGGGAAGACTCCTTTACGTAAGTTCAAATCTGGCCTCAGAGACTTGCTAGCAGTGTGATCCTGGAGAAGTCACTTAACCCTGCTTACCTTAGTTTTCTCATCTATAAAATGAGCTGGAGAAGGAAATGGGAAACCAGAACCCCATAGAGAGTCAAATACAATTGAAAAACAACAGAACAACAAGAGACCTGCTGAGCATAGATTCTGGAGGGTCCCACAAATCTATCAAAGTGTCTGGTATAATTACTAAGTCTGTATCCCAAAAAGATCTGTATCCCCCCCAAAATGAAAAGCACCTATATGTACAAAAATATTTATAGCAGCTCTTTGTGTGGTGGCAAAGAATTAGAAATTGAGGGGATGTCCATTAGTGGGGGAGTGGCCAAATGAATTGTGGTATATGAATGTAATGGAATACTATTGTGCTACAAGACAAGCAAGTGGTTTTCAGAAAAACTTGGAAAGACTTATATGAACTGATGCAAAGTGAAGTAAGCAGAACCAGGAGAACATTGTACACAGTAACAGCAACATTGTATGATGATCAACTATGAGTGACTTAGCCCTTCTTAGCAATACAAAGATCCAAGACAATTCTAAAATACTCATGCTATCCACATCCAAAGGAAGATGGGATGGAGTCTGAATGAAGATTGAAACATACTATTTTCACTTTTCTATTTTTTCATGATTTTTTCTTATGATCTATTTCTTCTTTCATAACATTATGAATATGGAAAAGCTTTACATGATTGCATATATTTATTATCACTATCATTATATAATTGCTTACTGTCTTAGAGAGGGGGAAATAGAGGAAAGGGGAAGAAAATTTGGAACTTAATTTTTTAAAAAAATACTATTTAAAATATCCTTTACATGTAATTGGAAAAGTAAAATATTATTTAAAAAAGAAAATAGAATAAAAATAGAAGCAATAAAAAACCAAAACAAGGTGTCTGGTATGAAACCAATGATGAACTGTATGCCTAGTATCTAAGGATCAACCTAGTTAACAAGTTTGCTTCCAAAGGACTGACCATCAATTCCACTGTAGAATTGCCAATTCAATTCTCTTTCACAAAGAAAAAAATGGTGGGGAGAGTTTCGATGTCCAGTCAAGAGTATTGAGGTCTACCTGTCTGATTTGCTACTATACCTTCCAAAGCCCCAGATATTGCAACCTGACCTGTTAATGTACCCTAAGATTCTCTTGACCTTTCCTTCTCCCTATAGCTATTCCTTAAGGAACACAGAGCCCTTCCATTTGCCTTGAAGCTGAGCCCTCCTATATGGGTTGTCCTCCACACTTAGAATTCATCAAAATACTTATAAAAGTAGTTAAGAACTGGAAACAAAGTGTAGATGTCCATGAAATGGGGAATGGTTAAACAAGCACCAGTACATGAATGTAATGGAATACTACTGTGCCATAAGAAACAAGAATTGTGATGAATACAGAGAACACAGAAAGATTTACATGACCTCATGCAAAATGGCCAAGAAAACAACATGCCCACTGACTACAACCATGTAAATGGAAAGAACAGCCACAGTACAATCAAAAGAGAAAGTTGTGATTAAAAAGAACAGGCATGTCCCCAAAGAAGAGATATGAGAAGTTGACTCTCTTCACTTTTTTGCAGAGGTGGGGTGGTCCTTGGGGGCAGGGAGCGTTGCATAGTTTTCAGATTTTTATAATGTGTTGGTCAATTTTGCTGATTATATTTTTCCTTCTTCATTTCTTTTTTTTTTTAAATGTTCTCTGTTATATGGGATGATGATCCAGGAGGAGAAGGAGAGATAGAGGGAAAACAAAACTAGAGATTTTGTGATTCACATTAGTGGAGGGAGTGTCCAAAATGACAATGTCATAAGACCAGAGGATTAGAACTGGAAAAGTCATTAGCAGCCATTATTGCAACCCCCTTATTTTATAGACAAGGAAATCTATGTTCAGGAAGGTATATGACTTGTCCAAGGTCACACAGAAGTCACAGATTCATAGTCTTTCAACATTCATTCATTCACAAACATTTACTAATGTTTACAGAACACTATGATAAGCACTAGGCAGCAAGATGGTATAGCAGATAGAGTACTGAGCCTGAAGTCAGGAGGACATCTTCCTGGGCTCAAATCTGGCTTCAGATACTAGCTGTGTGACCCTGGGCAAGTCATTTAACTGTTTACCTCAATTTTCTCATCTGTAAAATGAGCTGGAGAAGAAAATGGCAAACCTCTCTAGTATCTCTACCAAGAAAATCACAAATGGGGTCAGGAGAAATAGATATGACTGAAATACAAAAACAACAAAATGCTAGGCACTGGAGAAGCTACAAAGCTTAGATAAAGCATAGAGTTTTCTCTCATGAAGCTTCCAGTCTAGGTGGTGTGGTGGATAGAAGTCAGAAAGACTTGAATTCAAATCCAACCTCAGACACCTACTAGCTGTGTGATCCTGGCCAAGTCACTCAACTTCTGTTTGCCTCAGTTTCCTCAATTGTGAAATGTGGTTAATAATATCACCTACCTCCCAAGATTATTATGGGAATCCAGTGAGATACTACTTATAAGTCACTTAGCACAGTGCTTGGCACATAATAAATACTTGTTTCCTTCCTAATAAAAGGAAAAGAAATACTAAAATATCCATGTGTGTATATCATCTCCTCAGGTTCCTTTGGGAGCAGAGTGTGTACTACCTCAAATTCTTACCCAGCACAGGGCAAGGGATATAGCAGGTGCTCAGAATAAGCCTTTTGAATGAATGAATATTCTTCATCACTTAGGCACAAATGGAGACATTATTTTTTTGAAACCTTCAGAGAACCAGTGTAGAGACACAAAGAAAGAAAGGATGAGAAATCAGGACAGTCACCACTTGGAGGTGAGGTCAGGAGGAGTACCAGTCTGGCCCTTACTCCTATTATCTTTCTACTAACAGTTTGGAATCATCTAAAAAGTCCTGAAGGTCCTTTGCTGATGACTTTAATGTACCTAGACAGATTAGGTCAAGGTCCTGCTCAGTCTTGAGGTAATAACAGACTTAGACACACGGTCTACCTCAGTTTCCCAAAACTTGCCCCTCCAAAATGCCGAACTCATTTTCAGATGAGGTTCCTATGTGAGAAGTTTCTGTCTGCCAGCTTTTGCTTCTTTGACACAAGGGAGGGTTTTACTATGAGGAGGGAAGAGACATATCAAGGATTTTCTCTAATTTTTAAAAGTATTGATAAATCTAAAAACAAACCAACAACCCAACCTCTATCCATTTCCCCAGCCTTCCCAATTTCTATCGAGGTACAAATGTCTTCCTAGTTACCTGGGTTCAAAAATCTAAGACTTATCTTTGAGTCCTCCCTCTTCCTCACACCCTAACACACACACACACACACACACACACACACACACACACACACACACACACACACACACACACACACACATACACACACACACTCACACAGAGTTTTTTGTTTTAATTCTACTTACACAATATCAATGGTATATGTTCCCTACTTTCTGTTCCCATAGGCATTGCACTAATTCAGGTCTTGTCACCTCTCTCCTTGAATATTGAAATCTCATAACTCATTTGCCTACCTCTGATTTCTTCCCTCTCTTCAATTTATCCTCACAACCACAAAAATAATTTTCCTGAGTGACTTTCCTACTCAAGAGCCTTTAGTTTCCCCCCATTGCCTCTAAAATTAATTACTAACTCCCTACCCTGACAAGTCCCTCAAATACTGATTTCAGTTTACCTTTGTAGCCTTCTTTCTCTATACCACCTCCCTTCAAAATCTCTGTTTCAGTCAAACCATTGTTAGCTGATCTTTTCCTGCCCCCATATGAAACGAGATCTTTTCTCACCTTTATACATTTGAGTAAGCCAACTCCCAACCCTAAAACACGAGCAAGTCCTCTACATTTCTCTCTGTTGAAATCCTTTCTTTTGTTCAAGGCTCAGCTCAGACACGACTTCTTCCATGAAGCATTCCCTCCACCTAATAATTCTCCCTCTCTCCTTTATATACACCATATCCATCCTATTAAATTATAAACACCTTGAGTTCAAGGAGTCTATGCGTCTTCATTTTTGCATTCCTGACACCTAGAATATAGCAGGCATCTAACATATGGTTTTTGAATTTAGCTGAATGGAATCAACAATATTAATTTGCTCCAGATCAGAAGGACCAAACAGTTTAATAAATCAACCTACAGTAGGGGACAATAGGTATGAACACTCTTGAGGGCAGGCAATATCTCATTTCATTGATTCGTATCATTCACATTTATCACATTACATGGTCCAGAGTAAACAATATGTGCTCTTTCATTCCTTCAAGAATTAAATAGCTACTAGAAAAAACAGTTCAAAAAGTTCCCAAAGTCATGGTATAAGTCACAAAAGAATGGATCTCTATGAGCCTGAGATGAATTAGAAAACTCTATAGAGAGTCGAGTCAAGTCCTGAAGCAAGGGTAGGATTAAACTGAAGGCAGAGAAGTAGAGGTGGGGGGGGGAGGTACTACAGGAAGGGAGAATGGCCCTCAAAAAAAGGTGATGAAAAGAAAAAGCATGTAAAGACTAGATGATTTGGAAGAGTTTTCACCACGGAGGAGAGGACCTGCCAGGGCAGGAGGGTTGGTTAATTCTGGAAAAAGAGGGAGCCCAATATGGCACAAAGTGTACTGAGCTCAAGACATGTCTGGGATACTCACTAGCTGTGTCATTATGAGCAAATCATGTAACTTCTCTGAGGCACAGTTCCCTCAGTCTTGGCTGAGTTTCTATTCTTCATCTCCTCTTGGAAAAAGATGTCTTTTTCCTATGTATATGGCTTAATTTCATATTATACTATAAACTCATAAGCCCACATGGCTCGAAGGGACCTTAGAGAATATCTAGTCTAACCTACTTGCTTTACAGATGAGGGTCTCAAAACAGCTTTCCAGCCCACTTGCCTCCTTACAATTTTCAGAATCAGACGCTGATCAGCTCTCATTTCATGCTGGAGAAAAAAGGTTGACAGACTATTCCATTCCAAGATCCATCTCCTCCACTTTGGGGAGAGGTAATTTCTCACCTGGAGAAGGAGTAAAACAAAACACCAATGCCTCTCTTTCATGGAAGGTCACCAAATAATGCTGTCAGTTTCAGCCAGAGTGAGATCACTAGTGGAGTTTCCCAGAGAGACAGAGAAACAGCCTGGAGAGCATTTTTCCATGATGGAGCAGGAGATAACTGTTCATTCCAAATTTTAAAGGGTGATGTCTCAGTTACCCATAGCCCCTGGCTTCCAGAGAGCTGTAAGCACCAGGTTTTTGTACTTGACAGGCAATTTGCTAATGCAAGTTTCTGACATCCAGGAAGAAGGGTGTAAATTTTTGAACAGAAAGTGCAGATGGGAATGTGTATAAGTGATCTGTGAGAACATGCACTACAAGAACGTGGAACCCACTACACCCATAACTTCTGAATGTAACTGCCAATCAAAATACTGCCTTGCCACAACAGAAGGGGGGAACACCATCTACCCAGATGCAAGGAGTTCAGCTAACAGGTAGAGAGAACAGGATGCTTCTGATACATTGCCAAAACTTTCTAATTGGCAGCTGTGGAAATTGCTTACACTGTTCTAGAATGAATGACACAGAACTATTGTCTGCCTCTATCTGGCCACTGTGTCCTATTGGACAGTCAAGTCAACAAGCATCAATTCAGTTCCTTTAAGTGTTGAAGACACACAAAAAATGCAAAAACAGTCCTTGTTCTCAAAGGAGCTCACAAAGTAATGTGAAAAAAGCCCTGAAGGGGAGATCTTGCTTCTCTAGACAATAAATAATCCATCAATCATTCAACAAGTACTTATTATGTGCCAGGCACTATGCTAAGCCTTGGAGATAAAAAAAAAAAATCAAAACAACCACAACAAAAAAGAAAAACAATCCCTCTTGTGAAGGAGCTTAGGTAGGTATTCTAAGAAGCAGGGATGAAGATTGAGAGCATTCCAGACAGAGGGACAGCCAGGGCAAAGGTACTTTGTGCTCACATAGAACAGGGGTAGTATGGCTGGATAATGGGGTGGTTAGAGGGGAGGTAAGTTTAACACTGAGATATAGAGTTCAGAGTTTCTAGTTTGGGGGTACTACATAGAGTAAAAAAACCAAGAAGAATGTGTTTGATTGTACACTGGAGTCTTTCGTTTTTCTAGCTCATTTAGGGAGAAATCTCGAACTCAGAGTTCACTGAAAAGTGGCCAAGATTGGCTTCTTCTTGTAGACAGAAGTGTAGATGTCTTCTTTGAAGACATGGGTGTTCCCCGTCTGAACCAAGCTTCTCTTCTGGAGTCTGACAATACCTGTGTTGGAAGGACTGTGAGAGCAGCAGAAAGGGACCTGGGAAGGTTAACTAGTCCAACCCCTTCTTTTGACAAATGACAAAATTGAGGCCCAGAGAGGCTGTGATTTGTCCAAGGACACCTGAGTATTAAGCAGGAGGCCCAGGACTTGAACTCAAGTCTTCTATATAACCATGGGCAACTCATTTAATATCTCTGAGCCTCCATTTCCTTATCAATTGGTATATCAATAATATACCATATTAATGGTATTTAATTAAAATTTAATTAAATTAATGGCATTTAATTAATATACCATAATAATGGTAATTTATCCTACTTTCCTCTTAGGGTTGTTATGAAGAGCAGGACTTTGAGAAAGACAAATCAAGAAAGAATAGAAAGACAGAGAAATTTGAGGGAGGGATAGAGTAAGAAGGGTTAGAGAAAAAAAAGAAAAAGAGTCGAAGATGATGTCAGGAGATGGACTAAAGCCTGATTCTGCCACTTAACTAATTTTGTTGATAACCAAATCGCTTTGCCTCTCTGGGCCTCAGTATCCTTTTCTGCAAAATGGAGACAATAACACTTAATCCCCTAACCTTACAGAATTGCAGCAAGGGAAAGTAGCCTGGAAGCTCAAAAGTGGAATATAAATGCGAGTTATTATGATTACCAAGCCTTGGCCCTGCTCTGAAAACTCGTAGCTTCCAGATTTGTCTCTCCTTGGGGATGGAGAGACAGAAGAGGCCCCTGCACTCTGGGAGGAAAAAGGTGGTCCCTACCCCCAGGCCCCTTGCCTCTGTTTTCTTCTCCCTTCCTTAGCCTCTCCATAGGGGGTGAGGGGGCCTGGGTTTTCTGGCAGGAACTGTGTTTGTGGGACCCTGGGGCAACAAGAGGAGTCACCACCAGGTCTGAATCAAGGGCTCAGTTCCACAGGCAGTACAGTTCTGTCTGGGGCTCCTTCTTTCAGACGTTTTCCCCCGAATATTTAACCTAAATGTTTCCCTGCTGTAGCTTAACCCCATTACTGCCGCTTGCGCTGACCTCAGTGCCTAATGAGAATAATCGATCCCTGTTCTCTGTATAATATCCCTTTACACATTTCTAGACAGTTCTCATGTATCCTCCCTTAGGCATTCTCCATTCCTAGACAGGACACGCCGTGCTCTCTGAATCTGTCTAGTTTCCCTAAACTTGCTATCTTTGGGTTAGTCTCCTCTGAACTTTGTTGATCTTTTTTCCTTTAAAATTTTTTTTTAAACCGCAATAAATTTCCCCCCAAAGCACCAAGAGAACAAGTGGATAACTTTGGGACCCATTAATAAATTAATTTTTTTAAATAATCATACAACTTTAGAGTTACTATAGGGTTCTTTTTCTTCTTAACTTTTTAAACTGCCTTCTCTCTATTCTGATTCAGCCTTCAAATAACATTTTGAGGTAGGTCAGGCAGACTTTTATTATTCCCATTTGGCAAATAAGAAAACTGAGGCACAAAGAAATAGAGACTTGGCTAAAGCCACACAACTAGTTAATAATAACTGGGACAAGAATCTAGGTCTTACTCTCAGCCCCTCTGGTTCTCACCAGCCAACTCACAGTCTAGCTGCCTCTTCTAAGGATTAACCCCTGGCCCTAGAGTCACAGAAGGAGCAACTTTTTTTTATCCAAAATCTGGCCTCATATCCATTAGGAAAAAGGCCTAGGACTAAAACTAGTGAGGAGACTTATCACCAATGACATGACCAATTATAATAGAAAGATATAGGAGCAAAGAAATCCTTCATAATGTTGACTGAGCTCTGGAGGCCAGCACCTGGGAGAGCACTCCTGGGGAAGGAAACGTCAGCAGGTTCTGAAATTCCCACCTCTCCAGGAGATTTCTCCCTTGGGGTGCGGAAAAAGATCACTCTTCTATGGGCAGATCTTCTGCAAAAAGCCTTGTAGATCCTGAAGACTAGGTCTGAACCACATAATCGTCTCATTCACTCAACAAATATCCACTGAATTCTCATTCTAACAACAGCCGATGTTTCTAGTCAGCTTTAGGGTTTGCAAGCAGTAGACATCGATTTTCTCATTTGATTCTTACCACAACCCTGAGAAAGTTTTCCAAGCCTGCCATTTGTTATAACTACCATAGAGAATCATCACAAGAATGTTTACAGATGGAAGCTTAAAACTGTATAACGTTTTTGGATCACCAGATATGTGTGTGTATGTATGTATGTACACATAGACACATATATACACATATAGGTATATGTATGTGTATATGTATATTCACGTATATGCATATTACGTACATGTGCATGCACATATATAGATTTATATGTGTATGCATGTATATACACATACATATGTGTGTGTATTAATATATGTGTATATATGTTTATGTGTATGTGTTAAAATCCAAGCCCTTTGAGAGTAGGAATTATTTAATTCCTTATATTTGTATCTCTAGTGCCTAGTACAGTGCCTTGCACAAGGCTGATGCTTAAGAATACTTGTTGCTCTATAGCGATGGGTATACACACACACACACACACACACATATCTGTTTGTCTTGTCTGCCTCTCTGTCTCTCATCTGTCAGTCTGTCTTGAATAACATACATACATATTAGGCATCATGAAGTCAGGAGAGACGTGGGTTCAAATCCTAACTTTGTCACTCACAGGACCATGATCAAGCCACTTAATTTTTGCATCTGCTTTCTCATCTGTAAAAAAGGGACAATAAGAACAGAAGAACTGTCTCTCAGGGTTGTGGTCAGGATCAAATAATGAAATTGATGTAGAGAGCTTTGCAAACCCTAAAATTGAATAGAATTATTCGCTGTTGGTAGAGTGAGTATTCAGTGTCACAGACATACCCAGTGTCAACTAATGGCAACTTAAAACAGTATTTATGACAGGTTCCTACAGGCTCTGGCTACTACAATTTTTCATTCTCCAACATACATTCCAGCAGCCACTACCACACAGCTCCATTTTTTCAAGGCTAGCTCCAATGAAAGCTTGGTCAGACAGGCAAGTTAGAAAGACAGAGGGGGACAAAACCCAATGGCTCTTCCTTCCTTCTGGGCTCTCCTGGACCAAATCTTATCTTGTGAGCTCAGTAAGAAGCAGACACTATGGGAAGGCTTTTGCTCCCAACTTTCCTATCAACTCTCCTTTTTCTCTTTTCCTCTTGTGGCTGAATGCTGACCTCCCCACCCCCATCCTGGCTGGAAGGATGCAGAAGATCTGTTCCCCTCCAACCCTTGGATCCATTCTTTCACCAACAGTGATAGCTCAGGTTCTTCTGAAGATTCCCCCACTTGCTGGAGAAGAAAAGGCAAGGTGTCACCAACTGCAATCCTGGTAACATGAAAGATGACCCAGATCTTACCATCTATCTTGCTACTATATCCTCCATGACCCCAGGTTTTGCCATCTGATGTGAAAATTCATCCTAAGGATGTTTGGGCCTCACCATTTTTCTTACAGCTCACCCTTAGGACCAGCAGACCCCTCTATCCATCCTGCAAATGAATCCTTCTACATCATTGTCTCTCCCATTAGAATGTGAGAACAGGAGACATTTCAAATATTTTTGTATCCCTAGCACTTAGTACAGTAATTGGGATATAATAAAAGTTTAATAAATGCTTTTTTGTTCACTTTCATTCAACAATAATTACTTGAATTGGTCTGATCTTCTTTCCCCACAAAAAAATCCCTGCTCATACCTTCAGATAACCTTGAATCTTCTTGCAACTCTGGGTACTATCTCTACTCATCAGAAAAAGAAACTGAGGTCCCCTCCCAAGGTCACAGAAGCTGGTAGAACCTAGCCTTAGACAAAATAGACCAGATGTCAAGTCCTACACAATTGCCCATTCTCCTTTGCGGGATGGGTAGACTAAAGACCCTTCCAGAGACCCACATGAGTGGAGGAGGGGCTTTATCCACAAGGCTGACATACAGTTGCCGCTGCTGGATCTGCTGAGGATTAGATGGGCATTGTTTCCCCCTCTGAAACTCTGTGCTGCTGGAAAGCACACCTGGTATGTGTCTATATCAGGTTGTAATTAGCAGATAACCATGGCAAACCTTAATCCAGTTGTGAAGCAGGACAGTGCTCCTCCCACCAGCTGGCCCAATGGGAGGCGGTGAAAACATGAATAATGTGCATTTGGCAGATTGATTGGATTGATGTGGCTTTCTGTCATCTAGTTCATAAAAAGCTTCTCTGCAATTCATAGGGGAAAGGAAGGCAAGGAAATCAGTATTTATGAAGCACCTACTATGTGCAAGCACTGTGCTAAATGCTTTACAGATATCTCATTTGATCCTCACAACAACCCTGGGAGATAGGGGTTATTATGATCTTTGGTTTTTTTCAGCTGAGGAAACTACTCATTATTCATTGTGAATAGAACTATCTTTTCCTCCAGCCCAAGCTCTCTTAGCCCAGTCCCTCCCTTTTCTCTGAAATAGACGTGAATGGGGTGGGGAGAAGAGGATTACTGGCATATTTGGCAAACAATTGGCCCAATTCAATAAGCATTTATTGTGAGTATGTTATATGTCAGGAATTAACTAGGGCTAGGAATACAATCCCTATTCTCAGGAAGAGTACATTCTATTGGGTGGACACCACAAAATAGGTACAAAATCACTACAATGTCATTTGAGGCAAAGCACATAACTGCAGGGAGAGGAGGAAAAAATGCTGTGTTCATCTTTATTTGATTATTGTTTTATCAAAGTCTGTTTAGAATCCAATCATTTCTACTTTCCAAATATTTTTGATCTGCTCGCTCCTCTCTCTTTTTTCTGCCCCCTTGAAATTTGAAGTGGAAATGATCACTTTACATTCCACCATCCTCTTATACAGGTAGAGACTATCCACCTTTCTTCACCTCATCTTGGAGACTTAGATAAAATCCACAAAGTCATCAGAACCTCATTGGGTGATATAGGGAGATACCAATCCTATGGGTGCTTGTTTCAAACAGTCAGTCAGTCAACTAGTATTTATTAAACACTTACTATGTGCTGGGCACTGTGTTAAGTGCTAGGGATACAAAGAAAGGAATGGGGAGAAAATTACAAGAATAGAAAATTTTTAGCTCTGAGTAAAGAAAAAATGTTGATGAAGATGATAACTCACATTGATATGACTCTTTAAAATGCTTTATATCCAGTACTGGGGCGGCTAGATAACACACTTGATAGAATGCTGGGTCTGGAGTCAGAAGGATTCATCCTCCCAAATTCAAATCTGGTCTCAGACAATTACAAGCTCTGTGATCCTGGATAAGTCACTTAGCCCTGGTTGCCTCAGTTTCCCATTTGCAAAATGAGCCAGAGAAGGAAATGGCAAACCACTCCAGTGTCTTTGCCAAGAAAACCCCAAACGGGGTCACGGAGAGTCTAACATGACCGAAAATAACTGAAGAACAACAACATTCACATCTGACCCTCAAAACTACCCTGCAAGTAGGTTCCATAGGTATTATTCTCCATTTTACAATGGGTGCCAAAGTTATTATTATCCTCATTTTAGAATGGGAAAAATGAGCCCCAGCGACATGAAATCACATAACTACTAAACGTGAGGCAGGATTCTAACCCAGGTCCTCCTGACTTCAGATTCAGCCTTCAAGCCTCTCTTTGCTTACTCTCTTTGTCCATGTATTAGGAGGGTTGTACTAGATGACCTCAAAGGTCATTTCCAACTCTAAAATCATCCATATACTGGTTCATAAACTCAGAGCTGAAATGTCTTATCCATAAAGTCGTACAGTACTCTCATTTTACAGATTAGGAAACTGAGACTTAGCTAGTAACTTTCTCAAGGGCCCACAGGTAGTTAGGCAGCAGGAATGGAATCTAAAACTTGGCTTTCTAGCCACAAACCCACCTTCTCTTTCCTGTACCACAGGACTTTAAAAATAATAAATTTAATAATATAATTATATATTTAAATAAATAAATTCAATAACAATAATGATAAATAAAGCATGTTATAAAAATAACAATAATAAATAAATTTAAATTTAATAATATAATAATTACTATAAAATAATTTCATTTTTAAAAATGAATAACCAAGAAAGACTTGAAGTTAAGGGAAGCAGACAGGAATAGGCTTTCTGAATTTTGCTGTCCACTTCAGTCTGTGTCAAGTGGGGGTGGGGAGTTCTAGTAGAGGAGTTTGGGGAAAGAAGTGTAGCTGTAGAAACAGCAGCTATCTGCCTGACACCTGAGAGGCAGAGGAGGTGGCCTCCTTCTTGTCTCTGATTAACATGCTTTGTCCTTCCATTCAGTTCCCCTCCTTTATCTGTTCTAATGGATCTGCAAACAGTTGCCTATCCCTCTCCTCCCTTCCCCTCCAGACACCCAAGTTTTGCCACCTGTGACTTACAAGGACAAAACGTATACACATGATACCTAGTCCAGTTGGAGAGGGAGATAAGACAGAAGTTTGACGAAACTAAAAGGGTGATGGTGTTTTTATTTTTTTCTAAAACTTCTCAATGGATTGGTACAGAACTGGCTGCAGCCAATTTAGACTCAGTTTCCATTACACTTGGGAAATAAATAAGGCCATTTGCCTTTAGGTAAGAAACTGGTAACTGACCGGGTTTAGCAGCAATCAGCATAGCCTCTTCCATCCAAATGGACCAGATGTTATGAGGAGTTGTGGTTTGGACAAATATTAGAAATAGCAATCAGTCATGATTAGGACCAGTTAGGTGCTTCAACAGGTAAGGTTTCAATTTAAGGAAGCTTCTTTCATGGCCTCAGCTAGATGAGCTGTAATTTAGAGGGGAGGGTAGCTTAGAAATTATTGCTGATTGCATCTGAAAGAATTCTCTCAGGAGCAGTCAGTTGTACGCAGAGCACCCGCTGGGGTCCTGAGGACTTAGAGAGCCTTCGCTCATTCACAGCATGAATAAGGTGACCGGGGGAGAAGGGTGAAAAGGATTAAGTAAGACTTGATTTAAGGAAACAATTGTCAATAGTTCTGGATTCCCCACAAACAAGATTACCCCCAGTAGCGACTCCTTTGCTCTTGTGCTCAATTTGTTTAAAAAAAAAAAAGTACAGGTGCGCAAATTAATGTCAGCAGAAAGGTAGTTTCAGTCATTGCACCTCCTCCCCAAAGTGATACATCCCTGAGTTACACAGCTCCCTGGGAGATAAAGAATCTGGACTGGATGTTGGACTGCCCACTGGAAAGTTGCTAGTGAACAAGAACCCCATAGGTCTTTCCCAGCATGCCCTGGGCTGCTAGACAGTGTGCTCCTTGAAGGCAAGGGCTAAATTTTAATAATCTCTGTATTCTGCTAGCACCTACTACTGGGTTTTGTATGTGGTAGACAAGTAATGGTTGTTGAACAAATGAATACATGAGCCAGAGAGAAAGAGACGTAAAATGAATACTGTGTCTCTCTGCACTTCTGTTATTCACACCAATGTCATTTGTCTCTATAATCTAGACCATTGTTCTAAAGTAGGAATTCTAGGTACCATTGCCCCTTGTTTACATTTATGAGCAACTTTTTGAGCAAGCATTGTATACCCTTCTCCATCCTCTTATCTCCACTCATACAGGTACCTCCCTAGGGCAGTCCCCCATCATCTTACACTTGGATTTCTGGTTGGTATCCCTGTCTCAAGACTCTCCTCACTCCAATCCATCCTCTACTCAGCTGCCAAAATGATTTTCCTAAAGTGTCTCTTTCTCTGTCTCTCTCTCTGTCTCTCTCTGTCTCTGTCTCTATCTCTCTCTCTATCACACACACACACACACACACACACACACACTCACACTCAATAAACTCCAGTGGCTCCCTTTTACCTCCAGTCCCTTCACAACTTGATCCCTTCTTGCCTTTCCAGTCTCCTCACATCTTACTTGCCTCTGTGCCCTCTATCACCCAATCATACTGGCCTACTTGTTCCATCTCACTCCATCTCACACTGGGCATTTGCACTGGTTGTCCTTCAGGCCTGTAATACATTCTCCCTTCACCTCTCCTACTTTCCTTGTCTTCCTCCAAGACTCAGCTCAAAGTCCACTTTTACAAGAGGCCTTTTCTCAGCTTTCTTCTCAGCTACTGATGCCTTCCACTTTCAAATTACCTTCAACTATTGTGTGTGCATGTGTGTTTATAAGCATGTAACTTCAGACACATGTGTATAGATACATATGTACACAAATTTATATCTTCTATGTACCTAATCATTTTCACTTTAGAATGTATACTCCTTGAAGACTGGTACTATTTTGTTTTTACTTTCTCTGTATCTCTAGCAATTAGCAGCATGCCAAGCACAGAAAAGGCACTTACTAACTGCTTGTTGCCTGTTGAATGAGTGGAGGACAGGACTTCCAATGCAGACCTGAATTTCTCATCTGATACTTAAGACCTAAGGGACCCTGAGCAAGTCCTATACAAAGGAGTTTCCTCCTTTGTAAATGGAGAGAATACCACTTGCACTAGATACCTCAGGTGGCTGTTTGTGAGAAAACTGTTATATCAATAAGTTGTGATTAATTACTAAGGTGTCAAGCAACTCTACCCCACAGCTAGACTGTAACTCCAGGACAGCAAATTTAGTGTCTCCTGGATCTCTGTGTCTTTCCCAGCACTTTCCTAGTGTTCAGCCCACATAGGCATTTAATCAGAAGCTGGTGAATTGAATCATATAGGTCAGATGTTACGAACTATGTACGGTCTTCAATTTTTTTTACTTATTACTTTGCTAATTTACCATCTGAATCCTTAGGAACTTTTAACTTCTTTTCTTAAGTGAAGTTTTATTCTCTTTGTATTTCATTTTCAGAGCCAAAAGTGTGAGTGCTGGGTAAGAGATGTCTTCTCCTCCATACAAGAGCGACTGGGTCCTCATCTCCCCCCTCCCAGTTCATTCAGTGTGAATGGCAGATTCCTCTGTCAGTGTCGGGTTTCTGATCACCATAGAAACAAACTAGGAGGCAGTTTCATTAATCATTTAGAGCACTAGAAGTCTAGGTCAGTCTGATTGCAGCATATAGAGTATCATCCCCAGCCACATGGGACTCAGTCGATTTGAATTAAAAAAGATTAAGCTGCCCCTATGCCGCCCGGCCCATCAGTTTAACTTCTCATGTAACAGTGGTCTCTGGAGCCATATGGATTAGTGACTGAAGCTATGCATTTATTTTTCAGGATTCGGTGAAACATTAGATGAGTGCAGGTGTCTGAGGGGAAAAGAGGACAGAGATCACATATAGTTGTGTTTTTTTTTTTTAACTTGTTGCTGTTCTTTTGAAACTGGAAACAATAACTCAGTTTTATTTCTCCAGTGACAGTTACCACTCTTGCTCACCATGAAATGGTACATTTGTTACCCAAGGTTTATGGCTCACGACAAAATGGGCTGCAGGGACTGGGGCAGTGAGGGGCTGAGTGCCCGTTCAACCCCCAAGTTGGACTGGGGGTGGAAGGAACCGATGGGAACATTGACATTGTTTCCCTTTGCTCCAAAGTGGTAAGAAATGCATCAAATAAATATTGATGACATTTTGGTTTTACTTGAACCAAGATTTATAGGCCCCAGGAAATTGACTTAGAGGCAGCTACAAATCAATGTGACTCCCAAAGAGATGTAGAGGGATCCCACAAAATGAGCCCCCCTCCAAAGTACCCACCTTATTTATGGGCCTTTTCAGGACTTCAAAGAACTTGAGTAACTTAGACCAGACTGGTTTATTGCTTCATGGAACTAAGATGTTTCAGGGGGAAGATGGAGGTTACAGTATCTGAGGAAATCTCTCTTGGGCGGTGGGCAACTCTCCATGCTATATGAACTGTTGATCTAAAGCTTATTACATTCTGACTTCCTACGGAAGGATCCCTAAATCTTTGCAGTCGGCTGGTATTGTCTTGAGGCCCAGGTGTTAAGCCAGAAGTAGAAATAACTTACTATGATCCCTCTCCCTCCTATGATAAAGCAGCCAATGAGGAAAGAGTGAGAATGGACCTCTAATTGGTCAGCAAATCAGTGATGGAGATTTGCAGAAGTTTCCATAGCTGCTATTTCCAATCAGTTGTTTACTTCTGTTTTTCACCGACTAAGTGACTGGAACCGAGGGACCTGCTGGAGACACCAGAAATCAAAGCCTAGAGTCTGCATCAGGCTGTCTCCTACCTCACTCATGCATTTATCAAACAGGGATTTACCAAGTGCTTAATCAAGCATATGAAGAAGCATCATACAATAGAATCTCAGCCCAGGAAACCACCTTGGTGGTCCTATAGTTTAACCTGTGCTCATATGAGAATCGTCTCCACAATAGATGTGACAAGGAGATGACCTCTGGAGCAGAAAGCCTACCATGGAGGTCCCATATGAAGCAGAAACTCATATTCTCCAGACTAGGAAACTGAGGCACCACACACCGAGTCAATAAGAGTCTTTGCAAGTAGTCAGCCAAGAGTCTACCCCAAATCCTCTGACTCCAAATCCAGTGTTCTTTCCTTCCCACCATACAACTTCAATATAGTTCCTATTAAAGAGATTAAACAATGACTCAGACAAGCTGGTTATGTTTTATTGTCTTATTGATGGGATCCATACTTTCTCTCCACATCCTTCATGCCTAACTGTCCTTTTACCTAATTTTTCTGTCTTCTATTTTTACTCTGAGGTGGCTGGTCTAGGACAAGGAATCAGAAGATCTGGCTTCTAATCTCCCCTCTAAACTGTAGTAGAGTACAGTGAAAAGGGCTTATTGCCTGTGAAGTCAGAGGTCCTGACTAACCCTAACACTAATCCTAAATGCCTTTTTATGCTGTGCAACCATGGCCAGGTCACCTAACATTCCCAGGCCTCAGTTTCCTTTTCTATACAAATGAATACCATATTCTTTGTGATCCAGAGGCACTGGTCTCTTTGTTGTCCATCAAATGAGACAATCGATCTCCCACCTCTGAGATTCTTGCTGGCTGTCCCCCATGTCTGTCCATCCATTTTCCCATGGAATGCTCTCCCTTCCCATTTCTGACTCCTGGATTCCATGGATTCCTTTAAGTTGCAACTAGAATTCTGCCTTCTACAACACACCTTTCCTGATTCCCTTTAATTCTCATACCTTCCCTCTTTTGATTATTTCTAATTCATCGCACATATGTCTTATTTGCGCATAGTTGTTTATATGCTATCTCCCTCATTAGACTATGACCTCTTTGAGAGTAGGGACTATCTTTTACCTTTCTTTTCATCTGAAGTACTTAGCACAGTGCTTGGCACAAAGTAGGTAGTTAATATTTACTGACTGCTTTCCTTTTGATGTTGGCTACATTTGTTTGATTTGTACAAATCTTTTTAATTTAATGTAATAGAAATTATCTATTTTATACCTCACACTGCTTTCTATCTCTTGATCGTTCATAAATTGTTCACCTATCTTAAGTCTGATAGGTAATATGTCCCATGATCTTCAAATTTTCTTGTAACACCTCTTTATATCTAAGTCATATATCCATTTTGACCTTATCTTGGTAAATGGTGTAAGATATTGGTCTATGCCCAATGTCTGACAAGGTGGATATCCCTAGTAGTATTTAGAGCTAGAAGAATAGAAAGCATCTATTCCAACCCTCTCATTCTACAAATGAAGAGGTTAAAACCTAGAGAGGAAAAGTAACCCACTAGAGAGATTATACAGGAAAAGAACAGAATAGATATTTTAGTGTAGCTTAGAGGATATGGCCTTGGACTTTGAGTCCTGAAGATATCTGAATTCTGTCCCAGATATCTACGAGCTATGTGTCTCTGAGCCAATCACACAGTGTCTTTGATCTTTAATATCAAGATCTATAAAATGGGGACAATAACAGTATCCATCTCACCTAGTTGTTATGAAGGAAAAAATGAGAATATACATAAGGTACTTTGCAAAACGTCCACAGTTTAATACAAATGGCAATTATTGTTGTTTAGATTAATGTTTTAATCAACTTTTCAGTCTTCTCTAACTATTTAAACTTTAACTGATATTCCATTTTTATGAATCTAATCTACAAACTATAGGCCAGTGACCTTGATTTTGATTCCTGCCAAAATTCTATAACATATATTATTGAAGAGATCCTTAGCAAATATCTAGAAAAGAAAGAGAGTCAACCATGGCCTCCTCAAGAACAGGTCACACCATATACCTCAAGGAAACCAAAGATTGCCAGGAAACTGGAAGGAAGGAAGTCAAAGACAGACACTGGACAAACTCCAATATGTATCCCAAAATTCTGCACATTTTTTTCTGTTATCAACAACTGAGAAGTAAAATTAAGTGTCTGTTTATTGAGGAATGACTAACTAACTTCATTATGTGAATGTAATGGAATATTCATGTGCAGTTAGAAATGAAGAATATGAAGAATCCGGAAAACTTGGTAAGATTTTTATGAACTAGAGCTCAGCAAAGTAATCAGAACCAGAAGAACTATGCTAATGAAAATTAAAAAAAAAAAACATTAAAACAGAACCCAACTTTATTGAGTCTTCATTATTAAGAGCAGATAATGACCACAGTGGAGAGGCAGAGAAATACAAGAGTAGAATACAGCCTGCATTGCTAACCATAGACAATGACCATTATTTTTGCTTAATTGTTTTTTTCTAAATAAAATTTAGAGAGGCATGAGTAGGAGGCAGTGGATATACCTAGAAATGACTGCAATAGAATATATTTTAAAGGTATTCAATAAACATTATTTTTTTAAAAAATAGGTCATATTAGCCTAAACTTAATTTCTTTTCCTTTTCTTTTTTGAACAGGGTTACTAAATCAACAGGTGAGAACACTATAGATAAGGGGTCCTTGACATTTTTTCAGTATATGGATCCCTTTGGCAATCTAACTGAAGTCTATATACCCCTGTCTCAGAATAATATGACTTTTAAAAAAGTCTTAATTGAAGAAAATGCTAAATTTTAATTAGAGGTTAAAGAAAATAAAAAATGTCAATTTTTCCCATTTAAATTCACAGACACCTAGAAATTTATCCATGAACCCCGAGTTTGGAACCCCTACTCTACTATGCCTTGATTTTATCCAAGCGTTTGAGGAAGCTTCCTGTGATTTTTTTTTATTTTGGAAAAAATAAAGAGTTTCAGCCTAGACAGTATAATTATGTAGATTTTGAACTGATGAAATGACTGGATTCAGAAAGATTTTAAGTGAAATGCCCCAGGGAATCTGTGCTATTAGAAAACCAAAGCTTTAACAGTTTTATCAACGACTGGAATAAAGGAATAGTGATCTTGGTTATCAACCATATAGATGACAGTGCTGGGAAGGACAGATAAATCTCTGGATGACAATCAGGACCCAAAAAGCCTAGAACATTGGGAAGAATCAAATAAAATGAAATGTAATAGAGATAAATGTAAAGCTGTCTGCTTTGATTCAAAAAATCAACGTTAGATGTAGCATATTTAAATAGCAGTTTATCTGAAAATGATCTGAGGGTATTAGAGGACTACAAACTCAATGTGAGTAGCAGAGTGATACAGTAACAAAGAACGCTAATGTTAACTTAAGATGTATTAGGAAAAGCAGAGCGTCTTAGAACAAAGAGGCCATAGGAGTCACAGATTCAGAGATGGAAGGGACCTCAAAGGCTATCTCATCCAGTTGCCTTGTTTTACAGATGACGAAAGTGAGGACCAAGAAGGTTAAGAGACATTATTGTGGGCAAACAGGTAGTGGGTCTTAGAGGCAGGATCTGAACCTAGTCCTCCAACTCCTGAGCACAGGCTCTGTTGTATTCTGGTCAGACTACATATGGTGCATTCAGGTCTGAGCACCATAGTTTTAAAATGGACATCAGCTCTTTTGTGGTGGCAAAGAACTGAAAGTGGAAGGGATGTCCATCAACTGAAAAATGGCTGAACAAATTGTTGTATATGATTGTGATGGAATATTATTGTGTGATAAATTACAAGCAAGATGGCTTCAGAAAATCATGGGTTTACATGAACTGATACAAAGTGAAATGAACAGAACCAGGAGAACATTGTACACAGTAACATCAATATTGTACAATGATCAACTGTGAATGACTTAGCTATTCTCAGCAATACAATGATCCAAGACAACTCTGAAGGGCTTAGGATGAAAAAGTTATTTGCCTCCAGAGGAAAAATTGATGGAGTCTGAATGCAGATTGAAGCATACTTTTTAAAAACGTTATTATTCTTATTTTTGGGCCTATGTCTTCTTGTGCAACTTGGCTAATATGGAAACGTTTTGCATGACAGCACATGTATAATCTATATCAAATTGTTTGCCTTCTCAAGGAAAGAGGAGGGAAAGAGGGAGGAAGAGAATATGGAATCCAAAATTTTTTTAATGGTAAAAATTTTTGTTTCCATGTAATTGAGGAAAAAATTAAATAAGAATTAAATGAAAGATAAATAAATAAAATAGACAGAAATAAACTAGAGAGCATTTGGAGGACAACCTGGATAGAGAAAGGCCCTGACTTCATGCCATATAAGGATCAGTTGAAAGAACTGGGTGTGCTTATCTCATGGAAAAGAATATTGGCAAGGAATAACAATTGTCTTCAAGCATTTGAAGGACTGTCATATGGAAGAAGGATTATTCGGCATGGCCCCAGAAGGAAGAACTAGAAGCAATGGATGGTTGTGGCAAAGCAGCCTATCTAGGGATGGCATAAGAAAATTTCCTATCAATGAAAGCTGTGCACAAAGAGAATGGGCTGCCCCAAAGGCCAGATGGCACTTGTTGGGATGTTCCAAAGGAGATTCATTGTACCTATTCAGGCACAGATTGGACAAGAAGGGACCTTTTCTGAGTTTCTTTCCAATTCTGAAATTCAGTGATTCAAATATAGTCTCCTTCTGCCTTTCCTATGAATCCTAGAAACAGATTAAGTATAAAATAGGCATTAAGTGATCAATTAAATGATTGACAAGAAACAGTCAAGCAAAATTGTAAGCCTAGAAAATTAAGTAGAAGAGGTACTCAGAGGAGAGTGAGAGATCTCACTGCAGACTGAAGTAATCAGTGAAGGCTTCACAGAGGAGGTAAAACATGAGTTAGGCCTTAAAGAAGAGGGAAGCACTGAAGGGGAGAGAGGTGATCATTCAGATATTGGGAGTCTGTCTCAGAAAAGGTACGGAAGTGATAGTGAGGGCGGAAAAGGGGGATGGGGAAGGACATTGAAGAGGCTAGTTTAGCTTGGATGGAGGATAAGTTGGAGCAGGGGGCTACAGAAGTAAACCTAAGGTAGTAGAGGGTTTCTGGGGCCTCCTGGACTTCAATTCTGACTAAACATCCTAGGCAACTCTTCTCAATTCGGGAACAAGGGCAAAGAGAGCCATAGTCAAAGAGTGTGTGCAATGGAAGTCTCAAAAAAAGACATAGCTAAGGCTCCTCTGATAACCCACAGAACTGATCAAGACAAAGAGGGATTGCATATGGACATCAGAAAACAAATAACAGATTTTTCCATTCTGCAAGTTAGGTTAGTAAAGAAAAATGTTGATTCTATGAGGGGTTCATCTCCTGCCTCCCATATAAAGCTGCCCCAGTTTAGAGCCTTTTTCCTCCCTTCTAGGATAGTCCAAAGTCCTCTGTCTTCCCCACAAAAGTGATGCTTGTTCTCACTTCTGTACCTTTGTCCACACTGTTTCCCCCACTTAGAATTCCCTGCCTGATTCCCTCTACCTAAGTACAACCTCAAAGTCCATTCTAAGACTTTTTCCTCATCAGTGAAGCCTCCCTTGACTATTCCAACCCTTCTTGCTACATCAAATAATAACCCAAGTATATGACTCTTGAAAATTTACAAAGCAGTTCAATGAGGTCAGTCAACAAGCATTTATTAATCACTCCCTATGTGCCAATCACTGTGCTAAGGCCTGAAGATACAAATGAAGGCCAAAAATAAAATAATCCCTGCTCACAAGGAGCTTACATTCTAATGAGGGAAAATGTGTAAATAATTAGATACACAAAAGATTTATACAGAGCAGATGTAAGGTTTTGGATTGGACCTTGTCCCAGAGAGGGTTAATCCCTCAAACAGTGCTGATTGCCCTTTATTGCTCATCAGATTTCAGTTCACCAGGTTTTGGCACCCAGGGCAAGCAACCCCCAAGATGACCAGATTTATCCAGAAATATGGGAGCCTGAAGACAAAGAAGGCCAAACTTGGTGCCTATATAGGAAATAGCCTCCCTCCTCTGGGTGCACAAGCCAAGAGAGAATGGAAAGGGTGGAGATTTGATCTCACTCTCTTGTCCCCAAAAGGACAAGCCACCCCTGCTCCCAGCAACACAGCTCTCTCACTAAACCATACTATTTAATATCTTCAAGAGTCCCTTTGATAGACTGTCATGGTTGCTGAGCCCATGGAACATATATGAAAAAAAGGAAGAAATGGTTGAAGGGGATCCATTGCCTGGTATAACATGGGCCAGGGAAGTTCTGTTCTGCTTTCTCATTTCTTAGAAAGGGGAACAGAAAGGGTCTGAGTCATTTGACATCCCCTAGATCTCATGTTATAATTGGCATTATTCACAAAATCTTGGCATCTTAGAACTGGAAAGGGATCTTAGGAGTCATCAGGACTGGCAATCTATCCTATGCAGGAATTCTTGCTGCATTCTTCTTGTCAGATAGTCTTTAGACCACTAAGTTTTTTCAGTGATATTCAGTCCTCTTAGTCTGAATTCCATCTTGAAATGGCAGAGAACAAATCCTAGCTCTGAATAACCTGTACCACCTTGGCCAAGTCACTTAACCTATCTGAGCCTCAGTTTCCTCATCTGTAAAGTGAGGGGATTAGACTATGGTTCCTTTCAGTGCTATTTCAGTGATACTAAATCTCCCTTTCTCATTCCCTATCTTCCAAATATCTGAAGACAGTTATAACATTTTCCACCCCAACACTTAAGTATTCTCTCCTCCAGACTAAACATTCCAAATTCCTTTGTTTAGAACAGAGTCATCTCAGAGTTAGAAAGTACGCCACAGGTGATTTAGTCCAACTTCTCTTTGATCAAGAATCTCTTCTACGATGTTGCTGAGAAGTGATCAACTAGTCTTCATTATGAAGTGAAGGGGTACTTACTCTACCCAAAGCTACCCATTGTACATTTTGGATGGCTCTGTAAGGAAATTCTTCCTTACACAGAGTCTAAAACTGATCCTCAAATGTTATGGCTTTCAAATCTTTCACCATCTTTGTTGCTCTCTTCTGGATGAGGTCTGCATATTATCTTAAGTAAAAATTCTTTGTGAATATTGTCATAAGATCAGAGCTGGAACATTCTTAAGAAGTCAACCTGTCCAATCTCCTGCCTCCAAGTCAGAGTACCATGAATAATACCTCAATGTCATAGGGGAAAATATTGAATCCAGACTCCAAGGTTACTACTCTTAGAGGAGGGGGGAATAGGAAGGGGGGGAGTCATTTAGTGCTTCTCATCCTTCTTCAGTTATTCATTACCATATCTTCTGGTCCCCTTATACTCAGCTGGAATTGATTGTTCTACTTTCCTGCTCTTCCCTTCTGTCAAATAAGATTAATTAACCTCAAGTCTTTTTGTGCCTACTATGTGCCCAGCCCTGTACTAATATTGTAGAGCATAAAGAGAAAAGAGTGCCCGCAGGACATTATAATCTAGCTAAAGACATAAAAGGTACAATGCAGATCAAAAGCATAGGATAGCATGTGATCAGATCCTAGATTCCAGAGGTTCCAGTGATGTGTGCTAAAATATGGTAAAGGAGATCAGAGGAGGAAAAGGAATAGATCGATATGGATTGGATGGAGGAGGTAGGAAAGACTTCATGGAGTGGGGGATGGGACTAGAATTGGACCCTACAGGATAACTAGGATTTGGATCAGCTCCTTGGAGAGAAGGGAAGACAATCCAAGTGAACAAAAGTGTGAAGGTGAAATGAGCTCGGTGTATTTGGAGGCACAGAGAGCAAATCAGCCCAGATAGAGCAGGGGTTCTATACTGCCTCCCACTCTGGGGAGCTACACAAAGAATGCTGCCCCCCTCTCCCCAACCTTAGCTGGAGAGGAACAGCTGGGAAGTCCTTGTGGGCCATGGAGAGCTGGGAGCCCTGCCTCACTCAGAATGGGACTGGGCTCTGAGCAAAGGCTGCCCCACTAGCTCCGGGCAGTCATTTGGAAATGGAGGTAATGACCAAATTAGTGGTTATCCATCATATTCAGTTATCTTTCCCTCTGGCTGGGGAATGTAGAAGCCGAATAAACACGTGCTGCTGACTGTAATCTGTAAAACTCAACTCCCTCATGATGGAAAATGAGTTCAAGATGTGGGGGGTAAAGGGGGAGGGGAAGGGGAAGCTGGCCTCCTGGGTCCAGCAGGTTAATCTCTCCCTGGTGGGGAGCTCCAGCAAAGCTCCCTCTTGGCTCACACTGAATTTTGTTTCTGAAATTTCAGTACCCTTGATGGGCCTGATTTTAATGCTCTTACTTTTCGTTATGTCAAAAGAATAGTTGTAGGCCCTTGTCTCCCTCACATCTCCACTTGCCCAAAGCTTAAAGCTTTGGCACCACAGTCACTTTCACACCCATCCTCAGCTATAATTATACAAATTAATATTATAATAATAATATAAATAATAATAATTATACAAATTAATTCTTACCTGACTTTCAAGACTCTGTCAGTTCAGTTTCCTTATTGTGAAATACTCCCTGACTGTTCCAGCCCTCCATGACTTCACTGCCCTAGAGTAGTAAGTCTGTACCATGCATTATATACTCTCTTGTACTATTACTTATTTCAGTGTACATAGGTTCTTAGAGCAGTGAATTTTTCATGGAATTATTGATCAAGAAGCAGACTTAAAAATCATCTAACTCAATTTTATTAGAATCCAGTTCTGACCTTCTGAGATTCTGTGATCCTGAAAATAAAGGGAAATGAGGAAATAAATTATTTGTCCAAGATGACCCTGCAGATTAGTGTCATCAGATAGAATCTCAAACTTGTGGATTGATCCTAAATCCATGTGGTCTTTCCAGTAGTCTCACCTTGATGAACTACAAATGTTTCCCCCTACAGTGGGCACAGGAGGCCTGCCTAACCTAATAGGACTGCCAATGTGACCTGAAAGAATCAAGGGAAAACAATATTAAGAACTCAAAAATACATGAACACAAGGGGAGGTGAAGAGAAATCGTGCTGTAGCTTACTCTCTTTCTTTTGGGGGGTATGTGGGTGGGAGTTGTGGTGTGAATGGACTCTCTTATCTTGGCTGGAAGTACAGTAGCAACTCACGGGCCTGACCCCATTGACGATCAGCATGGAAGGTGTGACTTGTTCTGTTTCCAACATGGAATGGTTCACCCCTTATAAGTCTGCCTGGTCACCTCCTACTCCCAGGGAGTACCCATATTAACACCAGACTAAATGCTAATCAGCATTAGCCCTACTGCAACTCAGAATGCCCGAGATGACATGATCCATCAATCTCAACCTCCCCCAGTAGCCAGGACTATAGGTATGCGCCACTATATCTGGTTTTGTGTGTGTGTGTGTGTGTGTGTATGTGTGTGTGTGTGTGTGTGTGTGTGTGTGTGTGTGTGGTTTTGGGTGGTGGTGAATTTGTTTTTGCTCTTGTTTTTTGTTTACATACTTTTCTATGGTTGATTCAAGAGGAAAATGGAATAATAAAAGTATCTTTCATTGAACCTGAAGTTAACCAATAAGAATCATTGTTAACATGTTGGTCTCCAGAGAACACTGGATTTAGTGTCAGAGAACATGGTTTCAAGTCTTGTTTTCTTGACTCTAGTTTCTCCGTCTGTGAAATGATGAAATTAAATTAGATGATCGCTAAGGTCTCTTGCAAGCCAAATCCTAAAATATTTGGGCTAAACGTGATTTTTAGTCACATTCCTGAACTAAACTTGATGTTCAGGTTGTTACTGTGAGGCAATCTTCTCTAGATCTAACCTAAGCCTTTCCTACTCAGGATGAGAGGACTAGACTAAGAGTTCCTAAGGCCTATTTTAGCTCTAAATCAATGATGCTATGAATCAATGAGAGAATGAAAAAGTGTTAGAACTCATGACTATATAGACATAGAAAGTTAAAGTTAGAAAAGGACTTTGGAAATCATTAAACTCTCTTTCCCATTTTATAGAAAAAAAGAGAAAGGGAGAGGGAGGAGGGAAGGAAAGAAAGAAGGAAAGAAGAAAGGAAGGAAGGAAGAAGGAAGAAAGGAGATAAAAAGAAAAGAATGAAGCTGAAGTTCCCAGAACTTGTGATTTACCCAGGGTCACAAAAGACCCATAAAGAGACAAATGTAATTAATTAATTAATTAATATGCTCACTGGAAAGCCAAGACAAGAAGAGTTGTCAATGGAAAAATGGAGTAAATGTTTTGCATTCTCTCTCTGGAATGGAGAAGAGAGATGATAAAAGGGTCAATCCAATCAGTAATAATTGTTATGATGATAATTTCAAGAAGCAGAATAAATTCTTTAATGGGGACTGGCTAAAGAGAGGCCAATTTTTAGAGCATTTGTGCATTTGCCCTTCCAGTGGGGTTACATGAAATGTAAGCAATATTATCTTCCAGTCCAGTGTGTGGAACTTTGATGAGGCTGATTCTGGGTAAATATAATGGAGGGCCATGTCCACCACTTCCAAGTAGAGAGAGGTGAACTTTGTTTCTTAGCAAATTTTGAATGGGGAGAAAAATGTAGTAGGAAGTTGGCCAGATAGTCAACAAGCATTTATTAAGCTATTACTATGTTCCAAGCACTGTGCCAGTCACTGAAGGTATAAAGATACAAAAGTGGTCATCGACCTCAAAGATCTCACTTCTAATGGAAGAGATAAACCTGAAAAGAAGTAGGTATATATACCAGATATATACAGTGTAGGTAGAAAGTAATCTCGAAGTAGAGGCCCTAACAAACTTGGGAAAGACTTCATGTAGAAGGCCTTTGAGCATTGAGTCTTGAAAGAAAGCCTGGGAAATCATGAGGTAGAGGAAAGGAGAGAGAGTATTCTTGAAATGGGGGAACAGTCATGAGAAGGAATGGAATCAGAGATCAGAGTGTCTTGTGTGTGCAAAGAACAGCAAGCAGACCAGTGTAGCTGAATCATAGGGTAATATGAATTCTAAGAAGACTGGAAAGGAAGCAAGAGGCCAGGCTGTGAAGGATTTTAAATGCTAAACAAAGTATTTTACATTGGATTGAGGAGATAATAGGGAGTCACTAGACTTTATTAAACTTCATTGCACTTCAGTAAAATCATTTTGACAGCTAAGTATCCAGACTTTAGAGCCTATGTAGATTTTCCCTTACTGGTGAGTTATGCAAAGTACATTCAATATTATCTGCTTGCTGCCTGCCTCAAGTCTCTGCCTACTCCTATCCATCCTCCATTTAGTCACTGAAGTGATTTTCCTAAAGCACAGGTCCAATCACTGTACTGCTCTACTCCATAAACTCCAGAAGCCCCCTTTTGCCTCTGGGAGTAAATACAAAATGCTTTCTTTGGCATTCAAAGCCCTTAATAACCTAGCCATCTCTTGCCTCTCTGGTCTTCCAATACCTTACTTCCCAACGTGAACCCTTCAATCCAGTGATATTGGCCTCCCAGCAGTTCCATGAATAAGACACTAAAGTCTCTCAATTCTGGGCATTTTCTCTGGCTGTTCCCCATGCCTGGCATGCTCTCCCCTCTAAGTCCCAACTTAAAGTCTATCTTTTACCAGAAGCTTTCCCAACAACCCCTCTTAATTCCAATGTCTTCTCTCTGTTATTTACTTCCTGTTTATCTTGTATTTAGTTTGTGAATATTTGTTTGCATGTCATCTCCCTCATTAGATTGCAAATTCCTTGAGGAATAGGACTATCTTTTGCCTCTTCTTTTGTATCCCCAGCATGTCTTAGATGCTTAATAAAAGTTCATTTACTAATTGATTAAATGATACCTCCCACATCTCCATCCACCTCCATGTAACATCTTCACTGTGCTCACTCTCCCAACTCCCACTAGGACTAGCAAGTTGGATTCCCAGAGGGGACTGACTATTTCTCTATTCAGAGCTCTGTGGTAAGCCTAAGAAGTTGAAGTTTCTAATACTATTGACCATGAGCCCCCATCTGGTGTGCTTTCTAATACCAATTAACCAATTAATATCTCCTCAATATCAAGCAGTGGGCATCAGTTACTGAGAAAGTATAGTAAGGAAAGAAGTAACAAAAGCATCTCCCCCAAACTGAAAGCACTCTCCTCTATGCATACACATAGTCCTTAAGGAAACTGGGCTCAACGTGGTTGTACAATATACTCCCCACTCCTCTAAACATGAGCCATACTCTCCCTCCTATGCATACACAAGTCTTTGGGGAGATTAGGCTTGGACTTGAAACAGGAAGGAACTGAAACAGACATTTTGGAAGTACACGTGACTCAAGGTTATTTCTTGTACCTGGGAATTCTTTTCCCCTTTATGCAGTTCCTACTAAGTTCACTTCTGGGTATCCTATGGCCATGGAGAGGTCAATCCTTTGTTTGTTGGATACTGTGTCTTTGCTGCTAGTCAGTTTCCTATAAAGCTGGACCAAGCAGGTTGCTCCAAGTTGACTCTTTACAAGATCCAATATGTGTAGCTACCATTTCCAATTGTTGGACCTTTCATGGTTCTAAAAACCTTTTGAAGGGTATGAGGTTGTAACCTGATCTGTGCTACCTCTGAAAACTCTGTCATCTAAGATAATGAAAGAAAACACACAAGAGACAAAAGAAACAGAAATTCTAGGCTTTCAGATACATGGCAACTGAGTGAGAGATGAGGTCAATGTCCCATCCTCATCCACTGGTCTAAAGTAAATGTTCTTCCCTCATTCAAAAACTTCCAGTAAAGAGAGCATTAGATCCTTCATTCAAACTACTTCCATGCATTCATTTTTGGTACAGAAGCCAATTAAAAGACATTTTTTGAGTCACTATACAGGATTGCAATAGGAAATAAAGACTACTGTAGCCTGCTCTGAAGTGGAGGAAAGGCTGCCTCCATTGCACATACCCAGAAGCAGCCTCCCCAATGTTCCATGTGCAGTTTTGGGTGCAGGCAGAAAATATTGTCCATGTTTTGTAAAACCCACAAGGAAGCAAAAATGCTCAAATGCTCTAAGAACTAGGCCTTAGTTGGCCACTCCCCCACATTCATGTGGTATTCCATGGTAACAAAACCACTTTACATACACTATTTCAAAGCTATGAACATGACATATAACCCATAACACCAGCTACTTACATGAGCTAACAAAACTGGGATAACATTTTCAATTCACTTCAACAAACATTAATTAAGCATCTTCTATATGCAAGGCATTGGCTTAGTCCAGAGGATAAAAAAGCAAGCAAAACTGATCCTGCCCCCCAAGAACTTACATTCCACTTGGGAAATAATATATATATATGTATATATGTACATATGATATATATATATGTATATATGATGTGTATACATATATACATATATATATACATCAGTAAGAATATACAAAGTATATACAACATAATATAAAAGTGAGGGAGAGCTAAAAACTGGGGGGATGAGGAAAGGCCTTGGGTAGGAGGGACTGACTAATGCTATGCTTTGAAGAGTGGGAAGGATTCTATCACCCAAAAGAAAAGAGAGAGTGGATGATTTTCAGACTTGAGAGATGGCTTATAAAAAGATACAGAAATGAGAGGTGAAACATCATCTACAGGAGAGAACCAGTAAGCCAGTTTGGATAGAATAGAATAGGCAGAAAAGAGAGGAATCTGCAAAAGACAGGAAATTTAGGTAGGTGTGAGCCATTATTGTAGAGGACTTTAAATCCCAGGTTAAGGACTTTGCATTTTGTCGTAGAGGCAATGGGGGCCATTGAAGATGTTTTGATTTGGTAGAGTGTATGTGACATGGTCACTGCTTTGTTCCAGTAATATCAGTTTGGCAGCTATGTGAAGGATAGATTAGACAGATGGGAGAAACTGGAGGCAGGGAGACTGATTACAACCTTATTGCAATAGTCCAAGTGAGAAGTGATGAGGATCTGGACTAAAAGAGAAACTGTATGAATGGAGGAAAAGGAGAACAAGAGATATCATGGAGGTAGAATCCAAAAATCTTGGGGATCAATTGGATATAAGAGTCAAGGCAGAGGAAAAAGTCATAGATGACTCCAAAGTTGTAAATATGGATGACTGGAAGGTTGATGATACCATTAACAGAAATGGGAGCACTTGGAGAATGGATGTGGAAGATGGGGGTGGATATATAGTCAGTTCCATTTTTGACACATGTCTCCTCAGATAGAATTTAAGCTCCTAGAGGGCAGCTACTATTTAATTTCTGCCTTTATATCCCCAATGCCTAGCCCAGACCTGACTCACAGAAGATACTTAATAAATACTGATTGATTGATTGATTGTGGTTTACAGAATAAGAAAGGTGTTGGGATGAGACTACCTCCTAATCTTTATCCTGGTTTGGGGGTCTTATGCCCTAAGCATAAATTGTAGACTCTCTTGATTCTGGGCTTCTTTACTGATTGTCCACCATGCCTGGAACTCTCTCCTGTCTTATCTACCCCTCCTAGCTTGCCTGTCTTCCTTCAAGTGCCACCTAAAGTCTGACTGTGTACAATAAACCTTTCCCTGTGCTCCTTAATATTAATGGCTTCCCTCCAATTTATCCTATACATATATATATGTATATGTATATATATATACATCCTGAATGTTTACACATAGTTGTTTACACATTGTCTCCTCCAATATACTGGGAGCTCTTTGAGAGCAGGGACTGTCTTTTACCTTTTTTATATCCCCAATGTTTGCTATAAGTACCCAGCATATCGTAGGCACTTAGCAAATGCTCATTGACTTGCTGATTTGGTGACTTATTGAATGTAGTGCTGCCTGGTTAGGGGGATGGAATAGAAGGACTACTCATCTTGTCATTCTGATTTTATCATCCATCCATTGGTTCCAATACCACCTGGGCCAGAGCCTTTATAAAGTGGCCTCTCTATACCTTACTCCCATATTACCCTAGTCTATTGGGGCAGCTAGGTGGTGCAGTGGATAGAGCACCAGTGCAGAAGTCAGGAGGACCTGAGTTCAAATCTCACCTTGGACACTTGACACTCACTAGCTGTGTGACCTTGGGCAAGTCACTTAACCCCAGTTGCCTCATCCTGCGTCATCTCCAGTCATCCTGATGAATATCTGGTCACTGGATCCAGATGACTCTGGAGGAGAAGTGAAGCTGCACAGCCCTCCCGCACTCAAAACAAAGTCAAGTGCAAGTCATGTCATCATCTCTCTGATGTCATGGTCTTCTTTGGCAACGAAGGACGAACACACACACACACACACACACACACACACACACACAGTCCATGGGGAGTGAATGCCACCTTTCTAAGGGAAATGACATAAAACTGACGTTACTGTGTTCTATAAACACAGATCCCTTGATTTTATTTGATCAAGAGGGTCAAATGAGGTATCTGAAATAAATTTACAGACAATCGTTATGCAAACAGAAAGTATTATTATCAGTACTGTTGTTATGATTATTTAACATGCCCTCCATGTTGCCTGGGTTCTCCCCCTTCACCACTGAATTCCACAGAAGCCTCCAGTCATTCTACTCTCACTTGTTGGGTTTCCATTGGTATGCATCCTCGGTGGGATCCAACCATATTAAATTGCTTCAAGCAGTCTATAAAATGAAGACAATTTCAATGCCATAAGGAATAGCATGTCCCCAACCATAAATAAATTAGGCTTCTAATTCCATCAAGGCATTCGAGTGATATCACACACTGTGAGAACAGAGCTGGGAAGGATTGTTTGCAATACCACAAATCAGAGATGGAGTTACCATCTGAATTTATTTACTCTTTCTGGTGACTAGGTTAGAGTGACAGATTATTTAGAAGATGTTTGTTCCCTCCAGATTATGACTTCATGTTCTAGCCCTTCACCTATGCCTCTTTTCCTTTCTTTCTTCTATATTTTCCTGGAATCTGTTTCTTCTTCCCCATTTCTTTTCTTAAACAAAAGAGACACATAAAAGTAGTCAGCCATAGAGAAGAGGTGGCATTTTGGGAAACTAGGATAAGGGTTCAAAGAAATCAGAGGAAAGATTTAGTAAGACTCTAACTGACTTAGGGAATGGCAGTTTCCATAAGCATTGCTAGCCTTTCCACTGCTTGTATATTTAGTTGACTGACTCAATAAGTATCCTTAAGTGCCTATTGGTGTGCCTCTTTTGTGCTAGGCTCCATGCAGCATGTAAGAACTAGAGACTTTTGGAGCTGGAAAGAACGCTAGAGAATGCCAAGTGTGATCATGTATGAAGCACTTTGTATATTTTGAAGTGTTATAAAAATTATCTAGTCCAATCTCCTCCCTTCATAGACAAGGAAACAAGTAAAGTATTATTTCACCTTGCCCAAGGTCCCACTAATACTTAGTGGTAAAGCTGGCACTAGAAACAAGAATAAGAAAAAGCCCAATCTTTGTCCTCCAGGAGTGTTTGGTCTAGTTGGAAAGATGGAATACATATAGGAAACAGTAAAATACCAATGTAAGGCAATATGTGATTAAGTAGCATCATGATTGATACAGACCAAAGATATAATTAAATGTTTTTTAAATGGATTAAGTGCAGACAAGAGACCGGAGTTATATAAGAGGTTCAAAGGCAAAGAGACCAGTCATTTCTTGCTTGGGGGATGAGAGAAGACTTCACAAAGGTGGTAGCACCTAAGCCGAATGTTGAATATATTTCAATAAATCCTTGAGAGAAAGGGAGTCCACTGCAAGGATGGTGAATGACATACATAAGCACATGGAAGGAGGACATGCAAGATGAAATCAAGGAATAGAGAGGACCCCAGTTTGTCTGGACAATAGAGTTTGAGAAAGGGAATAGTGTGAAATGAGACTTGAATGAGTCGTATTATGGAGGTCCTTGAAAGTAGTTTGTACTTTATTCAGTATACAAAAGAGAAACAAATAAAGGTAAAAAACAAGGGTTGTCAGATTTGAATACTAGTAGGATTATTTGAGCAGTTGTATGAAGGATGGATTATAGACAGGAGAGAATAGAAAGAATGAATGAAAGATTATTCCAATAGTGCAGTGGAACAGTAATAAGAGTGGACAAGGAAGAGTAGTCATGTGAGTGGACAGAAGGGTCACATGCAAGAGATATGATGGTAGCATCAAGAGGACTTGGTAGTTGATTTGGATATCAGGAAGGAGATGAATGGTCATAGGTCATAGGATCATAGACTTTAGGGCTAATTGGGACCTTAGAGACTAACTCAATCCTCTCATTTTACAAATCAGGAAATTGAGGCACAGAGAGGTTAAGTGACTTGTCATGGGTCACAGAGGACATAAATGTCTGAGATAGTATTTGAACCCAGGTTTTCTGGCTCTGAGTCTAGTGCCCTCTTCACCACACTGCCTCTTAAGGGGCCATAGTAAAGATAACACTTTGATAAGATCTTGAGCATGGTAGACTGGGTAAATGATGCTGTAGCACTGACAGAAATAATGAAATCAGGATGTGGAACAGATTTGGGGGGAAAATTAGTAACTGCATTTTTTTGAAATGTTGAGTTTGAACTCCCAATGGAATACGTAGGTCAAGGGTTATTAACTTTTAAAATTTTTGGTCATGAATTCCTTTTGAAAATCTATTGAAGTTTATGGTTTCCTTCACAGAATAATAATTTTAAATAATTGAAGGAAATAATAACTTTTATTTAGAGGTTAGTGAAAAGAAAGGAATAATTCCTCCCAACCCAGTTTTATGGACCTCCTGAAATCCATTCATGAACCCCCAAGGGTCAGAGATATTAAAGACCCCAGTTGAGAAGCCCAGATCTGGGTAAGACTGTTCTAGAATCAACTAGAGGTATAGGTCTGGAGCTTGGGGGAGGGGTCAGGGCTAGAGATAGAGGTTAAAATCAACAATGAGCATATGATATGATCAGGGAGAGCTAGCACTTCATGTGTGAGGACTTGCTCAACCCTTCCCAGGGCTGCTCATCAACCCTTGATGTCAACCTTCATTCAATTCTCACCTGTGCCTCCAAAAAGTTGCAGCACCTACTGCAGCCACACCCCAGTAAAGCCATCTTGGCAGACTAGTTAAACCAAGTTGAGGATAACCAACAAACCTCAAACCAGTCGGTGAGTTAAGGGGATATCTACCTCAAGCATGTGAAGACTCCCCTGAGAACAATTTATTCCAATAGCCATGAAGATGGCTAAGAGAGGTGATGTGAAGACTTTAGAGTTTGGTCAGACCTCAAAGATGCCAAAGTCAACCACTCCATTCTAGGCCATTTCCAGTCATCCTGATTTTTGCCCTGACACTGGACTTAGATGACTCTAGAAGAGAAAGTGAGGCTGGTGATTTTTCACAACTCTGCCTCACTTGTATCTAATTCACATATAAGTCAAGACATCATTCCATGTCACTGGTCCTCTTCAGAAAGGAAAAACAACCAGAAATTCAATAGACATTTATTAAGCACCTGTTATGTGCAGAACACTGTTCCCGGTGCTAGAATAACTACAAAGATGAAGGACACAGTCCTTGCTCTCATGGATATGATACATGCATTACTATAGTACAAAAGAGAAGACAATAAATCAGGGGGAGAGGGTGGTAGCATTGGAGATGTAAATAAAATGCCTTTCTGACACTCAGGAGGAGAATGTTGTGGAGGGTGGAAGATAGTCATGAGAAACTTTGTAGAGGAAGTGCTATATTAACTGTGAAAGATGGGTAGAGTTTCAAAATATAGGTGTGGAATAGAGTTGGCAGTTGAGAGAAATGATTATTTTTCTCTTGTATTAATAACTAACTATTCATTTAGAACCAAGATTTTTCCCCTTTTCCACTTTCTCATCCGGAAATCAAACAATGTGAGAAATCTCTCTCAAAGATTTACCCAGACCAAGATCTGATCAGGCAGTAAAAGAAATTCCAAGTATAGACTCATTCTGGGAAAATATTAATTCTCCCTTTTGTCAGACAGGTCATCTGGAAATTGATAAGTCTCTTTGACCAAGATTGGGATGATCCAAGTTATGTACCTCAAGACCCTCATTGTAATATAACCCAGTTTCTAATTGTAGTATTCACTTTTTCATTAATTGTTAACCAATCAGAGTTGATTGCTACCCTCTTGCAAGAGCATGTCAACTGTGAGCCCACCACCATGAAGGGTCTTTGGCCTAAGAGAGACACCCAAAAGATCATTCTGTTACCAATAAACATGCTAGCATTCTTAGTAAAATGATTAAATTAACCAGAAATTATGTCTCTCAAACTTTTTAAAAGCCATAGGGTTGAGGGAGAAGAATACAGTGAGTTGGCACAAGTCAAGCTTTGGGTATCATGTACAAAAAGTCTCAGAAGCAGGAAAGTGTGGAACAAACCCTTCCTACCTCATGAGTTATCAGAGCCTTAGGTTTCCTCCACTCCTCTTCTCTCCTTAAGGTTTTCCAATCTGATCTGAGTCAGTCTGTGAACTGACAGGTACCAGATCTGAGGCCTGCTTTCCTTCCTCCAGTACAAAGATCTATTGGGCCTTTTCCCTTGGACATCTTGTAGCAGGGGCCAGGAGCAGTTTGATTTACAGCAGCTAGTTAAATAATTTGTTAGTTAACAAGCAAACACCTCCTCTATTAACCAACACTTGGAGAATCAGTATTGAACAACTGTTTTAAATTCACCCTTATGGCTAAGATTGCTTTTTCACTTGATAGAATTATCAATAGCCTCATAAATAGCTGCTTTGTTGGACTCCAATTTCAACCTTCTGAGAATCTGGTTCATTTCATCATTTACTCTGGCTGGATATCAAAGCTCACACCATTTTGACTTTTTTCTTTTGTATCTACTTTCCTATTTCAGTTCTATACTTTTACTTGTAAAATCCACAGTATTTCCTCCTGGTTGGTATTTAGAGAGCTTTGGACAACTGCCCCAGAATGAAATACTTCCTTCCAACATGTCCAGAAGTTTGTCCCACCTCATCACCCTTAATGTCTGGAGCCAAGGACATGAACCCTAGAAAGACCTGAGTCTTCTCCTGTTCCTAGTTTCCCTATGTGAGGATTGATAGATATTCTATTCAGGATCCTTGAATTAGTTGTATTTTTTAAATCCTTCAAAAACTATTAGTCATAAGAAATCTTAGGGATTCTCTAGTACTTTTACAAATGAAGAAACTAAGACTTCGGGAGATTTTAGTAGCCAATGGAACATCACACAGCTTATAAACGAAAGAGCTAAAATTCCGATCTGGATCCTTTGACTTCAAATTCAATATTCTTTCTGCTAGACATTATTTCCTGCTAGTCCTTTACATGTATATATAGAGTCAGTTCTGCTCAAACCTTGTTTTGCAAATGTGAATTTGTTTTAATGCAATTGATATATCAGGGAAAAATTTGAGCATATCACAAATTTTGTTTGCTCAGGTGCTACTTTGTCATCAAGAAACAACAGGAACAAAGAAAACTTTACCCAACTGAACTAAGCCACAAAGGAGTACACAAAATGCACATGTGCACACACCTCAAGCATCTACCGGCTCCCTCAGCTCACTAGGTCTGTTATGCTGCAAGGCTGCATTTTGATATTCTTTCACATTTGTGAGGTTTTCTATATTTTAAAAAAACACTCATTCGGTATCTCAAACATGTCAAAGATATATAACATCCATTGTATATCTTCTGTATAGTAAAAGCTTTGGGAGAGGAAGGCTGGTCCTGCACCCGCTCACTCTACCTCATTCTACCATGGGCACAACCTCCAGCTTTCCAAGGCCTCTTGCAGCCCACCTGGGAACCAAGTAGCAGCCTGAGACAGTAGATATTGTCACCATTTATTTTACTTAAGTATTTCTTCACCACTTGACTTAAAACTGTCCTACCATTTTTATTAGGTTCTTATTTTTATTACTATGTCACTATCAAAGTTGTGCTCATAGCCTCATTTTCCACATAAACCTTGTAGTTTTATCACACAATTTTACATAGGATGGTGATTTTAGGAATCCATATGTCATTTGGTAGCAGAACTGACTCTTATATGTATATTAAAGCACTAGATGTCATAATGAATATAGTGTTAGACTTGGAGTTGGAAAGACCCAAGTTCAAATCCTGCCTCAGGTATTTATTATGTGATTCAGCCTCAGTTTTCTCATTTGTAAAATGGGAGTGATGATAACAGCACCTACCTCATAGGATGGTTGTAAGGAACGACTGAGATGAGATATGTAAAGTACTTTGTAAACCTTATAGTGCTATATAAAAAATAAGCTATTTTAATTAACTATCAGTATATCATCCATTCAGTCTGGACTTTAACCTCTCAGGTAATTGCAAGGCGCTAGCTTAGCTCCATTCAATTCAACTCAATTCAGTTAAATTGATCCTTATTCCTAAAACCTAGAAGTCTAGTTTTCAAAATGAAAATAAGGGATTTCATTTTTGTTTTCCTTCAACCCATTATTTCTTTCCAGAGGACATTTTTTCTTTCCATCCACTTTCAATTCCTCCATCCCACTCAATGGCCCCAAGGCATACATACCTCCTTCCATCCCACCCTATGGGATCAAAGTTAATTCCCCACTCCCTACCTTTCAATATTGCTGTGGCTAATTGTTCAGCCTTTCTGAAATGCCAGCTGGTTGTGTGTCTCAGAAAACTGATTAGGCGCTGAGTACTACCACTGGTCCTCCACTGTTCTTCAATGCAAATAACTGGAAGTAGAAAAAAAGAAGCATTCTCACTAAGGGAAAATGTTAGATTTATTCCCCAAGTTATGTTTCATGTTTACAACGGTCTTCTCATCATAGTTAGTTGGATTAAATTTAGTGATTACAAAGATTTTTTGTTTTTATCAATAATACCCTTGATCTTGAAAAACATGAACAATTTAAACAGATCCCAGATGCTCTAAACCCCACCACATGTTTGCTGTTGTGTTTTTCAATCGCATTGTATTTGGGCCTGTCATTTAAATCAATTAAATCTGATCCCTCCTTCTATAGACATTTCTTTTCTCTTCGTCTTTTATGATGAACTTCTACTGATACTAGAATTCAGACCTTCCTGAGGAAAAGTCAGGGCATCAGCTACTCTCCTTACTTCTCATGACTGAGTTTCACAATGAATTCTCTCAGAGCCAAATGTGTGGGATGAAATGAGGTTGTGATAAGAGCTGCCCTTGGTACTTGCAGTATTAATAAATCTAAACTACTTCCTGTATTTATTTCTCCTCGAGCAACTAAAAGTTAAGGTAGCTTTCTCCCCTTTTGAAATGGCTCTTTTGGCTTTCTTGTTATCATTCCTAATTATTTTATTGTGATTAGCTGACCAGAATAATTAACAAAGACCCTTCTTTGTAACACTAAAATCCTTCTGGTAATATTGGTTACTGCTAATGATGGAACTCTACAGCCTCCAAAACAATGGCAGTGAATGTCACCCAGACAAAGGGCAATAGAGAGGCGCATAGTAGGTAAAAGGCCTCACTATTTTACAATCAAGAATTTCACAGGAGATATTATGTAAGGAGATCATTGAAGACATACATGAGCAGAAAGAAAGATAAACTAGTCACCCAGAAATGTATAACCCAACCAATGAATAGCCCACTTGCTCCATGGGTATTCACACAATGAATACCTTTTATTTTGGTGTCTTTTGACTAGAATGTAAATTGAATTTAAGTGAGGCAGAGTTGTTTGAAGTCATTGACTTCAGCCTCTCTTCCAGGGTCACTAGAGCCCAGTGGCAAGACAAAACTCAAGACAACTGACAATAGTTTTGGATGAAGTGGATGATGTTGACATCTTCTGTGTCTGACCAAGCTCTAAACACTCCACAGCTCCTGCTTTCACAGCCTTCATAGTCCATTGAAACAAAACATCTGTCTTGGAGGAAGTCTTCACTGACTCACAGACAGGTTTGGTCTGTCAGTTACCCTCAATTCACACATGTAAAGAGACTCTAAAGAAGCTCTTTGGTTGGAGCCCCTGTAGCCAAAGTACAGGAGGACATACACAACAGTCAAACAGAAAGGATAAACATGGATGGATTGTGAACTGTACCACTGAAGGAGGTATCCACATTTTCTAATACCCACATTAGAATATTAGAATTAAGAAAGCCATGAGTTGAATGGGATATCAGGGCTCTAAAATTCCAGCTGGGGGTAGGGGGATGGTAGTGGTCACCAGAAATGAACTTCAGACCCTTTGGCCATACAATAGTCAGACTGGGGATGGGGAAAAGGAAAGAAATGGGAGAGTAACAAGGTGGACTGATAAAATAACAGATAGCAAGATGTGCTAGAAAATACCACAGAAGTCAAAAAGCCTAGATTCTACCTGGCTTCACCAGGGAGCTGAGCAGGGAAAATCACTTCAGTTCTTTCTGAACCTCAGCTTTCTCACCTGCAAAATGGCATTACTTACCCCCTATGTAGGTCAGAGAACTTAATACAGTCATTTTCTGACACATAGTATATGTTTAATAAATGCCTATTGACTTGACTCAAGAGTATTATTCTAAGGACCAAATGAGAGAATGAATATGAAAGTGCTTTGGAAATATTATGTTAATATAACATCACATTATTATTAGAAAAACTGCATATATTTTCTTTAGACTCTGAAGAAAACTTTATCTGGGAACCTTTTCATGGAAAGGATACCTCTGAAAGAAGAGGTATTTCTGCTCAAGCCATGGGTTTGTGCCCAATCCTCTGTTTTCTGCAACTTTGCC
Source organism: Notamacropus eugenii (assembly GCF_028372415.1). Lineage (NCBI taxonomy): Eukaryota > Metazoa > Chordata > Mammalia > Diprotodontia > Macropodidae > Notamacropus > Notamacropus eugenii. The sequence goes on from NC_092872.1 coordinate 664,480,970, forward strand.
AGTTAGAACTCCACCATTTTCTTTGATTTCTAGAGAGCTAAGCAAACAAAAGCAACTTCCCCCTGACACCTTCGACCTTACAACTGTTCCCAGGATGGTGGACTTGACTTCAGATCACCGAAGATGTTTGCCACGTTGGGCACCAGCATTGCCTTAATATCAGGCAGAGAAGGAATCTTTTAAAAAATCTCCTCTTCAACATATTACTTGTTTCCTCACTTTCCTCATTTTTAAAATGAGGAAGCTGAACTAGATAACCTTGGAGTTCCCCTCCAGCTTTAAATCTGGGCTCTGATAAGCCTTCCCCTTCTGACCAAGAATTTTGTGGTTTGCAAAACAACCTTGTGTCCAACCCTGCCATTATAGGGCATCATGCCAGATTTGCTGAGCTTTATTTCCACCATCTTCTCCTCCTCCTCCTCCTCCTTCTTCTTCTTCTTCTTCTTCTTCTTCTTCTTCTTCTTCTTCTTCTTCTTCTTCTTCTTCTTCTTCTTCTTCTTCTTCTTCTTCTTCTACTACTACTACTACTACTACTACTACTACTACTACTACTACCACTACTACTACTCCTACTACTACCACTATTACTGATTCACTACCAGTAGGGAGCATGTGCTTGGTTGTGTCTCTGATAGTGGAGTCTCTTACTTAGCTGCTCCTACAACCAATAGCACACATCTGTGGAGCAGCTGGTCAGGTTAAGGGCCCAGCCTATGAACTGGTAATGTTCTTTTTCTGGTCTTTTCCATCCCTCCTACAGGGATAGAACCCTCAAGCTAATCACATCAACCTGGACTCTAACTATCATAGAACCCAAATGACTTCCTCCTGAATATATACGGTGACTGGCCCTTTAACAGAGTAGATAAACAGTCATGACCTGTTCTGGTAGTTAATTTGCTGTCAGGGGTCAAGTGCATTGCAACCTTCTACTGAATTTCTAAAGGCCACTTCAAAGACAATTATATAGCAGAACTGTCTTACAAAAGCATTTAATGAGCATCTCCCTGTAGGCTCTATGCCCAGCAAGTAAATCGAGGGAGCTAAGACTGGCCTGCTCCTAACCTTTCTTAAATTCAGACCTGTAATTAAGTGACAGATTAGAAGACCAAAAGAGGCTATGGAATCATCCCCTTGGATTTAAAAACCATTCTGGGATCCATCCTAAAGTCCTCTGCCTAGTTAGCAAGGCCCTTTATATATAGTCTGACCCCTCTCTGTGTAGCCAGTCTTATCTTCTATGATGCCCCAATGTCAACATCCAGATAGATCTTGTCCCCCAAACATACTGTGCATTCTGGTTTCTATGCCTTCTCTCATGTTGTTTCCCCTGTTTTCCTTTCTCCTTCTGCCTACCTCATTTTCCTTGGGGCAGCTAGGTGGTACAGTGGATAGAGCACCAGTGCAGGAGTCAGGAGGATCTGAGTTCAAATCTCACCTCAGACACTTGACACTCACTAGCTGTGTGACCTTGGGCAAGTCACTTAACCCCAATTTCATCATCCTGGGTCATCTCTAGTCATCCTGATGAATATCTGGTCACTGGATCCAGATGACTCTGGAGGAGAAGTGAAGCTGCACAGCCCTCCCACACTCAAAACAAAGTCAAGTGCAAGTCATGTCATTATTTCCCTGATGGCATGGTCTTTTTAGGCAACGAAGGACGAACCCACAAAACATACCTCAATTTCCTCCATCCTTGAAGATCCAGCCCAAATCCCACCTTCTCCTTGAAGCCTTCCCTGACTACTCTAGTCTTCCCTGAATTCCTATATTTAAAGTCCTTGCCACTTAATTTTTCTCTTAATTTCAGACATATTCCAGGTTGCTGTTCAAAGTATACTAGTCCTGTTTCTCCATTTAGATTGTAAGTGCCTTGAAGGCAAGATCATGTTTTATACTTCTCCTTCTCTTGTAACCTACAAAGGACCTAGATTTTAGCAGGTATGCATATATCCCAGAGATCCCCTGGTGTCGTAGGAAGAGCATGGGACTTTTAACCAGAGAACCTAGATTCAAATATGATTCTGTTCCTCCTAGTGTAGAATTGGGCAAATGACTTAACTCCTCCAGGCCTCAGTTTTTCCCTCTGTTCAATTAGAATGTTCAATCCCAATAATCTCTAAATTCCCTTCTATCTCTAAATCCTTCATTGGTTTTCTGCTTAACTCAAGTTACAGAATCAAAGAATTTGCAGGCTGAAGAAATTGAGGCTGGGAAAGGTAAGATAATTTGCTCAGGGTCATGCAGATGCTGATTATCTGAAATGGGATTTAAATCCAGGTCTACCTGACTTAAGACCAGCACCCCACCCACTTCATTTGCCTTTGATAGGCCAAGATATAAATAATAGATTAAATATTTATTGTACATTATATTATATATAAAATATTCATTATATTATATAGATAAATATAAAATAAATGAGATATAATTAAATAAAATAGGCACCTTGCTGCCATATGTGTGCTCACTGAGCAGATTGTCACGTGTCTTGTTATAGGAGGCCTGCCAAAGAGCCTTAGAGAAGGTACAGAATGGAAGGGGGAGAAGGGGAGGCAGTGATACATGGGCAGGAAAGCAAGGATTGTGTTCTCCCCGTTTTCAACCTGATCTGCAGCTTAGCTCCACTGCCCGGTCTCTAGTTCACACATCTGTTCAGCACTTGCCTGCAATCACTTAGGTTTTATTATTGAGCTTGTCACCATATTAATGTAGCTGTACATTTAAATTGATTGTAATTGTAAATTTCCTGGAAAAAAACCTGATTTTTGCAAGTACTGAATTAAGCTGGTGTGCTTAAATTAAAAATAATTATGTAACTATACTCCGCTATAATAACGTGGGCCTGCCTCCTCATTCTCCACCAAAAATGAGTGTTTCGATTAATGCATACAATATGTGGATTAATATTTCACAATTAAGGTCGATTTCCCATTCCAAAAGGAAGGATAATTAACTAACTCTAACATGTAATCTCCTGACATTTCAATTAAGTATGAAATTCCTTATCAACTTTATGACCTGGATTATCAGAGAACAAGCTAATGAAGCTTTTAATAAATAGAAATCATTTTTAAAAAATAAATTGGGGTTCCCAATTGCAAAGCTGGAGTTGTGTCTGTTTTCCTATTAAACCAACAAGGTTGGAATTTTGGAGAGTTCGCATATAGGGCACAGCTGGGAAAAATCAGTAGCTCTATTTTTTTAAATTTAATTAAATTTTTTTCTAATTTACTTATTTATTTTCAGTTTTCAACATTCACCTCCACAAGATTTTGAGTTCCAAATTCTCTCCTCATCTCTCTCCTCCACCTACCCCAAGACAGCACACATTCCAATTACCTCTTCCCCCAATCTGCCTTCCCTTCTATCATATTCCTCCCCTCTCCCATCCCCATTCCCTCCACTTTCCTGGAGGACAAGATAGATTTCTATACCCCATTATCTGTATTTCTTATTTCCCAGTTGCATGTAAAAACAACCTTTAACATTCATTTTCAAAACTTTGAGCTCCAACCTCTCTCCTATCCTTCCTCCCCACCCTTCCCCACTGAGAAGGCAAGCAATTAGATGTAGGCTATACATGTGTAGTTATGTAAAAAGACTTCCATAAAAGTCATGATATGGAAGATTAACTATATTTCCCTCCATCCTATCCTGTCCCCCATTTACTCTACTCTCTCTTTTGATTCTATCCCTCCTCAAAAGTATTTACTTCTAATTACTCTCCTCGCATTTGCCCTTTCTTCTATCATCCCCCCACCTCCTGCTTATCCCCTCCTCCCCTACTTCCCTCTAGTGTAAGATAGAGTTTCATAGCAAATTGAATATGCATGTTATTCCCTCCTTAAGTCAAATGTGATGAGAGCAAGGTTTACTTTTCCCCTCTCACTTCCCCTCTCTTTCCTTCCATTGAAAAAGTTTTTTCTTGCCTCTTTTATGTGAGAAATAATTCTATTTTTCCCTTTCTCCTCCCAATATATACCTCTCTCATCCCTTAATTTTATTTTTTAGATATCATCCCTATCCATTCACCTCACCCTGTGCCCTCTGTCTATATGCATATAATCCCTTGGGGCAGCTAGGTGGTGCAGTGGATAGCGCACCAGTGCAGGTGTCAGGAGGACCAGAGTTCAAATCTCACCTCAGACACTTGACACTCACTAGCTGTGTGACCTTGACCTTGGGAAAGTCACTTAAGCCCAATTGCCTCATCCTGGGTCATCTCCAGTCATCCTGATGAATATCTGGTCACTGGATTCAGAAGGCTCTGGAGGAGAAGTGAGGCTGGTGACCTGCACAGCTCTCCCTCACTCAAAACAAAGTCAAGTGCAAGTCATGTCATCATTTCTCTGATGTCACGGTCTTCTTTGGCAATGAAGAATGAACACATATAACCCCTTCAACTACCCTAGTGCTGAGAAAAGTCTCAAGAGTTATAAATATGATCTTTCCATGTAGGAATGTAAAGAGTTCAACTTTAGTAAGTCCTTTATGATTTCTCTTTCTTGTTTTCCTTTTCATGCTTCTCTTGATTCTTGTGTTTGAAAATCAAATTTTCTATTCAGCTCTGGTCTTTTCATCAAGAATGCTTGAAAGTCCTCTATATCACTGAATGACAATTTTTTCCCCTGAAGTATTATACTCAGTTTTACTGGGTAGGTGATTCTTGGTTTTAATCATAGTTCCTTTGACTTCTAGAATATCATATTCCAAGCCTTTTGATCCCTTAATGTAGATCCCTTCCTTCCTGCCAGATCTTGTGTTATCTTGATTGTATTTCGACAATACTCAAGTAGTTTCTTTCTGGCTACTTGCAATATTTTCTCCTTGACCTGGAAGCTCTGGAATTTGACTACAATATTCCTAGGAGTTTTCCTTTTCAGATCTCTTTCAGGAGGTGATTGGTGGATTCTTTCAATATTTATTTTATCCTCTGGTTCTAGAATATCAGGGCAGTTTTCCTTGATAATTTCTTGAAGGATGATGTCTAGGCTCTTTTTTTTATCATGGCTTTCAAGTAGTCCTATAATTTTAAAATTGTCTCTCCTGGATCTATTTTCCAGGTCAGTTGTTTTTCCAGTGAGATTTTTCACATTGTCTTCTATTTTTTCATTCCTTTGGTTTTGTTTTATAAGTTCTTGATTTTTCGTAAAGTCATTAACTTCCACCTGCTCCATTCTAATCTTTAAGGAATTATTTTCTTCAGTGACCTTTTGGACCTCCTTTTCCATCTGGCCAATTCTGCTTTTTAGGGCATTCTTTTCTTCATTGGTCTTTTGGATCTCTTTTGTCATTTGGGTTAGTCTATTTTTTTACAGTGTTATTTTCTTCAGCAGTTTTTTGGGTCTCCTTTAGCAAGCAATTGACTTGTTTTTCATAATTTTCTTGCATCACTCTCATTTCTCTTCCCAACTTTTGCTCTACTTTTCTTACTTGGTTTTCAAAATCCTTTTTGAACTCTTTCATGGTCTGAGACCACTTCAATTTTTCTTGGAGGCTTTGGATGCAGGAGCTTTGACTTTTTTGTCTTCTGTTTGCATGTTTTGGTCTTCCTTGTCACCCAAGTAAGATTCTAGAGTCTGATTCTTTTTTCAGTTTTTGCTCATTTCCCCAGCCATTTACTTGACATTTGAGCTCTTTGTCAAGGTAGATTTCTGTTTCCAGTGGGGATGGGGGGGTGTACTGTCAGTCTCTTGATTGCCCCATAATTTATGGGCCTAGAGCTCCAGAAACAGTGGCTGTCTCTGCCCCTGCTGCTGCTGTGGGTTCATCCACTCCCTTCCTTCTCTGCTTCCCTGGGGCTGGAGCCAGACCACTTTGTTCTCCCACACTGGTCCTCACAGACTTTTTCCACTGACCTTCCAATTTATCCTTGGTGTTTTGGGGTCCTGAAGTCTGGAAACTGCCACAGGTTCAAGAGATTCAGCCCAAGGCCTGCTCAGGTCCTGTTTATGACGCTGTGACTCATGCTGGACTGCTGTCTGCCCCCAGCATGGCAAGATAGATACTTCCTAGTGACCTTCCAGGCTCTCTTGGGCTGCAAATTTGCTTTAAGCTGTCATTCTGTGGGTTTTGCAGCTCCAGAATCTGTTTAGAGCCATTTTTACAGGTATTTGGCTGGACTTGGGGGCAGCACTCTAGAAAGTGCATGCTGTTACTCTGCCATCTAAAAAAATCAGTAGCTCTTTTAGGACAGCCACAGACCCACCCAGAGGGATATGAGAAAGCCAAGACAAAAGATAGAGAAATGAACCCAACAGGCTATTTAACAGTTAAGATTCCATGATTTTCTGGTATGTCAAAGTACAATGTTGTTTCAGATTTAAGGCACACAGTAGAACCATATCTAATCATTGAGTTCTATCTGAGCTGATAGCATCAGCTACAATATAGTGGCACCATCAATGATTTAGAGAGAACCTTGATTTGAATTCTGATTCTGTTACTTCCTGTGTGAGGTGGAACAAGTCACTGCCCCCCTCCCCAGGTTTCCAGGTCTTTATTTGTAGAAGGAAGGGCTAGACCAGATGATTCTCCCAGAACTCTAAGAGATATATTCAACTGGATCTGATGACTAACTCAGCAAGGTCACAAAGGTCCTCTTAGATTTCAATTTTATTCTACCCTTTCCAGTTTTTATGTTGGAGAAAATAGGCAAAATAAGAATTGAATATGTAGCAAGCATACTTTGGATTCCCTTTCCCAATATAAGACGACTATATCTTCCCATCAGAGTTACAAGGGTAACTCCTGAGGGGTTGAGGTGTCTCTAATGCTATTGATTCAAGTCTCCATTTTGGGTGCATTCCCCACCCCCACCATAAGCCTTTAATGACTAGTGCCCTGGTTCCATTTAACCATTTAAAATCAATTAGTTTTCACAAAGTGATATCTCACACCTATTGTCGCCATACCTATTTATTACTAATTAATTATTAGTATTCCTAAAGCTCAGTGCCTCCCATTTGCAATTAAATCTCATGATCCTCTATTGACTCTAGGATCAAATATTATTTTTTCTTTATCTCATTCATTTTAGGTGCTTTACAATGTACATCATTATTTTATAAATAGGTGAATATACATATGTAACAAAGACCTGATCAACAAAGGCTCAGCCCTGGGAGCACTCATATGTTTTATGACCCTCCTTTCAGGCATGAAAATATAGGACACTGCTCTACATGTATAGATATAATATGACTGTTTCTGATCTGCTTACTACATGTCTTTTGATTGGCAGTTGAGCCAACACTGAACATGCAACAGATTCCGGTAGGAGTGATTTCTTTGTCTCTCTCTCTCTCTCTCTCTCTCTCTCTCTCTCTCTCTCTCTCTCTCTCTCTCTCTTTCTTTCCTTCCCTCCCACTTCTCAGCTTAGATTAGTACAACTAGCTATGAGAAACCTGCTTGAAGAGTAAGTTTCCAGAGGAATCTATACCAGACTTTGCCAGCAGCCAAGTCTGATGAAGAATGACCTACTTGACCCAGCAAAGCTTTGGGTCATAACCAAAACAAAGCAACTCATCCATTGGCAGTGTTCAATCCAGAAGTGAGTGTAAATGCTTTATAGGAAGGACTCTGAAATTGAACCACCATACTGAAGGACTGTGGTGGTATAAGAAAGAGCGTACCCCTCTGATATTAGGGGGAAATTCCCTGTAACATGTACTTGTGTTATATTTTAGTAAATTTTCTTTTGTAAAAGTTAATGAATATTGAGTAGTCAAATAATATTGAGTCTTATCACCAATCACTAGGTCAATCAATTATATAGGGTAAATACTAACTAGTGATTGATATTGGAGAGAACACACCAGAATAGGAGCTCAGACTGATAGCTTTAGGATACCAGTGCCTTCAGGGGTACTCTTGAAACCCTAAAAGGGACATGTAGACAGTAAGCCATATTCAGGGGACCCAAATTCAGTGCCATTGGCAGTTGGGAGGACAACCAGAGCTAATACATGCTCAATTTTTTTTCTCACAGAGTATTCAATTTTACAAGTTTGGAAACTAGTTCTCTAGAGAACAAAGACATGAGACCAGTTTACTTCCAACAAAGAAATAGGCCACTTGGTGCCTTTCTGCTGAAAGAGATACAGAATACAACTTAGCTCTGTTTTTGTGTGTATATAGGTGAAAGAGTCATCACTTTTCAACACTTTTTTTCCTCTGCAGCAACAACCCACTGGGAGTGGGGAATCTGCTTACATTTTCCAACACACAGGATTTAATGAATAACAAAAGCATGTTCTTCCAATGAAATAATTATAACCACATTTGTTCAAAGTAAATAACATAGCCTTTCTCTCTTTCTTAAACCTAGAACTGGCTCCCAGGTTTTCCTTTGGAGATCAGGCATGGAACTTACGTGAGCCCGTGGGAGATGAGCACAACAACAACAGGCACCAGATTTTTAAAGAAGCCCTTTGCCTTCCTCACCTGGGGAGGAAGTAGCAGAACCGGCTCAGTCAGGGGAGCATCATGGTTGCCTAATAAGGAATGTTGTTCATCTTTCATTCTCCAAGAGGACTGATGACATCACAGGGTGATGTCTTGACTCTCTGGTGACTTGGATTTAAGTGAGGCAGAGTTGGGAAAGTATGCCTCACTTTCTCTTCCAGAGGCATCAAAGTCCGGTGGCAAGACAGAAGTCAAGATGACTGGCCGGGGAGACAGTGGGTGGCTTTTACATCTTTAATTACTGACCAAGCTTTAAATGCTCCAGAGAACCTGCTTCAGCTACTTTCTTGGCCATTGGAACAAATTGTTCTCATCTGCCCATTCTGCTGGGTAAGTTTTCATGTGCTTGGGGTATACATCCCCTACCTCACCAATGGGTTTAAGTCCTGTTGGTTACTGTCAACCTGGTTTAGCCTGACTGCTGAGATCATTTAACAGATGAAAAAATAATTCCTTGGTGGGTGAATGATCTCTTTATATGTACATTCAATTCAATTAGCTTTTCTCAAGAGCATACTATGTACGGGTCACATAGGAGAATATACAGAGAAAAAATGAAAAATATCTCCTGCTCCCAAGGAGCTTACATGTTATTGGGGTGATACCATGTTTATACAGAACACAAAAGGAAGGTACCAACTAATGATCAGAAGAAAGGTGTCTCTATAGGAAGGAGAACCTGAGCTGATCCTGGAGGGAAATAAAGAATTCTAATAGGTTTTAGGAGGGAATTCATTCCAGTCAGGCAATCAATCAATAAACATTTATTATATGCCAGCACTCTGCTAATTGCTAGGGGAAGAGAGGAGAAGGAAGGAAGGAAGGAAGGAAGGAAGGAAGGAAGGAAGGAAGGAAGGAAGGAAGGAAGGAAGGAAGGAAGGAAGGAAGAGAGAGAGGGAGGGAGGGAGGATTGGAGGATAGAAAGGAGAAAGGACAGATCATAGTCCTTGCCCTCAGAGAGCTCACATCTAAAGGGAAGACAATATTTTTAAAACTTTGTACATAAGGTGTGTGTGTGTGTGTGTGTGTGTGTGTGTGTGTGTATGTGTGCAAGATAGAGAAAGAGAAATAAGATGAGACACAAAGACAGAGAGAAGGGAAGAGAAGAAAGGAAAGGTGGGGAGGGGGGAGGGGAGGGGGAGAATCTCAGAGGGGAGGTCTCAGAATGGAGAAGGACTGGAAAAGGTCTCATATAGCGAATGACTTTTCAACTAAGTCCTGAAGGAAGCCAGGGAAGGTAGGAGCAGAGATGAAGAGGGAAAGCTTTCAAGGCCAGGCAGTGGGGGGTGGGGGCAGACAGAGACAATGCGTAGAGTTGGGTGATGGAGTGTTGTATGAGAGGAACAATATACTAGGCCAGTATAACTGAATTGTGGTGTTTGTGGAGGGGAGTAAAGCATAAAAAGACTGAAAAGTTAGGAAGGGGTCAGATTGTAAAGGTTGCACTTTAAATGCCAAACAGAGGATTTGATATTTGATCCTCGAGAAAACAGGGAGACAGTGGGATTTATTGAGTAGGGATGACATGGTGAGACTTGCTCTTGAAGAAAACCTCTTGGGGAGCTTCATGGAAGATGAAATGGAATAAGGAGGTTATTGCAAAGTCCAAAAGATAGATTATGGGGTCCATGCTAGGGTCATGGGACAGACCCATAGAAAGGCACAGAGACAGAAGAATTGCAGAGTCCTGGTAATAGCAATCACACCATTTTGACTAGAATGCTGAATACACAAAGGAGCATAACATTAAGTCAGTGTGGGGGCATAAGCCAGAACCTGAGTGTGAAAAACTTTAAATTTCAAGCTGAGAAATTTGGAAATCATCCTAAAAGTAAAAAGAAGTCAGTGGAGATTCTTGAGCAGAGAAAGGAGGTAGTTGACTTTGGGCTTGGAGAAGACTGTATTGGCAGCTCCAGGGATTTCCTTTACTTATTAGCTTTACATTCTCTCAAAGTATTGTCATATCTATTATTTCAGTTAACTGGACCATGAGTAGAAATTATTTCCCCTAAGTTTTGGAAGAGGAAATGAGAGCTCTGAAGGGTTCTATGACTTACCAAAATCATACAGTAAATCAATAGCAGAACCCAGATTAGCTATAAACATTTCACTGTAAAAATCCATAAAACTTTATAAACAAACATTTTGTAAATAGTCTATGCTACAGTAAAAAAAAATTGACAAAATTATGTACATGCCATATGGACAAATTTGGCACTTTTTAAAAAGTGTTTAAAAAGAAATTCAAAATTATAAAATCTCAGAGCATTACTACCCTCCACTTTGCAAATACATCATGAGCACTTAGGTCAGAGCTGGCAGAGAGCTCCAGGCTCTCACTCACCAAGCTCCTTATGACAAGTGTAGATAACTTTCAATATGCTTCCATGTTTGCTGTGGAACCACCTGAACACTGACAAGAATAAAGTCAAATACTATATTTAAAAAAAAAAGCACCTCAACCTTCCTCACTGAGACTTCTTTTTGCCACTCCATGGTAGATAAGAACACTTGCTTTGGCAATATACTTTCAGAGATGTCCCCGGAGATGATGAGGTTGACACACAAACTGGCATAGCTAGCTCAGTGTTTGGGTCGCTGCAAAAGCAAGTATGGGAGAAAAGAGGTATTAGGCTGCCTACTAAAGTGAAGGTCCACAGAGTCATTGCGCTGTGTTGTATGCCTGTAAAATCTGAACAGTCTATTAGTACCATGACAGAAAATTGCACCACTTTCTTAGGAAGATTATGAAGATCACTTGGCAAGATAAGGTACAGGACAGAGGTCCTGATGAACTACCAAACATTCAAACTACTGCAGAGAGCACAACTCTAATGGGGAAGGGATCACATATATCCCAAATACCAAACTTACATTTACTATTTTACAGAGGTAACATACAAGATAAGAACTCACAAGGAGGTTAGAAGAAGTGGTACAAGGACATTCTCAAGTCTCTCTAAGAACTTCAGTATTGTCTGTGAGAAATGGGAGGTACTGACACAGAACCACCTAGCATGGCATACCTGCATCCAAGAAAGCGCTATGCTTCATAAACAAAGCAGAATCACAGTAGCATGAAGGAAATCTGAAATGTACAGATCTAGAGACATCTCCATTCCAAATGTTCAAATGGTCTATTTGCTCCCGACATGTGGTAGAGCCTTCCAATTTATATTCCACTGATCAGTCACAGTCAAACACACTGTACCTTGATCCCAACATTGTGATGCCAACGGTCCTCTTCCAATTCAAAGAACAAACAACAGCTACTTCTATTCCCAAGAGATGGTGGAAGAAGGCAGGTTGTGAGATGCTAGCTTTAGGGGGCTTGTTTGAGGAGATGTTTTAGAGTCATTTTCCCTCTGCCCCTTTGTTCACATCCTTCTCCCTGCCTGGAATGCCATAGCCCTCTCTTTTGTGCTTATCTGGGCCTATACTATCCATCTTTCAAAATCCATCTCACATCTCACTTCCCCTGTGAAGCCTTCCCTCAACGCCCTAGTACATAGTGATGTTTCCCTCTGAGGCACTGAACACAGTGCCTCAAAATGATCATCCCACAGGAGACATTTTGTAACTCTTTATTGAAAGGATGAATGAATTAGAAAATGAATGAACTCCATCATCCTTTGTATGTACTATTCGTTGGATACTTCTCATTCTAATTCTCAGACAACTTTTTAAGCTATGTGCTATTTTCCCAACTAGACTCTAAGTTCCTTGAAGGCTGAGTCTGGGTACGAATCTTTTCATCCACCCCCTCTCCCTCTCGGAAACTGGTCCCATGCTGGTACATAGGAAGTACTCAGTTAATGTTTGCTGAGAATGACACTGCTCCCCAGATCCCCAGCCAATGACCACGTTCTAGTGTTTTTCCAAGCTCCTAAAGCTTCAGAAATCCGACAGAAATGTATTTTTGGTAAGATGCTTGTGAAGTTGTTTCAGGTTCCTCTTTCCCACTCCCCCACTTCCCCCCTGCATACACACACTTAAATACACTCAACCAAAGCAGCTGTTATATAAGACAAGGTAGACAATCAGAGAGAAGCAAGACTAGTAATAGTAGTAGTAGTGGTAGTAGTAGTAGTAGTAGTAGTCATTGTCGTAGCAGCAGTAGTTGTAGTAAGTAATAGTAGTAGCAATAGTAGTAATAGCTGGCATTTTAGCACCTTAAGGCCTACAAATGCTTTACAAATATTATCTCATTTGATCATTATCATAATCCTTGGAAGTACGTGATCCATTTTATGGATGAAAAAACTGAAACACAGAAAGGTTACGTGATTTGCCCAGAGTTACAGAACTAATGAGTGTCCGAGTCAGGACTGGAAGTCAGCACTCTATGCACTATGCCACCTACTTGCCTCAGTTGTAGTAGAAAGGGCATTGGACTGGGAGTCAGGAGACCTGATTTTTTTTTTTAGTTTCTAGTTTTTTAGCCACTAATTTATTTTAGTTACTAATTTCTAGTTTGGGGCCCATCAGCTGTGAACAAGTCACTTTCTTTTCTTGGCCTTGGGTTCCTCATCAGAACAGTGATGGAACTGCTCTAGTCTTTTTGATAATGAGGACCCTTCTGTGATGTCAGGAAATTCCTTGGACATCAGCCACCCCAGTGATGACAGTTTTACCACTGGGATCTGTTGACTGAGAATACATGATGACAGAAAGCTATTGTGAATTCAGTGAGACTTTTAATGAGTTTGAATTTTGTTAATAGTAATAACTAGCATGAAGGATTTTTTCGTTTTTTAATTGGGAAGGGATTTAAGGGGAAGATAATAACCAGCAGATACAAGAACAGAGACAGAAAAAGAGAGAGAGAGAAAGAGAGAGAGGAGGGAGGGAAGGAAGGAAGGAAGGAAGGAAGGAAGGAAGGAAGGAAGGAAGGAAGGAAGGAAGGAAGGAAGGAGGGAAGGAAGGAAGGAAGGAAGGAAGAAAGGAAGGAAGGAAGGAAGGAAGGAAGGAAGGAAGGAAGGAAGGAAGGAAGGAAGGAAGGAAGGAAGGAGGGAAGGAAGGAAGGAAGGAAGGAAGGAAGGAAGGAAGGAAGGAAGGAAGGAAGGAAGGAAGGAAGGAAGGAAGAAAGGAAGGAAGGAAGGAAGGAAGGAAGGAAGGAAGGAAGGAAGAAGAGAATGAAAGAAGAAAAGGGAAGAAAGGGAAGGGAAAGAAGGGAGGGAGGGAGGGAAAGAAGGAAGAAAAAGAGGGAGAAAGAAAAGATGGCCACAGAAGCATTTTTAAAACACCCAGGAGAGAAAGAAGTTCAGAAGGATACACAGAGAAATATGACAACTTTGAAAATAGTATTAAATTTATTATATATTTTTCTTTAAAACAATTTTATGTCATAGAGATTTGTGGTTTTCCACATAAAACTTTGTTATTTTCTGTTTTAGATATCTAAACAGAATTAGCAGCATTTAATCAAATCTAGGGCAGCTAGATTCTGCAGTGAATAGAGCACTAAGCTTGGAATCAGGAAGACTCATCTTCATGAGTTCAAATCTGGGCTCAGATACTTACTAGCTGTGTGACCCTTGGCAAGTCACTTAACCCTGTTTGCCTCAATTTCCTCATTATAAAAGTAGCTGGAGAAGGAAATGGCAAATCACTCCAGTATCTCTGCCAAGAAAACTACAAAATGGGGTCATGAAGAGTTGGACACAACTGAAACACAATATAATACTGTACATACATCAGCTCATTTGATCCTCATGACATCCCTCTAAGGTAAGTGCGATAGATGTTATGATTCCTATTTTACAGATGAGGAAATTGAGGTTAATAGAGGTTAAATGGTTTGCCCAAGGTCCCACACAACTAAGTGTCTGAAGCAGGATTCAAACCCAAACTTGTCTCCCTGACATCCCTCAATTTTGTGATTCTGGTTTATCCTAAGATGGATATACCTCACTTGGCAAACCTTCCCTGTCTTATTTGTCTTGAAGTCAATGGTCTCCAGGCTTCTCTATCCAGGGAAAACACAACTAAAATGAAGGATGGTCTTTTTGTCCACCAAAAAATGAAAAGAAATAAAAATATTCAAGGCAATGTAAAAATAGAAATAAGAGCAGCAGAAAATTTTCAATTTCCCTGGAAAGACTTGAAGTCCATCACTTAAAGACTCAGTGTTAAGCCCTGCCACCAGGCTCTCCCAAGTCTTCATTTCATCTCCTACAGTCAGAAGCCATAACTTCTCCACTACCATAAAGATGTTTGCTCACTCCTCATTCTTTGACTAGGTTGAAATTAGCTGTTAAAACCCATTTCTCAGTCATCGACTTTGTGACTCATCAACTATGTTTTATGAAAATGAATTACTCCAAGGCACAGGAAAAAGGTGGGGCAGAGTAACTTTCTTGAAAATTATATTTTTATCATAAACTTTATAATCATCAACAAAGATTACATTTCAATGTAGAAAAGGGAATAGAAAAGAGGATTATGTATGAAACTGTGAACTTACATTATACACGGTTTGTTAGGTTTTTTAAGGGTACATTAAATACAACAGAGTAGTAACAAAACTACTTAGCTTATTTCTGGGTCCCCTTCTTTATTTTAGTGGAATAACTTCCCAAGGACATATAACACTAATATGTCAGAGAAAGGATAGTAGAAGGGCGGAGCTAGAAGACGACACTATTTTTGTTAGTGTCCCAGCTGTGCAACTGGAACTGGCATGGGAGGACAGCCCTTCTGGTCAGTACAGCTCCCAACAGAGGCATTCCAATAGGAGAAATGTCCTTGTACTCAAAAGTTCATTGCCCTGGTCAACAATCTTCAATGACTTCAGCTGATATAAACAAGGTATGTACATAGATTAGGGTGAATGATGCCATGTGTAACTCATATAGACTCTGTGGCTCACTTTCCTAAACTGTTGTTGTTTGTCCTTTGTATTGGAAGAGGGCCAATGGCATCAGGATGTCAGGGTCAAGGCACAGTATGTTCCACTGTGACTGATCAGTCCAATATGAATTGGAAGGCTCTACCACATGTCAGGAGCAAATAGTCCATTTGAACATTTGGGAGGAAGATGTAACTAGATTTGCACATCTCATATGTCCTTTGTGCTACTACGATTTTGCTTTGCTCATAGAGCATAGCTACTTCTTTGAAGTGGGCACTCCATGCTGGATGGTCCTATGCAGCCTCTCCCTTGTCTCACAGGCAATACTAAAGTTCTTCAGAGAGACCATGAGAGTGTCCTTGTGCCACTTCTTCTGATCTTTGTGTGAGTACTTGTCTTATGTGATTTCTCCATCTCTTAGGTAAATGTAAGTTTGATATTCAGGCTACGTGATTTCCACTCTTCCCCCCATCCCCCAGAATTGTGCTCTCTATAGGAGCGTTTAAATGCTTGGCATTTCAGCTTGGGAAAGGACTTCAGAGTTTTCTACCTTATCTTGCCGGGTAATCTTCAGAATCTTTCTAAGACAATACAAATGAAAGTTCAATTTTCTGACATGATGATAGTAGACTGTCCAGATTTCACAGTCATATGACAATGAAGTCAACACAATGGCTCTATAGACCTTCAGTCTGGTAGGTAGCCTAATACTCTTCTCTCCCACACTTTCTTTTAGAACCTCCCAATGCTGAGCCAGCTCTGGCAATGCAAACGTCAACCTCATTATCTATGTGGACATCCCCGGAATGTATACTGCCAAGTAAGTGAATTTATCCACAGAAATCAATTGAAGAAAAGGTATTGAATGCCATTAGTCTCCTCTCCTGTGTGAATTCCCCAGACTACACTAGAACTAGAGGGTCAAGTTCCTAAAGAAAGGGTACTGCTCCCCTCAGAGATCTAGGGATATCCCTAAGGGCTAAGAGGGCACTTTCTCTAGCACTGTAGCCCATTAGCCCCTTCCCAGTGTTTTCCTCAAATATTGATGGACCAGCTACCATATTCTCAATATCACCAAAGCAAGAATGAGCACTCTTGCATCAATTGTCCAGTTCATAGCTCATTGATATCAATTAACTCAATATCATTAATCAATTAACTCAATATCATTAATATCAAGAAACTTTTACAAAGGCATATTTACTGAAAATGTAACAAGAACTGAAATGCAAAAACACCTCCTTTAAATCAGGGTATAGTATCCACTTTACACCTTGGTCTCTGGGGACAGTTGACTCAATCTTGGATTGGTTAATGGAAACATAGGTACACTTCTGGGATGGGGGAGCATAACTGACAGAGAAGTCACTCCCTTACTTTCAGGACATAGTGTCTTGCCTCTTGAGTCAATTTACTACTGGTCTGTATCATGCAAGTTACTCCTCAGGCCCAGTTGCTGGCAAATTCTGCTATGGACTCTTGTCCTGGTAATGCTCCCAATTTTTCATAGCTCACAAGGTCATTCCATTTCTAACACTCATTCACCTAGGATTAGGGAAGAAGAATCACAATAGAGATATAATAAACAAAAGTATCATGTGCTCAAGACCACATGGCAGCTCAGGTAGAGAGACAAGGCAGTAGCCTCATCTATTACCCCTCTCCCAACCCAGAGATTTATAAGACTGTTGCCCCATTTTCCCCTAGGAAGAGAGAGAGAGAGAGATACTGATTTCACCTGTTCCGGCTTTTTGTATGCACATTTGAGTTTGCCTCGGTAGTCAATCCAAAGGCTTTTCTTCACCAGGAAGCAAAAGAACAGGAAACAATCACAGAATACCTACAAATTCATTGAGTTAAGGGAAAGACCCCTTCCCTTACACATCCCTGGAAGGTGGCTCACCAAGCTCCATGTTGACATTCAATAAACAGATTACACTGCATTTGCTGCAAGAATTGGCCCCCATTGGCAGGTCCTCCATTATATCTGTATGTGTTAAAGCTAAATCTGCACTACATATTACTATCCAACCAAACCCAGAAACAATTAGTAAAGTTCTAAATTAACCATGACAGATGCTGGAACTCTGATTGGATCACTTGGCTAGTTTGCTGCACAAGATGATTTCAGTAAGATAAGTGAACAATTGTAAAGCTAAGATGCCCATGTAAGATCTTCTGCCTCAAGGAGTTCTTACTCAACATTGTCTAGAATTTCTTCTTTGACTGATCCTTTATATAATTTTTAAGAGCTTACCACACAAAGAAGGTACAAGGAAGATGATGTCATGTGGTTGCATTTTTAGATGATCTAGAGGAAGGGTTTTTGTATATCCATTAGTAGCCAAAAGAAAGTCAAGGTGTGAACTAGACAGGGAGTAAGGATAGTGGACATTGATGAGAACTTGCTTTAGATAAATGGGTCTCTTTTAGAGGATGTTGTTTCTGAGACCCCCTTTATCTCTACTATCAAGGAAGAACACTTGGGAAAGAAGACCCTCTTATATTCATCCCCTACCCTGAGCAAGTTCCCTAGGCAGAACAAAACCTAGCAGGACAGTAGCAGTCAGTTTGCCCTAAGCAAAAACAATACTATCTTAATATTTTCACAGTTCCCCAAATCACTTTCTTGGGGTCCCTACATGAGAACAAAAGGAGCAGAAATTTCCCCCCTTAAAAGGGCTCTCAGTCTTTCCACCATTCACACTCATTTTGTACCTCCTCCAAAGGCAGAAAACCCTTCTGTATGAATGAGTCCACATGGACTAAAACTTTACATCAATTTCAAGAAGTCATGTCCTTTCCTAACTGACACTTGTGTGCGTTAATGTGTGTGTGTATGTGAGATCATGCGTGCATGAATGTATGAACATTTGTGGGAGCCCAAGCAAGAGTCCATCAGCCTTCTGCATTTGCTGATCAGGGGATGACTGCCAAATGAATGGTTTATACTGGAAAAGGCCTGGAGTATCTCACTATTTATATAACTATTCAGCAATGTGGCCTTTTAATTTAGTCCTCATTCCAAATGCATGACGTGTCCTTTTGACACCCTGAAAGAAATGCTTCTCAGATGGTATGCAGGGTACAACAACTCTGCACTGCAAAAGAAAAACATATAACCGTGAAAATGAAAAGCAATTTAGAACCTCGTAGGAAATGCCTAAGCTTCAGGGGATGACGGTAAGTTTTAGCTACTTCACGTGAGCATTTATGGAGTGTTTCAGTCAGCTAAAATAACTTGTTCTCAGAGTATCCAAGTTCATACTGTGACCAGAACAGGTCCTCCAAAAATGCATGAGGAGAAAGAAATAGGATTTGAAACACAGATAAAAACTGAATCTAGATATGACTCTAGACTTCTACCTGAGGCCATTGATGGAGTTCTAAGGTCGCCCCATCCCAGTAAGAGATACATGCTCACCCATGTGATGGGTGAGCAGCACTGTGATGGAACCTGAAAAGTAGCCAGTCCCAGTTTTGCCTTGGGTGGTCTTGGGTAAGTCAATTAGCTTCTCTGGGTCTCATTTTCCTCATCTCTAAAATAAGGAAATTCAACTAGATAAGGTGAAAGGTCCCTTTTAGCTCGAAATCTGTGATCCTACATCCCTATTATCTCTCCACTATACCACCTCACCTCTCTTAATGCATCATCTCCTAATGATACAGTCTCACTCTCCTGGCAATAAACTCAGACTTTTCTCTGAAACTCAATGCTTTCTTAGACCTTTTCTAAAGACTGAAAAAAGTTCTCTGGCAGCAGAGTGCACATAGCTGAATTGTTACGTCAGGTTCAAGAAGCCATATTCTCCTTCCTTCTTGGTGTGTGTAGTGGGAAAGTGGTACATATGGCTACAACAGATCACCCTACTTTTTCCCAGGTGGTCCTGAAATAGGACTGCCAACTGACCAGAATTTGACTAGCACAGTCAACATTTCATTATAGAAGTCAATTGCTTCTAATTCATGTGACATGTTATGTCTTCAAAAAAAAGTATTCTGGCAATATTAATCTCAAACCATGAGGTTTGTGAAATTTCTCCCTGTTTCACAGTCTCTCCTGTATTTCTATTTCTACTTCTGTTTCTCTCCCCTAAAGTTCATTCTTAATCTTCAATATGACTTCCAGTTAATGTACCCGTACCTGTTTTCTCATTCCAACATTTCTTCTCTATCTTGACTTCATTCCTGTTGAGGTTTTGACCATATGGCCAAACTATAAACTGTTCTGTACCTTTAAATCCTTGCCTCTTTGTTCTACCAGAAGGCTCATGACTCAACAAATCCTAACCCTGGATTGCCCCACCTTACAGATTTTCTACTGCTCTTTGACGAATAATGCTAGAAGAGGTCACACGTCCATGCTGAGCCAAAACTAAGGCAGAAGAACTGAGGCTTTGGCCAAGATCACCAAATTTTAGAGGGTGCATAATTCTAAAATGTCATGTAATTTCAAAATTTGTCATATTCTAACAGCTTCAATAACATAAAAATCAGAAAGAATAATCAGTTAAACTACAAAGGTAGCAGGTGGCTTGCTTTCTTCCCTATACTCACATGCCTGGTTAGATCTTCCCCAGTCCTTTGCCAACCTGCTCCTCCTTGCGCTGTGAATTCCTCAGAGTGGACTCCAGTATGTTTCAATTTCCTCTGTGAGACAGGGTCTTTGAATCTCTTCTCTTATGGCTGATTTGAGGGAACATATATTGCCACTTCCCCCGGCACCAAAATTGCTATTTATGGTTCTGCACATAGACTGAGTCTACAACAAACATGTTATCTAATCTCAACTAGGCCATCACTTCTACATAGAAATGCTTTTATTCTCCTCTGATTGACAGCAGCTGTTCCAAACGTTTGCCTTAAACCTCCTATATCACCCCCTCCCTGCCTCTCTCTCATTAGACGACCTCACTTCATATTTCACTAAGAAAATCAGGACCATCTGTTTTGTGCTCCTTCTTCCCTTTACAAAATCCTTCTTTATCATCTCCATTCTCTCCTCTTTTATTCTAGTTTCTGACAAAGAGGTAGGCTCTCTCTTTACCCAGGTTAAGTTTTCCACTGGTTTCCTTGATCCCATCCTATACTGTCCAATCTTCTCTAGAAGCTTCTCCCACCAACACCTCCCCCCTTCTTCAGTTTTGCTTGATTCACTGGCTCATTCAAGGTCCTAAGTTAAAATCTAGCCCCAGATACTTGCTAACTGTATGTCCCTGGGCAAGACATTTAACCTCTCAGTGCCTCAGTTTCCTTTGCTGTCAAATAAGGATAATAATTTGCACCTACCTCCCAGCGTTATTGTGAGGATTAAATGAAATGGTATTTATAAAATACTTTGCAAACATTAAAGGACTACATACATGCCAGTTTTTATCATTATCATTATTTTTATTAATTATTAATTTAATAATTACATATTTGTATATTAGGTATATAATAATTAATTAATATTAAGAATAATATTATTATTACTGCCTACAAATGTACCTGGATCTCCACCATCTTAGAATCAAGAAGATCTGAGTTTTAATACTGCCTCAGACATTTGCCAGATATGTGGTCCAGAGCTGGATATTTTATGCTTTCAGGCTTAGGCCCCTCATCTGTGAAATAGGGGAAATAATGGTACTTACTTCACAAAGATGCTGTACGTGATGAGGAGGAGGAGGAGGAGGACAATGATGATAATGACTGATGATTTTAAAAGCTTTTTCTTAACCCTGCCAGGCCATTCTGGCATGCCACAAAAGTTGACCCAGTATTCCAGAACAAATAAAACTGCTCCCCTTCCTTTTTCCATAAGAGAAAGACATTTCTAGAGAAAAAGCTAAAGGTATGATTTCAATTTGAAGGCTAGATCCCTGATCTTGCCCAAAATGTTATAAAACTCTCTCCTCTGCGATAATGAATCTTGAAGCCAAACACTTTCCAAGCTATTCCATGTTGCTCAGGAATTTCGTTTTTGCTTGTCTTCCCTTTTGTTTTCTTTTTCTGAACCTCCTTTTACTTGTAATGTAGTGTACCATGTTACAATTGCAGCAGTTAAAAAGCTATTTAGAACTTGAAATCATTCTATGAATATCAATCCTGCTACCACCTAAATTCAAACTAGCCCTTCACCTAGTTAATAGTGGAAAAAGACCAGTTCCTACCAATGCATTTAGGTCTGCCTCACTTTCTAGGTGGGGAAACAGTTCAGACAAGTTTGTTGTCACCATTAAGTCTTCAAAATGTCCACTTAATTGTCTTCCTTGAATAGTGTCCTGTATTATAGACTAACTTCTCTATCTTCTGTCAGTAATTCATACTAAAGTGAAAGTGACTGCTTATATTGCTACTACTTTGAAAGCAGGAGACAGTAGTCCAGTTTAGTAGAAGACAATGGAATGCATTTCTAATGCTAGAACAATAGATAACAGCGGCTTGAAGATATCCTCAGAGGCCTTCAAGTTCTACCAAATGGACATTGTTTACTCTGCTGACTTCTAAAGCCTAGCCTGCCCTCCTGACCAGAGCCTTTGGAGAGGGAAGCATTTTTATAAGAAGGTTTTATTCCCATGTGAATTTCTGTAAGTGCTGGAGTCAGATAACAAGCTGCTGAAGCAAAAAAAAAAAAAATGTTTGTGTGAAGACAGGAAACTGTTCAAGAACAGTTCATCCTTGTGAAAATATCTTCCCTCCAATGCTGCCCATTTCAGTTACTGCTGGATTATCTGCACCCAGAGTGTGCCAATTCCTTCATTAAGAAGCAGCTTTACTCCCACCTCAGAAATGACTGAAGGCAGTTCAACAATCCAAATTTTGTTACACATTTGAATCTTTTTCCTTCTCCAACTTGTTATCCTCCAAGATCAGTTTCTTTATCCTTCTAGAGCTCAGGAGTCTCCCTTGCTGGGGAATCTGAGACTCTCTGGTGTCCTGTCAGTGAAAGCTTAGTTCTTTGGGTGTTAATTGTCCTGTCTGCATACCATCTGAACCTTACATGTTGTCCCTCTTCTCCTGCTAGAGGTGGTAAGGTTTAGCAAAAAGACCATTGTATATAGAGTCAGATGATTGCAGGGGGAGGGGAATTCTGGCTCTATGACTTAGCAGCTGTGTGATTTTGTGGTTCTTAGTCAAGATTGGTTTTCATCTCTCTTGATGGAGAGAGTTTCAATATTGGGAATTCTCCACACTGCCAAAATCATCCCTCCCTTCCAGTAGAAAGGAGTATGAGTGTAGAAAGTGTAGGAAGTCAAAGGAGTCAGGAGTGATCAGAGAGGAAGGATGACTTTGATGGATGGATAAGATCTGAATAAGCCAATAGTTAGGGAGAAAACTTTCTTGGTGGGCCTTCCCTTCCCTCAGCCTCAGTTTCTTCATTTGTAAAATGAAGGAGATAGACTTAGTGATCCCCTTAAGCATCTAAACTCTAATGATCTTTTTTTGATGATTTTACTGCCCATTGTGAATCTCTCTATAAAAGTGAACAAGAGTACAGATAAAGCGGTCAATTGAGTTTCTTATGATCAGTCTTTCGGGGAAGAAGGTAAAGTCTGATATGTGAAGAAACTGGCTAAAAGTGAAAGAATGGTATTATCTAGAGAATCTGCTTATCCCAATCCTTTAGGAGCCTGACCTAATTTTCTCTCCCTTCACTCTTTCCTTACTTCCTTCTCTTTCCTTCACTTCCTAACCTTTTATTTCCTTACTTCCTTCCACCTTTCTTCTTTCATTCCTTCCATCATGTCTGCCTTTTCTTCCTTACTTCCTCTTTTGATTTCATCCTTCCTGCATTCCTTCCTCTCTCCTATCTTTCCTCCTTCCTGCCTAATTTCTTCCCTTTTTTTTTCCTCTTTCTCCAGAACTTCCTTGCTTCCTACTTTCTTTTCTTCCTTTTTCATTTCCTTTTTTCTTATTTCTTCCCTTCCTTTCCAACTTCCTTCTTTTCTTCCTTCCCTCCTTTAGAATGTAAGTACCTCAAGGACAGGGGCTGTCTTTTGTCTTTCTTTGCATTCCCAGCACTTAGCACAGCATCTGGCACATAGTAGGTCTACTTTGAGAAATAAGGCATACAAATGGTAGAAGGTAGAAGGTTTGGCATCAGAGGACCTGTGTTCTACTCAACAGAACTCTTCCAATCATTAGGTGTGTATCCCTTTACCTCTCTGGGTCTTAGGTTCTTCATCAGTAAAATGAGGGAGCTGGACTAGATGAGCACTCAGGTTTCATTCAGCTCTAAATCTGTGATCCTATGTATGATGATTTAGCATTAGGTGTTGAAGGAGTTCTATAGATCATAAATTGAGGCATTCTGAAGCAGTGGAGTTCTGGATTGGATGTATGAAGGGATTCAAATTCCAGATACTTAGGGTAAATTACTCAACTTACTCCCCCAGACAGCTCCCTAGGACTTATTTGCTCAATTGTTTCTTAGTTTAGATTGGTTTTCATCTCACTTGATGGAGACAGTTTCAATATTGGGAATTCTCCACACTGACAAAATCATCTCTCCCCTTCCAGTTGAGAAAATAAATACTGTAGGAAGTCAAAGAAAGAGTCAGGAGTGATCAGAGAGGAAGGATCACTTCCTAGCAGTATGACATTGATGGATAGATAAGATTTGGATAAGCCAATAGGTAGGGAGAAAACTTTCTTGGTGGACCTGACAGGGAAAAAGCATAAGCAAAAATAGGAATGTAACTCCTACCAACATGGAATTTAGATTCTTGGAATATATACCCAGCCTTTGGTCCTCCACAATCCTTAACCTTGATTATGAAGGGGTGCTAGAGTCATTAGGGGGACACTGGAATTTACTGAGATAGGGAATGATATGTTCTGACCTGGACTTTAGGATGATCAGTTTGGCACCTTGGTGGAGGAGATGGAGAAGGACATGAAGTAAGAAGACCGACTAGGAGGTCTTTCCCATAGTACAGGCAAAAAGTGATAAAGGAAGGTCTGTGTGATTGGAGAGAAAAGAATAATTGCAGGTGATGTTGTGGAGGTAAAAAGACAAGGCTTAACAGCAGGATATGTGGAGTGAGAAAGAGTGGGGAGTTGAGTATAAAACCAAGTTTGTGAACCTGGGTTACTTGATGATGGCGCACCCATAGAAATGGGGACGTTTGACAGAGGAGTGAGTTCAGAATGAAAGGTAATGTAATGAAATCTCTGGTGCAGATTAAAATCACAACTCATGCCTGCTCCTCCTATGTGACTCACACAGACTTGCCAACAATAGTATGGATATGCTAGGGGCAAGGACAATTTTGTCTGCATAGCTACTGGCATGTATACTTGGACACAGTCAGGTTACAATCACCCTGAAGGACTAACGTCCAAAATGGAGAATGATGTTGGAAGCTTCTAGTGTAAGAGGAGGCTGAGCAAGGACAACAGGTGAAAAGGAGGTGAGGTTGTTTTGTAGCTAAGCCCCATGATTGGCTATCATAGGGAGATGGGGCTGCAACCCAATTTCCCACCATCCAGTTGGTTACTGTCAAAGTCATGCAACAGCTTATTTGGAATTATACCAATATCCCCTAGGGATATTGGGCTCCACTTTGGAGACCACTGAGCTAAAAGGACAGCATGAAGGCAATGGGTCCTTAGGGAAGAGAGAAGAGGGATTCCAGGAGGTAGAAAGGGACATATAAAAGATGCTGAAGCTGTGATAAGACTTTCCCCACTGCAGAATTTTGCTAAAATCTAATCTTGCTGACTAAGTCACATAGAGAAGGGAAGGGCATAAGCATTCATTAAGCACATACCATGTGCCAAGCATTGTGCTAATCGCTTTGCATATATCATCTCATTGGATGCTTTCCATCTGTGAATCAGGTATCAGATTCAGTTCAAGAAAGAAGACTTCCTGATTCCACCCTATTATCTCCAGTACCTCTATTCTACGACTTTACATAGGACAAGCTACCTACTTATTCCCCTGGAGTATATTTCCACCTTCCTTTTCTTACTCAGTTTTTGTTTTATTTTCAGGAGGCAGTCAAGGTTAAGTGATCTGCCCAGGGTCACACAGCTAGTAAGTAACTGAGACCAGAATTGAACTCAGGTTGTCCTGACTCTAGGGTTGGTGCTTTATCCACTGCACCACCAGTTGCCTCAAAACTCAGTTTGAAATTTACTTCTTCCATCATTCCTTCCCTGACTATTCCAGTCTACAACAATCTCATAGATAATATTTCTAGAGTAAAATATATAATCTCATTCTCTCTTGTGTTGCTTTCTAATTGCTTTGAGTCCTTGTAAATACTTTAAAGGTAGGAACTATATCTGAGACTTGTCTTATAGCACTGCTTGATTCTCCACAGTGTACTGAAAAGAGAAGCTAGGTGGTGCTATGGATAGAGTGGGCAGGAGGTAGCTGGAACTGGGGTCAGGAAGATCTGAGTTCAAATCCAGTCTCAGGTACTTACTGAGCTATGTGGCTTGGGACAAGTCACTTAATTTCCACCTCATTTTCTTCATCTGTAAAATGCAAATAAAATGAGATAATATTTGTAAAGTGCTTCAGTGATATTAAAGTGCCGTATCAGAGGTTCCCAAACTTATTTGGCCTAACCCCTCTTTAAAAAAAATAACTCAGCACTCCCTGAAAATCTACTTTTTTAACCTCTATTTTTTTTAATTTGCATCATTTCAAAAAATATATTTTAAATAGTGCATCTGAAATTTAATAATTTATTGCAAATATTGCTTTTTTCTTGCATTGAAATTTTGATGACAATATTGCATTATATAACTTTATAGTATCATATTGTAAACAAGTCATTACATGCACATATTGCTACTGATGCATTCTGGATTTCCCGACAAAGCTCAACTTGCTTGCCTGCAATACTTCCTTGTTAAGACCTGTCAGTGGACTTGACCACTAATAGTTATAACTTGTATTTTGTGTGTTTATTTGGAAAATAATGTAATCACTATGACTTTGACTTTGTTACACAACAGATGAAGCATGTACAAACAGTTTTTCAAATTTTTCTTCTCTTTTTTCTTTATGCTTCCAACCCCCTCCCCTTATTTTTATTCACTGTCCCCAATTGCACCCAAGGCTACTACATCACCCATAGTTTCAGGACCCACTTTGGGAACCTACAAAATGCTTGTCATCATCATTATTATTAAAGAGCCCTGGATCTGGCTTTAAATCCTGAATCTACTACTGTACAACTTTGGACATGGCATTTAACCTCTCTGGGCCATCTGTGTAAAGAGCAAGTTGGACTAGATGACCTCTAAGGACCAATAAATTTCTAAATATATTAGCCTATTGCTAGATTGATGACTGACAGAAGATCATGAAATGGTCTGGCCTTGGGATGGAGACTTCTCTTTTGATTTCTCTGAAGATATCTTACTCTTCTAGAAAGATTATAATAGAGGGCAGATTAAAAACATTGAAATAGATACAGTTCAGCCTTTCCTCTACTCATCTGGCGCCTTTGTAAAGGACTGGGTAAAAAGATAGGCAAATCCTGCCTAATCTATGCACAGCACAGATAATTTTAAAGGGTTACAAAGAAAACCAATCCCTCAGGGATTGTGAGTCCCTAGAGTCCAGGATATGTGGACATTCTCTTTAACCTCTTCATTCTATTTGCTATGTACGTATTCTCCTATAAATTCTTCACAGGGTATCTACCTCAAATGCTAGAATCAACCAATCCATCAACAAGCATTTATATGCTTACTACGTGACAGGCATTGTGCTAGATACTGAGGATAAATAGACCAAAGTGAAATAGCCCCTGCACTTCAGAAGTTTATATTCTATTGGGAACTTTATGCTGGCCCCTTTCTTCTAGATATTTTAATAGGTCAAAAGTGCAGTACTTGAGCTGTTCATCTCTTATCTCTCATTCTTAATATGACCCTTTTTCTGGACACCTGCTTTTCTCACCACACACTTCCTACGTGACATGTGTTAGACCACTCTTCAAATAGAAAATATTTTACCAATATGCTCCAACTCCTGTATGACCACCATGCATTACCTTTTGGGGCATCTTTTGATTCTTTGTAGATTGTGGTATGTCATAAGTCATAGTTTCATCACTGGAAAGAAATTGATGTAAAAAGGATGGGATTTGTGTTAGAAAGCAAAATGGATCCTTGAAAGTCCTGCACAATTTCCCAAATACCATCCAGCCTACTCTTTTCCTTCTATCCAAGGAGAATTGAATAGGAAGAATTTTGAATGAGGAACACATTCTCAATTTAAAGTGTCTGACCACATGTATGCTGATGTATTAATTCACTGTAATATATTCACATGTCATGTTCTGAATAATATACATTCTTCATCCACTTTGGTTTTTCTCTTGTGGATTACTAGATCATTATCTTTTGGGGGATCATGGATTTTTTCAAGAAGTTCCTATAAGTTTCTGGAGCTTGATGAAATCAACACAATATCATCTATAACTAATAATGTATGGAGGACCTAACCAATTCTAAGGAATGCCTCTACTATTTAGATTTTATGTAAGGTATTCTCCATGACAGTTCCATATACCTTCTGGGAGGCAGTATGACCAATGCAACAGTTATCAAAGTATGGTTCGGGGACCCATGGAATCCCCAAGACCCTGTCTGAGAAGTTAGAATTATTTTCATAATAGTACTAAGATATTTTAATTTTTAAATATGATAGGTATAATCTATCTGAACAAAAACTCTTCGGAGGAGGCCCTTAAAAGTTTTTTTAACGTTTATGTCATTCTTTGATATTGACAAAATACTTTACCGATAATATCTCATTTGATCCTCACTTAAACCATAAGACATGGTTGTTTATTATTATTATCATTATTATTAATCCCTATTTTATAGGTAAGGAAAGTGAAGCTGGGAGAAGTTAAAATGACTTGCTTAGGATCTCACAGGTAGTAAGTGTCTGAGGCTGGATTTCATCTGATTGTTCTCCTCAAAGTTCCATTTAAAAATTATTTGGGGATTATGTGGCCTATAGCTGAGTCTCACACCATCTTTCTACAGATTCTTTACCCTTACAGATTGTTTTGTAAGGGAACATTACTCATATTTGTTCTCTGCATTTTGTAGTTTGTATTAAACCCAGAATTGCCTTTGGCTGCTGGGTCTCTGTGTTTGGCAAGGAACGCTAGTGTTTACGAGTTAAGGTGATTTCTAAGATATTTTGATCTCCTCGTTATGATCATTATTTTACAAAAGTTATAAACTCTTGTAAAAATGGTGATAATCAGAAAAAAAATCTTTTTCCTTAGTCATTTCCTGGCCTTTTTTCACAATCAGTACCCTGTTTGAATGTATCAAATTGGAACTGTT
Organism: Notamacropus eugenii; assembly: GCF_028372415.1. Taxonomy (NCBI): domain Eukaryota; kingdom Metazoa; phylum Chordata; class Mammalia; order Diprotodontia; family Macropodidae; genus Notamacropus; species Notamacropus eugenii. The sequence continues at coordinate 664,509,612 of NC_092872.1, forward strand.
ATAACTATAAGGTACTGCCTTTTTTCTTGTCTTTATCCATTATTTTATGCCTCCTCTTCAGTGTTGATTTTGACCTTTGCCCTAACAGGTTGGTGGTCTGGCCGAACTGAGACAGCTGCTTTAGAAATAACTAGTCCATCAGTAACCAGTCATTTCCTGTCTCAAAGATATAACCAAGCACTTTTGTGCGTGGTGTTATTGGGTATTTTCAATGTCTGGTGACTTATGAAACACTTCTAAAAGAAAGATTCAGGATATACAGGTGGGAGATGTCTGAGTTTTCTATAAGCTTCTAGTCTCTTTCTTTTATTAATCCTGAATCATATTGTCCAGTACATCGTGTTGTTTTGGGGTTTTTTTGCCATCCTCCCCCTGTCCACATTTGCATTGTAGTCACCAAGTATCAATGTATATGTTGACTGGGCTTGTCAAGTATGACAAAGAATTTCTCTACCTCTTCATCCTCTACAACAGATGTTGGCACATAAGTTACAATTATCTTCATGGTGGTCTTCCTGCTTATGCTTATCATGAGTACTGCAAGACACGATGACCACATGTACCATGAAATGATGGTTTTTGTTGCTTTTTGGAGCACAGTGAAACCAGATTTGCCAATTACTTTATTTTTCTCTCCAAGGTGAACCTGTTAACCATCCTTCCACTTAGCCGTAACTTCCTTATGTTTTCTGGTTTCATTTATAGTGAAAATGTCAATATTTATATGGTTCAGTTCCTCCAGTAATTTATCAACTCATTGGGGGTTGGACAAGGAACTGACATTTAAAGTAATTAATGTTTACAGATGGTCTGAAAACTGTGTGATTCTAAATACCCTTTGCCCCTTTCCCACCACTCTGCTACTATCACTGCAGAAGGAGAAAAGGAACACAAAGAATTTAACTCTTTTAAATTTTTCTTTGTTTTGTGACTTTTTATCATCAAGCAAATGCAGTGCCACAACATCAACATACTAGGGAAGAGTGTCTCCATATTTACAGGCTCTCTTCTTGAGACATCAGGTACAATCTATGACTAAAAACTCTATTTGAAACGTTTACAATTTGGTAAAATTTTGCATGGACTTAGAGACCTCAGGATTTGTTCCATATCACAATGGTGCACTAGACTCTAACACATATTAAGCACTTAATAAATGTTTATTGACTGCTTGGAGGGGAGGTAGAAATGTACAAGTAGCGCCCAGAGTTCCCTCATGGACCCCCAGAAAGCCAGTTCAGTTACTATGTACTTTTGTCGATCAGATTCCTATCCAAGCCATAAATCACAAGCCCCCACTAAAATGTTTACTTCTACTAGTTGGCAAAATGACACACATTTTAGAGAAAAGATCTTTTAAAAATAGCACAGTGATAGCAATACCAACAGAACATCACCTTCATCGGACAATAGAGTCATGGATTAAAGTTGGAAGGAAAATCCAACCACATTTCACAGATGAACCAACTGAAGCAGAGAGAGGTCAAATTATTTGCCAAGTTCACACAGCTAATGAGAGTCTGAGACAGGTTTTGAACTTGGGTCTTCCTGATTCTTAGTCTAACACTGTATCTGCTACACTACCAGTTAACCATCTGCCCAAACTTGAAATTCACTATTCCACAAATGAACACTCACCCTAGGGGTAATAATGAGTTCACATAAGGATCACACATTAGACATATCTAATGTAATATATCTAATACAAAGAACATGTGTCCAGAACACATACATGGTGGCAACCACATTTCAAAGCTGCAGAGCTGCCAGTGTTTTCTGGCAATATCATGGAGCTGCCCTCTGATGAGCCTGTTCTCTCTGGATGCTATGTGTCTGTTGGTCCCCCTGGACTTTACTTTTCTATTCCAGCTTGTCTTCAGCTATCTCTAATACCACCTAATTGTTGCATGCCATTTAAAGGGGATGTTATGGTTAGTAATCCTCTACCTGGAGGAGAGTGCTGTAGCTCTCTCAGCTAGCTCTTTCAAACACTTCCAGCATCCACAGTGGGACATGGAGGTTCTTAAACTTCTGTCCAGCATATGCCTTATAAAGACTGTCTTAGTAGTTATGAATAGGTTTAGTTAGAGAGATGGGGAGACTGAGGGAAAAGAGATTGGTTGAAGAAGCCATTAGATTGAAGGGCCTGAATTAGGACAGGAATAGGTGAATAAGAAGGCTTTTCTATCCCAGTCAGGTCATTGTATTCACTATATGTCATAATCCATCTTCTTCTAAACCTGCACTGTTACTATTCATAATCCTCTCAGCTCCTCTGTGGGTCTAAATCCTAGCCAAGATACACAGGTTATCCTATGAAGCCTATCTTTTCAGCTCACGAAGACCTCCAGGGGCAGCCTTTTATTTGTCCTTCTATAACTGTCATTTTCAGCCCCATTCATCCTGGCACTAATCGTCACTGCTTTCCATGAGGTAGGAGGAGGTTCTTACACTGTTGAACATATACAAGTCTTGTTTCTAAAACTAGGCTGAGAATCCTTGTGGATAGGAATTGGAACTTTTTCTCCTTTATGTTTCATAGTAACAAGCCTAGGTCTAGTGAACACAGTAGAGTTTGCTGAAAATAATTTCACAGAACTGGATTCAACCAAATTGCTGCAGAGTATGGCCAGTGGCAAAGTTTGTAATTCTTGACTCTTTGGGATTTTCACATGAGAAAGTGAGATGTAGGTTGAGGGAAAGCTGGAGACAGTGGTAGATTCAGTGGGGTCATGCTCCCAGTCATATGTTATAGTAGCAGTAAAATTTATAAAATGTATAATAGACACATTTTTCCAATTAAGAATGCTGGCTCAAAAGGGGAAGAAAACCCAACATTAGAATTCCTTCAGTCCCTATCCCTCTACCCAATATCCTGTCTTATTCCATAACTCCAGATAATCACTAAGGTAGCTTCCAATTCTGAAGTTCTATGATCAAATTCCCATCTGCCAATGGAGCTGACTCTGTGTGAAGTGACCCAAAGTTGCAAGGAGCATTCCAATGGAATTGGTTCTGGTCTTTTCATAAGAGCAGAGGGAATCCAAAATCACTTGAGTAATTATGTGTCTTCTTGACATGTTCATATGTGTTCATATGTTTGTGTGTACATAACAAAATTTTTTAAAAATATTAATTGCCTACTATGTGTGAGACATTGGGATAGGACTGGAAGATACAAAGGTGTGAAAATACAGTCCCTGGTCTAAAAGTGATTATATTCTATTGTGTAATACAACACAAATACAGATAAATAAATAGGGGGCAATTAATAATAATTGATAGTAATGGCATTCATAACACCTATCATGTGCCAGGCTCTTTGCTAAGTGGTTTACAAATATCATCTCACTTCATCTTCATGACAGCTGTGGGAGATAAATCCTACTACAATCTTCATTTTAAAGTTGAAGAAATCAGGCAACCAGAAATTAAGTGACTCGCCCAAGATCACACAACTAGTAAGTATCTGAGACTGGACCTGAATTCAAATCTTCCTGATTTCAGGTCCAGTGCTCTATCCACTCTACCACCTAACTGAACACTAACATGGCGGAGGAGGGAGAGATCAGTAAAGATTCTGTGGGGGAGGGTTTATTTGAGTTGAGCTTTGAAGAAAGCTAAGAATTCCATATATATATAATATATAATAATATAATATATATAATGCACATATAATATATATAAACATATTATATAATATAATATATAATATATATAATTCCATATATATATATATATATATATATATATATATACTCACGTGTGTAGGTATCTATGTCTGTATATATAAATATATAGGTGTGTATGTCTAACAATATCTAACAATAACTCACATTTATACAACCATTTTTTTACATCAGTGCTATAAAGCAGATACCAGAGACAAGCCGCAGCCAGAAGATGATCAGTTTCAACGTGAGCATTTATACCTTGAAAATCAGCAAATGCTACACACCAAGGTTTGATTTGTTGTTTTGCTCATTGTTAAACTAAGACAGTGATGGTGAAAATGTTAAACTTTAAAATGTATCCTGCATGACCCCTCATTCCCAGAGCAATTATGAACCATTTACCAGTCCATCTCTGCTATGATCCCATTTTAGAGATGGGAATGAGCATTGAATTGACTTGCCCTTGATCACAACACTGAAAAGCATCTAAGCTGATCTTCCTTGATCTTCCATGATCTAACCACAATGCTTCATGTGCATGCATAGATGGTAGGGACATAGATGCATATCTGTGTTTGAGTACATACATATGTGTTTATGTATGTATTCATGTGCCTTGTATACATATATGGGTATAAATATATGTGTGGCTACATGTTAATTGTATTGTGTGCTGTTTGTATGTCTGTGTTTCTGCTTTTGGCTGGAATCCAAAGTTCACATACTGTCTTTGCCATAAGAGATGCCACTCAGTAACATTGCAAAACTAATTTAAGCCCAGATGTCTTCTATGCATTATAAGAAGAACTCATCTTATAAAATTCCCAGTGTTGCATCCAGACCACAGTGGTCTGGATTCATCTGGAGAATTTGCATCTGTTCTTCCCAGAACTCAAATTTGGACTGATGTAACCAGTGTTGCTCCCTTCCCCCACTTTTTCATGGTTCAGGGTACATTAGACTCATACCTTTCCTATCACCTGAGTGATTGGACTTAGAATGGAATTCACTATTTTTTTTTATTTTTTTTAAAAACTCTTCATTGAGTAAACTCACATATTTCTATTTGTGTCTTTTATGAGTTGTTGGGCAGTCAGCCTATTTGGGAGGGAATGAGCTGTTGGGTGGTGCCTTTTACAGGGGTCTAAGAATCCTACTCAGGGAATAATGGGCCATCAATCAATCGGTATTCTTGAGGAAGTCAGAGACTGGAATAAAAACTATAAATTTCACCAGAGTGTTAGGCTTCTTATTACCCAAAGATTTTCTATCCTGTCTTCTCACAGACCCAACTAAGTGAGGTCCATAAGTGAGGTCCTGAGATCCTGGACCAAATGGTCCATAAAGGCATGTAAAAAAAGGACTTGAATAAGCCACGAAGATAAGACATGGGGCTTTAGGAGCCTAGATTCCCAATCCAAGGCTAGTTTTGTTCATGCCACATAGATAGCAAGTTAGTAGACCTCAAGGAGCATTATTGTTCAGGAATTTTAGTCATGTGTGACTTATCATGACCCCATTTGAGGTTTTCTTGGCAAAGATACTGAAGTGGTTTGCCATTTCCTTCTCCAGCTCATTCTATAGATGAGGAAACTGAGGCAAATATGGTCAAATGAGTTGCCCAGGGTCACCCAGCCAATAAGTGTCTAACACAGAATTTGAACTCATCCTTCCTGACTCCATCTCTGGCACTCTATTTGCTGTGCCATCTAGCTGTCCATAAGAAGAATGCATAGTCTATAAATGTGTCTACTATTGACCTGCCCCTTGCGCCTGAAATGCCCACCTTGGTCACTCCTCTGGGTTAAGGCATTAAAAGTCCCACTAAGGGAGAGTTGGAACACTAATTCATTGTTGGTGGAGCTGCGAGAGCATCCAACCATTCTGGAGAGCAATTTGGAACTATGCCCAAAGGGCTACAAAGGGCTACAAAAATGTGCATACCCTTTGACCCAGCAATATCGCTACTAGGACTGTATCCCCAAGAGATCATAAAAATGGGAAAGGGTCCCACATGTACAAAAATATTTATAGCAGCACTCTTTGTAGTTGCCAAAAACTGGAAGTCAAGGGGATGTCCATCAATTGGGGAATGGCTGAATAAATTATGGTATATGAATATAATGGAATACTATTGTGCCATAAGAAATGATGAACAAGAAGACTTCAGAGAGGCCTGGAAGGACTTATATGACCTGATGCTGAGTGAAAGGAGCAGAACCAGGAGAACTTTGTGCACAGCAACGACCACAGTGTGCGAGAGTTTTTTCTGGTAGACTTGGAATTTTGTAATAACGCAAGAACTTCTTAAAAAAAAAATAATAAAATCCCAATGGTGGTTCTCTAAGGCAAAATGCCTTCCACACTCAGAGAAAGAAATATGGAAGTCATTCGCAGAATGTAGCAGATCATGTTTGTGTATGTGTATGTTTTTGTGTATCATGTTTTGATTTGTTATATGATTTCTTCCATTTATTTTAGTCTGACTACGTAGCATGACTATAGTGAAAATATACTCAATAGGAAAGTATATGTACAACCTATACAGAACTGTATGCAGTCGTGGGGAGGGAGGGGGGTAGTGGGGGGTAGGTGTGGGGGGGATAAAATCTCAATTGTATGGCAGTGATTGTTAAACATTAAAAAATAATTAAAATAAAAAAAAAAACAAAAAAAATGTTCAAAGAAATCGTAAAAAAAAAAAAAGTCCCACTAAAATACAACTATGTAACTTGGAAGAGATGAACTAAGCCATGAAACCCCATTGGCACATTACTACCAATGGGTCTATCAGAGAATACCTGACCCCTGAGGACTGTGGGCATGAGTATTTGTGCATCCACTTGCTTATTCATGAGGGAAAATCATGAGAACACACATGCTTCTATGCAAAAAAGTGGAGGATTGTGAGGATATGTAAGCATTGGCATGTATGTAATGTATAAATAAATGTGTGACTAAATTGTTTGCCTATCAATGAAGTTATATCAGTATGAAATTCATACCCAAAACACACACACACACACACACACACACACACACACGCAGCTGTGTATATGAGATGCAAAGCCTTGTGACCCCCTGAGAAAGCTGCTGGTTTCCAGTCTCAGACACAGGGTATTGACTTTGGCAAGATATAGGTGAACTGAGGAGTGAGTAAAGTTTATAGAAACTGACATCGTGAGTCACTTAATAGTAGCCGAAAGGTCCTTAATAGGACACTAATGATGATGACTCTGATTGGACAAACATCCCATCATTTATTTTTCATGGCTACTCTAAGGATTCCACTGCTGGGGTAAGTAAGGGGGGGAGGAGGGCAGCAGGAAAACAGGAAGTGGTATCCCCAGTTATGAATTGTCCAAGGGCCATATTTCATGGATGTGCTATTACAGCTGTGAAACGACCCTTTTAAAGTGAAATAATAGCCCCAACCAACACCTATTGTCTTTTAATGAAGAGTCTTGCAGGCTGATGTGCAAAGGGCACTGGGCCATTATATTACCAACAGTTCTTAGGAACAATTCATTATCTACACCATCGGTCATTATAGGATCTTCAATGGGATCTTACCTGCTTGATATTTACCCATAATATGTAATTATTAAGTGAGTGATACTAGGCTAGAGTGGGGGCTTAAGTTTGTCTTTAATATCCTTCAAAGGAAAAATAATTAGATGGCAAAATGGATAAAGTGTTGGACCTGGAGTCAGGAAGACTTCTCTTCCTGAGTTCAAATCTGGCCTCAGTTACTTACTAGGTATGTGATCTTGGGCAGATCACTTAACACTGTTTGCCTCAGTTTCTTCATCTGTAAAATTAACTGGAGAAGAAAATGGCACAAAAAGGCTAACGTGACTGAAAATGACTGAACAACCATAAGAGAACCAGTGGAAGCTTCAAAACTCCTTGGTGTTTTAACTAAAGTACTTGGAAGCAAATCGAAATCCTGGTCTTATGACCAAAATATGACATTTATTGATAGGGAATAAAGATAGGTAACTACAGATATGAGACATTATATCTGTCATGTATGACACAATCATACACTAAATAAAATAACAGCTAGCATTTCCATGATGTTTTAAGGTTTATAAAGTTCTTTATTTGTGTTATTTAAATTGATCCTCAAAGCAAATATCAGGTATGTGTTATTATCATCTTCATTTTACAGATAAGGAGATTGAAACTGAGAGAGGTTAACTGACATGTCCATGATCACACTAGTAAACTCAGGTCTTTTTATCTCTACGTCCAACTTTCTATACATTTTTACTGGGAGAGGAGGGAACAGTTCGTAGAGGAATATGAGAAAATAAATAAATACCTTTTGTTCTCAAAAAAGAATCATGAGTAAAATCTAAAGTTCATAAACAAGAATCATTTACAATGAAAAAGCATAGAAAGATTAGATCTCCAGAACCGAAAAGAATATTCATGCCAGTGAGATCATGGATGCATTTAAATATGGATGCGTATTTTCTTTTTAAAATTTTCTTTTTTAAAATACATTTTTACATATTTTCTTTTTTTTAAAAGATCTCATTTTAGATTCATCACCTGTATTTAGGAGAGGACTATTTAGACCATTAAAGCATTTATTGAGCTACTATATAAGACAACTAGAAAGACAGTAAGAGGACAGGTTGCAAAAAACAATTAGTAGGTGACCAGTTCTATACTGTAATCTGAGAATACAGAGAAAGTGCAACTCATATTCAAAAATCTTACAGTCTACTTGAGGAAACTAGATATATGCACATGAAAGAGTTAAACAATAGCACTTAACCTGAGTCTCAGTTTTCTCTACCATAAAATGGAAATAATAATTCCTATAATGTCTATTTCACAGGAGTTTTGTGAGGCTCAAATCAGGTAGTGTGCAAGATACTTTCCACATTTTAAAATGATATTGCATTTAGGTTATCATTATTAAAAGAGAAGGTATGTAAAAGAGAGTGGAATATGTACACCAATTAAATCACATCTCCTTGGCATACTGAAATAAGTATATGCTTCGACTGCAATCCATTAACATGCACTGACTAGATACCTACTGTGAGTTTACTCCTATTAAGTACTTTAGAGGATCCAAAAGAAATATAAGAAACAAAAAAGTTCAACTTCATATTTCTGCTCTGTGTCATTTGCCTTCTTTGATAAAATTTTATTTATATTTGTATATACACATATACATGCACACATGTGTGCATTTTGTGTGTGCAAAAATTGGAAGCAAACTAAATGTCCAATAATAGGGAAATAGAAACAGCATGTAAGTGGTCAAATTTTATGAGCAGCTCTCCAAAGAATAGCAAACTATTAAGAAGCATATGAAAGAACACTTAAAATCACTTGTTTTTGTTGTGTGTCCTTTGTTCTTGAAGAGGATCATGACTTCAGAAAGATGATGCCTTGATAAAGGTCTCATTTCTCAAATATATAGAGAACTGAGTCAAATGTACAAGAATACAAGTCATTCCCCAATTGATAAATAGTCAAAGGATATGAACAGGCAGTTTTCAGAGGAAGAAATTAAAGCTATCTACAGTCATATAAAAAAAAGCTCTAAATCACTATGGATTAGAGAGATGCAAATCAAAACAACTCTCAGGTGCCACATCACACCTATCAGTTTGACTAATATGGTAAAATAGGAAGATGATAAATGTTGGAGAAGATGTGGGAGAATTGGAACACTAATTCATTGTTGGTGGAGCTGTGAGCTGATCCAACCATTCTGGAGAGCAATGTCGAACTATGCCCAAAGGGCTACAAAAATATGCATACCCTTTGACCCAGCAATATGGCTTCTAGGACTATATCCCAAAGAAATCATAAAAATGGGAAAGGGTCCCACGTGTACAAAAATATTTATAGCAGTTCTCTTTGTGGTGGCCAAGAACTGGAAATTGAGGGGATGCCCATCAATTGGGGGATGACTAAACAAGCTGTGCTATATGAATGTAATGGAATACTATTGTGCTACAAGAAATGATGAGCAGGAAGACTTCAGAGAGGCCCGGAAGGACCTATGTGAACTGATGCTGTGTGAAAGGAGCAGCACTAGGAGAACTTTGGGCACAGCAACAACCACAGCATACAAAGAATTTTTCTGGTACCTTTACAGCAATGCAAGGACCTAAAAAACTCCCAGTGGACTCTTGAGGCAAGATGCCTTCCACATCCAGAGAAAGAACTATGGAATTGGATAGCAGAATGAAGCAGACCATTTTCTCTTGTGTTATTTTTTTTGTTTTGTTTTCATGGTTTCTCCCATTCATTTTAATTCTTCTATGCAACATGACTAAGGTGAAAATGTATTTAATAAGAATGTATGTATAGAACATATGTAAGATTGCACACCATTTCAGGGAGGGAGGGGAGAAGGAGAGGGGAAGGTAGAAGAGGGAGGGGGGAAATCTAAGATATATGGAAGTGATTGTAGAAAACTGAAAACAAATTAATTAATTAGAAAAAAGAAAGATGATGCCTTGCAAGTGAATTGGATTTGAGTTAGGGAGGGCAGTGTAAGGTCATCAGCCTCACTTTCTCCTCCAGAGCCATCTGAGTCCAGTGGCAAGATATAGATCAGGATGATGGGAGATCGACCCCTAAAATCATTTATTAATAAGGAAATTGGTCAGGAGGAGGGAGGAAGCTGAATCAGCCCTGAGATTTAACCCAGCAAGTTGACAAAAAGAGGGTAGTCAAATTGGAAGGGTTTTGGAAAGATAGGCAGACTAATACACTGTTGCGGGGAACTATGAATTAGTCCAACCATTTTGGAAAACAATTGAAAATTATGTTAGGAAAAAAGAAAATCACTAAAATGTCCATACTCAGAGGCCTCAAGGAGGTCAAAGGAAGAGAGAGGGAGAAGAGTCTAATATATACCAAAAAGTTTTTGGCAAACTTTTTCGAGCAATAAAAAACTGCATACAAAGTAGGTGCCCATCAGTTGGGGAATGGCCAAACAAGTTATGGTACATGAATAAAATGGGATATTACTATGCTATAACAAATGAGGACACACAAAGAGGTATTGAAAGTCTTTTATGAACTAATGAAGAATGGAGTGAGCGAAAGAAGGAAAACTATACGCAATGAAGACAATATAAATAGAAAGAATAATATCAGAAACATTTTTTTAAATGGAGTTGGTAAATAAATAGTGATTTGTGCGATTACAAAAGATAAAAATATATAACTTGGCTTACATTAAGCTGAGAAACTTTTGCACAAACAAAATAAATGTACCTAAGATGAGAAGGGAAGTGATGAAATGAAAAAAATATCTTTGTACCAAATTTTTCTGACATGAGTTCGATATTCTTTATACACAAACGTGTGTGTGTGTATGTGTGTAAAATCAAAAGCCATTGTCTAATAGATAAATTGGTCAAAGGTATGAAATTTTTTCTCAAAATAAGAATTGCAAAGTATTAACAACTGTATGAAAGAATGTCCCAAATAAATAATGAAAAGAGAAATGCAAACCAAAACATTCCTGAGTGTGAACTTCATACACTGAAAATTAGCAAAGATGACAAAAGCTGGGAAAAGTCTATGTTGGAAGAGTTGTGTGAAGATAGGCTCATTAATGATTGGTGAGGCTGTGAGTGAATCAGCATGGCCATTCAAGAAAGCAATTTGGGATTATGCTTATAAAATAAGTAAAATATCCATACCTTTTGACCCAGATATACCTAAAAGGATGTCACTGATTTTTTTTAAAAGTCCCTATTTAGGCTAAAATATTTCTAGGAATATTTTTGTGTGATAGTAAAAAACTGGAAATAAAATAGATTTCCATCAGTTGGGAAATTCCTAAAAGGTATGGGGAACATTTGACCCTTGAGGTCCTCAGGAGTGGCCCTTTTACTGAATCTGAACTTCATAGAACAAATCCCCTTAATAAAAGGATTTATTGTGTAAAACTTGGACTCAGTCAAAGGCTCTACCCAAGGACCTAGAGGTCCACATGTGGCTTTGAGGCCACAGGTTCCCCACCCCTGTACCAATTGAATATTACTGTGCCATAGGAAACAACAACTGTGATGAATACAAGGGGAAAATGTACAATGACTACAACAATGTAAATGGAAAGAACAATGATAAAACAATAAAAGCGAATGCTGAAAATCACAAAGAATAAGCCTGGCTCCAAAGGAGATAACCCCCACACTACTCTTTGTTGGGAGGCCCATGAGCCTAGAACATTGCATAAATTTTCAGATTTTTTTCAATATATTGATGTTTGCTGATTTTTTTTTCTCATCTGCTTTTCTTTAAAATTATCATTCGTTATATGGGATTTCATTTTTTTTTCTTTGTATTCCCTAAGCCTGTCACTCAAGAGGAGCTTAATAAACGCATAATAGATGTCATACAGCCAATAACAGGTTGTTGAATGAATGAGCATTACAGAGAGTGATTGAAAAGGTGTTATTCATTGAATTCAATTAATTTAAATGTAAATAGTTATTAATAAGTTATAAATCAAACAATAAGAAAAATTCTATCTGACTTTCAAGATATTAAGACAGCTAAAGTTCTCTAGAAGAACGCTGGTTTGGATCCACCAAAGGCTTTTGTAACGTTTCTTGCTTGCAATTTTAGAACCATAGACATAGGTACCATGACAATCCCAATTTGTAATGGCACTAAATTGGTCCTTCCCCAACCACCCCAGCTAATAATGATTTCTTACACCACTGAGTATTTCACTATAGTATTTTCTGTCTTCTATTTTGCTCTCTTAGTACTGATTTTTACTTATATTCTTATATGTAAATATCTCATTTTTCCAACTAGATTTTGTGTAGGCAAAGATTAATTTAGATGTTTTTGAATTCCCCATAGGTCTCAAACAGGACCTTACATGTAGGAAGATCACGAGAGATATTAGTTTTTCAATTGATCATTTTGTTGACTAAGAACAAAATGTGCCTGTAGACTCATGTCATGTGCTTCCTGAGGTGGCAAAAACCTTACACAGACACCTAACAACCACCATGATGTAGTAGAAAGAGCTTGAACTTGGTTTTAGACTTGGAGTCACAAGACCTAGGTTCTTATCCTAGCTTCCAAAACCTACTACTAGATCTATATCCAAAGACAAATCACTAAACCTCAGTATCTTCAGCTGTGAAATGGGATAACAAAACTGATACTATCTACCTCACAGGGCTATTGAAAGAAAATTGCTTTGTATAAGTACATAAATGCAATTGATCATTAGCTGAACATTTATTTATGCATTTATTACCACCACCACCCCATTACAGTCAAACTACTTTATAATTCAGATCACTGCTACCAGGGTTAGTATATACCATAGGTCAGACTTCATTCCACACACCTGAATAACTCTATATTGGAAAAGTCACATTAGCTATGCCCCCTGCCATCACCAGCCTTATAGAGGGATTCCATGGCATAGCCAATTCTCCCTTCAGTATCTTGTTTCTACCCAGTTCATTAAAATGTTCTTTTGCTGTTGCATATAAATTAATTAACACACATTCTTCTATAAGAAACAGCCATAAATTTTATCCTTAATTCACAGGGACAACAAAGTAAGATATTGTATTTCTGAGTTAAGAACAATGCTGGCTCATAACCAGGTTTCTTGGAAAATGGAGAACTTGGTTAAAGTTCTGGTTGGAGTACCCACAACCCTGGGCTGGATGAAATGCCCTTCTCTGTTCTGCCAAGAGCAGAAACTGAACAAGAGAGAGCTCTATGGTTGTTGCCCAGTGAGGCTTTGTGCATCTTAATTAATGGTAAGAAAAATAAATACAGCAAGAGAAAGATGTGCCAAGACAGGAATCCCTCCTCCCTGATACAGTTACTCACAGGTAATGGGGGGAAATGCCCATTTCTCACAGCAATCTGATCCACCAATTGCCCAGAGGATTTTTTTAAGCACAACTTTCAGAACTCAGTTTAAGGCAATATCCCCCAGATTAGAAATGAACTCTGAAAATATTTTTCTTTCTTTTCCTAGCACTGAATAATCAGAGATGTAGTCAGACTCCAGGATCCTCTCTTAAAGAGCCCAGTCTTGTCTAATGCCCACTACAACCTCAGAATATAAATGAAATTTTCTTGCAGGGTAAAAGAATGGGGTATCAAGGTCCCTGCCATGTCCCCTGAAGACAGAGAAACAGATAGTGATGTGGGTTGTAGTTCTTAATATCCTCTCTGTCCTCCAGAAGTTTCTGTCAATAATGAGCATATATTAAACTCCTACAGAGTCCAGTCCTGGGCTAGGCATTGTCAGAGAGACAAGGGAAAGAGAAGACAGGTTTCCCAAACACCATGAAGCAGCTGTTTTAGTTTGAGGGGTGTGTGCTTGGGTTTCTACGTGTGACTGACTTGGTCTGTCTGCCTCTGGGTGTCTGGATGTCACTGTGCCTACGTCATTAAAGCTCCAGAGTCCATAGTCCCACAGGCCAGATGAGGAGCTGGGAGGACAAAGTGTGTGTGGGAGGTGGGGGGTGCCAACCCCTATTCAGATCATTCCTCTCTTCTGTAGAGGTCAGCCACTTTCATCTACCACAGCTAAGAGCTGCATTGAGGCTCTCTGACCCTTCCCCACCCGCATGTCCAGTCACAGTGAGCCGCTGTCTTCTCTCCCCCGACCCATCCTCACCCCCCAGTAACCCAGCTGGGGTCTCTGTGCAACGGTGGGCAAAAAATGAATAGGGCAAAAGGGACCTGGAGACCAGTGGGCTGATGAACCCCTGTGTGCTCCCAAACCCGCCGAGTGCTCCCATGTCACAGCAAAAACTCTAAGTCCGAGGAGGAGCCAGTGCCTCCGTTGGTGACTGAAAAGATTATCCAGAGACCCAGAGGGCACGAAACGATGCCTGCAATTTCTAGAGCCTAAGGTCCAGTCCTGAAGGAAGAAGAGTTTGGTATGTGAATCTGCCGCTCTCCTCTCCAGAGCTCGACCCCTCATATCTCCATACAACATCCTCGCACCATTGGGAGGGCTTCCAATTTCTTCTTTCGTTTCTCCTTCCTCTCCCACCCCAATCCTCATCCTATACACAAGTACACCCCCTAGGTTCTCCTTCGACTAAGACAGAAAGATCCGAAGAATCCCGCCTACCCAAGGATTTAGGGAAACCGAGGCAAACCCCAGAGACAATAAGGACAGACCGGAAAGAAGACAAAAAAGCAGATGGCTTGGAAGAAATGGCCCCCGACCCAGGTGAGGATCCTTTAAAGCTTTTCCTTTAAGGACGTCTCTGGACTTCACTTCTAGGCAATACTGGTTAAAACGCGATCAGAGGACCCAGGAGAAAGGATCGAAATCCTATCTGTAAAGAAGTCGCCCTAGCTAGGATCCCAATCTGGGTCTTCAGTTCATTCCCCAGTAGAGACAAAAAGAAGGAGGGAAAGAAAAAAGCACCCGGGACAATCTAGTGTTTTCTCCCATTCCAGATTAGCCCCGAGGACTCGTTCTCCCTCTTTTCGTTAGGCGGAGCCTCTCCCTTTAACCCCAGCATCCAAACCGTTTTCTCCCAAAGGGGAACGACGTCCCTGACTCCAACACTCCCGAGAGAGAAAAATGGAAAGAAGTCAGGCCCTGCCCAGGAATGACAACCAAAGATCAGCAGCACTGGACTCCTTGCTCCCGGGACCCCTGGGTAAAGACCAGTACCTGGCTGGCCCAGGGCTGGGCACAGGGATCTGTCTATATCATTCCTTTGGAATAGGGGACAGGATGGAGGAAGAGCGAACGATTTGACTATTTCTGGTCTAACGGTGTGGGGAAATCGACTTTTGCTTCAACCAAGAAACCTTTATAAAGAGCTGAAGATTTGCTAGGCATGCACAGACGATGAAAAGAGAAAAATGATATCACTCCTGCCCTCAAGGAGTTTATGCTCTGCGCATAGTTCAGGCCAAAATGATTAAGGAGTAGTTTTTATTCATAGACTCATGGGCGCTGTTTATTCCTTTCCCTGGACTCCAGACTAAGCCACGGACACATGTGTGCCTGCTTCCTCCCCACCCCAACTAGTTGAATCAGTCTTCAACTAGCTCTTTGTCCAGAGTTCACTACTCGAGAGCCTGGCTTTCTACACTTGAGACTGCAGTGGAGGTAATTTTTGTGGTAAGACATAATTATTGAGGTTAATACTCCGGAGAAGATGGCTGCAATCATGAAACTTAAAAAATGTGTTTTTCAGATTTTGCAAATAATATGCTTTTTTTGTGCTAGGTAGACTCAAGGGGACTTTCCTGTAAACCAGCCTGGGGAGGCTGCAAACCCGTAGGGACCCAAAGAAAATGACTGACTAGAGAACAGGTGAGAGTGTCTTCGTTTTCCTTGAGTAAGAAAAGGAAAAAAACAATTCCTCCCAAGTAGCAGACAGGGACGTAAAGCTGGAGGCAAGATGGTCATCAGGATGGGGATTTGAGGACAAGGGCTGTGAGATTGCTGACCGGCTGGGAGGCGTAAAAACCACTCCACTCCCAGCTTCAGCAGACTAGAGCGGGCAGTTGTTAACAAACCAGGAAAGAACGAACCTCAGGCTATATCTACATTAGCCAATTTCTAACTAATTTATTAAACTGACAAAATTACCGCTTCAGTGATTAGAACTTTGAAAAGGGTCCCTTTTTCTGGAGGGGATATGATATACATTTTTCTTTTCTCCAGAGTCGCGTGGGGACTATTACACCTCTTTTATGCTGATCTTAATAGAGCCCAGGCGACTTAGTCTTCAGAGAGTTTCCGTAACAATTAAAATGACTTGCCCTGGGTGGGAAAATGAAAAGCGCAGGCCAGAACATAGGTCTTCCTGATTCAAGAGGCCGGCTCTCTGCCAAGATTTACAAATTCCAGAGAAATTGATGAGCTTCGTAAAGGGAGTTACCTGACCGGGAGCTCCCTAAATAAATTAAATCACAGGTCGGGACAAAATGGTTGTTGCCTTTATTACTGTTGCCTGGGCTGAGTAGTGGCAGTTGGCATTTATTGAAAACTTTAACAAAGTTTGCAAAGCTTGTGCATACATGTTTTCATATTGTTATTCCCATTTTTTAAACCAATAAAGATGTGATTATTTTCAGGACAAGAAACGTTTTCCCGCATTGGGTCCCTGGCTCACTGGGCCAACAGGAAACTCCTCCTGAGTCAGGAGAGACAGGAAAGGAAGGCCTCTGTTCTCATCCTCCTCTGGAATATTTTTTGATGCTGCATCTGTACTCCCCACTTCCCCTTTCAGTTTTCCAAACTCTCCTTCCTACAAAGTCTTGGCTAGATCTTGGAGCAACAGCTACTGAGTTTAATTCATTTGCTCTTGCACCTGAGTAGTACTCCCTGAGTGCGCACCTCTGTTTATCCCCGTACTACTCCCTGCAGGGGTTGCAGAGATCCTATGGATCCTATAACCTTGTTGGAAAGAGAACTGAGAGGAGAGGGAAAGAGAGAGGAAGAAGAAAAGGAGACAGAGACAGAGAGAGAGAGAGAGAGAGAGAGAGAGAGAGAGAGAGAGAGAGAGAGAGAGAGACTTATGAAACATATGACATCCTACAATAAATGAAGAGAGGAGCTATGTGATTCAGCGACAAGAACAGGAGTCAGGATAGCCTCTGCTATACCTTCAGTTGGCACTCCTATACTCTGACTTTTCATGAGTCTGGGTCTTGAGGGTAACAAAGAAGGAGTTCCATTGACTAGATGCTACATTGTGACTCTCATCTGGGTTTGTAGAAAAGAAAGAGGTTCTTGGCTCAAGTGTTTCTCCCATACCCGGCCTATACAAACTATTTGTCTTTCCTAAGCCTCTTGCACACAGGTTCCCCCACCCGTTTGAACTGGAAACTGTCGGTCAAGTTGGTCAGATATCAGTTCTCTTCCAGAGTTATTAGGAGCACCTACGTCCTGGAAGTGGGAGACTAATGGGGACCTGGAGAATAGAAATCCATCGCTATTCCAAGTTTAGAGGTCTTGACAGGCCCAGAGCCTAATCAAGGGCAAGAATTGTGCCACAGTCATTCCAAACTCCCTGGTTCTTCCTCAATAGTTTTGTTTTGTTTTGGTTTGGATTTTGTATTTCTTCTTCTTTTGTTTGTTTATCTGTTTGTTTCATTCAGAGCTTCTCCTCTCCCAGCAAATCAGTGTGATTTTCTTACTGCTCTCTCAGACCCGTTTGCTGCAGTTCTTTAGCTTTCCTAATCCTTCAGCACACAAAGGCAGGGCAGAGAGAGAAGCAAGGAAACCAGGCTAACGACTTTGCTCTCTTCTTGGGATTCTTTGTTTTGGTTTGTTTTAGTTTTGTTATTATTTTGTCCAGGGAGCAGAGGGAAAGGACCTATTGGTATCTTAAACAGCAATGCCAAAATTTTTCCAAACTGCTTAAGTCAGGAAGTTCAGTGAATAGGGCTAGAACTGGCCAGTCACACTGAGAAGTCATGAATTCCTTTGCTCCTGGTCTCCAAAGTAGTCTGTTTTAACAACATTCATATTGTTAAAGCAGTTCATCTAAGAGATGGAGAGGCAAATTATGGATAGAGAGCCAGACTCAGAGCCCAGAAACCCTCATAGTGTCTTGGCTCTTGTGTTCCAGGTTCATCACTCCCAAATCTGGCAGATCACTTCAATACTGGGGCAGGAGACACAGCCAAGTGTCCGGGGGCTGTCTAGCAGAATTTGACTTGCGACTACTGAATAACTTCAATCATAACTTTGAGAAAATCTTTCAGAAGGGAAGTAGGAAGCACTAAATGGGCATTCTACTTCGAAGACATTTGAGCTGTCACTCAGGTGTGGACATCCATCTGCCTGGGCACCCAAGGAATGTCTGCAGGACACCTCCTCCTGGGGAAATGTATGCCTAGGGGTATTGCCTGGTGTTTCAACTGATCATTTTAGACAGACAACTTTGGAGTAGGAAAGGAATTTTAACAGTCATGTACTCCAACCTGCTGAATTTATAGATGAGTAAACCTAGGTTGATAGACAGCAATTGATTTGACCATGGTCTCATTGCTAAATCTATGCTAATTAGAATTGCCAGGTCAGTGGGTTCTTTTCCCACTATACCCTGATGTCTTTATAGTTTCTGACTAGCCCCACACTGCAAAGAATAGTTCAGGTCCACGTGAGAGATCCTGAGGTCCACATCTGCTCAGAGGATTCAAATGTCTGCTGAAAGACAAGCCTTTGAGTTTGAGGCCCCAGCAAACTCTGGGCCCTCTCCTTCGGCCAGTGTCATCAGGCCCTCCAGCTGCTGGTGAGACATACCTGCCAAGATTGGACTAGGAAAACAAGCCAGGCCAGGAAAGAAATGCTCAGCCGCTTCTGTAGTAGCAAGATCTGGCAGCCTCCACTCAGAGCTGATTGGGTTTTGCTAGGCTCTGCACCTCTTCTCTGGGCCTGTGACCTTTGGCAAAAGAAATCTCTAGGAATGCAGACTGAAAGTCAGGACATCTTGGTGCCTTTGGAGGTAGGGATTAGTATGCTAGCTAGGTGGGCTATACTCAGATTACCAAAGAGACAATCCATAGGTTCCTGCAACTAGTGGCAGTGGTGTGTATGAGTAGACCAGGCCAGTCTCCAAGAATCCCTTGGTTCCCCAGGAACCTTGGTAGCTGATACTGTCCCCTTCCCCAGAAACGGGCAAAGAAAGCTGGTCACCCTACGTCCTTGGTAAATACCTGCTTATTTAAAGGTAGTCTGTTCCTGGCTCTGGTCTCCATACCAGGGGATCCTGTCGGACCTGCGGGGGAGATGAAAAGGAGCGGACAGAACCCCAAGCTTCGTTCCAGAGCCTGGCCTGACACCTGGTGCCCCTCATGGACTGGTCACTAGTCCTGGAAGCACTGGGAAAGCAGCCTAGGGCTCCAGTATTTCTTCGGTCCCTCTCCTGTCTCTCCCTGCCCCACCCCCCTCACCTCCACCGCACCCCACTGCAGCCGGGAAGAAAGCCGGAAAACAGAAGTGCAGGAAACACTGGACGAGGAAAGTACTTCGCGATTCTTAAAGCGCTATCTAAACGTCATTTTTTATCCTTCTTAATCAACTAATAAAAGATTGCCCCCGCTCCTCCTTGGGAGCTCTTTAACCCCTTTACGTCTCCAGGAGGTCAAGCTTCCCCAGACCTGGACTGCTTACTCAAAGGCCGCAGAGGAACATTTCCGCTCAACTCAAGTCCTTGAGCCTCGCCCGCCTAGCCCGCCTCGCCCGAAAACCGAAATGAAACAAGAGAGGCCGAGGGAATCAGGTGAAATTGGGAGGTGTTGATAGCACCTCCCCGTAGGCCCGACTGAAGGAAGTACAGGCAGATTTCTCAACCCTCTCTCAATATTCTGGAGTAGCCAGCACTAATATTTCCCCATCCCTTAGATAGCAGGTCCCTTCCCCACCCAAATACCTAGACAGTAATCGCCAAGTCTCCATCCGAGACTGGGAGAGACAGACAGAAGGTGAATCTGCCCCCTTCACTTCCCCTTCTCTTTCTCCTCCCTTTCCCCTGTACCTCCTCCTCCCTCGGGCTCAGATCCTTGCCCAAAGCTATCCCCCTTCCCCAACACTCACCACCACAACCGTCTCCCCCGGCCCTGTAACCCACCAGGGAAACTGCAGCAGTTTCTCCCGCATTCGTTCCGGCTCCGGCTCCAGGGACCCAGACCCTTCAGCAGGACCGCTTCTCTGCTCTCCATGGGGGCTGACAGAGGAACTGGGCTAGGGGCTTGCTCCCCTAGGATCCTCAAGTCGGGGATCTTGAGGTCAGGTCCATGGCACCATTTCATCGAGTAAGGTCCTCAGGTAATGTCCCAGGTCAGACCCGGGGCCAGAGCCGGAGCTACCGGATCACCGCCAGCCTAAGCGTAGAGCCTTCCCTCCCCCTTTCCAGGCTGGTCACCTCACAGGCGAGCAGTGCAGAAAACGTAACCAATTAGCTCGGACCTGCGGCCTCCCCGACGGACTGCAGGAGTTAACTGGGAGAGATACAACAACAAAAATCTAACCCTTGGTTAGGTTACTCCTCAGGAGTAGGGTAGAAAGGAGCCGAGGATTGGGGTGCCTGACCACCCGGCCCGGAGAGACCACCAGACCCGGCAGAAAGAGTGGGGAGAAGGGAAAGGAGGGAAAGACGGGATACGTAGGAAGGAATCAAGAAGGGAATTCACTCGCTCTTCGCTCCTTTCGCAAACAAACATTCTCACCCCGCGTTCCCCACTGTACCACCTCCTCAAATCCTGAGCAGGACAAATCTGGAGGCCTGAGGCTGAGCTTAAGAGGGAATATTTATTTACTGTTCCCCTCCTCCAAGTCTAGCAAAAAAGCAACGAAAGGGGTTGGGGGAGGGGGAGCCTCGCCACCGCAGCAGCCTCAAGCCCTGGGGAGATTTGTGTCCCCAGCGAGTGGCGGTCGCTCGGGGAGACCGCCCAGGGGCCGGAAGGCGGCTAGGGGCCTGGGTGATGCTGCAGCGCCGCCCCCTGCGCTGAAACAGGGGCCGAAGTGCCTCCCTCCCTTCATTCCCCACCCCTGTTCTGTCCCCCCCTCCCTTTCCTTTCCTCACTCTCTCTCCCTTTAACAATTCCCCCCTCCGCCTCCCTCATCTTCGCTCTTTTTTCTCCCCTCCCTTTTTCTCCACCTCGTTCCCTCCCCTTTGCTCCGCCTCCGCTTCCCCCACAACCCTCTTCCCCCTACTTCTTCTCCTCCCCCGCCTTTCCCCCCACCTAGTGCCCCTCTCGCCTTCCCTCCCCCCCCTTCTCTATGGTTATCCGTCCCGTCAATCACCGCTGAAGTTTTCCTCTCCCTGTTCCCTTGTCTCCCTTTTTCTCTCTCCCTCCTTCTGTGTGAGTGTGCCTGTGTGTGTGCGTGTGCGTGTGTGTGCGTCTGTCTGTGTGTGTGTGTCTGTCTGTCTGTCTCCGAGTTCCCCAGTCTCTGGCTCTGGTCTCTCACCGCCCCTCTGCCTAGAACAGAGCGGGGCAATCTGTCAGCCCAGCCAGGGGGGAGCCGCCTCGCCCGGGCTCGGGTTACCGGTGACTGACAGCGTCTCCATGGCGAATAATTTGACTCCAACTATTGTCTGGCGCAGGCAAGCCCCGGGTCAGATAACCGGACCAATCAGGGCGCGGGCCGCCGCAGCTCATGCCCGCTTAGAATAATATTATTAAAAAAGCAGCGAGAGAGCTAGACGGGAGAGCGAGAGAGGCGCGGGCGGCGGGACCTCGCCGGGCGGCGGAGTATGCAGAGGAGCGTCCCGGGCCGAGCTGCTAGGAGCCGAGCCGAGGCCACCGGCTGCAGGGGAGCCAAGGATAAACACAGGCGCGGGGGACAGCGCGGGGCTCCGGCCCCTGGCCAAGACTTACCAAAGTGACTTGGGAACTTCTTTGGTGCCGCCACCCCCCCCTCCCCCGCTAACTCCCCACCCCCGTTATTTTTTCCGACTGCTTCTGTCGGGCCCATCTTTCTTGGCTGCCGCGAAAGCCCAGCCGACGCCCCAGATGCAGGACGGTGCAGAGCTGTGAGCACCCCGGGGCCTCAGCGGGGGGTCGGAGCCGCCAGTCCAGGCCGAGAGGGGTTTCAGGGGGTGGGGCCAGGACCGGGCCGCAGCCCCGGATGGTGAACGGGGCCGGGGGGTGGCCGGCACCATGTCCATGCTGCCCACGTTCGGCTTCACGCAGGAGCAAGTGGCGTGCGTCTGCGAGGTGCTGCAGCAGGGCGGCAACATCGAGCGACTGGGCCGTTTCCTCTGGTCTCTCCCCGCCTGCGAGCACCTCCACAAGAACGAGAGCGTACTCAAGGCCAAGGCCGTAGTCGCCTTCCACCGGGGTAACTTCCGCGAGCTCTACAAGATCCTGGAGAGCCACCAGTTCTCGCCCCACAACCACCCCAAGCTGCAGCAACTCTGGCTCAAGGCACACTATATCGAGGCGGAGAAACTGCGCGGCCGGCCACTGGGAGCCGTGGGCAAGTACCGAGTGCGGCGCAAGTTCCCGCTGCCCCGCTCCATCTGGGACGGCGAGGAGACCAGCTACTGCTTCAAGGAAAAGAGCCGCAGCGTGCTGCGGGAGTGGTACGCGCACAACCCTTACCCGTCCCCACGGGAGAAGCGGGAGCTGGCGGAGGCCACGGGCCTCACCACTACGCAGGTCAGCAACTGGTTCAAGAACCGGAGGCAGCGGGATCGGGCGGCGGAGGCCAAGGAAAGGTACGAGTAAGTACTGCTTTTTCACCTTCTAGCGCCTCGGGCTCTCCGACGCGGGATCCCCCTGACGCTTTCTCTCCACTGTGGAAGCACAGGGTTGGGGAGAAAAAGCCCCTTCCACCCCACCCTTACCCTTACCCCGACCTCACACCTCCAAACTAGGAACCTAGACACAACTACGGATAATAGAGACCAAGGTATCCCTTTCGTCTGGATTATCTGAGAGGCAAAGACTGGGCTTTCCAAGCAAAGCGACCTTGACCTTCTAAGAAAAATGATCGAACACTGCAGTTCATTCAGAAGCAAAAAGGAGACTGAGATTTGAACCCTGGCCTAGGAACAGAATGTTTTGGTCAGAATTTTCTTTGTGAGTGAGGCCCTTAGGGCATGATAGGAGAAATGAAACCGTTATGGTCATAACTGAATGAATTTGGAAGAAGAGGGTGAGTTTAGGTTCTCTGGGTTAGCTGTTGGAATTTTAGGAGTGATTCCCTTTCACTTGTACAGAAACAAACCCACAGGTAAAAGCAAGTTTGAAGACCAAATTACTGTGCCTTGAAATCTGACTGCCCCTCCTCATCTTACTCACTCATACATTGAGGAAGAAAGAGGGAGGCTAGGATGAACCCTGTTCCTGTCCTTCAATATACAAACATAAATATGTGTGTATGTCCCTACTGGAAGCTATTCCTAAAGAGGGAGAAATTGGAAGGAGGGAAGAGCCCATGTTACCTTGGTATATATGTCAGAAGGCTCTGAGGTCTTCACCAAGCAGGCCTATCTAATATGGAAAAGTAGAAGTTTCTCAGCTAACTGGGCCTGAATGTCCCATTTGCATAGTAATGCTGCTGAATTTGGGCAGTCCTTCCTCCCTGACCCCAGTCTCTTGTCTAGCTAGACCCCACTAAAGGTAGCCTGAAAAGGTCATTGAAGAGGGTTCCCAGGTTTAAACGTATGTCAGGTCCTTCCAAGTGCACCAAGGACTGGATACTTTGAACCAGGCCAAGACTGAGCACCCTGGGCACCCCACAGGGCCTTGTGTGTCCATTAGTTTTAACAAAAAGAGGAAAAAGACACTGATAGTATGGGGTGATGAAGGAAGGGCAGAAACCCAAACTTTAGATGGCAAAGGGGTGCAGTGTTAGGTTGATAGAAAGAGAGAGTAAATAACTAAAGTCAGGCTAACAGGGAGCTACAGGGGAGCAAAAGTGCTAGGGGAGCTAAGGTCAAAGGTGTGGAAGTAAACAATAGTGTCAAGTCCCTAGGATAAATATAAAGAATCAGATTCTCAGGATCAGTAACTTTAGAAAGGACAGGTAATTTTTCTTCTAAACCAAGCTACCTCTCTGTATTTATTTTCCCTCAGAAAAGCAGTCTCTACATGGGAAGAGGAGGATATAGATTTAAAAGGTTAATAAGGTTCCAGGTAATTGAGGAACTTCAGGCCATTAGGGAAAGTCAGGCACTGGGTCATGGCTTCCTCCAGAAACAGTCAGGGAACTAAAAGGAAGCATCCATGCCAAGTCAGAGCTCAGGTGAGAAGCTAAATCTGTCTTTAGGCCTGCAAGAGGACAGCTTTGGGTTCACAACTTCTTGCCTGTGTCCTCAGTCTGATCAAAAGCCACTCAGCCTCAGATCAAACAGCCTTTTCACATTGCTAGGTTTTACCTCGGCAGACGTTGCACTTCCCTGTTCTGCAATTCTCTCTGCATTGGAAGCCACTGTAAGGCAAAAAATGTACTCTGATTGAGAGTGGTAGAGGGTCTGATGGGAACCCCCAAAATGTCTTAATATACAAGGATCTTATTGAGACTGTGAGTGCAGGCCCTACCATGGAAATACAAGATATACCCCACCCCACAGCTCTTCCCAATTAGGCTATATTTGTGATTGCGAATGGTTGGAGATTACAACCCTAATCACTTTGGGGTTTTGGTAGAATGTACACAGGGAAAATATGTGGCTTAACCCCCAAAATAACAGTCTAATCACCAAGAGAAATAGGTTTCCTAATTCCCCCAGATCTCCCCAGAGACATTGTTCCCAAAGCTAAAGCCTCTAAGGACAGAGGTGACTAGGCCAGAGACTCCGGGGAACCTTAGTTCTCCCAAGATGAAAGAAAAAGGGACCCGATGGAATGACTCTCAGCCTTGTCTGTCCGTGGGATAAACCCCACATTGTAGATTCCTAGGCCAGGGATTCAGGAGGATCTGGGGGCTACTAGGAGCATAGGAGGAACCTGAGAGGCTCCCTTTGTGAAGTTCAGCCATTCCAATGCAGATCTTTGTTTTTACCCTTGGGGAAATTCATGCCTAGCCTGCTCCAACTCTCTCTGAGGTAGAAGGTTTTTTATTTCTGGGGCCTAAACAGCCTGATGTTTGGTCTCACGTTGGGAGACTTTCCCTTGGGCCTAAAGGAAATCAGAGAGAAATGAATTAAGCTAATTGCTGGCTAATGGGTCAATGCCTCAAGGCCCATTGGGTGGCCTGGAATCTGTGACCCAAAAGGAGACAAGGTAACAGAGACATAGAGGGAAAGGAGAAAAAGGAGAACTGAGTTAAATTCCATTGGAGAGGTATATCTAAAGAGCTTGAGTTTTAAGTAAGGCCCATGAAATAGGTCTGAAGGGGAAGCCTAAGAAGGCATCCAGGTAGCCAGCCCCTGCTCAAGGTTTATTTAGTCTGGGCAAGGAGGTCAGGTTTGCCTGGTGCTTCTGGCAGATCTTGGCCTCCACCCAGCCTGTCTTAGCCCTGTGAAAAGGATAGTCTTGGTCACAGCCCTAAGCCACTCTAACATGGGCTAGTCTCAGGCCTCCTAAAAAATTCTTCATTCTCAGTTTCCATGTGAGTACAAACTGCTAGAATGAGTCCTCATTACCAGGACCTGTGGCTTGAAAGGAACAACATTCTTAACCAGAAAGGAACTTAGATGCCTCTTTTCCACTTTCCTTCCAGCCTAGGGGAAGGAAAGAGGGAGGCTGGAGGGTTAGAAAGGTCCTGGAGGGCCTTTCCCCTGAAAGTCAAAGAAAATGTGGCCAAGGTTTGAGAAATGGGTGTGGAAAGGAAAGCAAGGCCTGGTGCCCAGCTCTGGATGGCAGGAGACACCCAAGGCCCACTGAGCCTGCTAGTCAGATGACTTAGCCATCAGGATGGGGAGGGAGAGAGACAGAGAGACAGAGACAGAGACAGAGACAGAGACAGAGACAGAGACAGAGAGAGGAGAGACAGAGAGACAGAGAATAGACAACACCTTAGAGAGCCAGATAAGGAAGAGACAAGGAGAGCACCAGCAGAGAGACATGGGAGAGAGATTGGAGTAATACCCCAGGGAACACTACCAGGAAGAAAGACCACGCAGTGGGAATGTGTTAAGAGAGCCCAAAGCTGCTGGTTCCAGTCAGAATTTTCCAGGGACTGGACTGTAAAGAACTCCTTCAAATAATTCTCCACTCTGCTCCCTCCTTTCCCTTTCTTGTAGGGAAAACAACGAAAACTCCAACTCCAACAGCCACAATCCACTTGCCACAACCCTGAACGGCGGCGGCAAGTCTGTGCTGGGCAGTTCGGAAGACGAGAAGACGCCGTCGGGGACTCCGGACCATTCTTCCTCCAGTCCCGCGCTGCTGCTCAGCCCGCCGCCGCCGGGACTGCCGCCACTCCACAGCCTGGGCCATCCGCAAGGCCCCAGTGCTATCCCAGTCCCCAGCGGAGATCCCCTGCAACATCACCACGGCCTACAGGACTCCATCCTCAACCCCATGTCTGCCAACCTCGTGGACCTGGGCTCTTAGAGACACTCACTGCGGTCTTGTCTGGCTCCTTCCCTGCCCGCCCTCCTCAGGCCCCCACCCTTCCCCATGCCCAAGCCCCTCTCACCCTACCTCCGCCCTTTCCTTTGATTCCAAAAAGTTTTATTAGATTGGAAACTGTATTTTTGAAATGAAAGAAGGCAAAGTGAGTAGAAGAAACTGCGTTGTCAGCCGAGGGCCGGTGGGTTGGCGGCGGGTACTGGAGAAGGTACTGTAAAGACCCTGGACAGTAGTGGGATGACGTCTTAAAGGGGTCGGGCCAGGGCCAAGTGAGGCCGGGAGCTAAGTGCTCAGCGCCGGAGGACAGAGGGGATGCTCGTCTTTATTTTTGTTGCTGTTTTTGTTATTGTTGCTTTACCTAAGTGGGTTCCCCCCCCTCCCCCCAGATTTTTAGGGCCTGTTTCTTAAACTCGAGATGAGAATAAATTCTGGTCCTGGTACCAGCAGTTTTATTTCCTCGCCTGGACTTTAACCATTTCCAGGCTACCTCCCAGAGCCTCGACCACTCTGTCTCTTTCTTACTCTGTCTCTGTGTGTGTCTGCCTCTCTTTCTCTTCACTTTCCCCCGCCTTTGTTTTTTGTTCTTCCTTTCTTTAAAACTCTGTCTCTACTGACTTTTTGTACCCTCCGAGTCTGTGTGTTTTATCTTCCCCTCTCACACTCCTCATTATCACCACCACCAATCTTTATATTTCTGCCTGTCCTTCCGTCTGACTCCCTCTGTCTCTCAGTCTGATTTCCCCAAGTTATCTAAGTATCTTCCAGCTTCAGGAAGAAGACACAAAGCCCCCCCGAGGCGGGGGAGGGGGGGGACGGGGGGGGGGGGGTACCGAGAGGGAGTTGATTCTAAGACAAAAACCTCGCTGGGCCGGAGAGGGTCTCTTCCAGCTGCAGGTGTAAGATTTTCATATTTAACCTTGAAGGGGTAAAGTAAATCAAGCCTCATATAAATGGCCTCGGGAATCTGTCTCCCGAGATCTGGCTCCTGGACGTACCTTCCTATTTCCCGGCTGGATGGACTAGGATTGGGAGGAACACGCTTTTAGAAGGCGAAATTGGACAACAACAAAAAAAGGCTCCTAATCCCAAACCCCGACTGTGACCCGTTCGAGTTTCTCTCTCCCTGTTTATACCCTCTTGTGAATGTTCTTCAGAAAATATTTCTGCTTTTATTTTATAATAAAATTAGAAATCTTAAAAAAAAATCCAAACAAACCCAGGAAGCAATCCAATCCGCCTGCGTGTAATGTCTAATTTCCAGCCAGGGTCTGTAGTGTCCCTGGTGTCTCCTACACCCCTCACCGTATCCCGATACCGCTGTAGCTCCCCCCAAGTGGGGACGGAGAGGGACAGAGCCATCGACAAAGAGAGGAGGGGAAAGGAGGCTGCGGTTGCACACACGCAATGTCCCAGACCTAGTGCCATACACAAGCCCTGTCCCAGGCCAGCTCTGCTGGACATGTTCTCCTCCCAGTGTAGGTTCCAGAGGATAGGACAGAGAGCCAAATTGAGATTCAGGGAGCGAAATAGGTATGGTCTCTGATTATGGCGGGGTAAACTAGAGCTTGAGGCTGGAATACAGTTCCAGGGAGAGGTCTGAGGGCCAGAGGACAAATTGTCCTCTTCTCTGTCTCCTGGCAAATATCCCTGTCGAGTGTTTTAGAGTGTATTTGGTGGGTATGGGGTAGGGGCTCTCTCTCCGTCTCTGGCTTTCAGTCTCTGTGTCTGTTGTCTGTGTGTGTGTGTGTGTGTGTGTGTGTGTGTGTGTGTGTGTGTCTCCCTACGCCTTCTTCTTCTTCTTCTTCTTCTTCTTCTTCTTCTTTTCTTCTTCTTCTTCTATTTTCTTCTCTGGGCCTGTAGGGAAGTTCTTTACCACCACACCTCTCCTTCTTCTTCAGTTTTTGACTAACACTGGGTGTCAGCTACTTTTTTTCCCTCGGAGGAATAGGAACATCCCGCTTCCAGAATATATGAGAGGGCAAGCTCGGCACCCTCCAAGTACAGAGTGAGGGCTCAGAGACGCGACCAGTGACAATCAATGGTGAGATCTCCAAGGTCAGGTCTCTCTCTTGTCTGGAGCACAGTATAGATTTGAACTTTGGATTTGTAGTCAGAGGTGCTGGATTCCAGACTCTATCTCCCACGATTTACTATCAGGGTATCTGGGGCAGGTCAGTTTCCTCACCAGAAAATGAGTCAGTTGGATTAGATGCTCCACCACCCCCACCCCCTCCCCAGCTCTAAATCCTAGGGCACTAAGAGATTTCATGAGTATAAAGGAGTTTTCTAGTGTATGAAAGAGACAAAGAGATTGGCCGAATGTTTCTGTGTGCATATGAATACCTTATCGCGTTCGTGTATCTGTTGGAGGCCGGGTGGTGGTGGTGAAGAGAAATCTGTGTTTGTGACAATCTCTCACATCCGTGCACCCTGCCCCCAAAGACTATCAATTTCCGTGGTCGTCTTCCTTACGTCCTCCCTCCAGTAGTCCCCTCCCCCTCAGCGACCTTTTGGGGCATATTTATGCAAAATTTGAGGGTTTTCTCCCTTTAAGTCCCTGCTGTTGTATGGTGTGAGCAACTTGCCTTAATAATGGGAAGTTTGGGAGTGGGGATTTGAGATTTTAGGGACACGTTTTGTTTCTCGTTAATTATCAGTTCTAGAGGAGAAAGCTGTCTCACTGTGGAACAGGGCGCAAGACTGAATAGGAAAGTGGTAGTCTTGGCTCAGTTACTCGGTGCCTGTGTGATCTTGGACAAATCACTTCCTTTCTCTGGGCCTCGGGGTTTCAACTAGTCGACCTCCAAGGTCCATTCCACTAGCACTACTCTAGGTTTTTAGGATGGCTTAGACATTTGACTCCCACACTTTTCCTCAGGTTATCTGTAATAAATCTGCAAGCATTTATTAATCGACCACTGCTCACCAGGCACAGTGCTGGAACAATCGTTGGAATAATTACACAGTCCCCAGACTTAGCACGGTAGTAGATGTCGTTTCATAACGCTTTGCATCGTGTTAACAAATGGTAATCTGCAACACTGTGTAATGTAGCCTATGATACATTAGATCTTTTAAGAAAGACTCGGTATTCTAAATGATGTGCTGATATATTGGCTATATTATCAGGCGGTTGATATAACTCTGGGATTAGGAGACAAGTCTTTGGCTTTGAAACTAAACTTTTAAGACTAGAATAAGTTCACAAACCAGCAGCCACTTTGGGGTTCTAGGAGGACCGGGCACTGTCGAAGTCTCAGGTTTAGAAAGTGTTGCTTCTTGGGTGAAACTTGCGACGGAGAGTAGCAGGTAAAGTGAAATGGGGCAGCGTACTTCAAAGGGACAAGACGGAATATTTCTCTGGTACCTATCTTTTAAGGTCAATGGCACTAATAGGAAGCTGGCCAGAGGTAGGGACCGCTATTTCCCTTTTCGCCTGCTTCGCAGAGGAATGCGAGATAGGAAGATGACAACAATCTACACCCACAGCCTAGAGGCGAGCAGATGCAGAAGCTGCGGGTGGGCGTGGGGGGAAGTGAGGGTGAGGATCTACCCAGGAAAGTCGAAAGCACAAATGTCTTGTGTGAAGGTCAGGGGGCTTTGGGCAACCGGAGCGATTTGCACTCCAGCAGAGCCTGTTTTCTCCGGACTAAAGTTCCCAGAGAGGCGGGACCCGGCGGACCAGTATTGTGGACTTTCTTAACCGTATACCCGAAAATATAAACCCATTCCCCTTTACCTCCTTACACACATGTACAAACGCAAGCATACACTTTTATACTACACACTAGGCACACTCGTACGTGTTTCCAAAGACGTACGGATTTCCCCACATAGGCTCACACGCTCCCACAGAAACAAACACACATTTGCACAGGGGCAGATTCATGCGCAGCCCCCTCCCCTCACTCCTCACCTCGCGCAGGCTCCGACACAATAGAGTGCAGCTGCAGACTACGCCCGGCAGCCGTACCTAATTGAGAGGGTTTGCACAGTTTCCTCAGAACCAGTAAAGCTGTCTGTTTCCAGGACACGCTATACCTGCCAGCGGCCGCTGCTGTGGCAGGGACTGACTGGTCTGCTACCTTTGGGGCCCTGCGCGGCCAGCCTAGCTCACCATGGAGGAGCCCACGAGTCCCAGCTGTCTTGTCACCTCAGCTCTGTGTCTGTTACCCTCGCCACCCCTCCTCAGCACCTGCCTGGATTAGGGAGCCCTAGACAGCTGTGCTTTCACGCTGGGGGCCGGGGCGGGGTTCTTAACCTTGCGAGATTTCTTCAGTTAAAGAAGGGAACTTGGAGGACACACACATATGCACACATATATACATATATGTACATGTGTGTATGTGTAGATTATAGGTATGTATAGCTCATGTATGCGTGCATATGTGTATGTGTGTTATATGTGTAACTATATATACATATCTGTCGATATCATGCCCTGCTCCCTTCTTATCCCGAGTCATCATCCCGAAGGCGTCTTTCTACACACATGAGAGAGACTATATACGCACAATATATGTATACACATATATATATGTACTGTGTGTGCATATGTATATAGCTCATGTATGCATGCATGTGTGCATATATACACACATACACATATATATAGCTCATGCCTTTCTGCCTCCTTATCCTAAGTCATCATCCGGAAGATGTCTTTCTTTAGAGACTAAAGAAACCATCTCCTGACTGGCCTGTCTTTCTCTAAAGTTTAGAGAGGAGAGGGTTACATAAAAAGACGAAAGCAGAGACAAAGGGATAAAGAACGCTGAAACTATCATTTAATGTATTTGATGTAGCATATAACATATATTTAAGTTTTACACCCAGCTGCTCGCTGATGGCATTGACTTTACGATCAAGGCTCTGGTTATGCGTCAGGGCAACACTGTCGTTCTGTCCCTGGCAAGTGGCTACTAGCAAGTATGTGATAATGTGCTTTGATATGATAATCATTTTCCTATACCACTAGTTTCCATGCTACATGACCGTCGTTCTCCTCATTCGTGTACGCTTTCTTTCGGTATAATCTTTCAATGTGTACATAGTTTCACTACACTGTATAAAAATAAACTGACAGAGTTTCAGGCTCCCTCGAGGTCCCAGTTCTGTATAAGAAGGGAGAAAGGTTAACCAACGGGACTTAGTGTGCATTCAGTAATTGTTGCAGAAGCCTTGACTGCCTCAGTGTTGCTCAGAAAAGTGTCTTGCCTCCAACGTCATGAGAGGAGTGAAGATTTCTCAACTCAAATCTAGAAGGGACCTTCTAGGTCTTCATTCAAAATTATTTAGTGATGTGCTTCAGACTGAAGCCTCGAGGGGGCATGGGGAGAAAGAGACAGAGAAACAAAGATGTAAAGATATATGGATAGGTTTGGAGAGGAGAAGAATGGAGAGGGGTCAGGGGAAGAGGAGAGACAGAGACTGAGAGAGACACAAAGAGAGGAAAAAGATGAGAAGAGAGGAAAAAGATGAGAAGAGAGGGCAAGGGAGGAAGAGGGGAAAGAGGAGAGCAGGGGAAGAAGAAGAAGAGAAGAGAAAAAGAGAGATGAGAGAGCACATGAGAGAAGAGATGAAGAAAGGAGGGAGGGGGAGAGAGAGAGAGAGAGAGAGAGAGAGAGAGAGAGAGAGAGAGAGAGAGAGAGAGAGAGATTTTTATTTTGTTTCCTGAGCTTCAAGCCTTCTCCCCACTCCCACCCTAGGCTCTTCACCTCAAACTCACTACAACACTTGTTCAAAGCACAAGGCTTATTAAATAAACCCATACTGGATTTGGATCAGTTCAGAAGAGAGAGCTTCGGCCTGCACAGGTTAAATACAAATGGATGGGAGGAAGTCAGGGATACGTATGGAAGGTGTTAGGCCTGGGGTGAAGATATGCCAATCTAGACTTAAATCTCAGCGTTTTCATCGCCTCTGTGCAATTTTTTATCTCAACTAGTGATGATCTTCAGGAACGGTGGGCGGGAGCAATTCTCACTATATTCGGCCTTGGTGTCCAGCCAAGTATCCAGTCTTCCAGCCCTGCTCCAGTCTTGGGCCCAGGCACCAGACGACTGCGTTTTTCCACAGGCAAGTTTTAAGGGGATATGGTGGGGTAATAGAAGGATGACTGAGACCAGCATCGTTGACAAGAATCCCTTCCCGTCCCCTAAGGCTGTTCTTTTGTATCTACCTCTCATCCATGTCCCCAGTAGCATCTTCCCGCCAGGACCAGAGAGACTGCCAAAAGATTCAGATTCCCAGCGGGGAAGAATGTGAACTTGGAGACGAGGTTCACACCCCTGCTTGGCCACTTGCAGAATGACCTTGGGCGGGTAACTTTCCCTCTCCAACTCCCAGTTCTCTTTTCTGTAAAATAAGGGGACTGGACTAGATGAACTCTACTCCTCTTTCCGGTTCTAAATCCTATGACGCTACAGGAGAAATGGCGACTTATGTGCAATGTTAGGGCGGGGGTGGGGGGTGAGGGTGGTGGAGAGAAAAGACCCTGGAAAAGGAAAAAGGAGGAAGGAGGAGCAGAGCTCAGGCCCCAGGCCTCGATAGAGGTGGGAATGGGCAGAGGCAGATTTTGGTATTTCGTTTTGGAGACAGTTTCATAAACAGTTTTCTGAGGGTGCCTTTCCTGGCACTAGGATTAAGGTCGTAGGAAAATACCGATTGACCCCGCAGGAAGCATGACGTTGCTCTGCGGGTGGAACTCCCATGAGATTAGGCCTCTAACATTTCGTTTCTCTTCCTTTGCCCCAACGGCAATGAGCTAGGGGGTGCCTGGAGTCTCCAGGGTCAAAGGGTGACTCGGCCTCGCCGTGAATTCGTGTCCTCCGGTCCCAGCCTAGCGCTGAGGTCAGCTTTCTGTCGGCATGTCCCCTCCCCCCTCCCACATACAGACTCCAGCAGCTCAACCAGCCACATACCTTTTGTAGGCCGGTGTACCCTATTCAGTATAGGTTTCCTTGGAGTCGAAATACCATCTGAAGAAAGGGAAGGCTTTGATGCTCCAAGAGCTTTCAGGGCACAACTTGGGTGGGGATGTAAGAAATTGGGTAAGGGAAGTGACCGGCAAAGATGGGGGGGGTGGGGGAGAGAGGAATGGCAAAAGGGTAGGTGAGGAACTGGGGAACAGAAGGCGTATTTCTAATTGAATTGTCTAAAAATGCTATTGCTGTGACTAGCAGTCAAAATATAGAACCATTGATTATTAAATCTGGAAGATATCGGGGACTTCTTTTGCTCACCCTCCTCCACTTAGATGAGAAAACAGATTGACTGAGGCAAAAGACTTGTCCAAAGCCACAGGGCTAGAGAGTCCAGTTCCCTGACTCCTAGTTCAGTGCTGACTCCACTACAACTTTGCTCCGCACAGACAGACAGACAGGTGTGCCATCCAGAGACCAGACTAGGAGAAACCAAAGTCTTCAGTTGCCTCGGGTGCAATTAGCATGAGACTTAGAGATGGGGGTGGGTTTAGGAAGACAAGAAGGAGGCACGTTTAAAGATTGTTTTGTATAAGTCCTCATCATTTTAATGCAAAAAAGTTTTCTTCAGAGCACGTAGGTATTTTGTGCTACCAAGTCGCCTGAGTTAGTGAAGATTTCAGACCATTTTTTTTTTTGGCTAGTCACATTCAAGGAGACGCAA